>NC_045640.1:47555252-48226681 GCF_009829145.1 Chiroxiphia lanceolata | reverse complement strand
GAATTCAAAACCCGGGTTTAAATCTCCAGATAATATTGAACTTTAATTAACACATATTGTTAAGATACTTACCTGAGGTTATTGGAGATTATTTTAGTGTTATTAAATTATAGCATTTATGTATTGGTGACTATTTTTTTTTTCAAGCTTTATTTTGGAATATTTGTTCAACCTTGGTCCGGAAGGCTCAGTTCTAGAGTTACAATACTGTTTTGAAGGAAACTTGCAGGCAGACCTTGTCCCCGTCCTGTGGTGGTTTTGCAGGGTGCTATGTCTGTATAAAGTTTGCCAGGCTTCAGAAACAGCTTAGAGCAGTCCAGTGGGACAGTCACGTAAGACACATTGTTGATTTTACTCTAAGTGCAGAGAGGAATAATTCTCCCTTTAGTTTAATATTTTAAAATTCCAATATTTTCTCTTCTTTGCAAAGATTAAAAGGCTTGCTATGACCAGATGTGTTAAATGCTGAGTCCTTGTGACCCATTTCATTATCACTGAGTGCAAGCTCTTTCTTTCTAACAGGCAGTAAGCCCAAAGAAAGTACACTGTGTGCCTAGAGGTGGCCCCTTCAAAAATGAGCAGGTGAGGAGATAAGACTGAGAGCAGTTTCTGATGGGTGAGGTGGGAAGATGATGTAGGTGATGGGCAGAGAAGCTTGTTGAGGTCCAAGATGGGCACAGGATCCTGTAGCAGCCCTTCTTGGGACTTGGTTTGCTGGAGCCGAGAAGGAACTTGGGAGGAGCCTCTCTTGAGAGGTATTTGGTAAGCATGTCAAGAGTATGTCAAGACGGTCTTCCTTGTGTTGAGGAACCAGCAACCTGGCCAAGACCCAGACATAAGAGCATTTTGGATAGTGAGTGAGGAAATTAAGGCATGCCTTTGAGAGACTCTAAGTTTCGAGAACTTTGTAAGTGCTACTCTGACAGTGAGGGAAGGTGGTGCTAAATCTGCTCTCCACAGGGTAACTAGAAAGCCAAGAGGGATACAAGACTCCTTGCCCTGCCATGAGGGCAGAAATGAGTTGAGTAATAATTGACTACTGAAGTTTATGTGGAAGCTTATGTGACCAAAAGCAAACTAGCCTTAAGGTCTTTCACATTATGAAAAGGCATTACAGCAGAATGTAAAATCAGTTATTCCAAACTGCATTTTAATGCATTGTTTTCTCTGAGGTACTGAACTTGCTGATGGTGCACATGCTTTTGCATTGAGTGAACAGCTTTTTAGCAAGGAGACGATCAGAAAATATTTATAATGCCTAAGCTCCTTGCGGTTCAAGATGCTTTCCTACTTGCATTGCCAGGTCTAGTAAATTACTACAGTTTAGAGAGCTCCTTCTTTATAGTTTATGAAAAAACATAACTTTACAGCTTTTGTTGAAAAGGAATCTTGAAAAAATATTTTCAACCAAGGCAAAACCACCATACACTGTGCAAGCGGACCAGGACTGTCGTTACGTTTGCTTTGCTCTGAGAGTGCAGAACTTGGTCTCTAAGACTTGGCTCAGTTGAAATTAAGACTCAGACACCATACCAATTTTGAGTGATCAAAGTTATGTAAGACAAATCAAACCAGAAAATAGGTAAAATCTCCTGAATTTTTGGTTGACTGAGAACGTAGAGACCGAATTTTGCCTTAGGAAATTGGTTCCTTTTGGAGACCCATAGTTAGGGAAGTGTGGGTTGGTTTTTTCACTTGCAGTGTGTTAGAAGGCTGGAAAGCAGTCATGACACTTGACTTTTCTCTTTTCCTAAGTCGTGTGTTCCAAGGTGATGCCAAGGTAACATTAGAAAAGTTATTCTGTAGAGAATTCCCCCTGAGAAAGCAGATGTACTCATGGTAGTTCCAGGGTTTTGGACAAGACACACAGAGGATCTGACTGTTTTAATACCTAAGATAAAAAATCAGTTGTTCTGAGGACAAGGTGAAGGTGAGGAAAGGAATGTTGTGGCCTGAAGGAGAAAATGCTGGAGGAATAGATGGTTGTAAACTAATGAGTTTCCTTTAGCCAAACACCCACCCTTAGTCCTTAAGGATCTCCCTCTTCAAGCCAAGAGGTGTCATGCCTCAAAGGCAATTAAAAAGGCTAGAAGAAACCAAGTGCCATTGTCTTCCTAAACCCAGAAGTAACAGCATATTTTATAAATAGCCACCTTATGTCGATATCAAGAGTACTTAGTAAAGCTCTAGAACTATAAAGAGCTCTTTCTTTTATAGGGCACCTTTACAGGGCACACGTTTATGTTACACGTGTACCATGTGATCTTCTTTTTGTACTGGTGTGTTTTGCCACTTTCACTATTTTCATTCTTCTGAAGGATGAAGGGACACCTGTAGACACCACAAAATTATACATGGTGTCTATTTTGGCCATTCAGGTTCTCCGCACGTTGGGTTTGTTCAAAAAATCAGAGAGCAACATCAAGGCAGCATATGCAAAAATGCAAAGCTTATAAAACTCCCTCCATCCCTTTCAGGCAACATACCCTTCTTGCTCTCTATTGAAAAGTGACAAACAGTAGGTGCTTTCTGCCTGACACGTATGCAGTATCAGTTGTGAGTAGGTCTTAGTTAAATAATAAAAACAGAATAGAGTATTTCAGTAGGAAGGGACATACAATGATCATCTAGTTCAACTGACTGAGAGACAAAAGACACCCACCCTCTGTGAACATCATAATTAAACAACTCTCCTGTTATGAGAAGACCACATGCTTTTGTACATTAAGATACAGATTTTTTTTTTTTTGATTGCTGCATTGGTACTGTACACTTTCAGAAGTCTTTAAAGCTATGTGAATTGTGAAGGCAATAAGTATATTAAAAGTAAAGACAGTAAAGAAAATAAAGTTTTAGGTGCTAGAGGTGGCCAGGGATCATCTGTCGATTGGGACAAACATGATGAAATCTGAACAAACTTGCAGCTAATTTCAAAACAACAAATGAAATCTGTAAATGACCTCACAAGGGACAGAGTATTCTCAGGAATTTTCAGTCCCTTTGTGAATCAGTCTCCTGTTTGCCCCCAACTTCCAGTGTTGGTCTTGAGAGGAGACTGATGGCTCTTGGCCTGCAAATTTTCTGTAAGTCCCAGGGTTGTGGTGAGAAGAAGGGTTATGAGCTGGTACTGTGTGAATTCTCTTCATGAAGAGTGCTTGCTTAGGTGAGGAGGTATTGAAGGTCAGTTTTTACCCTGTTTGGGTGATTTCTTCTTCCCCTGAACATGAGGTCAAAAGGAGTCAACTTTTGAGGATATGTAAAGTCAGTGATTAAAGAGGCTGGCCATGGAAAGACATACCTTATTCAAGTGTAATCAAGAAGCTGCAGAAACAGTTCAGAAGACTGTTCTGATGTGCAACTTGGCAGACGTGTGAGATGATCCTTAAATGAGGAATTAATCTGTGGTACTTTAGAGGGGAAAAAAGTACGAAATATGTAAGATCTCAAAGGAGAAGGGTAAAATAGTGTATGTTAAATTTACTAAGTGTTGTTAAGATGTGCAAAGTTAATGAACTTCTATGTGGGTTGAAACCTTCAGTGGAAGGATCCTATTGCCACCCATGAGGCTTACAAACAGGCATATGTAGCAGCACCAAGAGTGATGATGTTCTGATGTATAGATGCCGAAACAGTAGGATGGAACCTGTACCACAGGATACTCACAGACTCATCTGTCTGCTAGTAAAAGCCAGGAGAGTAAATCTAGAATTGAAATAAAACGATGAAACTCTGAGTGACTGCAGCTTCGTGAGTGACCTCCTAAGAACTAAAACCTGACCTCCAAAAGGTAAAAGCAATACAGGAAAGTCTGTTACTAAAGATATTAAAACAGTTTAGAGATTATTAGGGTTTACAAACTCACACTGATTTTTTTCAGATCGGTCTCAAATGTGTGTGAATTCCTGTGGCAACCGCTAGGTAGAGACACATGCTGGAAGTGAGTCCCTTCATATGACATGCTGTACCCCATGTGAGGCTGATGACCCACATATGTCAGAGTTTTAGGTTTATCTTTCAGTTGATTCTCTTTGCAAATAGGAGGACAACAGTCATTTTCCTTTTTGTAATTAAGCCCATGTTATCCCAGTAGGATTATAAGAAATTCCACCACCAATGGTAATGATTGCTCTGCAATCTGCCTGCCCTTTGCGCTATGCAGAAAAGCCTTGCATTTGTTGTAACAGTGGCATATTTCACCTGCCAAAAGCACAGCAGCAACAGCCCCTGTGAAGGAGCTCAGTAACAAACAGGTAGCCAGAGGGTCAGGATAAGCCCAGAGGATAGGCATGTTACTCACCCTAGTGTTTCCTTGCTGTCTCTACTGTTCCCGTTACAAGCTGCTAAAGAGGTGACGTGTGCTGACAGGACTAATGAAGTGATGGTGAGGTGAGGAGAGGATGGCCATTCTGAAAAAATAGTTGCACTTGTATTTTGAGTGAGGAAGTATGGCAATTTCTGCAATTAATGGAAAAGTTTTCTATGACATCATGTCAGATGTTGGATTCTTTCCTGTCCTCATTCTCTCTGCTATTAGGGGAAGAAGAACAGGGTGATGGGGTGGAGTGAGAAGCTAGAACTGGCCTGTCCTGCCATCACGAGCATTCACCTTCCAGTGAGGTGAATCACACCAGGGGTAAGCACAAGTAAAACTGCTTGTAGGGATTACATCATCACGACTGTTCCCTTTAGGGCTGCCTGGCTCTAGGACAGGTCAGTGGTAGTGAAAAACTGAGGACATGGAACAAATTCTCAAAGCAGATCAAAACAGTTATTCAGTTACTTCAGTTTAAAAAAAAAAAATTAAAAAAATTGCTGTAAGTGGTGGTGTGTAGGCTGAAGGATTGGTTAAAAGGGCTCATTTGAACAGTTCTCCAGTGGGATGCCATCTCTTTCGTTGGTGCTGAGAACTGAAGTACTCTCCCTGCTTCCCTCCCTACTGCCATGTTGGAAAGTTTTGCTTTTTCAGGGAGAACAAGGGGTGTCTTGATTTTTGTCAGGGACCTGCAGCTGCCAAGCCCCTATCCCACAGTGCTGGCCCCATACCCCAGCCCGGAGGTAACCTGTGGAGGGAGCCACAGGCTGAATATGCTCCTTGTTGGGGCTTGACACCTGGAGCCAAAGGGGTGATGTGGCATGGAAGCTGCCCAGACAGGCCACCAAGGCCTTCTCCTCCAGCAGCTCCTCCTCTCTACCACAGTCCAGTTGCCACAGGTCCCCCTTCCATGCTTCAAACAGGTGACAGGAAATTGCTTCCATGGAATATAGAATTGCCAATGAAGAGTGGCCCTCATGCAGAGGGTGCGGGGGAGCGGGCCACAACAGTTACAGGTTTGAGTAATTTTTCCCAAGAGTAGTCTAATTAGCACATTCTTGGGGTTGTACTGAAAAGCCAGATTTTGGATGGTGTTTTTATGAAGTGAGGGAAGGAGGCTTTTGGAGGAGCTACCAGCTCCTGAGTCTCCTGTCTCCCCTTGCTAACAGCCCAGCCTTTTTTTCACCACAAGTCATGAGATCTGTTCTAACCGCTTCATTAAGCTTCCGTGTGTCACAGTGGTGACTCCACAAATTTAATTTGGCTGGTTTTGTCCACAGGGGTGTGAAACTGGAGGACCAGGAGAACCAGCTCTGCAGCTGTGTTTTCCACGTGCTGAGTGGGGGCTGATATAAACAAAATGCTTTTCCTTTGGGGTTTTGGCAGCTCTTGCCCAATCTGTCAGAGAAATGGTTATGACTATTTCTCTGCTCTCAGATGAGGCTGTTGAAAACTTACAGCCTCTCTGGGAATTTCAGCTTCTTTCCACGGACCGGTAATAAAATCTGGTTTTATGTTATGTTTAATTGCAGACAATTTCATGTGTTAAAAAGTCTCTCCTGGCAGATGTAAAAAGGGGAAAAACTCCAAACAAACCAAACCCACCCCACCTGCCCATTTTTCTGTCAAACCGAAATACTTATTCTTTTTGACAGCATTCATAATTTTTACATAACCTGACTGGCTGTTCTAAGAAGCTGTTCACAGCAGATATTTGCTAATTTTTTTTCCCATTGCTTTCTTTGCTTAGTTTCAAAACAAATAATTTTTCTTAAATTACATTAATTTAGCCTAAATTATTCATTAAGGAAGTTTTATTTCTTGTATAAACTTTTATAATTGGCCTATAACCTTTTTTTGCTATGGTTTTTAGTTGAATTGCAATTGCAACACAATTGACAGATACATGTTAAAAAAAGCCTGTAGGTGGAGAGTAATAAAACACAAAGTCATACCAAGAGAGGAATTAATGCTGCAGCAGCATCATGTTAGAAGCTATTAAATGAACCAAAATGAATAAAATCAGGGTTTTTTTCTATTTCTCTACCCTCTTTTGTTTATTCTTTTAAAAGCACATCACTTCAAAAATGTTTTTGATCGAGATTTTTTTTCAGAAGGTGTTTACAGAAAGCAAATAGCATAAACTCCACAGATGCTCAAGATGCTGTTCACGGATAGCAAGGGTTGTCATGTGGTTCTTTTGTAAAATGTTTATTTTTCCCATGATAAGTTGAAATTTCTGGTTATTGGTAGTTTCAAAGTTTCTCGTGGCTAGAAGCAGCTTTCTCAGCCATAGAACTGGTCATCAAGTAAATGGCAAATGTTTTTGAATATATGGCTAAAGCAACAGTGAAAATGGAGAATGAATACGTGATAATTACAGCTAGTTCCAAATAACTTCTTGTGTGTTATCACACTGAGGAAAAGAACATGAAAGTGACATTCTTTATTGAATAAACTCCTCACTGGAAATATTTCTCCTGCCTCTTCAACAAAAAAGGATTTAACGAGTGCTTTGGAAGGAAATTTGCTTTGTGTTACTGTCAAATGTATTAGCTTTCATTGAATCTGATTAGAGTTTTGATGCCAAAGTACCTACCAGTGGAAACGGTATCCTGTGCTTTGAATAGCAGAACTTTCCAGGAAAGATGGATCCATCTTGAGTAATATGGCTTTGAGACTTGTATCCTCATGGCAGATAATATTTACTATATTCTGATGAGACTATAATGTCAGGATGCCTATTCTGGGAAGTGCTCAAGATAAAGGAGGAGTTGGATAGTGTAATGGTAAATTTGAATGAGGAACTGTGCTTTACTTTTAGTCTTTGCTGCTACTTTTTACTTGTGGACGTAACTCTCTGTCCTGGCTTTCATGTGGGTTTTGCTACCATGAGGTACAAAAAAGACTAGCAAGATTAAAATCTTTTCAGCTAAGGAAGTGGTGGCATCAGACAGTGGTACAATAGGAGGACCATTAAATGCAGTTGTGGTTAGTGCTTATGCTTAGGGTGCTCTCCTTCCTGCTGCAAAATTTGCAAATACACCTCCAGTGCACAATGAGTTGGTGACTGGGGCTATGTGCACAACAAGGATGCAAGTTCTGGGTGGTTGTTATTGAGTGATGTGGCCTGTATTTTAATGATCATGGACATCATTCCTCTTTATTTTGTGCTTAGTTCTTATGGTGAATCCTCACTGAGCCTTTGCATTTCTTTCAGTTAAGTACATGATACAAGTTTGAACAAAAGCTTGGAGACTTGAAGCGAAGTAGCTTAAATTTCAAACTTCCCAGTAAATATTTTAACAAAGTATGCGTGATATATGCAGATGAGGACTTTGAACAAAATATTTTTTATCTTTTTTGCTTTATCTTCATTGCTTTAATTTCAATTCAGAAAAGGATATGTAGTGCCTTGGTACTTTGCTGTGGCTATTGCATTTCACTGTCAGTGTCTGTGATCATAGTGGCTCACATGTTTTTTTCTTAACTAGGCAATTGATGTTCTTGCAAATGAAAAATGTTTTAAGTAATGTTACTTTTTTTTTTTAATGGGGATATTTAAACGACTGTTTACACAGATTATTGACCTAACAAAATACTTCCCTTAATTTCTGAAATTCATTTAAATCCTGAATGATTCTACATTTCAAGATAGATAGTAACCACTACCCTTAACACTATAACAGCATGCGAATTCTTAGCATTTTCTTGAAGACTGTCTTCCTTCTCCCCAGGTATGTGGGACATACTTGCTTGGAGTTTTGCCTGATTTCCAGAAGTTACAGCTTCTCCTAGAAATATGGCATGTTCTCTGGTTATGACATAACTTTTGGGAGCTGGAGGAGGCTGGAAACTTGGCTCCTGTTCCGTCCAGTGTTGCCTCCCCTTCTCATTCCTTTCCTCCCCTATAACAGAGGGAGAGTGCCTGCTCTCTTTGCACTATCACAATTTAGGCAGTGATTTTGAAATTGTCTAATGTAAAGCAGGCTTTCCATAAGCTGCCTGGTGTAAATCGGGTAATCTGTTTTGATAGGGGACGTAGAGCAAAGTCAGTTGCTCAGAGCTTGGAAAGACCTCAGTAGCTGCTGTCAGTTTTCGAGGCTAGGAAATGAAGTATGCATCTCTTCCCGGCTCTATCCTGATCCAGTATTGTAAAGAGTCAAAAAATTTTATTTGTAAGTTGGTTTTATTACTGCTTCACAGTACTTAGGGATGTAGTGTTGGAAAGAGAGACTATCTTTTGTGCATCTTGGAAACCTGGCTGCCACACTGTACTGGATTTGTAAGGGTTAGAGGATCTGGAGTGTAGGACTACAGATGTTAGGTACGATGCACCTGGGCAGGAGTTTTAAGGAGAGAGGCAGTGCGGAAAGAGGTCTTTGAATTGCTGTCGGGAGTGTAGTATTGAAAGTTATTTTTAATAAGAACAGCAGACTCTATTGTGGCAAGTCCTACCACAAGAAGAACTCAGCAGATAACATGACCCAAGTCCTGCAGGGCTGGGCACCCTGCCCTCACTGGGCAAAAATAGATGGCAGAATGCACACAGTAAGCAATTCACTTCTTCTTACCAAAGTGCACGTTTACATTCCTTGTGCAGTTTAGAAAGCGTAACATGGACTGATACACCATCACAACTGTTTCTTAGGGAGGTGTTTCCTTCTGTCTTGTTTCCTTTATAAAGTTTTTCAGTGTTTCATGAGAATAACATCATTGATTAGTTGTGTGTAATCGCCTTTCATTTATATTGATAGGAGAGGAAGACACTTAACAGCTTTCAGGAATGAGTTGCTTTAATTTACTCCTGTTTGCCCTTGTGCAGCATAAAAAGTACAGTAGCAATAATAACTGTTGTTATTACTTATGCTTGTAAAGGTGATAAGAAAACTAGCGGTTTCTGTGAAAAACTCTGGAATAGTTTATATGACATCCTTTAGTAAAAAAGTATTAGTTACTTTAGAATCTAATCATGCTTGCCTCTAAAGAAGATCTCTCTAATCTCATAAATTCTCAGTAGGAACTGACATATTTGGAAAGATGGTAATTAATTTATGTAGTATTTATATGATGGGAAAGCAGATATAGAAATCTGTTTTCCTCCCCTTTATAATATGAGGTAATTATAACAAGAAAAAAACCCTCCTCTTTTTATTAATGTAAATGCATGCAAGCTCTTTATTTGTTTAGTAGTTTGAACTCTGGAAAGTTCAATTGAGGTATTTTGGAAAGATCTTTAAAATGTACCATATCTTTTTTTTCCCTGAGCTGTAGCAACTAGTACTGAAGACAGACTGAGCAGGGACTTCATTGTAGTAATAAGCAAAACAGTCTTGATTCTCATGTAACAGAATATCTTCCAACAGATATTCTGAGGGCTCAATTCAGAGGAGTATCCAGCCTTACAATGCGTGGTTGCTCATTAGTGAGGGTGATCCATGGCAAGGGGGATCACTCAGATGAGGTAGTGTGATATACTGGAATGCTTTAGTCCTTCTTTGTTCTCCCGAGGGCACCTGCATGTTCATGGGAGCATGGGTACTTGGGCTAGCACTTTGTATCTGCTTTCTCCTGCACTCTTTAGGTCCTCCAGCAGTCGTGTCATTCAGGTTGCCAAACTGGATCCTGCACAGGTGCCCCTGCACATTTGTTTGAGCGGTGATAGCCTTGCCAACCTTCAGGGTGTTGAGCATCACCTTCTGAAAGACTTTGTGTTTGGGCATTATTGAAGAGGAACCTTCATTGCTCCAAACCTTGTGAACATCATAAATGATGTTTGACCTAATTTTTCAGCACAAATAAGTATAACAATTTTGGGAGGTATTTGGCATCTAAAGTCTCCAGTCACATCCTGCTGTGACTACCCTTTCCTTGTACCTTCTTTTGTCATGATATCAGGCAGCCCAAGACACAGCTTCATATCATGAGGTGAACATGTTTGTGTTTGCTTGTCTTTGCAAGATCCTGGTTCCCTGGCCACTTCTTCCTATCTCTTCCTGTGGTCACACTCTCTTGGTTTTGTCAGGGTTTTTTGTGGTTTTTTTGTTGTTCGTTGGTTGATTTTTTTGGTGGGGTTTGTTTGTTTTGTTATTGTTGTTTTCTGCCTCAAACTTGGTACTGACTCAAGGCACTTGAAATCACCAGCCTGGTAGAAAAATATTCTGGTCAAAACTAATTATACATTTTTTCCCTGAGCTGTGGAGTTGAATTGATTCCTGGGGTCAGTGCCACACTCATTGTAAAGGAGTGAAATGAGAGGGTTGGGAGCAAAGACAGAAAGACAGGGAAAACAAAGGGCAACAAGTCTTTATGTCAGCTCAGCTCTTTGCAAAGCTGCCACACTACATCTCTTTCCCACTCCTTCCATTACCTCCTAAGACCTAGTCCCTCTAATGATATATGCCTGTAATGTGTGCATAATTTGGTGGGTTTTTTCACTGTCTAAAGGAGACAGTTGAAAGTTAGATGCCTTCTTACTTGAAGGCTGATATTTTTCTGTATTGTGATAATAAAATATATTTTTCATACCTTTGGGCATTTCCTCATGGTAAACAGCTGTGCCACCAAATTTGACGGAGAAATAAGATAGGTTTGAATTAAATCATGCAACCCTGCTGTATACTTTTATTTGTACAAAAAGCAGTGGGGTTTACATAAGAAATATTATCTTCTATAATTTATTAGAATTACTATATTTAAAATTATAACTTACAAAAAATGTTTTTAACCAGGGCACAAATGGTTAGTTGCCTTATTAAAAAAAAAAAAAAAAGAAAAAGAAAAAGAAAAAAAAGCTACAACTAATCTCCAAATAGTGACTTTTATAACTCTAAATTTCCTATGACTTAACAAAAATGTAAAAATGACCAATCCTATCTCATATTATGCAGAACCACATGCTGGTTCCATGGTGTGTAGTCTGTGAAAAGCTGAGCACCCAGTGTTTTGAGTCCATTCAATGGGAACACCAGCAGCTCTGGATTTAATGAGTCTATTCTTAAATATGAGTATATATGATTTTGCTTGTGTAACTCTAACATGTATGGGCTTTTTATTATATATGTCACTGTGCCATGATTCAGTAGCAGATTTGCTATAAATAGCAAGTAAAGCAACAAAAGCTTTGGAAGCTTTAGGAATGTTGTCAAACCGAATACAAAATACTTCTTGAAATGAGTGTCTATTTTAACTGTTTACTTCAAAATTATGATTGATGATTTTTGACCTGCAGTGAATGAAGCCAAGTCTTTGTGTATTCTGTCCTTAAAGTGAGAAGTGTAGCTCACAAGTTGATCAGACAAAACAGGAAAGTAAAAGAGAAAACTTTTCTGAAACTCTGAATGTGTCTAAGGGGTCCAGATGTTGTGGGGGGGAATAACACGGGTTTGGTTGGGTGGTATTTTGGTTTGTTGGGGTTTTTTGGTTGGTTTGTTGTGGTTGGTTTATTTTGTTTTCACTGGTTCCACTAATCTCAAAGTAGCATAAGCTATCCCCAAAATTATGCACCTTGTTGTCCAGTACTATATAGGAAGGAACATTTTGGGGTACCATCTGCAAGTGAATATAGTCAAAAATATAGAAGAGGGAATAGTTTTACATGCCCAGAAGAAGTTGAATATAAAACAATACTGAAGAAGTTTGGTAGATGAGGAATAATGTAAAATATTAATAGTCAGACTGAAGGTTAAGAAGAGGAAGAAGACACAAAACTTGAGAAGCTTAGAGAGCTACAAGCTTTGTAGCAGTTAGAGTTTCAGGATCTAACTCTGTTGTATATAACTTCAAAGTTATGAAAACCATTGAGGCCCAGCAATGGAAGCTTGCTTTTCTTTCCTCCTCACTTTTGATGATATTTGCATTAAATAAAGCAAATAAAATAGAAACCTTTCAAATCCTCAGCAAGAATTGTGAATAGAAATTTGAAGCACTTCCAAAATGTTTATTCACTATAAATGAAGGGCTGAAAAAATCATTTGGAGTCCTAAATTAGTTATGAAAATGGTACAATTGATTTACAGTTCTATTTCTAATAAAATGTTTGTAAAACTTTTTTTCTATAACAGCATAAAAATTAGTCACTTAGTAATTAAAATATTGTATACTTTTGGGTTCCAGTAGTCAAAATAATGATAAAGCTTCTAAGGTACTAGCTATAAGGAATACAAAATATTGTGGTTTGTTTAAGAAATCTAGTGAATTTTATGGAAGAAATGCAACAGCACACAACCAGAGAGCTTGTAAATATATGGTTCTTTTAATAGAATGTTCAACTATAATTACATGAGAAAATATACTTTTTTTTGAGTTTCAAAACCCAATTTTGTTATGAAAACTAGTTTTCAATCTATGCTTTCACACTGTGCAGAATAACATAATTCATATCAATAAAATTCTTGTGTTGTCAAAGTCAACAGTTAATTTTCATGTACTGATGCAGAGATACAGAGAGTATACATCAAAGTTTATATGTAAATACTCTTTATAAGCACATAATAAATGTTTCTTAAAGATATGCTTTGAGATATGCTCCTTATTTAAGACATATGGTATTTACTTTGTTCAATTCTTAAGATATTTTTGGGTCTATCTCCTAGAAATTCTTACTAAGTAAGAAACTTAGTGAGTTTGTGAATGCAAGCTGTTGTCTTCTGTCTTTGCTTCTCCAAGACTATGAAAATACTTTGACTTTCAAAATAGTCTTCATAATGTCTGCAACTACTAGTTGCTTGGCACCTCTGTGGTATTTTTTAATATTATTTGCCTTATTTTAAAATTAGAAGTGGCCCTTTCTTGCTGTGTTTTATTTGTTGGACTATTTCTTTCGTTACTTGTGCTTCTTGGATGTTTATTGTCAGTAGACAGGTAAGTGAGACTGATTTTGGTGATAGAGAAAGTTACAATTAACACATTTTTGTTAATTTAGAAATGATGTGTGCTTGTGTATATCCGCCATTCTTTGATTCATTGAGGATGTGACTTCTGAAAGTGGTATTATTACAGGTAGTTGTTATTGTAATTTTTATGTGTGGGACATGGATTGATTAATTTATGTCAGAAAAAAAGAAGCTTACAAGAGCTTCTCAAATTAATTGTGGGGGGAGGGTGTATGTGTATGATTACATACGATTTGGTCAAAAACTTTCTTTCTTATCCAGACAAAAGTTGATTGAACTATTCATAAAAAGAAGTTTTAGTTTTTCATTTAAAATCAAATTCGCTTTTGCAGATTGTGTCAACAAAAGATTCTACTAAGAAAAATATGACAATCATGGAAGTGTTTTTATTAATGTCAGATGTTTGTGAAATTATCTACTTTTACAGCAAATGTGTTGGGAGGGAGGGGGAAAGTAGAGAACAAAGGCAAAAAAAGCAGCACTTTTAAAGGATGATTAGTCTATTGTTTCAGAACCTGAGTGCTGATTCTGTCAATGCAGACAATTTCATTTCTTTCTTAGAAGCTAGAAAAATATTCTTTTGTACATTCACTTATGCAAGGAAGAGTTCATAAATATCTTGTAAATGAAATAGTACATACATGGTATGTAACAGCAGTGCTGAGAATATTTGACTAGAGACAGCCTTTTCCTAGCCTTTGGAAGGGTGAATATGAGGAAGATAGACAGAGAACAAAGGAAAAATGAGACACGTGAGGAGAGATTAAGGAAGAAAAAGAAAAGAGTATATTTTATCAGTTTCCTTTTCATAAAGAATAATCTGAAAATGAATGAAATTATAGCTCAAAAAAGAAGTATTTTTACATCACTCTAGCTCAGAGAATACCCAACATTATTAGAAATTAATTCTGATATTATCTATTGAAGGTCAAATGAAATTGTTTCCTTGGATATAGACTACAATCCAGACATGTTACTGTGCAATTAAAAGCAAAATACTCCACTAAAGAGAATGAAAACTATTCAAATTAACTTGGTGGGAAGAATCCACGTCCTCATTTTATTACAACAGTTTGTATTTCCAAGTGTAATGCAATTAATCTCTAGTTTTATACTTCATTTAGTTCTGCAAAGATACATTGTATGACTTAAAGAAACATAGATCAGAATACAGGAACATGATTTTAAGCCTGTTTTTCTACGTATAGGCAAGATTTCATAATTTTTTCTTTTCACGTATTTATAAAATGCAATGCAATAAACTCAGTTAACATTCAGTATGGGAATAAGCAATTGGTAAATGAAATAATTTATCTCTAACAAAAAAATAGATTCCAAACAGCGTACTATAATCTATATTGCATTTAATTTCTCTAAATGATTACAGTGGCACTTGGGGTGGGTTTTTTCTTTCCTGCGTCACTTTCTCTGAGCTGCTCCTCCCCACTGCCACCTCTCATATTTCCAGGTGTATCATATGGAAATTATATATTTTCATAATTTCAAATCTTAGTGTCTTAAATTCACCTCTCAGACCTATTTAATATCATATTGGTTTTTTTCAAAGGTGCTGAACTCCTGCGTCTCACAGAGAAGGGGCTCGGTAATGCTCAGCACTTCTGCAAATAACTTACTGGAAATGTAGGCACTTATATTTTAGATAGTTAAATATTGAATCAGAAGGTTCACATTAAGCCTTTTCATTTGGAAACATACCTTTTGACAGTCTCCTTAATTTTTACATTGTGCACTTTTATAGTTTAAGTGGACCACTGGTGGGACTAAACTGGTGGGAAGTGGTCAAGTGGGTGTGATTAAGGAACTGCTGCCTAATATGCTAAAATGCTGATACTTATCATATGTGAGTGTTAAAAATCTAACTTGTGCTCCCACAACATCAGTCTTTCCCTTAGTATATGCCATCTTTGCAGCATTTCAACTATTTTAATTTCAAAATATTAATGTAACAGCATTTGATGTTACAAAGAAAAATGCTTAAATTATTTCATCAATATAAATAAAATGTTCCTTTGTGGAAAGGATATTTGAAAAGAAATTAAATACACAGTTTATTTGTATAGAGGATTTTCTCAAGGTTAGAAATAACTTTTGATCAGAATCTGCTTGAATAAAGGACATTTAAATTAGTTAGGTCCTTGTTGACATAACTTGGCCTCATACGGTGCCATTGTACTAATTCAGAGTACATAATGGTAGAGAATAATATAACTAGTGGATCCAGGTACACACATCCCATTGTCTTGCCTTTCCTCCTTCACCCTCAGCAGGCAGGCTGTGCCCAGGCCCCTGTCTGTGTTTGTGGTGAGCCTCACTGCATGGCAGCTTTGCCTGTGCCCTTCAGCTCCAGCAGCCATAATGCAGGATTTAAATGACACAGATAATCTTGTGCTGACCTAGCAGATCTGCAGGATATTTGTGGGAATTGCAAATGTCTAGAAAAGGGGCTATGCATTTTGTAGAATCCACGGCAGATTGTAATGTGATTTACATTGGTGCACAGAGTTCGAACAGAGGGTGATTTTTAATGTTAGTGCAAGAAATCTGGCTCTCTCATATGGAAAGAAATATTTCTATAACTCTTGGATCTTTCTTAGCTCAGTCTGTGAGACTTCTGAAAAGAGAATTTCAAAACTAATGTTACTGCACTATTTGATATATGATAGTCTGTAGTTGAGAATAATTTCCTCTTCTCATTCATTCATGATTTGAAAAAAACCAAAACAAACAAAGAAAAACCCCAAACAAAACAAAACTCCACCAAAATTAATCTGAATGTTATAATATATGATAATATATTATAACATTTTTTTGATAATATTCTAAAAACTCTGGTATTAAAATTGCACCAGAAGAAATTGTTATAGTAGTTGGCTGTATCCTAAATAGTTTTATTCTCATTGATATATTCAATATAAATTAAGCCATAACATATATTAATTTACATCACAATTTAGTAGTTTATTACAATAGACAGTAATTTATATTACAATTTTTTTTATTGCTGATGTATTGAAATGATTTTTATTACTTGTTTCCCTGAAAAAATCCAAAGATCTTGTGGAACAAAATAAGAATAAGGGGGTGTTGATTTTTAACTTTATTGTTTGTAGTTTTGGAGCTTTTAATTTATCTGATATTATGTACCCATGTACAACTAATCAGATTTTATGTTATTGCATGTTCATATTTTTATCTCCTCTTTTTCTTTAATGGGATTGTAAATCCTTCTATGACTTCATTGTCAATCTTGATTTCAAAGACTAAAGCCAGAACTTAGCATTTGAAAATTATTTTGGAAACTTTGTGGCAAACTGCGTAAAAAGGACTGCTAGAAATCCTCTTTGCAAAGGAATTGTGTTTGCCATAACTGTGGCAATAAATCACCCTTCCAGCTGGCCAAAATGTAGAATAATCTAGTTAAAAACAAAACAAACAAACAAACAAACAAAACCAAAAAAAACCCCATACAACTGACAACCAATGTAAGGCCTAACTGGCAGTTATTTTGGGACAGGCCAAAGTGTGCCACTGATTTCAAGCATTTGGATGTATGTGTCTCTTTTCATCCAGGGCTCAGTGCTAGCAAAGGGTTAAGAGTTTAGACATGGACCTGAAATGCTGAGCAGGGCTGATGATCCCAGAGGAGGGAAATTTGTCCTGGCATGGAAAGTATCTTCACAATTCATTTTGTCTTGCAGAAATTTCTTCCTGTGTCATTCCTAATAGTGGGGAGGTTTAAGAGAGTGTGGGGAGAAGAGGGAAGGGGGAACATATATGGGAAAGGACCCTAGCTCTACAAACTCCTGATCAGCAGATGGGATGTTCTGGAAATACTTAGATCATACCAATAAATAAAGACTAGCACATGGTCCTAAGAAACAATGTTTTTGCATATACACACACACAAAAAATAATCTGGTCTCAGAGTCACAGCTGCAATGGCACAGTGACTCATAGTCTCTGAAGTCTCCTTTATAAAATGGAGTGGAATGAACTGCTGTTCAGATGCAAAATCTCTAAGACTAACAACTGAGCTTTGAACAGAAATGTTTTGAATTGTCAGCAAAAAGTAGTTTACTTCAGGAGTAGAAAGAAGGAGAGCAGGGTAAAAAGCATACAAGTGAGATATAAGGTGAATATAAAGTGAGTTCACCCTCCCCAAACCTTTAGGCAGGTAATTGAGATTCCTGCTTCGGTGGTTTGATTCCATTTCTATTCACCTAGTCACTGGATATAAAAAATAAAAATAATTTTAAAAAATCACTATTATGGGTATCTTAATGAAGTTCTTCCTTGGGGTGTTGTTCATGTTCAATCTCTTGCAAGCATGCACACTATGGAGAAAAATGCAATTTTCTGTTCTTGATTAAAGACATCTTAAGTAGACATTAAAATTATTAGACTTTAACCTGTGTCTTATAGGTAGATGTTTTGTTTTAAGACTACACCACCTGAGAAAAAAGTAGTTTTAATTAGAGTTGCTACTGTTTACCTGCAGTAGCACTGTTATTTGATGGTCTTGGACTATAAACAAAGTTTTAGAGAAGGAACATGCAGTTTTTGGACTGATGTAATTGTAAAAAAGGGCCTGCTGCTGAACGTGCAAATCCTTCTTTAAGTCACTTTTTACTAGTGCCTTAAATCCTTGTTATTTTATGCTTGCTTATTCTTTGAAGTATAGCAGTTAGTTAATAATATCAATATATCATACTCAGTTGCTTGCCAAGCTGCTGCATATGAAGTCCAAACAACTTAACAGGACATCTGCTCCCAGGAGCGCAGGTGTAGCAGCCGGGGGAAAACCCACACACAGCCCAATCTAGGGCAGTTTCACAGAACCAGGCTTCTCTTCCAAGATGCAGACTGGATGGAAGTAAATGGGGTTGTGCATCTCTCTCCTTATTCTCTTTTGATTTGGAAAAAAAAGAGGCATTTCCACTGTCAGTCTATGGGAGGGCCTGTGAAGGCTAGAGTCATGGGGATTGTTGTGATGGATCCTTTGGTGGGCTGTACACTGTGACGTTGGCTGTTCCATGCCGAAAACTGCAAATGTTACCCTTAAATATTGCTATATAAACGTAGTAATGTGCCTTTAGTATGGCACACTGTAAAGCTGTGTCACTCTGGGCACCCTCTCTCTCCTGCTTTCCGATCACTATGTGAAGTGCAGTAGTCAGTATTTCTGATGTACTGTTAGTTGTAGGCCCATGCACTTGGAAACACAAACGGGGAGAAACCTTACGTTCCTGATTCCACTTGTGTTCATATGGAAATATAAAAGCTCAGGTCTCAACTGAACCTTATTTCCATTGTATTTAAGTGCCAGACAAATAAAATCAAAACTAAATCAAACCCACCTCTATCTATAAAAGGAACTGTGCTCATGCATGATATGATCAAATGACTTCCTTAACATCGATACCTGTAGGCGACCATTGCTATGACCCTCCACTTGGATTTTGTACAAAGCTTCAGAACTCCCATACAGAAGTTATCACTGCTATGATCTGAAATGCTTAATATTAGTGTAGTAACTTTCAGAGGAAAATGAATGGTGATACTTGGTGCTTAGAAACAAAAATCCTGATACCAAAATAATCCATGCCTGTGTATAAAAAAGCTCAAATGGATAGCAAAATTCTCAGTGTTACACGTATGACACTACAAAAAAGTTATGTTTTAAAATTTTATCTTTGCGGAAATAATAGGCCACATTAATTAAACCCCTTAGTATTAGCTGAAATATGCCAGGGAGAGTCTTTTAGCATTTGGTGGCATCTTCTATCTAATTGGGAAAAAGGCAATTTTCTAAGAATTCATTCTTCAGAGATGTCCCGCAGTTGTGGACAGATTTCTGTTTGATTTGGTAGCAAATGATGGAAAGGAAAAATTTTGAAAAAGTACAAAGTAGCATCCAGACCACCAATACCAGCTAAAGATAGGTTTTACAGGTAGATTATATCTATATGCAAATAAAATATAGCCAATAATGGCACAGTCATGAAATTGCATAGTCATACAAAGCCTTCCTTGCACAGCGTGTTTCTGTGCTTTTGCTGAAGCTTTTTGTAGGTCCTGTTTTAGTGGGGTAATTTTCATCCAGATGCTAGTAAAATTTAAAGTATCTCTAAACTACTTTAAAGAGAGAACTAATACTGTGCTATTCAGCAATCCAATTGAGCTCAGAGGGAAAAAAACCAAAACAACTCTACAGAGAACAGGAAATACGTCTACATGAGTCACAAAGATGTCGTAAGGATTGTTCTGTTCAGATTTATACTGACACACTTCTGGTGAACTTGAAACTCTGCTACTTCTTATCAAGAAAAATGTTCCTAGATGTTGAGCAGTATCAATTTTCTTACCGATGATACATTAATAACATTATCACTTTATTTTGCTTTCAAGAGAGAATACTGTTTTTTTCAATTCCAAAATATTCAGGATGTGTTAGAAATGCGGGAATAATATGCATGTATATATAAAAACATATTTTAAAAATCTATTGATTTTATATATTTTGAAATTCGGTTCTCAGAACTGAAAGACAGCATAAATCTCAGTTTAAGGACTTTGACCAAATAGTAATGTTGTTTCTGCCCTAAATTTTTCACTTGTATCATGGGTAAAAATGCAGTGTCTCTCTGTGTAGTCTTGTGCAACATGAAGCCTGCTACTGGCCGGCACATAATTTTAGAATTTTAATATTGCAGGAGCCTTTACTTGGAGCCCTGGTGCAGCTGCTATGGACACATTTCAGCTTTTTATAAGCTCATACACATAATAAAACAAGAAGTCACAAAACTAGATGCTATAAAACAACACAGGAAGAAGCACTCATGTTCTCAGGTTCTTAATACTATCTTGATAAAATATTTAGTAAGGTGAACTGTGTCACAGGAAAGTACTGTGCGGGCATCTTGTTTTAATTCTAGTCTGTACTCACTAGCTCTGCAGGCTTGCATTTGATCTCTGAGCCAAGATAAAGCTCACAATGAGAACCAAACACAGCAAATAAACAGAAATGTCTCCTTTGGTAAAGGGTGTGAAACAGAAGCATCCCACTAGGTCCAACAGTATGTGCCACGAGATGCTGTTATTTGCATGGCCATGATTCTGAGACAGCACCCTCAGACAGGGGTGGAAAATCGTAGTAGTGGAGGAGATGTAGCTGCTGAACTCAAGGGGAAGTTGAGACGGGCGGCTGCTGGTGCTAGGGAGGGGCATGGCTGCAGTGACTACTGTGCTGCAAACACAGTTTTTCTTGTAGTCTGTTTTATGTTACCATGGTAGGTGAGGAAGGGTATAAAATTAGTGGATTTTCATTACCCTTTTCCAAGTGCAATTGTATTGTGCCTGACACATCTGAGTCTTGGGGTTTTATTCAACACTTTTGAAAACATGTTTTTCTTAAATTATCATCCCTAAGGAACTGGTCATTATTAGTAGTTTATGAGTGGTTTGAAGCTTAGTTCTGTCCTGGCTAGGATGAGGTCCGTTAGAGGATTATTTCCTCAAAAATATGAGGGGCTAGGGATGTTGCTGTTTTAGTAGTTTGCAACTCTTTTCATTTGGTAGAGGTAGATTTGGACAAATGCTAGATCAGTTGTTCAGGACAATTTGTGGCTTCAGACTGGTTTCCATCATCTGAGGAAACACGACAGACTACCTTCTTCAAACTGTAACCTTCCTCTGGTTACATTCTGTCTGAATGGATGAGGGAACACGTTTTGGAGTCAGTCATTTAAATATTTAGTAGTGACTTTACTGCTTACTGCACTTCATTTCAAAGGGGTTAGCCCCAGAAATAAGCACAGCTGCTGCATGCTCAGGAGTTAGTGCTTTCAGGACGGCGCCTTAACACAGCATTTGTACAGGACTTGTACGGTATTAACAATTTTAGGTCCTCAACCTGCAAACACTTATGCGTTTCAGTAACTTTATTCTTGAGAACAGTCTAGTAGCACTCACATGAGTGTGATTATGGACACGAGTAAGCGCTCCCAAGATCGCGGCATTAGTTTTCAAAGGGACTGTAAACTCTGTGGACCATTGCGGAAATATATTTACTGCAATGACCTGTGAAATTGCCACATATACATAGAGCTGTATGAAGTAAACTACACGTTCCCTGTACCTAGTTCTGTGAGTGTTTCAATGAACGAGCAGCTTTATTCATGCAAGCAAACGTAAGAAATGATATGGGATTGCTTACGCGAGTAAAGCGGGACATACATTTAAATGTTTGCAGGTCTGTCCTGCAGACTTTCCTGTTAAAACACGTTTTTGTTCCAAAAACGTGTTGAATCAAATGCAGTGCTATGGATTCAAATATCATGAGAAAAATAAGATAGTGAGTTTGCAGGGTAACGTAGAATCTACCAAAAATCTCTGCTGAAAAGGTATCTGGTGGCTGCAGTGACCGTGAATAAAAAATTAATAGAAAAAACAGTAATTTTAATTTTGTCTTTAGATTGAAAAAAAGTAAAATTAAAAAGCTGTAAATGTTAAACATGTCACTGGATCAAAAATGGCACAATGACATTATTAGTTCCCGTCTCTTTTTGTTCCCTGTCTTCTGTTACATTTCGGTGAAATCCCCCAAAATGTTACTTATAAATGGCAATATGTTGTCTAGAGTTATCTTTTCATTAGGAAATAATCAGCATTTTATGCTTCAGAGCTCTTAAATATAGGAAAAATCAAGAAAAGCTAATATTTTTCTATACATGTTCTTTAGTATGCAGGGCAGATAATATAGAAGGCAATAAAAGCAAGTGGTCTTTTTCTTATTAGGAATGGAAGAACAAATAATTTCTTAAAACAGAACTGTGAGGTAGTCCTTGGTCATAGATAGCCTGAAGTCATGGAAAGCCATGTTTATAACTGTGCACAGATAACGACCAAGACGATTAGAAGTAAGACAGACAATTCCATAGAAGCAGCTTAAATATTTTCATTGCCTTTTAAAAAGCATGCTTGTTAGCTTGTCCCATTTTTTTGAGTCTACAAAATGGATGATATGGTGTTTGTGTTCAGATGCAAACTAGGCTTTTGCTTCACAGAGCTACCTAAACTTAAAATATCAGTGTCTGAAAAGTGAGTGATTCATTCTACTGTTTAAGAAAGTTCTGTTAACATATTAAGCATTTAAATATATGCTTTTTTGAGCTATTATTGGAGAGTTACTTGGGGACTGGTATTATGCTTTGTAGTTGCTACGGAAACTTTTTAATACATGCATTTTGGGAACAAGAAAGTAATTTTTGCATTCCTAAATCCAGTTTCCTAGCAATAAAAGGAAAAATTGTGGATTATCGGATTGTTACCAAAGCTTTCCACAAGATCTTAAGATTAGTAATCTCCAGAAATGGGAGAGGAAAAATTATACTAATAAACTTCTACAAAGAAATAGGAAGAAATGATAACTATTTTTTCATCATGTGGAAACCAATCAATTCAAAACGCAGGATTTTAATACATTCTTGGGAAAATGAATAGCTGATCAAAAAGTGGGTTTTAAAGAAACCTAAAATGACTTCTAAATTATTTTTTTAAGAAGGCGAGAAAATTACGATTAAAAAATCAGTCTCTAAATATTATACGAAACCTATATTTTTAAAGTAATTATCTTCTTTATTCACTTGAAGTAATCTTGATATAAGAGTCAGGAAACACTTTTTAATATGATAGAGATTTTATACTCATTTAGAAACCTGATCACAGGGGTTTTTTCTTCATTTGTGGATTTCAATGCAGTAACATACCTAAAAAGATTGAAAAATACACTAAAACAGTTCTGAGAACAAAAACACTTGAGCTTACTAATATTTTTTAAGATTAAAAGGTAAACCAAATCCACTGAAGGGCAATTGATTTTAATTTGTTTACAGAATTATTTAAAAACTGATGTTTTCTTGTATTTTCCAGGAAAAAAAGGGGGTTTAGGTTTCTAGAGTATTTAATAAATTCCCATATACCAATGTTTTTGTTGTTAATTTCTAGTAATGAAAAATTAGTAAACAAGATTGAATAAATGTATTCTTTTTATTTTAATTTGAAAAATTGTCTCTAAAAATAATTTTTATATTAAAAAAATTGTTGTTTTGGTGATTATACAATTGATAAAAGTTAATCTTATTTTTTTTCCTGGTAAAGTAATTTAACTCGGGCATAAAAATTCTAAGTACTTTGAAAAATTTTATAGCATTAGTACTCCCCTCTTTGAATAGAATGGTTTTCTTAAAATCATAATTAGAATTTATAAAAAGTGACATCAGAAATAAAGTGTTGACAAATGTAATCTTTATAGGCTCTGAACCTTTTTTGAGATTGTTTCACTTTAATAAAATATTTTTGTTTCAAACAAGTTTCAATTTCACTTGGAGGCTTGTATTTGAGGAGGCACCTAATATTTTATAAAATTAATGTTCGAGGATATTGTAGCATAAAAATTTGAATTTAAATATTGATTAGATCTCTTCATTTTGCTTTCCTGCTTGTGAACTTGTCAATTGATTTCCACAGGGATATGAAAAATAGGTTTTAGACAGAGATAATCCAGTATAATCCCAAAACAGAAATCAGAGGACAAAATGGTCACAGCAATAAATTATTCTTTTATACATTCTTGTTACCTTGATTCCTCCAAAATTTTCCAAATCCCCTGCTTAAGGTTACAGGAAATATGAACCTCACCAAAACCTTCAAATAAAGACATTGATAATACATAAAACAAAAATTATAGATGATTTAAAATAACATTATTTAATTATGGTAATTATAGTTTATTCTTTGAATTTGCTAATCTTATTTATGGTAGCGGAGTTTTTGACTATATCTCCATGGCTCGGACATTCTCTGTTTCATTGATTAGATAAAGCTTTAAAATATTCCAGAAAGTTCAAAGTTGGCTCCAGTCATTTCACATCAAAAAACATGTGCTCTCATAGACAGATGGGCGCAGACTAACTTCTGTGAACATAGTCCTGTAGCTAGAATTCTAAGGTGAGGGAGACTGAATTTCACGATCATGCTTTTGTGATTTTTCTCCTACCTCCTTACTTCAGTTAGTCTAGAGTTAGACATAAAAAATCATCTCTTTATGCAAGAGACACATTCGGTCTTGATATTTGTTTGTAAAAGAAACTATTTCGCACAAATTACCATCTCTTTAAGGAAGTCAATATTGTATGCACATCATGCTTTAATATTATATTCTAAGACGATCACAGAGATGTAAATGAAGTTTTGGGGAAGAAGATTTAGCAACAGAAAGTTGGTATAGTAAATATAGGTATTTTTACAATTGCCTTAAATATGCACAATACTGATGGAGGTGAGACTCATGTTTAAAAGATTTGCAATATAATTTGTTGCTAGCACTTAATATATTTGGTAGAGGGAATGTGTCATTTTTAATATTGTATAGATGCTTTATGGGCTAATAACTTGATTCACAGAGCATATAAACTATCATCCAGAAAAATTCCCATCTGAATTAGAAGCATAAATGACAAGTTGAAATTTATGTTCAATTGTATTACTTCAAGAAACAAAGATATACTGCAGTTAGAACTTTTCACTATGCGCTAATTTAAGGCACATAGTGATCGTACAGGTCACAAAGTTTGGAATTCATATTCTGCAAGTATTTTTACTTCAGCTTTGTCTCAATGTAATTATTCAAATATTCTTAAAGCATGAAACAAACTGACTATGACAGCGAATATTGTGTTAAGGAGGTGTGTGAGTTGCAAGGATTCTGGTTGAGAGGAGTATTCAAAATCAATACGTTCTCGTCAGCAAGGTAAATTTGAGCCAAGCTGACCTTTCTTTGCAGCTAACGTACAAGCTAGGAATTATTAGTGTTCACTCAGAGAAAAGTTTTAATGCAAACTGAAAATACTTATTTTAGAGCAAACATGAAAAATTGAAGGACTTGCTTACCTATTTGATTAAATGCAAAAACGAGACTGCACATAGGATTTTGTTGTGCTGTGATAGAACTTATTTTACCAGTCACTTTCATAACCTTTAAACAGCCTTAAATAGTACATATGAAAAACACATTCATAACAGATTCCCCACAGGGAATTTTCTTTGGTTTTAGAAAATTTTATTAAAGATTGGCATTGCAAATAACATTTTTCATAACTATATGTAGACCTGTTAAAATTTTTATTAAAACTGGAGTTTGGCCTGTTCTTTTTCATCATTCTATCAGATATTAAACTCCAGCAGCAGCTGTAGGAAATGGAGAAAGGGATTTTCAAAGGGATTTGAGTCTCCCTGTCTCTGTGCCTTTAGTGATCATATTATCATAACTATCACACATAACAAAGCTCTAAATCTGTAATTCAGATAAAGTAGTCAGGACTTCGAAATACAAAAATCCAAACATATGCTGTAACATTTTTTTTGCAGGGTTGGTTCCTTTAACATGGATTTTGTAAACTTGGGGTGGTATCCAACAGATTTTGTATACTAACACGCACTAAACGACATTATTGCTTAAATGTTTGATGGAGATTTAATTAAAGGTATGTTCTATTATACCTACAGTAGTTCCACCAAGAGTATACCAGATGCTGTTCTGCCAGATGTTGAACAAACCACTAAAGGTTAATAAGAAATGATGTTAGAAGCTTTTTTTTGGACTGAATTATGTAAGCTAAACTGCTGAGGAGGCAATGCCCGTCTTTTCAACAGTGTGTGAGTCCTGTTTCATGAGGGGACAGCTCAGCATAATGCTGTGTTGAAATGGTAAGTGTGAACACAATTCTCTGATGAACTTATAAAGCTAAATATGTAATGTAATAAAAGTTAAGGAGGCTAACTTTTAAAGTAAAAGCAATGTAGTACAAAAGAAATGGTTTCCAAAGTATTTTTAGTATGTCTCTAAACTTATTTACATTGAGAAGACGGTTTCAGTATTAAGTGCCTAGGGAAAACAGTAGATGTATTGTGAAAAGTTAGTAAAACTCTAAATCTCAATATCAAACCGCCTTGTAAATGAGCAGTCACATATATATTTATTGTAACACTGCCTTCTGCTGGTCACACCTCATTTATGATGTAAGTGAAAGTGCTGGATAATAATGAGATGTGTTTATCTGAAATTATTCTCAGTATGAAATATTTGGTGCTTAGGAAATATTTATATGAAGATAGTGTACATCTATCAAATATGTATGATAAACCCATTGCACCTATGCTGTATGCTTACAATTTTTAATTTGATATTTTCTTGACCTCAGTTGAGAGAAAATTTTTTGTGTATAACATAGCAGAAAGTAATCAAATCCTTACATTTTGTGGTTAAATTGATTCCTATTTTTGATATTTCCTTAGTGTTAGAGTTCCTGCTTGTTTCTGGCTTTTTCAGCTGAGGGGGCTTTGGGTGTCAGAGTGTATATACCAAGCAAGACATCTGCAGAAAAATTTGTTTCATAACAGAATGTCTAAATGTAATGGAAGCTAGAACACTGTTAGATCTGTGTGTTTATGTGTACATTTTAACAAGTGTTTGCACAAGCTGCACTTTTTGTTACTAAGTACTTTATTATTCCTCAGTTGGTCATTCAAAATACACACATATATTATGATAATTACTCCTTGGAGGAAAAATACAGAATTTTTAACATGCTTTCTGTTTTACTTTCTAGCATGTCAAACATAACTTTTTTCCTAGAAAAATCCAACAAACTGCTGTAAGAAGCATTTTCTGTTTCCTTAAGTATACATAAATGGTGAAAAGTGTAATGTGAATTTATGTATATTTCATTGCGTGTCTGTCAAAAATAAGGAAAATATTTCTGTATACTAGCTTCATCATAATAGGTTTAAGGGGCATGAAATGATACTCTATTTCAATCTGACATAAAATCCCAAAATTAAAAATCAAATATTTGGTAGGAGTTAACTTCAGTAGTACGGAATATAATGGTTAAACCACACATTTACTTAGTGAAAATATTGGCATGCATGTCTGGCTGCCTCCAGTAAAATTAATGACTAGATTGTGCAGTGTGGGAAAATTTTTATTTCACTTTGGTTTTCCTCAAGAAGTGAAATCCTGCTTCAGTTGCCTGAGGCTACATTTTTAAGCACCTTTATTACAGCACAGATAAAAACCCAGCTATCAGATAAAATGCATTCTGTTTTATTACAGAGGATTATTTTGAGAAGCACAATTCTGTACATTCTGGGGATAATTTAAACACCAAGAATCCCTATTGTATGGCAAATAAAAAGTAATTATCCATAATGCATACTAAAATTGCATTTTAATGGAAAAGACCTATCAGAAGATATGCAGATCGAGAAATTTCCATTTTTAAGTTCCTTCCCAGATTTGTGGGCCTTGCCCGACTGCCCAAGGAGGATTGTGCCCTGACTCCATGGGATCTCTATTTGAGCAACGACTGCGGATTCCAGCCCTGCAGTCCTCAGAGGATCCCTGTGGTCCCATCTGACCCTTGTAGTCTATGAACCTTAAGGTTTTAATAATCAAAGACCAGCCTAACCCCATGTGTGCATGTTTTAAAATTCCAAATATCGTCTTAGATGTAACAGTAATTAAAAAGTCACTTGCAAAATGATAATAGAGTCAGACTTGTAAGAGCGGATATAACAACATGCATAATAAAGTACTCCATGGCTGTGCTAGGAAAGACTAGATGATGTTAAAGGTGTAAAAGAAGACAGAAAAAAAAAATCTGTAAGGTTTTAATCTGCAGAAAAAATAGGTTTAATTTTCACACAGCTGACCAGGAGCCATTCTGTATTAAAGAAGTTGCTGTTACCTTTTCATGGATAGCACTTAAATCTGGAAAGTCAGTCCAGTTTACAAATTTTCAAGGAAATTCCTCATTCCTTTATAATTTTTGAGTCTCTTTTATTTGCAAACATATGTCTATGTGATTTGTTTGCTGACATGTATGTGAGCTCATTTGTGTGTGTACACGAAACACACATGAGAGGGAAAATACCAGGATGAGTTTGTGTTTAGGGTGGTCACAGAAGCATATAAACATGTTTAAACCTGAGTGTTAAAGTGTGTGTATCCAGAGAGATAATATGTGATAGTGGGCAGCATAATTCACTCTCATTTCCCTGTGTTAGAGATGACTGCATAATTCATGAATGGCAGAACAAAGTCAAGCCAGGCGTGAGCTGCACGTGGACATCCCTAATGAATGTGCATACTGCCTACTGTCCATCAGATAATACTTAAATCATAGATATTTTATGTGGGCATTCCCTTCTCCTCTTCCATTTTTAGTTGTCAAAGTGTTTTTCCAATAATACGTTTATAAAAGTTTTTTGCACTCCCCATGAGAAAGTGTGTGGGCATTCCCTGTTCTCACTCAGATCTCTTTGTATGTTAAGACAGCAGAGTGTATCTGGCATTTACTTTTACATCTTCAGCAGTATCTTTATGTACATCTGTATTTTGACTTCAAATTTGGCTCAAAGTGCCACATTTCAACTATATTTATTGCTATGCATAGCCACTTTATTCCAGTCTTTTGTTTTGGTGCTGGGTTTTTTTGTTTTGTTTTGGTTTTTTTGTATTATATATATTATAGTGCAAACTGTAATGAGCTTTTTTGAAGTTCACTTACTATATACAGAGAAGTAGAAAACCAGCAATTGATGATTCCTTACACAGTAGCAGTCTTAAAAAGTAGGGTCCAAACACGTAGATAATTGAGTGTTATCAACAATGTAGTGAAACATATTTCAAATGTTTAGAAATAGCAGTAAGGTTTTGTTAAATATATACAGTACTTCAAACAAAGACAATAAAAATTTAAGTAAATCAGCAATGTAATTTTCTGTTCCTCAACATATAAATATAAAAGCAATTCTCAGTCCAATTTGTTTGTTCATTGTCTCTGAAATTATGAAATAATAAAGTAATTATAAAATGTTAAGTAATTTTTTTCTCCTTAATTTTATGCCATTAACTTATTTGCTAAACTAAATATTTTGTTGTGTATAGCATAGAAGTGTTATAATGTGGATAAAATTCTTCCATTTGTAGTATGAGTTGCAGATTATATATCAAAACATACGGATTACAATGATTAAATTTGTATAAAATCAGCATAATCCATTCATATGTTTGTAAGGGCCCAGAGTCCTCCAGAGAGAGTCACAAATCCACTTGATGTTCTTGAATGCTGGATT
Organism: Chiroxiphia lanceolata; assembly: GCF_009829145.1. Classification (NCBI taxonomy): domain Eukaryota; kingdom Metazoa; phylum Chordata; class Aves; order Passeriformes; family Pipridae; genus Chiroxiphia; species Chiroxiphia lanceolata. The sequence goes on along the minus strand of NC_045640.1, from coordinate 48,197,257 downwards.
TTTTTTCCTCCCCGATTTTATCTAAAATATGTGTAAAAATTCAAAAGTTAAACGGAGCCTCTTGGTTATAGCTAAGTAATCTCAAACACCTGTGTTTATCCTACCTAGACTTGGTAGAGTCCTGTGCTTCCATGTATGGGGTGGGTTTGGGTTTTTTTTGGTTTGGGATTGTTGGGGGGGAGGTTTTTGTTCTGAGAATTGTCCATTTCCATTTCAGCTAGCAGCACCTCTTTTTAAGGTTTGAAGTAAAAAGTTAATTTCTAAGTAAAATCTGTCTCTCTTAGGGAGGCCCTTCCTCATGTGTCTGTACACAAAGCGAAGAGGCTCCGCATGTTTTGGGAGATGTCTGTGTACTGTTTCATCAAATTCTAAACAAAACAGCTTCTTTCAAGTCTTCCAAAAACCTGTTTTGTCCAGATTTTCAGAAAGTTGTAATATGGCCCTATGGGGGAAGCAGTTAAACCAATCACATGAAATACTAATCTAATTTATTCACATGCTTGTATTAGTCTGTTTTTCTACTACAATTTCAAATTAATAATCCAAAAGTATGAGTTATGCATTCTCACGGAAAAAGCAAAAAGGTGCCTGTCTCGGAATGTATGTGCTTATGTGTAATAATGTATGTAATGTAGGGACAACCCTCCCCTACTATGCCCATGTGTGACTCTTGCCCTTTTTGCACCCATTTTACACCTATACGATGCCTTTGATTATCACATACATTCTGCTCATCTCTCCTAACTTCTGCAGGAGCTGAGTGAGCTACAGAATAAACATCCTGCTGGGTGATTACTGTATTCCATAAGAATTTTTTTAAAAATCTCATTAAAAGCATAAAACGTTTCCAACATTATTTCATCTGCATTGGTAAGAATCAAACAAGTTGATTCTTTTCTTAACTATAGAGCATAATTGTAATTTTTCAAAACAGCCATTATTGTAAATTCTGTAAGAAATATTATTGTGATTATTTTGGGGGCATCAGACAAGTATTTAACAGTTTGGTTCAGGTTGCCTAGGACAACAAAAATGCCGCTATGCTGCATCTCAAAGTTTCTGGGATGAAATGAGTTGTGACATACCAGTGAAGATTAAATTTGTAACAGATAGAACACCTTTGAAGTACTAGCTTATGATTTCACAGTGGCATTAGGAGCCTTACTGCAGTATTTAAGCAGTTAGAAAGAATGCTAGTTATAAGTGTTTGAATTTTGTAAAATGGGATTTTATTGTCTTTTAAATAGCCATGACAGCAGTTTGTATTATCCAAGCACAACATTTTTATTGCCGTGTATTACTGTTGGAGAAGAGCTTTTCACATCCCATTTATAAAACCAAGGCACTTAAACAGGTGAATACCTTTTGTCTGATGTTCACTTTCAGCATTAAATAATACAGCCTTTTTCTAGGTTTTGTTGTTTTCTGTCTCCCCTCTTTCCCCGGTCAGCAGCTTAGAGAGGGGAAAGAACAGAAACATTCAGTGTTTGTCTCAGATAACACTGGAAGATCAGATGCCCAAAAATATTCTAGGCCTGAACATTTTTACATATGTTAAATTACTTTTAAAAAATAATAGCATAATTTCAGATGTCAAATGTGCCTTTATCATATGGCTTTACGACATGACATTACCAGGACGTAAAGTTACTATGCTTTATGTCTGAATCAGATCACGCCAAAATTTCCTGCTATATCACATAACAGAAATAGAAACTTGTTCCTAAAAATAATGTCTAGAAATCTTCAAGTATTCATTAAACCATTTGAGGGGAAGCAGGCATGAGCCTCTTTCCCTGCATTAATCTCTTAAGGATCACTAGGCTCCATATTACAATTTCCAGTGTTACTAATTTGTGAAAGTTACTTTAAAATATAAATCTCTGCATTGGTAGGATCTTTTAATGAGTCTCTAGACTTCAATGGGTTAATTTTCAATGAGAGTCGGGTTTTATATGTTTATATTTTCTTAGCCTTGGTGAGGAGAAGTGGCTTTGCTTGCCCTTGTGCTGTGCCAAAGTGATAGGGTTTCATTCGTTTGAAAACCTAGCACATCCCAAGAGGTTACCTTGGTGTAGATTTCTTTCTTTCTGTATTAAATCGCTCATTGTCGCAAAGTGACTAGTGCTGCTGGGCTTTGAAAAGAACTTCTAAGAGGTTAAAAAAAAGCTTCTGTATAGGGGGATTTTTCAGTTCTGCAGACAGAATACAGTTTGCAGCTGTTTGACTTGCGACAGTGATATGGATCTGATTGTATACAGTATACTAGGAGCCATGGATGCAGCTGGAATAGAGGTTATAAATTTTAAAAGCAATGCAGATTTTGGCCATTAATTGGCTGCTAATAAAAGCAAATTCAATGGGTTCTAACTGTGGGAGCCTGCAGCTCTGTATCTGATATCAGGAATTCATACACATTACACAGTTTTAGTGATTCAGACCACGACTAATTGAAATATGAGGCATACTGATCAAATTTAGCATTACCAGCATGCACTCTGGTTTGGGACTGTATGGCGACAAGGTAGCATTTATTACTTATTCTCCATAACACTGCCTGATTGAAATATCTAGCTATGTTGTCAGCAGAGGCCCAGCTGGGCTTTAGTACAGCTAATTAAGTCATTAAAAGAGAGGTCAAGCAATCTAACTCTTGCATACTAAACTACATAAAAGTCTTTATTATTTTTTTAATAAGTCAAGATTTGAATTTTTAAAGAAGTTTGTTTTAATAATAAATGCATTTGCAGACTGCTTTGTCTGGGGCTTGATTAAAATGTGCATTTGTTAGCAACAAAGTGAAAACTTCTTGTGGCTTAGTTTAATAAAAAAACCCAACAGAACTAAACCTTTTGCAAGGACTTGTTTTGTGGGTTTTGTGGGTTTTTTAAGTGTCTGAAAACTAAACCTAACTGAGGATGATAACAGAAACATGACTGTCCTTGTGCAGACAGACAGAACTTGGTTGTCAACTGCAGCAGGTACCAAGGCACAATCATTATAGAAACCATTCATACTTCACAATAATGTTAGATAACTACTGCTGCCTATTTTATGAATTCAGATGGAAGAGAGCGTAAGATGAAGTGAAGCAGCAATGATTTATTCTTGGACTTCGTAAGGCTGTGGGTTGCCTGAATTTGGAAGAGTAAAGCAGGGAAAGGATAACAGTACTTGAGTTTGGTCTTGTAGTGGTTGGTGTCAGAGATGCTGTGAGATCCTACTCTGTGGAACACATCTTTCACAACTTGCATCAACAACCTGGTGTGTTTGCATCAGTATAACACTAAAGCATGGTGACCTCAAAACACAAAGATGACAAACATGTTTCTCAGCTGCAGAATGGCAGCCTTGATGATTCTGTAATTCAGTGCAAGGCCTGTGAGACACTAAGCTATTTCCTTTGCAAATTTGGGGTATTTTTGTTTAGAAATACAAATTCTGGTCTGCCATACCCTTTGTTCTGTATATTATGTAACAGTAACTGGGAAGAGACATAGGTACGTTAGGTATAGATCCAAGACAAATACCTGAGATAGAACAGTAGGAAATAAGGAATCATTGGTTTGGTTTTGTTTTTTTTCCTTCCAGTTTATACATCATCTTTATACAGCTAAATGAAGAAAGTCTTAAAACCCCAAATCCCTGATGTTAATCAAGTAGTTCCTCTGAGGTCAGGCATTACTGCTGTGAAGTGGGAAAGTGCAACTCAGCAAGGCATATATTTCTAATAGTAGCATATATTAGTACTGACAGGCTGCATGTTTCTAGTGTTGTAGCAAATGGATCTTACTCCTCTTCCGTTTCTTTCTTTTTTTCCAACTTTGGAATTTGTTACTCTCAATCTCTGAGTAAACCATAGAAATTGTAGTCTAGTTTAGAGCCATGGTGCTTTTTAAGATGACAAAATATGTGGTTAGGGATTTGGAACATAGGTATAAGGAAGCAAAGGTATTGAAGGGAAATTAATAAACGATCCCAGAGGTAAGTTGTATATTATTTTTCCCTTACTAAAGTGATGTAGTATTTTTAGAGAAAAGTATTTTTATGGAGTAACAAGAGAGTTATGACAGAGTAAAAATTCTGTTACCTATATCTTAAAAATCGGACACAAATCAACTTGGTCTGCTCTCCCTTATGCTACAATAGTTGATTTACTGTGAAATTTTTCTGGTCAGGTTAGTTTTATTACTTGCAATGAACACAGTATACCTGCACCTCATTTACCTTACCAGGAGGTGCAATGGTATGAGCAATAGAAGATGCCTTCAGATCAGTTTTCTGAACATCAGAAGATGCAGTGTAAGTAATGTTATACTGAAGTAAGGGAGGTCTACATGGTGTTGCCTTGTGGATTCAGATTTTCTTATATGGACATTGGAAGTTACTTCCTACCAGGACTGTTAGAATACTTTATGTTTTCCATTAATCCTCTGGAAGGATTTTAAAACCTATCAACTAGTTAATCATTATGGTCATTGCAGTTCAATGGAACTTCAAATATACTGGATGTTTAAAATATTTTCTTCATTACAGTGGTGAGACAGAAATTTTCAGAATAACAACAGTCATCTATTTAAAAAAACTTCCTTGAATTTGTTAGCTTTTGCAAATAGATGGATGTTCACCTCACAGTATTTCCAGAACTTTGATCTTTTTTGTTGCTGTGTTTCCTCAGACTAAAGCTAAGATCCAGGTGCAAAAATTCCATATATGTATATATGTAAAAAGCTGTGCATATTAAGTATGAATTCAAAAAAACTTTTTTTTTTTTAGATCTTTTATCTTTCTCCCTCTTAAAAGTATTAAATTATTGATGTAAGAAGTAATTTTTTTCATTTGAGATCTTGAGTGGGTTGGAAGCAGACAGTTAAATTTTGCATACGGTTATAAAAGAATATTGATCAGATCACTGAAGTGACAGGTGGTAATAAAAAACCTCAATTAAGCAAATGTAATGATCATAGTGATGATGTGTGTCAGACTGGTCCAGCAAAATGGACCAGTAGCAGTGGGTAACAAGAATAACAATGATCTCTCAAGAACAAGAATATCTCTGTCTGTCTCTAATGATGGACCTATGTGTGTGCCAAGGAAAGAGTAAGAACAGAACTAGTGTCTATAATAACACTTCGCTTTAATGTCCTCTTGGCCTCTGATCACTTTAGAAGATATCCAGAGCTAGTTACAAATTGTCTATCTTATGTTTCCTAATGGATTTCTCTTCTACATACTTATTCCATCTTCCCTGGTCTCTCTCTCCATGACAGATATTTACTCTGAGCCAGTGGGAGACACAAAATCAAAGTAAAGAAACATGAGCATTCAGAAGTAAATCAAACTGAGAATGAAGCCTAGGAGTAACTAGTACTCTGAGCTAGAATGCTGTATATTCTTTATTGTCAGTGAGAACAGCAAGGTAGGATTACGATGAGCTGGGCTATAATTTTTTTTGTTCTGGTATTCCTGATTAAATTGATATCAGGGAGTCTTATAATCCGTTTTAATGGAAGAAACTAGTAGTGCTTTTACAATGAAAACTCAGAAATGTTCTCATAATCATTTGCTGTCTTGGCATTTTTTCCTCAGAACCCATCCTCCAAACTTGTTGAGATGTGTCCCTGAGTCATATGCATATGGGTGTGCATCGTGGTACTCTGTGTTGACTGTAATTAATAATTCATACTGTGTGATCATATTTCACTGTTCTAAGTGCAGAACAAAGCTGTACACAGGACGAATTCCACATACTGCTGAAATCAATGACAAAACCCCTGTAAGCTTCAACAGGGTCAGGATTTTATCTGGTATGTTAATACAATTGTTTGCTTTGTAAAGATAAATTTCAACAACATATTTTTCCCTTCTCTGAAATCTGTGTGATACCTGGAGACAGTATTTTCTCAATGGGAATTATTTATTTTTTTCTTATAGTTTTCAAAGTAATTTTTAAGTTATTTTTTACCACTAGAAAAGAAAATTATTTGACTGATTTATAAGTAGCACTAGGCTAGTACATTTAGGCTAACTGGGAATGTGCTGAGGTCTTTGTGCTAGGGTTGTGTATCTGTATCCATCTGTCTGTGAGACATTGAAAAGCTTGGAGGTGGTTTTGTGGTTCCAGCAGTTCATCTAATACAGTTGTGAATAGAGCAGGATGACATGCAGTATAGAGGAGTTATATTTACCTATTCCTTTTTTACCCTCGAAAAATACTATAGAAACTCTACAACAAAAGTATGATGCAGTGACAGAGTGAAACACTTCAGTACTGTGACAATTACTATGCTCAGAAACTTTAACTTGCTCCTTCATGTGGATAATACAGTTTTTAAACAAGTTATGACATTCTTATTTTCAAAAATGATGCACATCTCAAGTTTCCATTTCCTCACTGAGACTATGCAATTGTTCAGTTTTTCAAACCTTAGTGTCTCTTCTTCAGAATAGCACATACAGGTTTAGGTTTAGTCTTGGCCTAAAAATATATTATTTACAATAGTTTACTATGTATTCACAACAATACAATAAATTATTATTTAGAATAATATAAAATAAATATATTATTTACAGTCTGTCTTTTCTTGTTTCCTTTTGTCTTATATTTCCCTTCCCATATATTATTATCAGTGGAGATAAAAGATAAGATAATAAAAAATAACTTCACAGGTAAACCATAGTAGTTCACACACCTGGAGCTCATCATCTGTGTTTTTTGGCTACCAAGAAGCAGCTCAGTGGCAGAGAAGTAACAGCTCTAGATACAGATTTCATGGTCTCTCTCAGGAGTGTTGGTTCAACAGTGATGAAAAAATACAGCATTTTAAACAAGCTGTGTTGTACTTCTTGAGACACTAGTCTGGCTGAAGAATGAAATAGTAAAGGCCATTGATGTGCTGCTGAAACACTCTCATTCTTTTAAATGCCCTGCTGAGTGGATATGTTTCTGGACTGACTGTGCAAAAAAAAAATGTGCTGTGAGAATTATTTTTTCCCCTTTAATTATTTTGATTCATTCAGGACTGATGGATATTTTCACCTCTTTTCTTCTTTGAGAACGTTTTTCACAAATACAAGAGACAGTCTCCTTGTACAAAAAGATAGGACTTGAGATAACATTAAGAGGCAAAACCAGAAAATTCTTAGACAGACTCATGTGCTTTCTAAGAAAACAGATGGGGAAACCTGGTTCCATACTTTATTCAAACAGAATTTTCACTTTTCTCAGTAGGACAAAGGTTTCTTCCAGTCTCGACAGGCGTTTTCAACTTGGTAGTTTCTATACTGACAAACCACTTCGTCATTAGCTTAAACTCCAAGGTCTGTGAGAGCTGGGGCCAAAAGAATCTGGATGGGAGGGGAGGGGGAGAAGAAAGATGGTGACACCTTCATCCCAATGTTTTGTCCATTTCTTTTTTGTCACTTGTTTTCTTGATAATTTTGATCATGAGTAACAGCTCAAATCAAACCAGACCATCTCTACTGTAAGGAAGACTTTACTAAGCCATATCCACTTCCACCACTGAAAACTAAATGAAATAGGTTGCTCCAAGCTGTTGCATGCCTTGTGAAGTGGCCACCATTTATGCTGCTGATAGATTTCCCTTACCGTCTTTACTTCACCCATCCATGCTGACTGTTGCCATAGTTGCCTTTCAGCGTCAGTTATTCCTCTTCATTTTATTGACTTTGCTCTCATTGACACACAGGGGCTCTTCCCACCAACTTCCCTCCAACTTCCCACCAACTTCTCTCTGAATAGTACCAAGTTCTTGCTGGTGTAGGTTCTTCCTCCTCAGGGAGGAAGACTTCAATGTCATTATTTCACCATTGTTTTGTAACAGCACTGAAAAATCTCCTGCCTACTTATTATTTCCAGAAGCTTTTAAGCTCTCCTTACTATTCAGGGCACATTAACTCTATGTGAAATATGACAATTCCTTACTATTGTTTAACACTATCTATTTTTAAACAATAGGCTGTATTAAACTCTTCCTGTGTTTTGCACATCTGCCACTGCTAGTAGCAGTAAGTTTTTTACCTAATGTTGTCTATCTTGTCAATAGATCTTTCATTCCTCTCTTGACCTCATACCCCCAATTTGAAAAGAGTTAGGTAAGATCTGGTTTTGATTCTGTTTAAATAAAATGAAAAAAAAAATAAAAAACCTTTTATTTCCATTGCAGTGATGCTAGACAGTCAATTTTCAGTACAATGACTAGAGCAAGTAGAGTGATGCTAAGGAAAGCCTGAAAAAACAAATCTGTAACTTTAAAAGCCTGAGCCAGGTTTCTGGGTGGCAGCTGACCTGTGGCAGGATGCTGTCCTATATACAGCCCATGCCAAATGCTCTGATACCCTTTGCCCCGTCTTTGGAGAAGTGTATTATAACTAGAGTAAAATTATTCCTTCTCCTGCCCCTACCCTTAAAGTGTTTTGCATTTCTGTTTGTTAAGGCTGGTGGAAACGACCATGGGAGTTTGGAAAGAAGTTGCATTTTTGATGAAAGAATATTCTGTTTCATGTTTCCTTTCGGCCATAACTTTCCTGGGCAGACCTGCCAGCCAAATTTATTCCCTTTGCCTTAAATCTGAAACCCATTAGGAACTGTATGACTTAGCACTGAAGATCTACACAGGCAATTTCCTACCAGGGCTAAGGTACTTGGGTAAGCATTGTAAGTTTTCCCAGTCTCCCTCCCACTACCACTTCTGAAACAAAAGTACAGGCTCTTTTCTCCCATCTCCTTGCATAGCCTTCCATCCTGGTTTGTCCTAGCCTGAGCAGTTGCTCACAATCCCGAGACTTACCCCATTGAAGTTGTCACTAGGCACAGGCTGACAGCCCTCCTTTGGGAGTTTCCCGTACCCAGGGAATCTCAAAGGTCTCACCCTGACCAGTGCATCTTCTTCCTTGCGGAGTTGTCTGCTTTGCTGTTGTTGAAAGAATACAGAGAAGAAGCGAGAGCTTTCCTTTCGGGGTTTCAACCTCCTAGAGGGAAAGTCCAGACCAGAGTTTTAAATTATTGAAGAGGAAACATTGTAGAGGCACTTGTGAGTAATGATGATAATTATAACAGCAGAATTCAGAGAAGCTCTGAAGAGATTTTAATCTAGGCATTATAAGTGAAGTACTCAGAAAACCTGTCTTTATGTAGTATTCAATATGTTTTAAACCCTGCCATTTTGAAGTTACTTATTTGCTTGTTAGAAACAGAGGTAACGCTGGAAAAATATTATTTCTGCTTTTTTCCTGTGAGCAGTATGTGACTCCAGAGAGTTTCACAAGCATGTTGAGATTAGGTTGATGATAAGATGCAGTATAATTAAAAATCCTGTGACTCCATCATAACAACACTCCAAAGGAACTGTATTTACACTTCTAAAAACCATTTCTTTTACAACGCATTTTTTGTTCTGTCAGACATTTGGTAATATTTTACATTACATTTTGGAAGTCAAACACCATGGTATAGAGTCTAAATTCTTTGTCTGAAAGTCTTTTTGTTCTCAACTGTCAGAGAATATAAAAAAATCAGCTGTGGTATTTTCAGTCATCTCATATTTCAAATGCCTTTTATTCAGTTCTTTTACGACCAGTTGCTTGACAACATATAGATACAGTTACTTCATGTGAACAATGCCCCTGTGCAATTGGTGCTGGTATGTATTTTTCAGGGCATATGTTGAGATACAGTAGTTCCCAGCCGAGGGAGTTTTTTTTAAGGGCTTTGCTGCAGCACATTTTTACATGGTGAAGTGATGTTTTCGTTGAAACCTTTCCATGACATCCTCTCTAGGTTGCATCTATTTTAAGACACAAGTTTTATTAATCTGAAGTATTCCAAGACCTAGTAGTGCAGCGTTTTAATGTTTAAAGCATCTTTTATGTGATGTTATCATGGTGTTGCAATAAAAATGAAAGCAAACAAACAAAAAAAAAGGAAACTATTCAAGAAACTAAAAACCTCTTTTGCTCAAAAGAACCATATTGGTGAAAGAGGAAATGATAGCATAAAGAAAGAAAAATAAAAAACCTGCATCAACATAAATATTAAAAACCTTTCTAGGCTCGCTTCATTTGGTAAAATAAATGGTATTCTTCTCAGAAGACATTTCTTTTAAAAGTTCATATATTCTATGGGAGTTTGAAATCATCTTATAGGAAAAAAATTATATCCTCGGTGCATGCCATATGATAGTTGTGAGGAGCCTATAGAAAGTATATGATTACATGGAAAATGCTACCTTTTTTTTGTACTAATTTCTACAAAATCCCACTTAATTTCTGTAGAACTCCAGCAATTTTATGCTTACTGTATTCCTTTTTCATGAGGAATTTGAGATTATTGTTTTAACCTTTTTCCCCCTCTGAGTGGACAATAAGTGAGAGCGACTGCAGTATTTTTTTAAATTTTGAATTGTCAGCACCACCTGCAATTTTTACACTTTTCATAAAAGGGATTAGTCATGAATACAGTAAAATAAAAGTAAGTACGTTAGTCTGGAGAAGAAGTCTGAGCATGCTGCCTTTCTCCGTAGTGAACGTTTACTGTTTGGGGACGTTACTAAAAAATTACACAATTATTGTACAAGGAACTAACTCTGGAAACCCCCAAATGTCAACATTACTGTAAATTTCCTAGTCTCCAATTCCTGTTCATTTACTTGAAATTTAAGGATTTCTCTCATGGGCAAGCATCTTTGCTTAAAGGATTCTGGTAAATTCTCTCCATCTTAAACAGAGCAGGAAGGATTTAAATGTTTGTGTGTGTTCGTGCATTTGCTTGCCACTGACTTCAGGTTCATTGGCATCAGGTATCTGGGGATTCCTTCTGTGTTTCCTAGTACAAGAGAGCAAGCATTTTGTGTTTTGTCTGTTCCATGTAGGGAATAGTCATGGGAGTCAATAAAAGCGGTACAGTACAAAATTGATAGGCTCAGTAAAACCCTATAGCTTTCAAACTAGTTCTGACATGACTGCAGGTAGTATAATCCATCATATTTTTATTTTAGTGAATAATTTAAGGTAAGTTACTAAGACTATTTGTGTGGCAATAAAGATGATCTCAGAAAATGTGTTATATTGAGGGAGTTGTGCAGCCATTTTCAATGTTGATCCTAAGCAGTTATGTTTTTTTCTAAGACATCAAATATAGTTTAGTGGGTCACCAAACAGTAGATTTATACAAAGAGAAAAATAGTTGATAGCAAACACAGAGAGCTGATATGTTTTCAAGAAGGACTAGACTGCTGCACTTGCAAGTGATGATAGATATGTGTGAAATATAATCCTGATTAAAAATGCATGTGTGAAACCGCTTCGAAAAAAAGTGCTGTGTCTGACAACATGTTCAGAGCTTCATGTGAGAAGCATAGGCTAATGTAACAGCCCTTGTACCATTCACTTTCTCTTCATCACTTGCTCAACTCATTGTTCTTCCAAAATTTTCAGCAGCTGTAACGCCAAAGAATTATGAATGCAGAAAGCAGCATGAGGACTTCTAAGCGATTCACATTGAAAGTAGAGATTTTGAAAATACACCTAAACCAGACTAATGCTCAAATATGTCCAGTCTCTGCTTTCGTGTACAGTAAGGAGTGCCAGGTCTGGGATCAGGGGACAGTCATAGTCATCTGGCAACTTCTATGACCTGTCAGGTATTAAAACCCTCTCATGTGTTTTTTTTTGCTAGCTGTTAACATCTACATTAAAAGCATTTATCAAAGTTAAAGAAGGGGAAACTTATCATGAATATTCGCTTGTAGGGCCAGATGAAGCTTCAGTCAAAGGGGACTGAGTGGTACGTGACAATCCTGACTCTAACTAGCAAGTATGACACAAATGGCAACCACACAAGAAATGTGGTGGTCTGCTCTGTTTACAGGGTCAGATGAGATCCTGCAATCATGTACACATAGGAACTTGCTTTTTGCTTTTCTAGGATATCTTTACTCTTGATCCCCCAAGGTTGCTACTTGGATTTTGTTTGCAGGAGCTCTTGCAAGTACTAATTGACTGAATTATGAGGTTGCTAAGAAGATATTTATACGTTGTTCCCTGACTGCCTTTGACTTCATTGGCTGTGTGACTTTCTGCATCCCTGTTTTTCCCTTAAAAAGTCTTGTAACTGCAAGTGAAGATTCATGATTGTTTTGGTAAGGTGCTCCCTCTAAGCCAAGACCGCAGGAGAGCCGTGCTGGGAGTGGGTAATGCTTGAATGCTGCGTTTTGGTGGAATTTTGCTCTTGCAGGCACCTTTAGTTGTAAGGTAAAAAACTGGAGCTGTGCCATGGCAAATGGAAACCTGGGGAAGAGCTAGGATTTTGAGAGACCTTTCCTTCCTCTCCTTTTCCTTTGCCTACCATTTTTAAAGGCCGGGGCCCATTTGGCTGTGCAGCCTGTGACGTTTGAGGTTCACTGCTTTGTCCCTTCCTCACGCCTTGGAGACAGCTTCCCATCCCGCTGTGTGTATGACAGGGTTCATCGCTGTGCTCAGTCCAAACACCTGCAGCAGCCACTGAGGTGGAGAGAAGTCACCTGTGGGAATGTGGAAGAAAAAAAAGGGGTGTCAGACCCTCTTGCAGCGTGTGAGATATTAAAGCAGCATTTGGGGCCATTTTTAAAGGTATCCAGATGCCTACAGGTGCTGATAGGCACCCAAAGGGATTTTCCAGAGCTCACACTTTTAAAGGTATTTAGGCATTAATCCAACATTGGAACGTCTAATTCTCAATTTCAAAAGTGCCTAAGGGCCAGATTCTTAAAGTTCTTTAGGTACTGGGCTCCCCCTGAAATCAAACAAAAGTTACATCAAATGATCTTATTTCCCAGGACAGTATTCTTGAGGAAGAATATTAATGCATGAAAGACCTGATTGATCTGAATTGGGAGGATATCCGCAAGTTACTGTACATTTCAGCTTTACTCAGAAACCGTGTCTTAAAAGATTCATTCTCGGATAAGGATCTGCTTGCTCTTTAATATAATTACTCCATACCAGTAATCTGGCATGATGACAACCATCTATTAAGTCTGCAACTCAACTCACAATAACTCAACATTCATTACGTGCTTTTAATATATAATTTTTGTGAATTATAGAGGTTATGAGTGAGCAATGGCTAAGAGCCAAGGTGAATATAGTGCGTATTTCAGGCAGGTATTACACAACCTTCCCTACCCAGCACATTGTTTCCTCTGTCATGACAATGTTTTGCCCACAACTTGAGGTTACAAATTTGATGCTGGTTTTATACATATAAATATACGTATGTGCAAGGCTTGAGTGATCCTCTAAACCTTTTCACTTTGCATGAAACCCAACTTTTGAACACAGGCCTCAGAGGGGAAAAAAATTTCACAGGTTAAACATGCAATTTCTAGCTTTCTTTTTTTCTTTTCGTCTCCTTTGAAATTTAATTATATGCAAGTATTTCTATTTTAGGAAAATGCTTGTAGAAGTAAATCTTCTTGTGCACAGTAACCCCTATGTTTATGTTTGCCTATTATATATATTTAGTGCTTTACATGGGGCAATGAGATCTGGCAAACTCTCACTGTGAAGAGAGACTTCAGCAAAGCTTTTGAGCCACGAGGAAAGGGAGGTGTGTGGTGAACCCAGAGTGCTTTTCCTGCTGTGGCTCCTGCTCTCGAGTCAGAAAGTCAAGAAACTGAGGCACAGGAGCAAATTAATAGCCTTACCTTGGCATTGGTGGCTGAGCTGGGAGTACAGTGTTGCCACATGTTGCCTGCACCTGCCCTCTTCTGCTGCAGACACTGCTGGCGCCTGTTTTGCTCCCCCTGCACACAAGTAGGAATGTCCCGCATGTGATGTGGCAGAGAAAAGTCAGGTCAGCAGAGTTTGGTGAATTTCCAAATAAAAGTCTGATCTAGCAGCTGTTATTCGCAGGAGGGATCATGTGCAGGATCAGTCCCTGAAAGAAGGCTGAGGAAATTCAGTACAAACATTATTGCTTTCTTGATCTGCATGAAGAATAAGAAGCTGTAAATATCAGAAAGGAAAGGTATATCTTGCTTGCTTTTTCCTGCTGTCTCCTGTCACTGCTGGAGGGAGCTAGTCTGCCATAACTTATACAATTACCAATAGTCTTTTTTAATTTGACATTTTAAGAGCTGTGTTGGGTAGACGATAATTAATAGCACTTACTTGCTTTGAAGTTGAGCTTTAAATTATATATAGCATAATTATGTCTAAAGCCTCTAACTTACTACTTACCCTAGTAGATATTTCATCTGTGTTTTACTGTAGCAGAGCTCCTTCTGTACAGCAGCACTAATTCTTTACCTGGACTACTTAAGCTCAGAAACATTGATTACATATTGTGATTTTCCTGCAATAACCTTAATTAATTCCTGATGCCTCTACCTTGTTTTAATTATTTTGAGTTTCAGCTCAATATTAAGAGAAATAAAATGGTGGATGAAATTTCATAACAAAATTTGTTGCAGGTAAAAACCAATGAATAAAAATTACTGTCTTCAAGACCCAAGCCCACCAACCTTCTAAAACCTTTAAGACCCTGAATATTTTTTCTAATCCCTGGGTGCCTTTTAGCAACTGAAACTATTTTTTATTTTTTTATAAAATTGTCAGTGGCTTTTCTTCAGATTTATTGTGGCTTCTCTTTAGCTTCAATATTTGACTTCTGTGTTCCAGCAATATATGCACTAATACTTCTGTATGTGGTTGTGTTTTTTTCTATTATCCTGATAACAGAAGATGTAAAACTGAAGACTCCTGTAACCTACATGGAAAATTGTACAGTTGGGGTTCATTTATTCATTGCACACACACTCATACAATCTGCTTTCAAATAAATATGCAGACATTAGTGACAATGAAATCTTGCTTATCCTTAGTATTCTGCAAATATTACTTTGCAATTAATTGTCTTACCAGGTTACATCTATATTAGTATATGTTTCCCTTCAAATTCTAAAGAGAGTAGAGTGACTAATTTATTTCCCATTCTGCAGTTGATATAAGCAGGGGTTTAATGCTGGTGATCTCTTTCTTAGTTACAAATACACACTCTGAGTGCTCTGAGATTTATGTAAGAACCTGGAATTCAGACATGGGGTTTTGCACTGCTTCTTCAGTTAAGATTAATTAGCAATTATTATTAATAAAATTCGCAGTGTGAATAAAGTGTTGTCTTTCTAGTCTCTCTTGCAGCCTTTTTTTTTTTTTTTGACTTCAATATTGACATGCTTGTGAATAGTCAGGGATGCTGTTGCCACCACAGTCACAAAAATTTGTATTATGGAAAGACAGATGGTTGCTTAATATTAAGCAAGGGGTAAATTGCAGTTTTGATTTAATTTTGGTTTAGGTGATTTTAGCAGTAGGGAGGGAAAGCAGTGACTGCAGAAAACACAAATGTACTTTTAAATATTTTAAATTCCTAATGAGCTTCAGCTTCTCAACTGAATTTAAAATGAGTAAACCTTTCACTGTGCTCCAGATAATGAAGCTTGAAAATAGTATTTGCTAGAAAGATGCCGTGCTATCTGATGCACTGTTTTAGTGCATAATTAAAATAACCCTCCCCTAAAATAAACCCCCTAATAGAAAATATCAGGTGATACCAAAAGTGCTGTCACAAACTTTTGTTTTATTTCTGGAAAACGTAAATAAATGTTTTGATTGATACAAACAATATAACATTAAAAGTCATATCAACCATATGATTTATTTATCTTGAGAATGCAAATTTATTGGAAGCAAGTTCATGTAACTGGAAAATACACAAGTTTGCTTTGTCTTTCTCTCCCTCCCTTCCTGTTTAGTTTCATTTGCCTTTATAGAAAATATGTAGACCTAAGAAGTTTGTTCACAGGAGCCAGAGGATTCATCCCTGCATTTTAACAGAGAAAAAGTGATTTCACACTGACCAGTTACACACAGCAGACTTTCTCTTGAATGATAATACAAGCTGGCTTTGGTGGCCAGCAACTCCCAGGAAAAGGTAATGTCAGTGCCCGAGGTCAGATAGGCTGCCATGGGTATGGGGCTGGAAAGGGAGCCGTTGGGGGGCATGTCATTCATGGGAGCATTTGTTTCTGCAGGAGAGAGGCTTGGCCAGTTCTGCGCTCGTTGTAAATAAGGATTAGACAAATTACCCTTTGGTTCTGACTGACCTTTCCAATATGTGCTATACATAGGGAGGTTGTAGGCGTTAAATGGCTTGTAATACTGATTGCTTATATAATAAATAAATTTTCCAAGTAAATGTGTTTCTTCTTAACCCTAACCAATGGCTACAGAGAATGATAACATGCCTACCGGCCTATTGTCCTTAGTTAAATCATCAGTTTGTTAACTGCTGTTTGCAATCTAAACCCTCCCTCTGGAATGGACTTCTTTAAAGCAAAATGAAATAAAATAAAGGTAAGTAAAAGTAAATAGATTTTCCTATTGAAAGTTATTACTTCAGGAATGAAGAAGATGGATATTGATCCACACCATCCTTTGCCATTACAGTCAGGTTCACATAGATAGCTCAGACACTTTATTCTAAGCAAACAGCCATTTTCTCTTCTGACTTGGATTCCAGTGAGAATTGAAAAAAGTAAAAGGTTTGTAAAAACATTTTTCTGTCCTTCTTACAGGGACAATTTATGTTGAAGTAACAGTTTCTGAGATACTTGCATCTGTTATTGATTTATTTCTTCTTTGTCGTGAACAAGCTCCTATTTTATAACACAGTTACCCTTCTATACTGCCCTAAGGTAGTTATTCAGAAATAGTTTTACTACAAAAAATGTCCCAAAGGACTTCAAAAGATAAAAAAGCATTCTGAATAAAGGAATGGCATTTTGTGTATACATTAGGGTTTTTGCATCTCATACAGTCTGTTTCAGTAAGAGTAATGTTTGTTTCCAACAGCAGTAAAGAGTATGACATGACATGACATGCAGTTGTCATAACCCTGAAAATGATCTTGGGAATCCATAAGGTCCCTTGCCAGAGGAAGCTTGCAAACTGACCTTGGGAGTCTGTGGAGTGGAATACAACAGAAAATATGAAACAAAAAAAAATAAAATAAAATTTTAAAGTGAATAAAACCAACATAATTTCTGGGTGCTGCAATCTGAGGTGTATGTGTTCCCTTCAGAAAGAAATACATTGTGTCTGTACTGTGAATTAATTAGAAGGGAATGTAGGTTGGAAAAATAAGCATCTTTCACATATTAATGTACATGTAGGCATGCACAATTGCTTGTTTATTTTAATATAATATTTCCATTATTCCTTTACAGCTCACTATTTTATAGTTAGAGATTAATGTGTGACCTCTGCCTTCTCGACTTCAACTGATTACTACAGAGAAGTTCTTCTGTTTTTACTTTTTATCACGTCTCCTGACATTTTAGTAAAGAATACTTGACAGCTAAGAACATCTGCAAAAGTTATTGTTATCATAACTTGAGCTCAACAAAGCTACTGTCACTGATGCTTAGGAGAGATCGCATTGCAAAAAAGATGGGGAGTGTGTTTACATTCTCTTTTTTTTAACTCTTGTAGAAGTTACAGTAGGAACATTTTATTAGTGTACTTTTTTATCAGTGAAGACACATGTCTGTTTTATATTTAAAAAGGATGGGTGTAACACTTACATTTCTTGACCATAAGTTTGCAGTCTAGCCAGGCTGTTTGATGAAGCAGTTTTCTTTCATGTAAGATTTTTACACACATCATGGAATGACTAGGTTTGTTTAGGTTTTTGGGTTTTTTTTTTACTATTCTTGCTCACTCGTTTTTCAGTCTGTTGGGCAAAGAGCTATTGGTGGGCTTAGAGTTGCAAAGCAGATTTAAATAGTATAGTCTTGTGAGTTATTTGTGTTAAAATAATTGCACTTCTTCTGTATTCAGTATGCACCCGAGGAAACTGTTAGAGTCTCCTTGAAGACAGCAATGGAGACAGCAAATGCAGATAATCATTTATGTGCATATTACAGTATAAATCACAAAGATTAAGGGCAGTCATTTTTGGGAGCACCACAATTTTGCAACCAAAAGCACTTAAATAATTACCTTTTTAAGCAAGTTTTATTGACTATGTAGGAGGATAAAAAGTAATCTTACTTGTTTTAAATGGCATAAAGCAACCAAATGCCATTAACAGAGTGTTACATTTCTTATTTCACTCAGATCGCTGAAGCTTACCAGCAAGAGATAAAAAATGTATAAATTCAGGAGCGCTGGCTAGCAATATCCCAAGCCATTGTCAGTGGACTCCTACTTTCCCCTGCCAAAATATGTGGAAGCATGCATGGATTGTGCTAGATTAGTACGAAGGGCTTGTTTCCGTGGCATTAGCCAGGTATCTTAGCAACAGGATCATACCAGATTCTCGCAGTGCTCTGTGGTGGTGCATGTAATATCCTGGACATAATCTGTCTTTTAATTTTCTTTGGATTGTAGTGATATTACAGATACATGTGTTCAGTTATAGATCTTTATTTAATAAGAAGAATGCTTTAGCTGAAGATTTGTACTATGTCAGAAGTGGGCAACTCACAATAATGTTACCGGAGGTTTAGCCCAGGTACAGCCTTGTCTTGCATTTCAGATTGACAGGAAAACTTACTCCCTTCATTAAGATGTGCCTCGTAGTTCATATCTTTATGCTGTGGAGACAGGGATGCTGCCAGAATTCATAATAATGAGAACGTTATTTAATGTCAGATAGAATGCAAATTGCTTGTACAATTGAAATGTCATCTAAAACATGCCATCGTATGCAACACCACTTTATTATAAGTCACTGAGAGCAATATCTTAAATTTGGAATTGCACTAATCCTTCATCTGCTTTTGTTTACCTTTCATCTATAATAGAGATGTCGAATTTCCTCCAAACTGCATTTGCATGTTTTAAATGCGTGCACACACAGCTGAAAATGTGTGGGAGAAGCATGAACAAGAACTTCCGTTTTATTTTCTTCATATTTTGCTTGTTTGTTCAAAGCAAATTAATAGGAAAAGATAGCTTTCAAATACAAGACACAATGCCATGTCAATCCTTTTTAAAAAATGAGCTGAAGAGCAGATGAG
The DNA here is from genome assembly GCF_009829145.1 of Chiroxiphia lanceolata. Classification (NCBI taxonomy): domain Eukaryota; kingdom Metazoa; phylum Chordata; class Aves; order Passeriformes; family Pipridae; genus Chiroxiphia; species Chiroxiphia lanceolata. Next base: position 48,178,175 of record NC_045640.1, on the reverse strand, counting down.
AAAATTTTGTGATTTAAAGTATGAATTGTAATACAAATTTGATTGTATTGATTACATTGTAATTGATTTTCTTGGTTATTTAGTTCCATACAGTAGTTTGTTTCATATAATTGAAACAATAACAATAACTTCAAAAGATTAACTTGCTTCACAGTAAAATGACATTTAATGTATTTAAGATTTTTGGCATACTTTTCTTGGAAAAAGATATCCAGAACAATTACTTTGTAAGTGCAATATATGCCAGCGTGGAAAACACGGTTAGTGCATCAGGCAGGGCTGCACAACTTTGTTTATAAGTATCAGTTCAAGAAGGAACCCTTTTCTCAAACAGGTCATTTTTAAAATATTTGAAGCAAAACCATGGCAGCATCTTCCCTCTCCTATTCTGCCTTGGCAGCCCTTCCTCCTATTCTTCCGTGTGAGTGTCTCTTGAACAGCAGGAGAAGGGAGAGGGGGAAAATGGAGCCCTGCCTCCCTTTTCCAAGTGTACCTGCTGAACTGCCACTACACCGCCCATCTGGGCTCCTCTGCAAGAGCAACAACTACTTTCCTTTTTTCCCTGACAGTGCTTGCAGCCAGGGAATCCCATACCGAACACCCTTGGAATCTGGTTTTACAGAAAAAAATTGCCTGGCTGGTGCTCTCTGAAGGTGCCAAACAGTTCCAGAGGTGGCAGGCACTGGGCAATGCCTTTGCACTGAAGCCAGCTGCAGCCTCTGTTTCTGCTTGCACTGTGGTCAAGGAAGAAAAAGAAGATACCAGGAACAGGTTGTCAGATTAAGGAGCTGTAGGTTTGCCAGGTGTGCTAAACAATTTAACTTTTAACTTATTTAGTCTAAGACTAAGGAAATGTTGGAAAAGTTATTTCAAAAATGTTCACCTTGAAGAATAATAAAAGCTCTTTAAAGTTGAAAATCTGTTCTTTTAGGAAGTACTTCTTGCCAGAATTGTGCAGTATTACTTAAAGGCAGACTTATTTTCCTGGACAAAAAGGATAACATGAGTAAGGCAGGGAATAATGTATTCTCTGGCCGGAGGTTCATCTTCAAAGTCCAAACTTATCGTAGCAAAATCTCTTCTGTTGTATTCATATGCTTTATTTCAGAGCCAGATCTCATTTTGAGGATGCACCTCTTGGTTCACAAGGAATTTAATTTTATCAAACTAATTCATTTAGAAATTGTCTGGATTTTTTCATTCAATGAGTGGTACAATGCCACACTCGTCCCTGGGACATCAGCTCTTGCTCCTGCCTCTCTTCTGTTCCTTTCCTCTTCCTGAAGTCAGAGATTGCCTGAAACATCTACTAATAGACAACAGCCAGCCTTTAGGTGAAGAATGGGCAGAACTTGTTTGCATTTGCTGTGTAATTTGTCTGCCACATTTCCTACTGTGGGACTTCTGACCCTTGTTTTATGATTAAATAAAAAACATGACCACTTTTTTGAATGGGAAACACAGTCCAAAGAAACTATGTCACAGATACAAAGAGCACTTCGATATTTCAACTGTTCCAGCATTTGTTACAGAGAACAAAAAAACTGTCTGCAGTTTTGCTTCAAGAGGAATAGAGAATATTCAAGTATGACTGGGTACTTAATGAGGTTTGCCTGACATCTTAAATGTTTGTGGGACCACTTCTGGTTGGAAGCACTCCGATACATACACTACGGTAGAAATATTTACAAATTAGTTACACGCCTTTCTCTTTGTGCTTCAAAGTTCTTGGAAGATAAATATAGCTCTTAAATGTTGATAGAACAAAGCTTCATCATCATCTAAATGGAGCAATGGCATGAAGCCTTGAAAACATGACCTACGGCCTAAAGCAGCATTCGCAGAGTGTCTCAGAAAGGGCATATGCGGTGCAAGGCTGGACTCCATAGTCTGATATATTAATTCTGCTTTGACGGAGATACACAAGGCTACAGCCTGCAGGTTTTGGTTGTCTGGGGTTGGGCTTTTCCATATGTATAAGCTTTTTCCTTTTCAGCTAGAGTTGTTGCTCCTCTCAAGAAAACAGTGCTACCTTTTTATTTAACTGGTTCATGGATTTCTGACAATGCTGAATACTGCTCTGCTTGTGAACCAAAGAAACTAGCCCTGTGAAAAAAACTGTATTCATTCACAGAGCTTCAAGATTTTTGTTTGTTTGTTTTAGCTGTCTTAAGGCCTTTTCTGTTTCAATTTTTTCCTCTTTGTTATTGCAAATAATTTGTAAGGTATTCCAAATTTATGAAAGACTCTGTCTTTGCCTCCCTATCTGTTATAGATGCATGACTGCTGCAGAGCCCTTTCACATGAGTCTGGTTACAAATCCAAATTGACTCTTTATTTAAATCCTAATTGTATATGTGGCCTAGAGCTGTCAGCCAGTCTTACTGTCCTGTGCTATACACTAAGCAAACATACAAGCTAATGATGGCCTCCACTCTTAAGAGCTTAGAATCTTTAAAAGACAAGACCTCCCAGATAGATAAGACAAATAAATGGGCGAGGTAACAAAACTCAAATGCACATGTGCCTTTTCTGCTTTTCATCTTCAATTTTGTGGATTTTCTCTTTTCACTGTAAATAGGAAGGATGCTCAGGGCTTCCTGTCCTTGGATAAATTCATACCCAGAGATTCAATAATGAATTAGTGTCTTTGTTGGTTTCCTCAGCCACTTGTCATCTGGAACTGACAAAAAATGAATTTATATTGAATTCTTTTTGTATCTGTTTTTAGGAGGGTTGTATTATTTTACTGACTTTGAGAGCTTAATATCTTCCTTTGTTTTGTTGGAACCCTTAAAAATATTTTTTTCTTTCTTCATTGATCTCTCTCAATATCTATCATAAGCCTGAAATTGTTTCCTTGTGTTTCTAAGGCATCTTAATTTCTTTATCAAATATGATTTCTTCCTTCAAAGTTAGATTCACAGGTGTTGTTCCACATTATTCTAGACTGAGTTACTCTGGTATTTGATAACACTCAGGGAGAGTTATCAGAGAAATGTCAGACAAATGAAAATGATTATATGTGCCTGCAGCAGAGATTCTAATGCCCTTTTCTGCTGATACCTAAGGGGAACTCAACACCTTGGTCTGAGACACTCCAAGGATGAAATGTGATGAATTTAACAAATCTGAGAGACACTATAAAATACTTTGGAATGGGAAGAGAAAAATACCGTAGCTTTGAAGATGTATGAACAAATTAATTTCTAAAAAATGTTATTTTTGAGCTTTCAGTTGCCTGTTTCTTTCAGGGTCCTTTTCCAGATATTTGTTTACCACATTCTAAAGGCTTGAGATTTCTGGATGATTGCAGAAAACATATAAGTAACTTTCTGAATGCAGTGAGGCATAGGGGAAAAAACTCTTAATTGAATTTAGAGTTAATTTCAGAATGATATGCCTACTCTTATTAATCAGGGAGGACTATTTTAATTCACTATTTTAAAAATGTTTTAATTATTTATTTCTGTTAATCATCATCTTTGGGCTTACAGAACCTGATTTATGGTATTATATAAGAGAAATGGCAGACCTCTTGGATTGCGACCAGGCAATTGACTTCTGCAATTACGTTCTAAAAGTTCATCATCTGGTCTTGAAGTATCCACTGTATTCCTACTGAGGGAAGAAAACATATACTTTGTGTCTGAGTGCAAAGAACTGTTTATGCAAAGTAAATTCATTTCTTTGGTAAATTCCCCTCATGGCATGTATAACTGATCTTAATTTTTATTAGTGATTTGTAATTTATCACCAATGAAATGCTCTTCTGTTTCATTTAATTTCAATTACCCAACGGTCTGTTAACATTGGCATGCAGTATGCTGACTCCTTCCAGAGCAAGAAGCAAATTCAGTGCAGGGGATTTAGTTCTTGTATCTTGACAGCAGTTTGGATGGGGCATAAGAAGGCAGGAAGAACTTAAATGGTAATAAATCGGCTTTTAGGTGGAAGTTGAGTAAAATGTTTAGACTTGAGCATGGAAGACTTGGTAAAGGAGAACAGAGAGACTAGAAAACTCGTGACCTCTCGTTCTCCACCTAACCATTGCCCAAACCCCAATCAAGAAGTTCAGAATACAGATACACCGAAATTCTACTTTTAGACCTATACTTGTTAGTGAGTTTCATTTAAAAATTCACCTGTATGAAGACTGAACGAGTGTGCATACATCTTTTTCATAAAATGCATCATTATGGTTACTGGTTTTAAAGGTTTTGTTAGCTGTAGCCAATCTTCCTAGCTGAATACCTGTTACTGTATATACTGGATTAGTATCAGAGGTGTTTTTTTTCTCACAAATAATTAAAGAATTTCTGAGTGACAATTTGATTTTGGAGGATCTTTTCATACTGGCTGACTGAAATGTTCAAAGCACAGGTATCACTAAATGCAGAAATATGACTCGATCACAAGATGAGCCATCACAAAATGTATGCAAAGATTCAGCCTATGAAAACGGCTCTGCCCTTTCATGGAAAATGAACTGAAGTGATCCTTGTGAGCTATGGGGTTGTGGAATAGAGCAGGTAACTAATTTTGCCATATGTCTTATCTTAAACTGGCTCCATCAAACTAGGCTTAGCATGCCTGCACAGGGAGCTTAGCCCATTTATCTGAACTATGTGCAAATAAAAAGTACTATATTTGTTTGTTCAACGCTCTGTTAACTCAGATTGTTAAATAGTGGTTCGTTTGAAAATGCTTCCTTATTTTGAAAAAGATGCTTTTGCACATGGAACCTGGTAATAAAAGAACTGAAGTAATTTGTTTGACACATTGGAGTCAGTGAATATCATTATAAAGTAATACTATTACCAGTGTCTGTTGGACTTTGTAAATCAATGTTCATTTTTACCAAATACTGTTCAACAAATACCAACCCCAGAAGAGGTGACCCTTTTAATTCCTTAGTATAGGCTACAGTTCGGTTTGATTTACGGAAGACCAGTAGTCTATTTATAAAAGATGTATCTGCAAGATGCCCTTTATGAGAAACTTGGCTTTTGGGACACATTAATTCTAAGTGCAGATGCAACTTTCATGTTTTATAATATAGCCCTGACAGCTGTAATTTCAGATTAAAGATTTTTCATTCACATTCCCATCCTGATTGCACTGCATGGTCCTTATATTACCTTACTGTCAATAGCAAGTGTTCATCCTATTGGGAGTCATTTAATAACCAGCTGCCATTTAAAGTGTAGACAGAACATTTGTCTCAGCCAGCTCATCTCAAGTGTAGTTTCTCTGCATGAGGAGCTGGGACTTCTTCAAGAAAAACAACAGCTGGACCTCACTATTGTTCCCTGACTCTTCTTTTGTAGTGGCAAGTTGAAACAAACATGGATACTCTTTGTGACTTTCCTGAACACATTTATGGCACTGATTTGTTTATTTATTTATTTTTCAGGAATGAAGTATGCTCTCTATGACAAATATTTTGTCCTTTCTTATGCCATACAGATCTGCAGTGCTCATTATATGTTATTTAAAGTTGTTTGCTGAAAGTTAAGCAACAGCAAGGTTATAAGTTCTGTGCCACTCCACAGAACCTTTGCCTTTCTATATGTCGTTATTTCCACTATATCAAGCTACTCTGCTTTCAAAGTATTTTAAAGCCAATTGTAAAACAATAGTTTAAGGGCATCAGTTTATTTTCAGATGTGATTTTCCAACCAAAGTCATTGTGAAATAAGTATAACTGGTCTATATGAAAATGAATTCATGACTGGTAGTGATTTTTTTTTTTTTAGAACCTACCTTTTAAATTTCCTTAACTTGACAGCTGGAGATTATCCTTTGTGGCAGTGATCTGTAACAAAAAAGGGGGGGAGGGAAGGTTTCAGGAAAAAAATTGACTCTTTCATGGCTAATTAAACTGGAATACAAATCAATCAGCAGAAATAGCTGATGAATTTATTATGTCTGTGCAAGTTTACTGTATCCTAATGTGTTTGATGTTCACTAAAATTACTATTCCCATCATCTTATAGGGTAATCGTTTACCTTAAGCTTTACCTTTATCTATAATATTGATCTGAGACTCTCGGGCAAGTAGTGGAAGTTTGGGTTTATATAACTGTGCAGGTTATAACCACTAGAGCCATGACAACTTGGAAAACCTGGCCTGGTGATTAAAGCCTTTATTTTTCTTCTCATATCAAGTTCTCTAGGTCCCCCCAGCTTGTAAACCTATGAGTTAGTTAATTAAATTAATGGAAGGGTGAATGAAGAGATGTAACCATCAAGAAGCATTTTCAACTTAGTTTCTATAAACATTTTACTATGTAACATTTGCCCATGTATCGTTATACCACTGCGTCTTAAAAATACTTCTGTTGGTGTAGTGAGGCATACAGGGGTTTTAATGCATTATAAATGTTACTTGGAAAAGTGTCCAGCAGTCAGGGGTTATAGAGAGAAACATATACCACAACGTTGAAACATTTTGAAAATTAATTTTGAAATTTGCATGCATTTGCTCAGTTATATTCAACACCCGAATGCTGTGGTCAGGTAGCTGCTGACATGTAATTTGTTGTTTGGTTAACTGTCACAACAGACTTCCCCCCCTGACCGCCCCTCCTTTTTGAGGTGATGAGTGGGGCTCATCTGAAGTGTCACAAACATACCCGGCAGTTGATTCAGAGCTTTTAGGGATTTCAGAAGAAATTGATGCATGTCCTTCATTGAGCCATGCTAGGAAGAATTTTGTTAATGTATTAGTAAGATAAATATGACATGTCATGGGCATCTTGCAGAAATTATTTGCTAGTTCTTTATTCTGAAAAATTACTATTGGAATGTACAGGTTCGTTTCCACTGCCCTAACAAATAATTTCTCTTTCCCTTTTGCAATGTACTTAGCCATTCTAGAGATTTGTTTAGTAGTCATCCTTCAACTACTGTTTTACAGCTCACCTCAACCCCACAAGAGAAGAAACTCAATTCTCCCCCTGAACTCAAGCTCACATTAATTTCTGCCAGGCTACTAAGACTTTCCATTCCTAAATTCAATCTCTGCTTCCAAGGAAAAGAGCAACATTTAGGCCAGTGTCCCAGTCACGTGTTGCTTGAGCAAAGAATGAGATCAGCTACTTGCAGTGCACGTCTTCCGACTACAGATATGTATGAATAATAAATTATATTGTCTTTGTTAACAAAGGGTCAGAAGCGAATCCAGTCTCCAAACAGAGCAGTCACTAGGCTGTATGCAAAGCAGGAAGCAATCTTTCCCCCCTAAGTGTCTAGGAGAGAGGCACTCACCCTAGTGTGCCAGTAAGCTGGTAACAACACACAGGGTGGATTTCAGACTTTCTTGGATCTTCCCCCTAAACCTCTCCCAACGTCTCATTCTTTTCTATAAGCTGTAGTATTCACTTAAATCCCTTCCACTGTCTGCCAGTTCTAGATGCAAAACTTGATGATTCCAGTGCACTTAGTACTGTTACAGCAAAGTGTTGAAGGGCTGGAGAACAATACCAAACATCTGCATAAAGCTGGGTAATGGTTAGTTAATGAAGGTTAGCACTCTCCCTTGATAATCCCATGTAAAATGCTTTAAATGTTGTTCATCAACATTTACTTGCTTCTGAAAATGTAGTCATTTTGACTGAAGGCTCTTTAACAAAAGAAAAAAACCCACAACCCCAAAACCTAAATTGCTTTCAATATTAAATGATTGCATTTTCATCAGTGTTCTTTTCTTTTTTAAAAAGGAGAAAGCAATACCCAAGACTGCACGGCACGCAAGCCCCGAACTTCCAAATGTTCCTGAAACAGAAGAGGGAAAAGCCTCCTCAGCATTTCCTGTGCAGCCCTCCACTGGCAGTGCTCTAGTATTTACTGTAAACAAACTAGACCGTCCTCTGGAGGCTAATGGGGCTGTTGATTGGTGTTTGCTCATCACAGCAGGGTCTGGTGTGTGATATCTGGGGCTTCTGTGTATTGATGAGTGTGGGCTGCCAGTGGGAGGTACAGCCCGCCGGAGGACAGGGCGGGGGGCGAGGGGGCTTGTTAGCTCTTTGTGGCTGGGTGGAATGGGAGACCTTGTTTATTTAGCATTCTTAGCAAGTCCTCCAGGACACTTGCCAAGTCTACTAAGGTAGATTTCCCCCTATTCCCATGGATCTTTGTAGAAGTATCTAGCTGTTGAAAGACCAGACAAGATAGTTGCATGCTTATTTAAAATAACCTTCGTGCATCTGATCAAACATCTACTCTCATCTGAAACAGCTTAGGATCTCCATAGAGGCCTATTAAGCAGGTAGCAATTTAGAGTATGTCCCTGTCAAACAGTTGTGTGTAATAGTTTGTTTATGTTCTCTCACGCAATAATGCAAAGACATTTGCCTGGCATTAGGGGCTTGAATCAGGTTTAGGTTTCTAACAATTTTTTTTTAAAAAGTGCTATTATATTCTTCAGTTGCTATCACACATTCATATGGCAATCAGAAAATTAGGAACCTATTTACAGATTTTATATGTCTAAATACAAGCAGCAGAGCAGATGATTTTGGGTAATAAGAAAGGACAGAGAAAGGTGAAAAATAGTACTTTTTTCCCGATTTGTTTATAATTATTTCTTTATTTTTTCTAATTTGATAGTCTGTTGTGCTACTGATAGAAAGACATAGTGGGGTATTTTTTAATGGCTTTTTTAGAAAGTGGTATCTGTGTCCAGAGGGAACTCAGCTGAAACCATTTAAAGCAGGATAGGTAGGGGCATATTAATTTTACTGATAAGTATATTTTAGAAAATGTTATAAATGATGGAGGCTTCCTCGTTATTTGTTTTCTCTGATCATAACAAAGCCTTCCGTAGCACATAACTATTTGTGTTTATCCTCCCCTCAAATTCTTTTACGCTTGTAATTTGTTTATATATATACATATTTATAAGAGTTTTTGGTATTCTCTACATAGTTTATTGCTAATTTTCATGCTACATGGATGAGAACTCTGGTCTTGTCAGTGTGGTAGTTGGAGAAGATGTGAATTTTTTCCTTTTCCCCAGTTCTAACCATTGTTGAGAAGGTGAACCAGTGCAAAACCTTGCTGCTTAAAACTGGCCTGAGCTCATAGCTCATGTGCCAACATGCCATTTATCCTGAAACGACAAAGTGCATTGCAAAGTGGAAGCACCTGAATGTCAACAGTAATAATTAGATCAAAACTGGTATTGTCAAGAAGCAGCAGTCCTAATAAATATCTTTACCCTTATGTTATGTTACTACAATGTATTCTGGCTCATTTAACTCTATTCATGATATTGTGTAGTCTAAATGATTTTTAAAATAAACCAGTGCATCTTAAACCGTGAGCAGATATCTAGAAAGCAACATTAAGCTGAGGGTCTGCAGTAGACAGTCTGGGTCTCTTTTTGTCAAGAGGTCTGAAAGAGCACAAATCCACTTCTCATTTATGATCACTTCTGAGAGGGTAAACATGTTCAAGGGCACTGAAGACCCATTAGAAGGAGTCACGGAAGGATTGTATGTTCCTCTAAAGATCATCATAAGGCATTTCTAAAAATAAGACAGGCTTCTTTGTTACTTGGATACTTTAAAAATAATAATAAAAATACTTAATTATACATATCAACGTTAAGATAACATATAAAATCTATTAGCAATAACGATGAAACATACCCTAACTGAGGATGCAGTGCTGCTACATATGTCTTTTCTTGGCGGTGCTCTCTCTGTAACTACCATTCAGGATGACACTGCATGTTATTTCACCAGCTTGGCTAGCCCTAAATCTGTTGCAGTGTCTTCAAAAAGGAGAGGTTGTATCCCTTCTTCCCTCTTCTCCCCTCTGATGGCCATGCAGCCCTCCCCCTCTCAGAGGAACTTGAGCTGATTCAACTCACTAAACGGACAGAAAATTAATCCCACGAAAAAGTGTCTGTGCTTTTGCAGGGGGAAGTGAGCTGAATCGGCTCAGCAGAGACATGCTCCTGCTGGCACGTGGAAAGGGTCAGGTCAAGCCTGGAGGAGGAATGGTAGTTGAAAGTAAGAAGGGAAGGAAGATCTTCCTGTACTGGTGTCCACAAGGTATTATGTTGTCTATAATGTGTAATTTCATTCTCAGTTAAGCTGACATGTTGTTTGTAGGGTTGCTCTGTGAACAAGATGATGAATGTAGGGGGTGTAAGCTAGCTTTGCTGTCAAAAGAGGCATTTGTGAAAATGCACTCTCAGACTAAGATCTCTTTCAACTCCTCTGTGTTCCACCTTTCTCTGTTTGGTAACACTGGTCATTCAGTTTTTTCTAGATTTAATGTGAACTTCTCTCTTTTCTCTTTAGGGACACAGTGGGAAGGGAAATCTTGGACAGTTAGAAAGTGATTGGAATTTAACAGAAGTTGTTTGACACGATATAAAAAACTGAAAATAGGTTCTATAATATTTGTACAGGCTTTTTTTAAATTTCAAGCTAACCCTAGTGCTTTATTTTTTCCTTTGAAGGAAAAAGGATTGATAGATTGCAATAACAAAGTATCCATATCTTTACTTTAGCTGAATGACCTATCCACAGGGCAGATTAAACAAATATGACCAAATATTCAAATTTAATGATCAACATTTGGACATGTAGGACTAAAATATAAACAATAAACGAGAGAATCTTTCTAGCATCTGATTAGTGCCCTCACCTGCTGCTGAATGATATCAGACCTGCTAAAATGTTTGTGAGCACAATATTTCACCCTCTAGAGGCTAGTTTACCAGAAGTGAGTATAAGTCATCTGCAGCACTCCCCTCTCTTCCACTTGAGATAACCTTTTGCTTATTTAGTCTCATGTTATAGTATGCTTCAGTGGCTGTTGAGCAGAGCTGCATTAACTTTACAGAATTTCTAAGATTCTAGATAATTGTTTTTATTTAAACAATTTAAAACCATTTACATTTTCAAACACAAAATACTGAGCAACTGTCTTTTTTATCAAAGAACTTGAAATTTGTTGACATTAAAAATCATGTCATTGGGAGTAGGAATACTGAAAGTATTTTTCATTCAAACTTTTCAACTTCAAAATTAAAACTAAATTCCATGCATTCAAGTAAAAGTAGTTCTGGTTTTTAGCAGAGAATGTGAAGGTAAATTGAAGCAAAAAATACTCAGTGATGATTATAGAGGGAGCTTGATTGTACAACCTCTGGTGTTTCCCCTTCTTTCCCCATATCAGTCCCTCTACATTAATGACTGGATACTCCTTCCTTGGCTTTAGCAGGACATTCACAACTGCCTTGCTGGGACACTTTTTGGCCTAACTGCCCTGTCAGTTACAATTAAAAGAGTTAATATGACAGTCAAAGGTCATAAATTGCTTGTGGCTAGTGTTCTCTGCTTGTCTCGCACAATGGCAACCAGGAAATTGCCCTGTCAGTTACAATTAGAGGTGTTAATATGGTGGCTAAGGGTCAAAACGCTTCAGTAGTAGGAAGGAGTTGCAGAAGACATTTGGTTTACATTAAGTGATGGTTCAGGAAAACTTTGCTTAAATGGGATGGTCGCTTAATTGGGAATGTATGTCAATGTAAGAGCCCTGATTAAGGTTTCTACTTCATTGTTCTTACAATATTAAGCGTTGGAATTAAGCCATTTTGGCGGCTTTCTAAGGCTTACATAAATGTCACACTGAAAAAAAAAGTTTGTAGGTCCTATACTCTCTGGTGAAATATTTGTTGAGACAGAGTTATGATGGCACAAGAAACACTGAAATAAAATACCACTACTATCTATTACTGAAACTTGTGCACACAAACTTACGTGAACAAGGTACTGAATTTCTCCTTTGCAGGTGGGTTTTTCAAAAATATTCTGGTCTGATGTTGTTGTCATTGAGCTTTGCAATGAAACTCACCTGGACTTTAGAAAGAGCAGGTCAAATCCAAACTCTTTTGATACTGTGGTTTTCTCTCTATTTTATATAATATTCTTCAAGAAGCATTTTTACTACCAATTCCACTGTGGCAAGCTCCGCACTTACAGGCTTTGTTTAAATTTAATTTAAATTAAGCAACTCAATAAGAATATCTATTCTTTTAAAACCCCTTGGATTTCAAAGAGTAACTTACTATTTCTAGGGGGTGGTGATGGTTCCTCAAAATGGTTTTAAGTGTTACAGGTAAGAACACTACTGTTGTTCTTGTATTTCCTTGTAAGGTGATGATACTCGATTCCTGTATATACAAAAGATGAATTGTCTAGTATATCCACAAAACTGCTTGAGCACCCAAGCAGTTAACTCTTGCTCAGTTCTGGTTTTGCATTGCTATAGATCAGGATTGGTGTAAAGCTAGTTCTGATGTGCCCACACAGATGTGGCAGATATCCATGATCTTTAGGGACTGAAATCTCTTTAATATCCCAAATGGAATAATTATAATCCTAAGATATACATAGCCACCTCCTGAGAGCTTGATGTCTGTTTTTCCCTATTACCAAAGAAAATAAGAAGGTGGCAAATATTAGACCAAAAGCATTATTGAAATAAATGCTGGGGATAAAAATCAATGGGAAACACTGAGGTCAGTGAAATAGTCAATGAGAATAATAGATAAAGACCATTCAAGTTGTTGGCTTAAAAATAATTTTAGTGCAGTCACTTGAATGAAGTCAGTTGATATAAAATCCTAGAACTTTGGCCCTTCTTGGTCAAGCTCACTGACCACGCAGAAAAGTTCTTGTAGCCTTACCAATGAAGGACAACCCAGACAACTAAGAGAAAAGAACATATATTAGACAAGAATTTTTTTAATTACTATTCTACCCCTGCCCCTGCTTGGCTTTTGGTAACAGTCATGTTTTAGAAAGAACACTGATGTTCCAAATACCCCTGGCTGGCACAGTGTAGTAGAGTTTGCTCTGACTAGCAGAACTTGACCCCACAGGCTTTGATGATCTGTCACCAAAATAGCAAGACTACTTTCTACCTTAAAGTCCACAGGGTATAGTAGGGTAGAGGAGGCTACAGTGTCAGCAGTAGGGGTGGCTTGCCAGATGACCCAGCTATCTGTCCTTGTGGTGCTATGTCTGTTGTAGGTGAGCACCTGTAAGGTATTTATTCCCACAGCATCCATCCCTGAAGGGAAGTATATTTCTTCCTACTGGATAGCTGAAGAAACTGAGGAAGTGCTGCTTGAAAGGTGGTGGATAGGACCTGTTAAAGAACAATAAATTGAGCTTGGCTCTTAATATGCAGGACTCCAATTTAATGTGTACAGCATCTGTGCATGTTTCCCGAATGCTACAAAGTTGTTGAAGTCAATTGAGGTGGACAATGACAATGCTTTATTACTCCTATGAAATGAATTTGATGTGTTTGAAGCAGGGTTCAGAACTTCATTCCAGTTAGCAATTTCAGGTGGAAAGGATTTGGCTGGAGGTCTGACCTGTCATATCCTAACAGTTTAGGTCCTGTTATACCACTATTTTTTATATCTCTAATTAAAAAAAAGAACAGCAGCTTTTCAGAAATAGCAGCTTCTCTGTGTGAATTCACAAAAGCTTAAGACAAAACTTCAGTCTATAGATGATTTTTATCTAAACGGGGAAACCCCAATTCGTTTTTAAGTCATTCCTTATTGTACAGAAATTAATATACATCAAGATCCATGGGTACTGTCTTTTTATCCTTACTGTGTAAAATGCTTCTTAATTCAAAGTATTTAAAAGTCTGATTTTCCAGGACTTTTTGCAAGTTCTTTTAACATGCAGATATTCTGGGAAGATGTATCCGAAAATAGGTTGAGCATGGTATTTTGTTCTGCAAGTCCCCCAAATTTTATATTTAAAAAAAGATTTTTGTTATATATTATATATATATATCTATATATATTCTTGAAGTAAATTAGGGAAACATTTTTTAACTAATTTGATATCCTTAAATTCCGAGGGATGATAAGAAAAGGTTAGGAATCTTTCTTTACAAAAGGTTTAATTTATCATTTCAAAGTTGTAAGATCAAAGTTTCAACTATTTTAAAAACCTATGAAAATGTCTGTTAATTTCTTCCATCAATATAATGAGACTCATGAATGTATTAGAAATACATTAGAATGTATTAGACTCATGAGCTAATAAATATAGCTCAAAATATTCTCCATGTTGAAAAGGCAAAAAAGAAGAAAAAATGTTCAGTGTCCAAAATCAGTCGAAACAGTTATATTAGAGATAAGGTAATTATTTATGTGATTCACTTTCCCTAAAAGCATAGTAGTTGTTTGGTCTTCATTCGTGGGCTGAGAAATTTGTATGCTAGTTCTCTGACTTTTAGAAGAATTACTTCATCTGCATCATCTCTAAAATTGAAGTCTGTCTTTTTTTTGTCCCCCTTAACATGGACATCTGATAGATCTTAAGCACTTAAAAGGTAAATCAGCTCAGCAGTTATCATAACCAGTTTTCACTATTACACTGTTTTTGTAAAGAATTTAAACAAACTGCAGGCAAAGTAAGGTATTGGAGAGAAACTGATTCCTCAATTCTGGTATCATGCACCAGCTGTTGGCAAATCAGCTATATATAAAGACACATGGACAAGTAACCAAATTTCTGTCTTACACTTCTTTGAAATCATGAGCAAAATATATATGCTGTTGGACTGATGTGAGGCAGAGACCAGATTTGTCGCACTTACTTCATAATACTGTGACTATACAGCAAAATGAAGTCTGTGTTCAGTCAGTTTCATTTTTTGTTATATGAGAGCACTTGCTGATCACATTTTGAAAGAAGTATCTGTTGCATGGGCTTTTCAAGTCTGGGGATCCTTTAGTCATGCTTGATGTATTTAAAGGAATCACTTAAAGGGCAGGGGACCCAGAGGGAAGAGCTTCTAGACCATAACATTTCAGTACACTAGGAAAGAAAAGAAGGGTTTGCAACAGAGGCATAAAGATTAGATCCTACTCTTCAAATTTGATGTAGGAGACAAAAGGAAATATTAACAACTTTTCTAATTAATGAGATTCAGTTCAGTATTCCTTGAGTTAATAATTTCAGTCCTATCCATGTTCATGGTGTTTATTTCTTTCGTGTGAGTACAGTAAAAATCCCTACATTTTCCCAACTGCAAGAACCAGATGCTTCTTCTCTGGGTGGTTTTTATGTGCAAAGCTGAGACAGAACAGTCTTAATGAGACCTGGTCACTTTTCCTGTCCTCATCCTCCCTAAGGGCAAAGGGTAAGAAACGTGTGCATGGCAATATACAGTTACACACAAGATAGATGCAGTTTATATTTGTCTCTGGGTTCTGTTCTGTGAAGAGGAATTTTTCCTCAGTAAAGCCAAGCTAACAGTGGGATATAACAAAATGTATACAAACTCCTAGTACACTGACAAGACACTTTTTAAAGGCTGGGAAATATTTTCCTTCACGTTCTATTTGGGGAGCTGAACAGAGGGTTAATAGTCTCTGTTGCTGAGGTGCTGATAATTCATAACTCTCAGCAGGATTGCAGGTGTAATCATTACCTAAAATCAGCTCATGATCAGTGTCAAAAATCACAGCACTAAACCATTGCTACTGTGAAAAAATGGTTCCCTTGTTTGAATCGAACATATTGTGTTTTGAATGATCCGTTGCTGTCCCACCATCTGAAATAAGTTAGGAGAGGATGGAAAAATATAATACCTTGATGACTGTCTATAAACAAACATTGTCACTCAGAAAGTGTTTTCAAAAGGCTTTTTTACTCTTAAAAATAAACTTGCTGCTAATTATTTAAGGTTTTCCTTTCTCCTGTAGGTAAACAGTGTTAATGAACTTAATTGGTCTCTAATTGCCTTATTGGTTTTGTGCCTTCTTTCTGGGAAACTCTCCACTTAACTAGACCTGATGGATAACAAGTCTTCACAGTGAGAGGTGGCAGCATCCTGGGAGGGTTGGTGTGGAAACAAGCTTGAGGTCATGATTAGGAGATGAGAACTCTGGGATGGTGTTTATTTGCCATGCTATATTGTTCTCTTTGGGGCAAAACCAGATGGGTCAGAGCTGTGCAGCTAACCAAACCCAGAGCAATTGCTAGCTCATTTTTTGTTGGGTGGATAAGTGACAGAAAGCTATTTGCTTGGGTTTAAAGTAATTTCTTTTATAGCATTACAAAGATACACAGTCATAGTGCAGAAATTAAGTTGCAATGCATTTGAGAGATGCTGCTTTGTGGTTGAAGTGCAATCTGTTGTCTTAGTCTAGATATTTATCAAGATATGCTTCACCTTCCACCTGTAGCTGCTCTGACCAAGTATTGGAGCCCAGCATCACCAGTAACTTGTATTTCTATCAAAAGTAGTGAAGAAATGGGTGTTTCCTATTATGTTAATTCTGGCTTGAGCCTTTGTAAAAGAAATTTGTTTTAATGTGCTTATTTTAGATTGGATTATGTTGCCTTTACTAGGACTGTGCCTGGTCAATCTCATTCTGTTAAACTAAGATATTCTCTCTAACTTGTACACCTCACCTTTATAAGAGCTGATAGTAAGGGCAATACAGTTCCTTCTTATCAGTCCATGCTTTAAGCTGAGGCTAAATACTGCAAAGCCTATATTTTAATTTGGATCCGATGTTTGCTTGGTGAGTACAGCTTTTTTTTGTTAGAGTTGCTAAAATTTCACAGTCTGTAGAGGTGGATGAGGAAACCAGGCAAGAAGTCATTTAAATAATTTTAAAGACAATAATATACCTAATCTGTTGTTCCGGCAGCATCTTCCCAATTTCCACATGAATTCTGTGAACATTTCAGCTTCTAAAGAAAATAATCCTTTCCATGTAGAATTGTTGCTGTGGTTTTTTTCCTCTTTTTGAAATGAATGTCTAAGAAGACAGGCAGCTTCAAAATAGTGTATGGCAGAACTGGTAGGCTGGATCCTGCAATGGTGACACCTCCTCCTTTCATTACAAATAGCTGCAGTTCATCATGTCACAACCTACAGAACCATAGGGAACCAGTGAAGCATTTTGAATTGGAACAATTTTGTTTTCAAAAATTTTCATTAAAGCCTTTACTATTCTTATATGAGAATTTGAATTAATTTCTGTCCGTATTAAAAAAAACTTACATGAAAATATATTTTGACTTCTTATGAATTGTAGTCCAAGGACCAGAATATCTTCCCAATATAACTTTCTTTTCTATTTTTTTTTTTTTACCATTGCAAACTAATAGTAGCTAAGAAACTCAGAGCTAATAGAGCTAAACCTCTGTACCTTTTTTTTTTCTGCTCTTTTAATTTCAGAGAGGAAAAGCTGGAAAAGGAGGAGCAGAGAACAGGAGATGAAGGAAGAAGAATTATTTGCAGAAGAAAGGAACACAACATGCTTACTTGGTTTCAGTCTTTTGGGATATGAAATATTATTTTTTGTTTGAGTGTGCCTGCATGCATGTTATCAGAAACAATTCTTGAAAGCTGTCAGAACACATATTTTATAGCCAGTCTCAGCTTTCAGAGTTATTTTATAGATCACCCACCGCTCCATGGTAAGTTATTTTATTTAGATCTAAGTTTTTAAGCACTGCAAATGAATGAGACTGTTGAGATCTACTGAAATGGACTGATTAGAGAGAGCTCATGGTCTAGAATAACATTTGTGATAGTCTGACCCGAAAGAGGATTCATTAGTCGTGCTAGCACTCTGAGGAAGTTGCTCCTGGAGCCCTATCAAACTGACTGGTTGCAGCACATGTGGATGTGTGCTGACTGCATCTTAAGAGCGATGTGGTAGTGGTAGCTACAGCATCACAGAATCAGTCAGATTGGAAGGGACCACAGTAAGTCCTCTGATCCAAACTCCCTGCACAAGTAGGGTCATCCTAGAGCACATTGCACAGGGTTGCATCCAGACAGGTCTTGAAAATATCTCCAGAAGGGGAGACTCCACAACCTCCTTGGGCAATCTGCTTCAGTGTGTGGTCACCTTCACAGTAAAGAAGTTCTTCCTCATATTCAAGTGGAACTTCTTGTGCATCAGTTTCTGCCCATTGCCTCTTGTCCTGTTGTTCAGCACCACAGAGAAGAGCCTGGCTCCATCCTCTTGACAGCCTCCCTCCAGATATTTATAGACATTGATGAGGTCCCCTCTCAGTTGTCTCTTCTCGAAGCTGAACAGGTCCAACTTCCTCAGCCTTTCCTCATAAGTGAGGTGCTCCAGTGCCCTCATCATCCTTGTGGTCCTCCAGTGGACCTGCTCCAGGAGCTCCACATGTCTCTTGTGCTGAGGAACCCAGAACTGGACACAGCACTGCAGATGAGGCCTCATCAGGGCTGAGTAGAGGGGAAGGACCACCTCCCTCAACCTGCTGGCAGTGCTCTTCCTAATGCGCTCAGTGGTAGTACTAGAGCTGACGTGTTGGGCTGCTGTTATCACAAGCTGTCTGTCCACTCTTCAGCCAAAGGCTACTACCTCCTTTGCAAGGGTAGCAAGGATAAGTGGACTCCATATCTTTAGCTGCTGCAATGCACAGGTAGGTGGGTAAGTCTGGGACTCGGATGCATTGACTAAGTGATGAAGGTAGTTTAGAAAATATGTCATGCTGTAAATTGTTGCGGCTGAAGGTCTGGTACAAGACTATTCCTGCTGCTGCTAAGTTTAGAGGTGGGTGACAGCTGCCAGTGGTGACATCTTAAATCACAATATCTAAATACTCCAGAGCTGAGTGTCACCTCAGAGCCTGGATGATCCATCAATGAAACGATTTTCCCTGTCACTAGCATGTATTTAAGTAGAAACAGTGAAATAATGACACAACTTGTATAACTTACTTATTCTGACTTTCTGGCACCCAAGATTTCAGAAATGAAGAGTTGTACCTTTATTTTCAAAATATGAAATAAAAACTACAGTCAAGATACATAAGTTGTGGCTGCTACCACTTAGTATGAGATAAAGTACATGTGTAAGTGATGTCCTGTGTACTTTTATTTTCAACTGACATTTGCTTATGTGAATGTGTCATAAAAATTGTAGTTTAATCTAAGATTGAAGCTCTCATTTTCTTTTAAGGACAAGAAGCTGTATCTTTCAGCAAGTAGTGGTCTGGTATCTCAGTGTTTGTCTATGTCTCTCCATTTGTGTAGGGTCATGTGTCTAGAGTCCATGGCTATTATAGTCTTGGCCTCCAAAATGAATCTACTAGAAAAGTTTTCAGTTTTGCAATGTGGACACTTGTTTGTTGGGAATTGGATGGAGATTGGCAATCTCATTTTGTCTAGATTACCAAGAAAGAGACATAAGGTTTTGTGTTTCCCTAAACCAAGAGTATGGCACAGTACAGTGATTTTAGTTGCCCTCTGTGGAATAAAGTTTTGCATCGTTAAATGACGCTGTTACTGGTATTAACTGGTTTTAAGGGAATGTTATTTTTCCTAGAGTGACTTGAATTTCATTTTTTTTCATTATAGCAAGTAATTTAAAAAAAAAATGAACGAGTAAAATATTTAGCAACTGTGGAGTGTATTTTCCCCTTGATGTGTGCGCTTAATTCCCATTAAACTGAAATAGGAGAGACTACACCACTGAATGTCCGTGTAACATTTTGATATGCTCCCAGTTGGTAACAATGAGAGCGACACTAACAGCTGCTAACAGTGTCAACAGTCTCACAGGATGAAGTGTGGCGAGCCCCCAACTGTTTCCCATTCAAATGAGTTATGAGCTCTCACTGCTCAGGGGCACCCTGATAAGAGACCATTTGAGTAGAGTTGTGAGACTTGGGGAATATCCACCTGTCACGACGGTCACCATCCTTCAAATGAAATAAAACAAGGGAAAACATTTCAATAGAGGGAGAGAGTTAAAATTAGAAGAGAGGATGTCAAAACCCCGCTAAGGAGAGCCCAGGGAAGAAGTAGCCCCTGATCCAGAGAAGGATGTGCTAAGGATGGGGAATGCTCTAAAGGAAATGCAGTGAGGCAACATGAGATGACTTGGGGGCCTCCCCACCTTCCAACATCAAAGTCTGACTGCAGAGAATGTTTGGTAATTTGCTGCTTAATGTTACATGCTCTATATTGATGCCAAAATTATTGGCCTGCCTTCTGAGTGCTACTTATAGTACTTCATTTAATTTGCTTGATTTCCTAATCCACTTGTAATTTTCCCTTTTTCCACCCAAGAAACATCACATGGGGACAATAAACTACTTAGTCTTGATGAAGAAGAACCAATATTGTCTGTGGTCTGCACCTGTTTTCCTTTCCATTTAGAACAGTAAGGGTTCAAAAGTTATTTTCTTTTCCTGCCATATAAATAATGTGTGAAGTATTTAATAGAAGAATTCAATGTGAAAGGTGCCTGACAGATTTTGTAGTCCTTTCCCTGAGATTATGGCAGAATTAACTTCATTATCCCTAAGCACTCCGTAACAGATGGGTGTTTAACCTGGCCTGAAAAATCACCAAAAGCTCATGGTTCCCCAAAACTGCACCCTTTGGGTAGTTTGTTCTTACAATTATAGAGTATTCCATCAGAAAACTGTGTTGTGAAACTCTTACTGCTTTGCTCTTTAGATACTTAGGCCAGGGGCTCTTTTTAAATTGCTAATTTCTTCACTGAAAATTTCTGTTTGTCCTCTTGTAAAAATATAGGTGTTTGAATCTCATATCTGTTTATAGTTTAATCAAAGATGGAATAGTACTTTGAATTGAATTCAGGGCGTGATTTTTTATTTTTTTTTTTAAGACAGGATGCCATGACTAATGTGGCTCAGGACCATGCTTTCTATTCAGAAAAGGAGTACTTTTACCTGAGTCTAGTCACTATCCCTTTCTATAAATTTTCCATTTCATTAGACTTCTCAGTATATGTGGATCAGTGGTGTCCATCTGTATTGGTTCCTTTTGTGTTGTGTAGTTGGTGTTTTTAATATGTTTCCAACCGTTGCTTTGGAATTACTTTTTTAATCGTTGATCCTTCCCTGCAGTTTTAATGATGACCATTAAGAATTACTTGTGGTCAGATGTTTACCCAGTGATGTGTTTGCTTTATCATGCTATAAAACCTCGCTCTTGAGATTGATCCAAGAATGATGTCATCCAGCCATCATCCGTTGGTTTTCATCTGCTGCTTCTCCTTTCCCATGTCAACTACTTAGGAAAAGTATGGAATAAAAACAGTTGAATCCCTGTTAATGTTTTAGCTTCAGCTAACTGGCTGAATAGTTGCCAGACAATCTTTCCTATTCCCGGGGAGGAAAAAAATCCAGAATAACTAAACAAAATAACTGTTTATCTTTAGCTGACGAAAACTCAACCCCTTTCTCCCTCTTCTATCAAATATTACTATGTCAGAAAATCCACTGGGGACTCTGTATATCCTGATTCAGCTTGTCCCGTCCCTCATCTCTGAGACTCTGAAAGACAGAATTCTTCTCAACTCAGACTGCCTCACACACCCAACCTGACAATTTATGAACTGCAGGAGAACTATAAATAAGAAGATGATAAAAATCATCTTGTCTTTCCTGCACGATGTGTAGTAGTTGTTTTATTCTTTTTATTTTTTTGCACGTCGGCTGGCAGATTTGGCATGCATTCTATATTTAGTTAGCAGCAGAAATGAATACATTTATGTGATTGTAAATTTAACATACCCTCTCACATTCTAAACTGCATTCTCAGGTAGGCTGAAAACATGGCTGAATGCTGTGCTATTAGAGGGTATACAGGTCATAAAAAGCTGTGCTGCAAAATACCATGACAGGTATTGTGGCTGCTGGTGGTGGAGGCTGTATGACCTGTGGACATACCTGTATTCAACATAGACCAAGTTGTGTTCCTTTCTATTGCTACACAACAACTTGTGTGAGATGCACTCAGCTGAGCCTTGTTTTGAAATTTAGAGCGGGTGTTTTATCCGTTAAGCCACCTAGTGTTTGGCTGCTACCAAAAGAATTTGTGGGATTTGTGTTAGCCATGGGAGGGCTCTCTTACTAAGTCTCTCTGTGCAATATGAATGCATTGACAATGACAGGAAAATAAAAATACGAATATTTTAAAAAAACTACAAATATTTAAACATAAAGGGGTCAGCTGAGAAGTAAATCTTCTTCTCATTTAATATTAAAGCCTACTTGGAAAGTGTTTCAGAAAATATGCTTAATTTGTGCCATGCCAGAATTTGCCATGCCTGTAAAAGTTCAGTAAAACTTTGCTTCTCAGATAGTTCCATCCCAAAGTGGAATCAGAACTTATATGTGCAATGCCCTGCTGCTATCAAAGTGTCAAGAATAATATTCTTTTGATGATTTGCATTTTAGCATATCTCCAGAAATTAAATTAGGTTAGGAGTAATATTATACTTCTCTTCTGATGGTAAAAAGGGAAAAGTTTGCTTGATTCCTACTGTGAAAAGGACAGTGCTAATTTTGAGTTGCTTGATTCTATTAAATAATTTTGAAATAATTCAGTTACTGGAATATTGGCAATTGATACCCAAATAATTAGCATTTTGTTTCTGATGACCATCTTGCACTTGCAACAAAATGAAATTTATTCCTAGAGTTTCTAGATAAATCAAAAATATATTTTTAATTATTCTTAGATAGTTAATACACCAGGGGGTGTGATCAGCTTGTCATCTGATACATGTTTGCCAAATATTTAAATTTTTTGAAAGCTTTAATGGCTCTAAGGATTTTGTTCAATTGATCAAATCCTCTTACTTAAAATAACATGCCTTATTATTTTCAGGCTATGCCCAAAAGCTACTTTCAAGCAATATATTTTCCCTTGGGTATTGTCAGCTGGAGAGACCGATGTTTCCAGGTCTTCTGTTCGTGACTGTAGTTTTCAGTCAAGTCCTACTGACAACATTCTTAATAAATTAAGCTGTAGAGCATCTTTCAGAGTAGAGTGATATGCTCCATTTTTCAAATGCTACTTGTTATTCTCCTCCTCATTCTTTTTTTTAACTATCCTTTTCAAAGTGCAGATGGCCCAGTTCTTTTAATATAAGTACCAACAATCCATTCTCTTTTTATATATGACTAACAGTAAAGAGAAGTCCTAGTTCAGGAGGGCGTGGAAACGTTTGTAAAACTGTAATCACACAGTTAAACCTCATTGATATGATGTTTCATGAAATACTTAATTTCAGCACATACCTAAGTTCTGTTAGCTGAAGCAGAGCAGAACATCTTTACTGTGACAATGAACCAAGTGGACTAGGCAATGTCCTTTAACCGTTTTGATTCAACATAACTTATTTCCCAGGTATGTTTGCTCAATAACCATATAAATTCATAGAAGTCATCAAGTGCTTGGGGATTTTTTCATTTTCATGTTGCTTTTTAGTTGTTATGATTTTTACAAAACCAGCATTTGCGGCTTAGTAACCCCAAATCATTTATGTTCTTTAGTGTCTGTTATAGTTTTATGGGCTTTAATATGTGTACGGACAATGTCCAGTACTATATACATAATACTCAGTACGTGTCCATAACAAATCCCTTCAATATATGCCTAAGAGTGGTTTTGAGTTCTCGTTTCAAATCTGTTTTACAAGGAGTCAGTTGGCCTATTCCATCCTATAAATTAGCAACTGTAACACATTTCTTATTTACTTTCTGTAGGAGTAATGATTTATCTGAAGGACACAAAAAGTCTATGCAACAAAGAGGAAACATGCTGTGATATTTATACCATTTGGCTTAGAAGTTTGCAGAATGTTGTAGAAACACGTGAAGATGAGATTCATACTTTTCCCAAAGTCCCGTTAGAGGTAACAAAGAAACAGTCTGGGCATGATACTGGATTAAAAACTAGCAGTAAGAAGTTAGTGGATTATAAAAGCAGGAAAGACTAATCTCCGAAACACTTTGTTGGGCTTAGTCCATGTGTCAAGTGTCAACTGCTTTTTGTCTTTTTTTTTTTCTCTGAGTGCTTTCTAAAGACAATGGTATTGTTTGTAGTTTCTCCAGAGTATTTACAAGTTGGCTTTCTTGGACTTTGCTGACTTGTGCTCAGCATGTTGAGGTGTGGCCACATGGAAAGAAGAAGAAGAAAGGAAATGTCAAGGCAGCATCTCCTTGTAAAATGTAACACCTGTTTACATTTTCTGCTGTTACCAAAAGGAGAATTGTTGAATCATGAAAGAAATCCCTGAGGCCACATTTATGTCATGAGTTCTCTGTGTTATATAGGATGAAGCCTTGTGCTATCTCAGTGACAGCTTAAACTCCAGATAAAAATATTTGTACAGCCGCATCACCTTGAGCAGTGATTTTTGTTAGACATTTGAAGCAAAGAAACGTCAAGTATTTCAATGGACTAACATTAGATAAAGTGCAGGACTGGTAATTTCATTGGGATAGCACTAACATTAGCCTCTGATATTGGTTTAAATGGTGCTGAGCAGCCAAAGAGGAAGTGTAAAATTAAGATTAAAACTATAGCATGGATATTAAGTCCATAAGAAATTATGGACATGTCTACCTTCTTTTTTGCACGTTACAAGCCGTTCTGAAAGAATTAATGGAAAAATATGCTATCATTTAATTTAGATTGATCTACTAATGATGATTGTATAGGAATCTGAACTGGAGGTTGTTTTATAATTTAACATATATGTTTGAAATAGGATCTGATTGTAACTGGAGCCAAAACCGGTTTTGTTCTTAGTAGCCAGGGATCCAACCTGGAGAATTCTAGATTGTTAGCACACCTTGGAAGTCTTTAGAAGAGTAAAATACATGTTATAAATTGGAGTTTGTTTAAGGTTCTAGGTATGCTAACACAGGTAGTAAACCCAGTTCATTTTACTGTGCTGGATACCACACAGTGAGCTTTTAAGGTAAATACTTATCTGGTAGATCTTGTCTAGTCTTTAAAGTCACACTCCATATTTGCTGGATATAAACTCAGCCCTGATAAGTAAAGAGGAAAAAAATTACTAAGAATCTGCTTTCCTTCTGGTAGCTGAGGAAAGAGGAAGCTTTAAGTCAGATGTAATAAATGGAAGCAAAACTTAATAAGATGGGGTGGACTGCCAGGAATGGTTAGACTAATGGCTTTTAATGATTAGCTTTATGCTACAAAAGCACCTTGAAGGTGGGGAGTCCTGGGTGAATATTAATGAACCACCATTGAGCCTGTTTGAGAGGATCTCCATTTCATAGATGGAGACATGGAGGCATAAGCTGACTGCAAACACAAATCCATGATTTACTCATATTGATTGGTAAAATTGGCAGTTCTTGTTTCCAGTTTCCTCCTAATTAATGTGCCTTTCCTGATGAAGGTTTGCTTTTTTTTGTTTCCTTAGTCAAAGTATTCAAACCTATTTGTCACAGTCTGTAAGCAGCAAGGATGGTGCTAGCTCTTGGGGAGGAAGAATAAGAATCTTGACTTCAGTGCTCCCCTTTCTGTCTCATATACTCATACTGTGATAGGTAGTTCCTAGCTACACTATATTTCTATAACAGTATATACAATAGATCTGTATATAACTCACTATGAATAACCATTTGTAATGTGTGCTTTGTCAAACACTTCACTGATAAAAGAGACATTTTGAGATAGTGTGACAGATATTCTACATTTGTTATATAGCCAATGAGGTAGGAGACAAATGAACATTGCACATTCATTCTGGGGCTGAAATCATGGTGGATTTAGTGTAATGGGTGTAATGTATGATGAACAGACCATCTGCCTGCATTACAAATGGCATTATTTAAAACAGCTAAATTGTTATCTACAGTAATGTTTCTCAAAACAGGAATCCCTCAGGAGGAGACTTAGGTAAAGCCATCAAAGCTACAATAAAAAAAACATATTGGTTGCTTCATTTTGTTTAATCCTTGTTGGAAATCACCAGCACTGGAATCATATATGACATGTTGCCTGGAAACAAGCCATAAGTACTTGTAGGGCAGTGACATGTGCAGGTCAGACCCCTAAGGCAGGTGTGACGACTCCTTGGCTTTTGCAACTCCCCATGGCTTTTGCAAGTGCAGCTCAGTCTGTTCTGAAACATTCATTGGCATGTCTGTACCCCAGTCCTGGTCCTGCTGTTGGAAGGCTCTTGCCGGCACTGGCTGCACACAGCTGGGGCATCCAGCAGCTGCCTGTGCAGGGGTCTCCTGGATCTGCCTCTAGAAAACTTGTGCCATCTTTGCATCCTCTAGATTCTCAGCTGCTCTGCAGGTCAAAAAAGCTGCTGGCTGCTTTAAATGATGGCAGCCCATCCCAAGCAGCTTCTGGGGTTGCTGTATTGACCTTAGTCCTGATAGCATGCCTAATTCTGCCCCTTGGCACATTTCCTCTGCAGGTGCGTGGGAGAAGAGAGGAAGCAGCTTCACAATGTGATTTACGATTGCAGCTCCTAAACAACCCCTTGCAGAGGCAATGTGTTAGGGGAGCTGGGCAGGAAACCAAGTCCATTGACAGCAAAGAGTGGATCTAACTGCATTTAATTTAATTTACATTTCTCACTGGACAAAGGTGGCAGTGGAAAAGCATCTTTTTTTCTCTCTACTGCATGTGTAGCTTGCATCTTAGAACTACATTGCTCTTCCCCTTTCTTTTTCTTTCTGGGAAAGGTTCTTGCACACTTGTCTTCCAGGATTGTTCTTTGGGAGTTTTGCATATCATTTATGCACCTTTGGGGAAAAATGTTGCCTAGGACTAGATTTGAGAAATGTGGACCTAGCCAAATGTGGCAGTTTTCCAGCCTGTAGTTGTATTATATTTTTAGGCAAAATGATTTTTCAGTAGTTATGCAATGAACATATGTAATGTATATATGTACAGCTTGCATAATTCATCAGGCTTTTGGAGCAGAGCAATTTGAAATAAAAAGTTGGCTCTCACCTTAAAACTAAAGGAAATAATATTGAGTAAAACAAAGAAACAAGCTTCTGCACTAAACTTTGGAAGTCAGTAACCCCATCCTGAGGAGCATACCCATATCTTCATGCCACAATGCATTACTGTCAGCATGTTCTAAATATGATCATGAGTAAGGATTCCAGGTCAGGATATGAAAATTGGGCTTTCTAATAAAAGCAAAAGAAACATCTTGTGAAATTAATTTGTTGCCATTTTGATATGCTGGATATTCTATGGGAAACATTCCTTTAAATTTCAGTTGGTCCATAGACCATATACAGGAAAAAATGACTGCAGTGTATTAACATAAATCATCAAAAAAGGCAGAAGTTGGATTTACTAAGTTTTCTTGAAGCCCCTTGGAAATGTGCTGATTTTTGTTTCGGAGAGCTTATGCTAGCCTGGGTGAGTGATATCACATGTGGTGCTGAGAGCCATGTAATTAGTGTGTGTTTCTTAGGCATCCTTGACCATTCATCTGTCTCTTCCAGAACTGCCTTTCAGTTTCTGAAGCTGCCACTGGGTTTTTTTTATTTTGCTTTTCTTTTTTCCTCTGAGTTCTTGCAAACTTTCCCAACATGTCTTGTTTTTTTCCTAACATAAAGACCGCATCATGATGGATTATCAACTTCTCATGGGGATAAATGGCATATTGAAAGTTATTTTGAATGATTCCTAGGAAACAGTTCTAAGCATATATTTTTCAGTAAACTTTTCTGTCTCCAAAGGATATTTTTCATATTACTGTTTGCTGTAAGATTTATTTTCTTTCTGTTTCTGTTCAGGTTTTTTGTGTTGTCCAATATATGATTATATAAACACTTCCCTACATGAATTTTGATGCAGGTTTTGATCCTACAATAATAAGTTTTTTGAGCATGAAGAATGTTTTATAGTAATGTCTATAAAATGCTGCGTTTACTTACGATGTACAGATATTGTATTAATATTAATGAATGTGTAATTGAAATTAGCAAGCTCCCTTGGAAAGGTAAACTATTCAATTTGTGGTTTGGTTTTAAAACAGATCTTTGTTTCTTAAAGCACATTTCTAATCTGTCATTCTGTTTGCATGTAACTCTTGTCCTCTTCCCCTGAAATTCAGCCTTCCAAATTCTGTGGAAGAAGAATGATCTCAAGAGAAAAAAATCTGTTCAGAAGGGTTTTCTATTCCTGGTTAGTTTTCGTGAATTTCCCTCTGAGAGTCACAGTAAAATGGCTGAATGTTTGGATCTTGGTCTGAGGAAGAAAAATGCTTCTAAGTGGTACTATCAGAAGAAAGAGAAGTTAAAGCCACATCTATGAATATGTTATTTGTAAAGCTGCTGGGCAATAATTTTTAGAAATGTTTAAACTGCAGTCTTTTATTGAATGGTGACAAATGGGGAGATAATAGTGTGGTGGTTTTACTGTTCTGTGATCATTGAGCTTATAGCTTGCATACAGGGTAATTTATTTTTAGTGTCAGAGGAATCCATTACGATCATCTATCCCAAACAGTATTACACAAGTCAGAGACCTAAACTGTATATCCATTGCTGAGAGCCTGATTTTTTTCTGTTTGAATTACAGAAAGGGAACTTACTTGGTCTAGGTATGTTACACAATGGTGAATCACCTATACCTTCAGTGAAATGCTGCAACAGTCAATAACCCTTGTTGAAATCAGCGTTTCTAATACCAGCTTCTCTCCACAAGATGTCATTTTGTCTTCCCCTCTCCAAGACAGATTGCAGAGCTCCCTCCTATCACAGATATCTTCCTTATGTTTTGACCTCTAGTCTGTGGTCAGTCACCACTTGGATTTGCCTGTGATGAACTAAATGGGTTGAATTTCTTCAGTCTCTTATTATAAGACAGTATTTTCAAGATGTTGAATCACTTTGTGGCTCTCATCTGAGCTATCACCAGTTTGTTGAATTCTTTTGGGGAGCTCTCACTGTGCTACTTATGGTCTCACTAATGCTATATGCAGAGGGTAAGACCAATTCATTACTCCTGCTTGCTATGTGCTATTTCCCTGCTTATG
This sequence comes from Chiroxiphia lanceolata, assembly GCF_009829145.1. Classification (NCBI taxonomy): domain Eukaryota; kingdom Metazoa; phylum Chordata; class Aves; order Passeriformes; family Pipridae; genus Chiroxiphia; species Chiroxiphia lanceolata. The sequence continues at coordinate 48,149,302 of NC_045640.1, read as the reverse complement.
CATTTAAGGATTGTATTAGTTCTCTTGGCCACTGCACCTCATTGTGAGATTTACTGCTTGGAGGACTTCGATAAAGCTCAGAGATAGACAGCAGTGTCTACATTCACTAGCAATGGCTGGGGCTCCTTCAAGCAATTTGTCAGCAATCTGGAAGTTTTACAGTGATAGAAATGGGAGCAAGTCCTGGCTGCACCTCTCCTTGTTTGAGAAATATTCTGATTTGCTTTCCAGCTAAAACATAGTTCATTCCTGTGGTGCCAAATTCTACAGCTTTCTTTCCAGACCTTGAAGAGCCACGACATCATGCATATGCATCATGCAAATACAATCCTACTTGCTTAGCTCAAAAGCCAGGCAGTGGCTGCTGCTCCCATAGCAGTGCAGAGAATTAGGAAATGATGTGCAGTCTTCTCTGTCTTTGCTTGCAGAAATATCCACAGCAACTTTATTTTTCCTACCTCTGTGACTCAGAAAATGCTTTTGCCTCATTTCTGCCCATATACGAAATTGTTGGTTTGATGTCTAATAAAACCCTTGAATGAATTAGCTGGGAGATCTCAAGTGTGACATTACTGGTGCCATCGTGAGATTATTGTCCCCTTCTGAAGAAATAGGAGTTTTGTATTGTGTGGGGTGAATACTGGTGGTCAACAGATATTTTTACTATCTGTTCAACTTAGACAAAATGGGGATGTCTTATGTCTGCAGGTTTTTTTTTTGAGGTTTGGAACTTGACTTTCTCGGTCGGCTTTCTTGTTTTGTTTTTTCCTGTTATGTGATAAATGACATGTTCTTTGTGATGTGACCGGATCCCATTCAAAGCCAGCCTCAGATATGCACCAGCCATGCATTCATTCACTTTCGGCAAAGAAAGTACAGAAATGAGGAGGAGCAAAAGTGGTGATTTTTTTATTTTTTCCCTTTCTAATAGATATCAGTTGAGAGAGCAAATAAGCCTTCATAGGAATACAGTGGGCACAGATACTCTATGAACACAGGTGATTTCCAGACTGATATTAAAAATAGTGTCTATAAGGCTGGCAGAACCACTGTGAATTACAAAAAAGCCAGTCTTTCCTAAACCTTCATTAGAAGAGTGTGGAGCCTTCTTTCATGTGTAAAATGATTGTCTAGGATCATCCCAAAGTCTGAATTAAACCCCAAAAACTGTTAGGCTTCTATTCTTATCTCATGTATCTTTTTATTCTTATTATTATTAATTAGAAAAGTTTAGTGGATGACATGGTGTAAAAAACCCATCACACTGAACCCTGCTTTCATTTGCTCAAAAGGAACCTCTTTACTGCTTTTTTGTTTTGCCATTATGGTTATTTGCCCTCCAGATTCACCTAGACCTTTTATGCCACTGTGGGGATAAAACTTAGAAGTTACAAGCTTCACAGAATAGTGCAACATGCAAAAACTTTAGTTTAATATCATAAAATCTCTTACTATGTCTTGTCTGCAAATCATCATGCACCTGTTTTGTTGAATATAAATCATTTTAGTAGACTTGCTTTAGAAAGGTGCAAATTTCTCAGCTAAAAACAAAGTGAATTCTGTGTGGTTTAAATCAGTTGCACAAATCTTGAATTTGAATAGTTTTGACTAAACCAGGTTAAAATTTGCATGTCAGAAAAATGTGTTTTCCTAATTAAAGGGATATATGATTCATTCATGCATGCCTGATTTTGTATCCAGACAAAGGATCAATCCTTTGTGCTTTTGTCTCATTTTCTTTTATTTTTGTTTTTTACTTTCCCCCCCCTCCTCCTGTTTGCATGTTTGAGTTACTAGATCATAATGAAGGATAAGAGGTGTTAGATTTCTGTGCTCAGTTTGACAGTTTGTGAATGACAAAGCAACTAGTCATTCGATTTTCCTGCCCATCTGCTTTAATCATTAAAAAGAAAACCTAGTGAACTTTAATTTTTATTGTAGAAAAACAGGAAACTTATGATTGGGTCTAAGCCTTTGCTGACACCAAAATCATCCTGTGTTCTGTATAACCCAGCTCCTTTCACAAATGAGCACAAGCAGAGCAGCACTTCTGATGCTCTTCAGAGGTGAGTTACTGCAACTGCTGCAGCAATGACAACTTCATTCTGCCCAACCTAGAGCCTGGACTCCAAAGCGGTACAAATGCTTTTATTCTCCTAACAAAATGTGAAGCCTTGAGAAAATAAGGGAATCAGAGCACATTAATCAGTATTACCAATGTGAAGACTGTGACAGAAATTTGAAAAAAACCAGCCCCATAAACAATGGCTCCTCTGTAAGAAGAATCATTTCAACCCAGTAAAAAATTGATCAGTAATTCAAACCAGAAATTGCCCTGAATGTTGAACATATATTGAAATATTTCATGGGCTGTTTTATCATTGAAACTTGTTGACATTATTTTGTACTTGTAACTTCATAGGCTATAGCCATTTATCACATCAGCATCGGACATCTGCGCAAGCATTTCTCATGCTGCTGTTGATTTTTCCTTTTTTTTTTTCTTTTTTTTTTCTTCCCTCTCACATTGGCTGATGGAAGGCTAGACCTAACAGAACAATACAGTGGAATGTGAAGGCAAAAACAGACTTCAAAGAGGAAGCACATATGGTTTTGACTTTTATAAAAATGGCAGGTGGACATGAAAAAAGGTTGATTTCAAATTTATTTTCATGATAACTGCAACTTCTTAAAAGTCCAAGATGATTAATTTTCAATTTGGCATTCCTAATATCTGAAACAAGATCATGGTTTTACAACTTCCTGAGCTAGAGTCTGAGAGAGACAAGGTCATGTTGGTATAAACCAATGGCAGTCCGAAGCAGGAGAGTTCTTCAGCAGCAAGAAATGTTTTGCAAAAGGCTTTCTAAAAGTAAAACATGTATATGAAACAAAATGTTTTTGATGTCAGCCTGTTTTCAAGCATATATTAAACTTCAAGGATGTTGGGTTAGATTTGAAAGGAGAACCTTTTGTGTATTGAGTTACTAAGTGTCACTTTTATTAGTAACTGAAATAGCAGCTGAATACAAAAGGCTTGAAACAAAATGAAATACCATCACCACCATCCCCCCCCCAACTATGCTGTCTTCCCCTTAGTGATAGGTGTTTCTTTTTATGTGAAGGAATACACGACACTTAATTTTCATTTCTGGATTATCATATGTCATTTTAAATCTAGCATCTGAAATCCTTGTGGCTGGAAAGTCAGAGCTCTCTGCACCTGTGGGTGACTTGCTGATGATGTGAAAGAATAAGCAACTGTCAGTTCTGAGTACAAGTTAAATTTATCCCTCTTATAGATGCTGTATATGGTATTTTGATTGAAAAAGAATGTTAGCGAGCTTGCCTACATACGTTAATATATTAAAACAAATAGATTTGATAGAAAATATTTCTGGTGGTAGTTCTGTTCAGTGAGAAGTATGTTCAGTGCTTCTCAGAAATATGGCAGTGCTAGTACCAATGGCTCAAATGTAACTGGAACCTGCACGTGACTGGGTTTGGATGCGAAAATTTCTCCCATCCTGGTTCCTGCTAATCCACTTCCTATTGCCTGTATCTAGTTCTGAAATTTTGGACTACTTAGAATGTGTCAAGACTAAACCTCATCCAAAAGGGCATATATTTCCACTAAGTGTAAATGCTATAAAAATAATGATGGTATCTTATATGGTTGATTATTTATCATTACTTCTAAAGCCAATGTTGTATCAGGGTGGGATATGTAGCAATAAAACCATTCTTCAGGAAAAAAAAAAAAACCAACAAAGAAACAGTAAACTTTCTTCTGTCTTTCATCCTCTCTGAAAGTGTCAAGAAAGGCTTAGTTTTCCCTAAATAAAAAAGAATTTAATGCCTTTTATCAAGAGTTTGGAACTACAATAGAACTGTATTCCAGAAGTTGCCTTCAGACTAGACCTTGATTATGTGTTGTTCCTGTAGAAATACAAGACCTGATGATTCTTATCATCAGATATTTTCTTACCTCTCTGAGAATTGTGCAGTATTGTTTTCTCTAGTGGGAAGTATTATTTTAGTACCCGAGACATTAAGCTGCCAGGTTGTGTCTGTCCTCAAGAATCAGTCTCCAGGAATGTCTTTGTTAGGCTTTCTTTTGAGGCTTGTCCTAATTTTATTTTATCCAAGGTTATGTAGGCTTTTTAGAACGATGTATTACCTTCTACTTACATGAAAGAAATGAGATGTTGGTCCATGACAGCCCATCTTTTGCCATTGAATTTGAAAAAAGAACTTGTCCTCTGTTTGTCTTCTGTATCCCCCTGCCTGGTTCCCTCAGTAAAATCACTCTCTGAAGCACTTGGACAGTGTGGGGACCATGGTGGTTGAACTGAGAATGGCCCCCTTCCTCCATCCTCTCTGAGGTCTCATCAATTTCCTCTGCTGGAAGCCTGGTGGCAACATTTTCAAGGGTTCCCTGAAGGCAGATATGATCATCAAAGAATGTTTAACCTGAGCACACTTCTTCTTACATCTGAATCAGTTTGCCCAGCTTCCTCATGAGTAAAGAAAAATGTTTCCTTTTGCCAGTTAACGTAATATGTTCTGGAGTGCTGTCAGGCTCTGTCTTCAGACTACTTCCTTGCTAGAAACTTTTGTATAATTTGAGCTGGAGAATGACAGTACAGAGAAGTGCTAAGCCTGTCCACTCAGCCTTTCTGTCTCTTTTGATGGGGGTTGCTATCAGAATTCAGCACTGATATTTTCAGGAGTTCTTGAATGGATCCATGCATCTGCTCATAAATTTATTCCTAACTTACACAGAGGAATATTTAAAAATAAAATTGCACTCTTTCCATGAGCAATAAAAGCACACCCTTTGTACTTGTAAAATTTTAAAAGCTTTCTCCTGTAGGAAATCATGAAGGTACTATTGGCAGAGCTATTCATCCCTTCTTAGTTCCTTTTAGTTTTCTAATATGTCTTGACAGGAAAACATCAGAAAACTCTTCATTTTTCTAGTAAAAAAATCAGTGTGAAAGAAGATACAGGAGAAAATAATTTTTGTCTTCCAGAAAATACAGATTTTTTTTCTATAAATGTAAGAAAAAAAATCAGCATTCTCTCAGCACATGCACTATTGATTCGGTGTTTGGCCATAAATGGACTGGTTTAGGTTTTGACATCTTTGGGGAAAGCAAGCAGTGCCACATGTGGTTTTGTTCAGCCAAAATGCATATTTGACTGAGTTTTCCACTATATAATGTCTGAATTAATAAATTTTGAATTAGACTGTGTTATTGTATGGACAAACTTGCACATAGGTGTCTTTAAACAACGTATATATGGAACATCTTCATTAGAAATTATTTTCTTTATGCTAATTAAGTGAAAAAGATTGGTCTACAGTGGAGAAGTATTGAGGTAGAAAACAGAGTTAGGGGACATAATATGGGAACAAAACTGGGGAAAATATTTTAATTAGCAATTGCAGCTGTCTCAGTCAGAAAAATTACTATAAATGTAGTGAAAACCATAGTCTTCAATGTGCTATGAAGAAGACAGACATGATATTTGGAAAAATACTCAGTTGCAAATTAATTTTCCATTGGGAAAAATTATTTTGATCAAAACAACTTTTTTACCAAGCCTGGAAGGACATTTGATGTTTCATCCTGTTGTGGTTTAACCCCTGCCGATGAGTAAGCACTCATTCACTACCCACTGATGGGATGGAGGAAAGAATGGGAAGGGCAAAAGTGAGAAAACTCATGGGTTGAGATAAAGACAGTTTAATAGGTAAAGCAAAAGCTATACATGCAAGTAAAGCAAAACAAAGAATTCTTTCAACACTTCCCATGGGCAGTCATGTGTTCAGCCATCCCCAGGAGAGCAGGGCTCTATCGTGTAATGGTGACTTGGGCAGACAATACATACGTCACTTCTTTAAGTTAGCATAGTAGGAAATGTTGCCTGGAGAATTCGTTGCAGGAGAAGTCATAACAGCAAGGAAAACAGTTTTTCAGCTAAGTTAGGCTCAGCAAGTAGAGGGCATATAGAACACCAGAGATGAATGCCAGTGTTTTCAACTGTGAGGGCTTAAAATATCAGAGAAATATCGACAGTTTCTGCCTCTCTGTCTCTCTGTTTCTATCTGGGAGTGGTAAGGTATCGAAAGGGCAAAAGTCCTTGCCTGTCATCAGAATATAGGTGAGTAAATGACAATATTCATGGGTGCTCTTCATATTTCATTAAGATAACTACACATATACATACAGAACATAGTTCTGAGTAAGCAAGGGTTTGCATATGCACAGAGAAATATGTTCCACCTTGTATAACTTTTATTATTATGCCCCAGCTGCAGTTAAGTGCCCAGTATTGTGGTGTTCTGTTCTTTGTTTTTTGAGAGCTGACTCATAATGTTCTTCCATAGCTCATGTTCTCCTCTTGACATGATGAAGAAATCATAGAAACCATAAACCAATATGAAAGCCTAGTTTTACTCTTTATTATTCCTAAGCGTGAGAAGAGAAAGTCCCAGTGGTCTAATTGCTGTTGTGGAGCCTTATAGAAGCCAAGTTATTAAACAAAATTGTCTGTGTCCCTTATTTGATCAATTTCTAAAATAGTTCCTAAAATTAAGCTGTAAATACTTTTCTTTGTTTGTGATTCAGCTTCCAGTGGCTGGTAAAGTATTCAATTGAGGCATAACGTTTTAAAGCCTTTTAAGAGCCAAATAAAATTATTACTTATAAATTATTAAAAACCTCTAACAAATGGAAAAATACTTACAGAAAAATCCTTCATAAATAATGTTCAAACTAAATTAAGTAGTAGTAGAAGGAATGCATTAAAGTTCACGAATGAGATATTAGCAGTGTGCTCCCTTAACCTTAAAGTTATGATAGCTGGAGCACTTGCTATCCCTCTGAAACCTTGCGACTCCAAGTCCTGGCTCACTCTGAGAAAGAAACATGTGGTACTGCTGAAGATTGGAAAAAGAGCTCAAGGTCAGGGGTCGACACAGTAAGGGAGTTTGCTCTTTAAGAGGTTATCTGTGGATCTGCAAAGCCAAAGTGTAATTGGGTTCTGTGATGTGATTTTAGTGAGTAATTGTATATGATCGTAGGTAGTTTCAAAGACAAGGTTGGAAGATTTTTCTAGCCTGCTCGTGATATCAATTTTGTAGAGTCTGTGTAGCCTGAGATGGACAATACAGTCTCTTCAGAAATTGTCATCAGAGGTGATACAGCTGGTAACTGATTCATTTTAATTATAATTTTAGCAGACTGATAATATGGTTTGTTTTTTCTCCTCCCTGTGATACTCATCCTGAAAATCAACAGCTTTGTAGTCTTGTAGATTTTTTGCAAATGGTAAACTTGTGTTTGTTTCTGAGCTGGTACCGCATCAGTGAAAATTTTGCATCTCTATTAAGACAGTACAAGTTACTGTAATTGATCTGCCTCGATATTGTTTTTCCTTTGGTCTTTGAGTAGATAGTTTGCAGTGGGTTATCGAGTTACTGGTCCTTGATTATTCAAAACAATGTGAAACAAACATTTCTTATTGTTTTAGTTGTTTAGGGTTTCCTTGATTAAGCTGTCACCACTGTCAGTTATGTTCTTATAAGCCTGCTCGGATCTATTTCATGTTAAGAAAAAGCTCAGATAAATCCAGGAAAGCTTAATGTTTATCCAATGCGAAAATAATTACTCAAAAGTGTTATTCTTAATCCAGATAATTAGAGTGAGGAAGGAGAGATCAGTGTCATTGTGAATTATGCCCTGGCAATTGACTCTTGGTCCTTGTAAGTTTCAGGTGAAGATGTGAATGGATAAAGGTTAGATTAACCATAATCCAAAGTAGCTGCAACCTAAATCTGTTATGATACAAGGATGATCACTTAAAAAGAGCTGGATTGTGGGATTGTTTCTGGTTGGATAAGATGCCGCTCGACTGGGACTAGTCTTAAAACATGCTTAGCACCATGTCACTGCAGCTGTAAGCACTTGTGCACGGTTTCAGACTGCCACAGCTCAGAGGCAGACTGCTGGGCTCTCACTGCATGGTGTAACACTACACTGCATTGCAATATCTGTACTTTACATTAACATGCTTTACCCTGTGCTTCATGGAAAATAGATGGTAACTGTTATGCAGAGTGATTTGCTCAATGATTACTTCTCTGCGCTGTTAAACATATTGCTTTGTGCTCCCCATTTGAAACGTTCAGTGCCTCTACATGTAATATGCTGTACAATGGTACAGTTACACAGTTATAAAAATTGAGTGATAAAAAATGTAAAAGAGATAAATTGTTTGCTCTCCCTATTTTATACCATGATTTTGTACAGTTACAAATTATTAAAAAAAAAAAAAGAAAAACAGTGTAGTCTGTGTAAGGATACTGTTTGCAGCTGTTGTTCCCTGTGAAGTTGCACAGTTTTCAGAAATCCATTGTAAGTGAACAAGACTAAATCAAAACATATTCACTTAGAAGGCAGGAAAAATAGCATTAAAAGGGGACGTGCATGTATTACCACATACTACAAGCAGAAAGTACTTGATGTTTCAGACTTTCCCCTGCTTATAGATATGGACATAATAGTGACACTCAGATGACAGTATGTGTGGTAACCCTTCATAAATATATAGACTCTTGAATGTCAATGGTTACTTATTGGGAATAACACTGCTGAAAGAGGAAGAGAATAGGGTGAAAGACAGGTCGTTTCTTGAAAAACAGTACAGGAAATGTTTTGTCTCAGCAGATAATTTGATTGCATGGTCCAGTCTTTCTTGTTGTTTCAGGACAAATGGAAAGTAAGGTAAAAGCATTTTTTTCTCTTATTCAATTTTTGCAATAAATTACATGCATTTATTCTGAAGTGATATATTTGTGCAGATCTCCTTCATCCTTGCAGGAAAACTGGAAGCAGCACGCCTTGATGCATGGCTAAGGTGAGGAAACAGTTAAAAAAGTAATTAATGGAATGCAAAAGCTAATAAGAGGAAAGTACTTTAATACACACTTGAGCTAGATTCTTCACTGTGAATAATTAAAATTATTTAAAGTTCATTTCTGGATTTTTAATAAAGTATATCTCAATAAGACTCATTCCTGGTTTGAAACCTTTCTACACTTAACTCACTACTTTCTTTTTGTAACTATTCTTAGAACTGTATTACTTTTACTTAAAGGCAACTTTAGGTAATCTTTACATTTGTTGATGTTTTAAAAATAAATTCTGCAGGAGGCATGACATTTACAAGTCTTGTTTCTAACATAAAAATTATCCATTCAGAGCATCACATGGAAGTGTGTTAAAATAATTTTAATGCTACATTATATGCTATGGATTTGTGTGTATATAACTGTTGTGTTCTCCTGCATCCTAGACTCTCTGTCTTTAAAATAATGTTTCATGGAAATGTATGTCACTAATAAAAATTTCCAGACTTCTGTCAGAAAAGATTTTAGGGCAGAGATTTAAGTCTTCAAGCTTCAGAATATAAGTCAACCTTTAATTAAAGGTGGGTAAGGAAGAAACTCCCCTGCTTGATAGCTCCTTACGTGGATGTATGGCACAGTTTCTCCACACCTTTCAACAAAGGCATTTAGTGATTGACAGTGAAGGGACCGCTGATCTCATGCAACATAGTGATTCTTATGTTAGAGGAAGAGGAGTGTAGAAGAAGTTCCCTTAGTATAAAGGGCAATAAGAAAATATTAACATGCAAAAACTGGTTAATAAAGCAAAACGTCTCATCAGGATTGAAGCTGCAGATAAAGTGTCATTTGGTGAGAAGTGAGGAGTGCAGTTTTCCATAGTGGAAAAGATGAGTTAGGATGAAAATGAAATTATAGAGCTTATAGTTGAACACTCTTGGCCTCTTCTGCATTTTACAGGAGTAGACTGCTAGACAGTTCAGTGTCTCAGTCATAGAAATGTCACTAGGACATATAAAGAAAATAAATAATAATGGTATTCCCTGTAAAAAGGAAAATAGTAAGGCTAGTAAAAGCCTTGGAAGTTTTAGAAAATTAAAAGATTGGTGAAATAAAAACAGAACTAGTAGCACATTTAGTGTGTTGAAGAAAGAGGAAGTCCTGTGAGAATATTTGTAGTGTCAAAGACGACAATCAACTGGTACAGATACCAATATCTATAACTCTGGGTTCTTTCAGTAGCTTGAAATCATATTATATATATATAGTTCTATATATTATATTACAATATAATTATGTATTAGGGATCTTAAAAACTAATAGTAATTAAAAAATGAGATAATGTAGCAAGACCTATCAAAAGAGAAGTAATGAAATAATTTAAACATCAAATTGCAATTAATAACAGAAGATAGAAGGTTTAACTCAGAGGAAACTGAAATAGCTGGTAAAAATGCAACATTTATCACTTCAAAGCAGCTTGGTGTTGAACAATGACCAAACTCTGTCAGTCTTTTTGAGTAGTGATGATCCCAGGAAGCTCAGGGAGTAGGAAAAGAGTTTCTGATGAATAAGGCTGAGTATTGCTACAGGGTGAACAGATTGCTTCCCTATTCAGCCTCTCTGAGGTCTGGAAGCCATACGTCACTGGAAAAAGCCTTGGCCGATTTCTCTAATTTTCCAGGATTAGTGGGTTTTTAAGCTAAAATTATGATCTTCTGTAACTTCCATTAGTGTACCAGAAAAGGTAGTTCAAGAATAAAACAATTCCTTTTATTGACTTTAAATTTTATCTACTTACTTGCATGTTCAACATGCATAAACTCGCTACATTAGTATTTCAGATTTTTATGAAGTATTATAAAATGATACAGAAAGAAATGCTAGAATATCTCTTGTTCTGAGACTGCACAGTAATTTACCGACCATGGACAATTAAGAAAGAAGTAGGTATCTAAGGACAACCATGAAACCAGTACAGATTAGTCACAGCTAATCTGTTCTTGTCATCCAGCAGAGCTTTTCAGTTTCACAGAAAGAGGAATTTTACTTGTGTTTAAGACTACTTCAAAGTGAATTGAACATTTAGGGAATTTTCATTGAACATAATTCAAGTTTCTTAACTTCCCTTAAATTGAAGCATTTTTTGACAAAAATTATGGAAATGCATAAAGTGTATTTATTTCTAGTAAAAATAAATGGTTTTTGTCAGTGTTTTCTAATATTTTGTTTTTCTTCCATCCCACTAGACAAAAATAAACTTGTTTACTTGGTGTTTTGGCAGAGAATATAAGAGTGATTGTTTTGAATCACACCAGAAGTACATTTTGGCCAATTTCTGACAGTGGCCAGTAGGTTAGGGAAAGAGTACAAGAAAATGTCCAGTAGAGAATATTTTTGTTCTTCCAATGATCTCAGCTTTAGAGATTTCTTTTAATAGGCAGTACCATATTGTTGTATTTTAGTGCCCTTGATAGTCCTCTCTTCAATAAATTTGTCCGGTTGCATTTTAGTTCTATTTACACTTGTGGCACAGTGTAGCAATGAGTTAGGTTGAACAGTGAATTTAATTATGATATATTTGAAAAAAAGAATTCCTGGTAAAGTGCTTATTTTAAATGGACTGTATAACAATTTAATTTGATATTCCCTAGTTCTCCTGTTGTGAGACACTGTGGAAATTTTTACTTGAGAACAGAAACAGGGAACAAATTCTCTCACACCATGTTTTTACTGTGTTGAAGGGTCCCAAGTCTAATTAGTTTATCTGTCTAGAGAATGGCACTTGTATCTTTGTTCATTCTTTGTCATTGTCCTACACTTCTTTATATTTTTTGAAGCTCTGTTATATTTTTATGGAGGTCAGAACAGCATCCAGTCTTCAAGAAGTGGCTGCCCCACCAAAGACTTACACTACCCTCTATTACTTACAGAACAATTCTAAATATTTTATCTGCTTTTTTTTTGCCACACGTCAAACTGGTTCTTGCTGTCCACTATGTGTCTTTCCTGAAACTTGATTTTAGTGTCTATCGTGATATTATTTGGATTGCCTTTCCTGTCTGTATTTTACTTCATATTTATTGATAATAATTTTTTCTTTCCCAATCTCATAATCATGAAATATTTCTGCAATAAAATGATTAATTTTTGTGGTGTCAAAATTCTTTTTCAAAGTTATATATGAGGCAGTTGAACTGCACAGAATCCCATCGGAATCCACTGACAACTGCCTTCCATTTTGAAATCTGAGTTTCTTTTAAAGTCTGTTTTACTATTTCAAACTTGTTTTTTTCAATGGCATGACCTTAAGATCACCTTAAAAACTTTTGGCAAGTACCTCATTTCAAAATTTTATTTTTTTAAATTAAAGTATTTCCAGCAAGTTTACCTGGTCAGAGATCTGTTTCTGCTTCTGCTCTAACTGAGCACACAAACACATTTAATTAAAAAGGTTGGACAGTCTGCATGCAGCTTTACTTTGCAGGCAGTGCTCATCTTGCTCAGATAAACTTTTACTTCTTCCCCAGATCTTTGGGAAGATAAAGGATGGGTTCTAAGTTAGAGGATCAGACCCTACATTTGGTTTGAGTTGTGAGCAGCATGTTAGCTTTGCTGACGTTTTGTTTGGCTGCTGCTTCAGCAAGAATAATAAAATACATGGGAATTTGATTCCTCAAAACTGGAAATCCTTGTCTCAGTAAGGATGTTGGGTAACACTGAGTTCTCCCTGAAGCTCTCTCTCATCAGTATCTCCTTTACATGCAATTCAATAGTCTTCGTTAAGAATTAACTAAAAGTAATAACAAATTATTTATTCAACTGTGTCTTTCGATTGCTGTTTCTTCACTCCTGTGTTACTTGGACTCAGCCTCACAAGATTGATCAGTAAATTATCATTACTGGGATAGGATTTTAGAAAAGTATGTCTATCAAAATTAATTATTCTAACATGGGGTTTTTTTTGTAAATATTTCTTGCATTAGCTCTATGAAAACTGAAAATCTCTAAGAGTAACAACATAAACATCTACTAGAGTACACACAAATATATATATTTAAAATGGAATATAAGCTTCCATTACTTCAGATAAAACCTTTTCTGCTCTAACTGGTGAAATGACTGAAATTATATTTCATAGATATAAATGTATATATAAAATACAAATTTCATGAAAGGAAACACAACTAGCTATATTCTGTAGTTTCTTCTGTTTCGTTGTCCTGTATTAGTACCAATGAATTATAGCTTCTGCCTTCTTCACAGTCCCTTCACATACAGAGTTTTGCTGTTAAGCATAAGATGACAATTAATGATGGAGAGTCAAACAGGCTCCTGTCCTGTTAAAAACAGAAATTAAAAGAAATTATTTTGTAGAATTTGCAGGTATAAAATTGCTGAGTGAATAAATGCTTCTTGTTCTAAAAATTCATTTAGAGGCACTTTGGTGTGAAATCAATAGTTATGGCATTTGAAACAAAGGATTTGTGTTCTATACATTTGCGGATTTTTTTCCCCTCAAAATGGAAAATCCCCCATGTATGATGTGTTTTAAGGCAGTATTGGTGTAAAGTTTTTTTTTACTTCTCAATGCCATTGTGGTTGCAGACTTGCAAGCCAAATAGGACACTTACAGTCATTTATATAATATGAAGCTAATAATTTTATGTCCTGTTGTATGTGAAATTGTTTGAACTAATAAATGTTTGATGTTTGAACTAATACATCCTACGATCTCTGCAGTGACCCTGTCAGGTGATTAATGTACATTTTGGACTAGCAAAGTCAAATAAGAAATTTTCTTTGGTTGGGACACCTGTCCCGGAACACGTACCCTACAGCATAGTATTTCTGGAGCTCATCCTATTCGTTGTCATGCCCATAAAGAAAGCTTTTTTCCAAATTCCACAGGTCTCACGTATGGCAATGATAATCTAATATATAATGCAGAGGGAAACTAGAAAGAAAATCTGTTTCTGTTTTTGCATGCTCTTCAAATGCAAGCCTTTCAAATACTGCAAGATACAAGGCTGTGCTCATTATGGTATTTCTCATGTGCCTGGTGGTGGTGTCTGGATGCTGTTTGCTCCAACGCAGATGAAGTTCCTCTCCTGAGAACAAGCTTTCTTGTAAGTTTTCTCAGGCTTTCTAGTTCTGATCAAAGGACTATTGCTGCAAAATTTTATTGGTTTTTCCATTCCTAATTGTTATCCTAATAATAAAAAATATGCACCAAAAAAAAAATAAATCTGCTTGTTCCAAATCAGAGCATTCATGCTAGCTTTAGTTTGGAACTTCAAGTGCCATTTCAGGTAATTTCTAACAGTATCTGAAATAATTTACATTTGGTGAATTTATTAGGAGTCTGGTTTTTGGATAAACTCCTGGATACTCTTTTCTTCCCCAGTCTTAAGACGAAAGGTTTTCAAACAGTACAGATTACTCTTCTTTGAAACAGGTCTGAGACGTGACCCGTACTGTACACACACTCGATGGTTTCCTTTTACACATTTCCTCTTATTTCAAAGTTCTAAAATAGTAACAATACATTTCCATTTTGTTTCTATAACTTTCTAATGCCTTTTTTTTTCTTTTTTTTTTTTTCTTTACCTGAACCTTGGTTTGTCACAGGTTACAATACTGCACAGACTTCATAATCTGTAAATCCTTCTGGGCTCTTTTATTGTGCAGTTGCCTTTGTGTGAGAGGGATGGGACTTGGAATAGTAGATGTTACCCTGAAGTCCTATTCCTAGATCCCTGTGAAAAACAGTGTCAGTCCACAGAGTTGAAGTCTATATAGTAAGTTAGGCACCACAAAGTAGTACATCCCTAATTTTCTCTGTTCTGAAAACCTGAGGGATTTAGTGCATATGTGTATATATAAATCATGGCAGCATTAGGCCTAGAAAGCACAATTCTTGTTTCAGATACAAGAGCTCTAAACCAATTTGTACCATAGAAGGGAACTTCTGCAGTGCCAACTTCACTGGTAAAACAAAACAGTGAAACATAACATAGAAGAGGTTTGCTTTGTTGATCTACTCACAGGGGCCAAGTATAAACTCTTAGTGTGTGCCCTGTTTATTGTCCAAATCAGAAGTTGTCTAGGTACATGGCAAAAAGGCATTGCTGGTCCATGATTTGATACAGGTTGGTACATATCTTGTGTATCTGAAATAAAGTTGGTATTTTATCCATTAATCCCACTCATTCTGATATGGGACAGTTTCCAAAGACAAAGAAACATTTATGTGAGAAAATCTATGTCAATAAGTTCCAGTATGCATGCAGTGAATATAATTTAATTTCGTAATATTTAAATTTACATTCTGGGCCTTTAGAGGTCCAGAACCAGAAAGGGGAAGGATCATGACCATGGATTATGGTGAAGTCTCCTGTTTAACTGAGCATAGCAGAGGTGCAGAGGAGTATGGCAAAACCGAAGTACAGTATATGATCCTTTTCTTCTACAGAACTAGGCATGGTTTAAATGTGAATTTGTTAAAACATAAATGAACAAACCTGGAGTTTTCCTCATTTGCTTCTTTAAATGTCAGTGCTTCATTCCTTCATACAAGAAGCCGCTGAGTCATCATCATATTGTGAGACTAAAATGTAATGTATACATCTGCATCTGAACAATGAGTCTATTGTCTTTCAAAATAAATGGAAATCAAATGGCACTTTCAGGGTGCATTTCTCCTTTTAATGACAATATCTAAAATTTGTCAGATGAACTATCCTGGACATCTGCCCATTTCTTTAATTTGACTATAAAGAGATGACCAGCTCCAATATGAAGGTCTGTATTTTTGCCACCTAAGGTAGAAGGTTTGAATTTTGCTCACTGTGACTGATGGCATAACTCTTAGAAGGTTTAGGGAGAAAAAACTACAGCTGCAGTGTCTCTTAACTACCTACTGTGTTTATCTGCCCACTCAGAAATTGCTCAGAAGGCAGGTGAAGTGTGATGTCTTGTTAGTTTTTTCTGTTTTCTCTTTAGGGAAAAGAAAGCAGCTAGAGAAATAATGAAAAAGCAGCCTTTGCAGACTAGCCCATAGCTGTAAAATAAGCTATATCTACCTTTAGCTAGGATAGCTTTGGACTGTTGGGGTTAATTTTATTTTTAATGATTTTATTTTTAGGAGTACAATTTGCTAAGCAGAACCTGTATGAATACGCTGGTTTTGGCAAACCCTTCTTTTTATGTTACACTATCTGGTCCTTTGCCTTTCTCTTACATTTCCCCCATCTCTTGCTTCCTTTGCTAATGTTTAAAACACCTGCACGTCCCCTGACTAACTTTCTCTTAGAGGAGACTCCAGTGTTTGGTTAAGACATGGGAGACATGGAGATTTGTTCAGTCCTCTCGCTTACGCGCTGCGGAAGTGATGACAGAATAGTCCCGACAGTCACTAGAGAAACTGACACATCACACCCAATTATGTGGCCTCCCCGGCCCCTCACACCATTCTTCCCTGAAATATAAGCTTTCTGTCTCACACTCTATTTTTTTTTTTTTTTTTAAGAAATTTGTTATATAAAAGAAAAGGAAAAATGGTATGTGGGGGGGAAGGAGTTAGTGTGTCATTCTAAACAAAGCTATTATAGAGTAAATCTTCAGGGACATTCAATAAATCAGATTAAACATAATTTAAACACTTGGAAATTTTTTTTGGAATTCACACAGGAAAAAATACCAAATTTAAACTGATGTTAATAGGGAAGTCAAGCTTTGTCGTTTAATGTGACACTGCCCATCAACTGTTGTGATCTAGTGGGAGTTATTTGTCAGTAACTATAAAGTACAAATATATACTCTAATCTATATCTGCTTGCGATCCCCCCCAGCATTCAATCAGCAGTAGAAAAAGCAGATTATTTTTCATGTTAGTACCACATATGGCATAAAATGCAGTCATGATTTTCTTTCTTCATCCCTAGAAGGATCTATCTTTCTAAAATGAGATTGCAGGAGTGTCACAGCTTCCTTCCTTCTCCTTGTACAACAATAACTGATATAACAGAAGAACAAAACTGGCTTTCAGCCATTTGATTGTATTTGTAAAAAGAGGAATAATTAGA
Source organism: Chiroxiphia lanceolata (assembly GCF_009829145.1). Taxonomy (NCBI): domain Eukaryota; kingdom Metazoa; phylum Chordata; class Aves; order Passeriformes; family Pipridae; genus Chiroxiphia; species Chiroxiphia lanceolata. Next base: position 48,132,298 of record NC_045640.1, on the reverse strand, counting down.
AATAAAAATGAATATTGCTGTGATAATGAAGTGCATTTCCCCTGCAACTGGATTACAGATTATACACATGGAGCACTGATAACATTTTATAAAATTGTCTGAGAAGAACTCTCTCCTCTGAACTTACATGGAAAATTTTGACATTACAAAATCTACTGCAAATGGATTTTTTTTCCAGTAGCTAGTACTTAAGGTGGACAGATGACTGTGGGTTTTTTTCTTTTGAAAACTCTCTTAAGACAGCAGGAATACAACATTCATGTTGTGATTATTTGGCTGTAATTGTAGTACAAATTATACAAGCATCTTTGCTGTGAATTGCAAAATAAGAACTTGAGAAGTCACCAAGCAACAAAGACTTCGCTGCTGCTCTTTCCAGACTGAGAAAAGAAATATCCAAAATATACAGGATAGTGAAAGAGGAAAAACACCAATCCAAGAACACGGAAAATGTGTGGTTACAATCACCACGTGAGAAAGCAAAGTAAGAAGAAAGGAACATATTTCCCTGCCTTCTGCACACTATAACAGCAGAAGAGCTCCTAAAGGAAAGATTGGTACAGTAGTTAAACTGTGTGCACATTTTCTGGCTTTCTGCTTTGCAGCTATTGAAGTTAAAAAAGCTGGAACATCAGTGAAACAGCCTCCCAGGAGAGCTTGTGGGATGCCCCTGATCCCCTCTTCTTAGGCTTGACCACGAACTGGGGGCAGTTCCACCCTTGATTGTCTTTCCCCATACTACAGATTTTGTCGTGTTAAAACATGTGACTTGAGCAGCTTAGCACTCAGGCAGATAAGGTGGCACTGTACAATACAAGAGGTACCATGTGTCTTTCAGAAAACTGCATTGTGTTTGTTGCTCTCTGCTTTTGAGCAAGGTATGTTCATCTACGTGAAATACTAGGGGCAAAGTGAGGATTTCTGCAGAGTCTGGAAACGCTAGAGACACAGGCGTTGCTAACACAGAAGAATTCCAAGCTTCTGAGCCACGTTGGGATTGGTATTGTTCAAATTCATTGCACATAAACAGCCAGCTCCTCCCTTCTTCAGAGGCGACTATCCAAGTGTCATAGGAGGTCCTTCATACCTGAACAGAGAGGCTGCAAATTTAGTGCAGGTGCTGTAAATCTAACAGCCTTGACCTGCTGTTCTTTGGACCCCTGGTGACAGCAGCTATGACAGCTCTTCCTTTTCCTTCTCCCTATGCTCTAGGTACCCTGATCCACCCAGTCAATCTACCTAGACCTAGCACAGGTGATGGACAATTAAGCATAACCTTCTATTCTAAGGAAAGAATTTCCCAGCCCATTGGACGTTCAAACTACGGCTATAATATAGTCCTATGAAAAATAATCAGGTGAGAATTTCTTTTCTGTATTTCTTTATATGAATGCAATTTTTTTAAAAAAATTCATGTTTTGTGTAATGTTTTTGTATAGCAAGAAAACACATCAATTCATAAAAGTTCGGTTAATTTTTTGTGTTTTTTTTAGTAAAATGCTAACAATGATGCATTTTTGGAAGCTGAATATTGAGGCACAGTTTCATTCTCATTCATATCAATTCATCCACTTCCATATGAATAATAAAATTGACTCAGTCACACTATAGCATGGGGTCACTTACTGTATGGAAAGATCTTTGCTGTTTCACGTGTAGATCTGATGGGTACCATCTTATTTTTCAGTACTGAATGGTATTACCATCTGCTTTTTAACAGAAGTCCTCTTAAAACTCTTTACCCCTGCATTTTGCCGAGGCTAAAGAGGCACATTGGACTGTCTGGGCTTTACAGAAAGGCAGAAATGTTGTCGGGACAGATTTTATTGTTTAGACATGAACTGTGAAATACTCCCTGTTCAGCTTGCATTTTCTGGCCAACATTATTTACCCAGGCAAGGTGGCAAATGCTTTTTTGTGATTTGGTCAGCCTTAGATCTGGTGATTCACTCACTGTGCATCCCAGTGGAGCCTAAGTGAAACGGGGTGTGATGATCAGCCCCCAAAATACAACAGTATCGTTATGTGTAGCCTGATGGCTAAGAGTTAACCATTGGCAAGATTATCAGGGTCTTTCAGAAGGGATCCACCATGGAAAAATACAAAGAAATCTGAAAATTCAAAGTGACATATTAGTATTAGATAGGGCAAAAAAAGCAAATTGTAATTTTAAGTCAGCTTTTGAGGTACGGTGGAGTCAAACTGAGAGTGGGTGATTTCAGCAAGGAGTCAGAGTAGTGAAAGCACAGTTTTACGTACTTCTTTGAATGAAAGATGAGGTAATGGCTAAGTTGAATTGAATAGACAGTGTCTGAAGTAGGGAGCAATTGTATCTACACATATGCCTACATGAAGGATGATATGAAGTTTAGACATTCACTGAGGATGTGCATGTTATGGACCCAGAAGGGTATCTAAAGATGTGGGCTGAAACATGGTTTGAGGAATTATCCATTGAAAAGCTAATATGTTATCCCCTGTTTCCTCTGTATGAGAATGGGTTACCTTTCCTGTGAGAAATCACATGTAAAAAATGTACTACATATTCTGCCGAAATACAGTCTTACATTTGTGTTCTTTTCAGAAGCCTTTTGTCTTTAAAACTGGTTGCCTGAAGTCTAAAAATATATTCCTTGGAAGGAGAGAAAAACACTGAATATATTTAGAAATACTTAAATATAACTTCAAATAGTTTTCTCATTCATTAAAAGTTTGCTTGACCCAGAATGTCAGGACCCACCAGTGTGAAAAGCAAGAGATGAATATCTCTTGTATCACCTTTCCACTGGTATAAGCCCCAACTTCGAGCCTGCTGGAGCAGGAGGTGTCTGGAGTTAATCCTGTGACTGCAACTGCTTCTTGCAACTCAGCCTCAGTGTATTTTGAGATTTAAGTCCACAATTGAGGAGGAAGAAAGAAACACTCATGATGATTTTTTTCCATAGCAGCTGTTTGAAACTGTTGAGATGCTTGTCCCTTTAAAAGTAGATCCCAGGGGAAAGAGTCTGAGAGGCAGATTGTAGTTCAAGTGCTAATAAGCATACAATAAATGTAAGTAAATGCAGAGTTTTCTCAGATAAATATGTCACTGATAATTGAGAGAAGATGGAATATTGTGTAAAGAGATTTTCATGCACACATTTGGTTCTCCTTGGGATACATGGTGCACCTGCTGAACACAATAAAAAAAAAAAACTTGTATGCAAAAGATGGTTACCAAAGCATCAATAAAAAAATCAAAGTTGTCTCTGCACATAGTCTTAAAAAACCCAATTTTTTCCCATTGGAGAACACACCTTTGATTAATCAAACATATTTAGCAATTTTAATTTAGAAAGCTGTCAGAAAATATAGATCTCTGTTTGAAATCAATTTAAAAATACTGGTTTTAAAATCACATATTTAATTTTTTAGAAATGTTATAAAGGCTGTACATAACTTTTGTATTTTTGAAGTTAGCTAATATTGGAGAGATATATCTGGGATACACTGTGTGTGCGCTAGCCTTTTGCTGGGAAAAGATTATTTTCCTTTCTTAATCTTGAGTATCATGAAGAGTAACTTTTGAAGGATGTGCCCAAAAATCTGAAGCGAAGACATACAGACAGATTGCACACTAATTTTTTACTGATTGCTGTTATTTTTATCAAAAGTTTTTATACATAAGGTTCTTATTGTCCACATAGAGAAAGGGAGGCAAAATCAATTTCCTCTTTAATCTATTGATAAACAACTCCAGATACAGTGGTTGGGGGAGGAGGAAACTACATTTACCTTTGTCTGACCTATATAGGAATGCTGAAGAAATTAATTCCAGAATATTATAGCGACATTCCTTTAAGTTGTGGATATGATTTACATAGTAGGTCTTCTTGAGCCGTCCAGCTTCTTTCATCTTTATACTGTAAATTGCTTTCATCCCCCCACCCCCCCCAATCTGTATGCTTGAGGTATTGTTGTGATAAATTATGGAGGTACAGAACTGAAAATGGTGTGTAGATTGTCTAAGAAATTGAGTGCAGTCAGCCTTCAAAGTGGTGGATGATGTGCTAAAACAGCTACCTTCCCCTGGTCAGGTCGCACATGTTGTCAACAAGCAGCTGCTTTTAACTTTGCCTTTTGCCCAGAGCACTGAAAGCAGCTGGATTTATTGAATTAATAACTGCTCCATTTGGGGTGTTTTGTTTTCCCATGACCGTGAAATCTGGCTATAATGTTAGCAAAGTGTAAGACATGTCTCCTTCACCAAACAAGGTAGTGTCTTTTTTGTTATTATATGGTGCATAATCCATAAGGCAGAAAATAATTGGAAAAATGTACCTTTGGGGGAATGAAATGATGAAATGTTTCTTGGTAAACAGAGTTAAGAAAAAGAAGATAAGCACATAAAAATGAGGTGGGTGATACACACATGCTGAATGTGATTATGAAGACATTTGTACCAGTCCTCAAATTAACCTCTTTGGTTGTAATGCTTAGTAGTGGTCTCATTAAATCACCTGATGTATTTTAAACAGTATGGAAATGTTAGTGGTAGTGGTTGGATAAACAGTTTCTGTGCATTGGACCAAATTTTTCTTCTGAAGGTTCTGGGTTTCCTGACACTGGCTGAGAAATGGTGGCAGAGTGTTGTGCAGATGGGGAGGGCTGAAACTGTGGCCTCGGGTTCCTCTGACCACACAGGCATAAGAACTGCGTCCTACCACAAAACTTTGGGCCAATCCTGCTTATTAGGCTTCTGTGTGGAGTTACTATAGGTAGGGGTATATTTTCCAGACACAATTCATGAGGTAACACCTTCAGGTTCTATCAGTCATGGCATATATTAATCATTCCTATGTTATGGTTAGTCTACTGTGCTGAAATTACTGGAATTATTATTAATAAATGTTTAAAAATTAATAAAATATGGGGGAGTTGTTTAACTTCATTCTTGGGATAGAAAAAGACAAGAGAGAGGAGGAGTTATTGAGAACAGACATCTGCTCTTGTGTGCCCAAGTTATTGCAAGTGGCGCCCAGCATCAAATCCTGATCCTGTGTCTTCCTCAGCATGTAAAAGGGGGATTCCTGAAGTACTTCAGGCCTTGCTGACTTGTCTTCCTGCAAAACGATGAGCTTGGGAGAAATGGGATTGAATGTCAAGCTGCCATTTCTAACCACAGCTGTACCTGTTAGCTAAGCATAAACTGTGTCCCACAAGGAGGTGTGGCTGCTGTGTCCCTGACAGAGGTTATTTACAGATGCTTTCAGCCTCCTAAATACTCTTTGGGAAAGGTGGAGGAGATCTGACCTGTTAGAGCTAAAGAACTGCATTGAATTTTCTAAAGCTCTCCAGTCCTCACCATAGCTATCCTCTCGAGTGCTGGCACTGGCATCTGCCAGCCTGCTGCTGCATCTTCTAATTCTGAAGACTTTCCTTTGATCAAAACTAAAGTTTTACTCAAAGTGTAAAATCTCCTTTCTAGCATGGTGAAATTATCTGGGCTTTACTCTTTAATTTACACATATTCCTTATTTGGGTTTTATATCTCTGGAGTTTCAGAGTTCTGCAAATAGATATAAAAACCATATTTTTTTCTTTATATTATATAGATAGATTTATGTCTTTATTATATAAATTACTGCCCTAGTAATTTAAAAATGTGAAACTCTTAGGAGTAGAAAAGGTTATTTTACTCAACCAATTCTCAAATTGCTGCAGAGGTAGTAAAAAAAAAAAAAGACATGATGTGCCAACTATTTCCTTCATTTGTTTTTCAATTGTCACAGAATATCAGAATGATTCAGGGTGTTCCCTCCAGAAAGCTGGAGAGTTCAAATTCCAAATGGGAAGAAAGGCAATTTGTTCATAAAGCAGCCATCCAGTTTGCAAAACAATTAAAAGACACTTGAGAGGGGTTAAGATAGCAAAATACAATAACTTGCATCCTTGTTTTATGTGTACTTCTCCGGAAGTAAACAGTTCCATCATCAGCTCTTCCCCTTATGACAACAACCTTTCATTTAGGTTAAAGAAGTTTTGTGCCTTCTCATCCAGAACATGCTTTACTTTTTTGCTTTTCTTCAGAATATATGGTATGTACTTAAAATTCATAAAATATCCCAGGAGTGGTGCGTTCTGCAGATCAGCACCTTTAGCCTGTGTTCAGGTGCCTAGGTAACAATGCCTAGTTCATGTCTGCCTGTAAGGATTTTTTTTAGAGATACATATTTCTGAAGAAGTGAAGTCTCAAGTGTGAATTGATCTGATGATGAGATAAACTTTTGTCATATTCTATGGTGGTCACCTTTGTGATGAATGAAGCAAGGTTACTACAGCTGTTGCTTTCAAAGTTTGGATTCATCTCCAGAGCAGCTTGGTCCTGCACATTGAGTGAGAAGAGAGAGATTTGAAAAAACAAATCATGTTTCTGTCTTTAAAAGCTGAATTATAAGACATGGTGGGTGGAGGAATGGGGAACTGGAGTAAGGAAGGAATTTTGCATGTTGGCATTTTCTAATTGAAGAGTGCTTTGTTGTGTAAAAGCATTTGCAAAAAAGACTCTCCTTGGTGCAACCAATACATTGACTGTGAGGATATTTCTGTGGAAAGTGGAAAGCTGAGGTTTGAGTTATGCCCTGGAGGGAAGTCTTGTAGTGCTTAGGCAAACATTTGAAGCACTGAGCTATACTGGATAAGTTTTCTCTTCCCCTTCCCTTCCTTCACCCAGACTTTTTCTGCTTCCAAAATTTCCATTCAAGAGCTGGGAACTGTTTCCTGAATGAAACTAATTTCTGCAGGGAAGTTAAAAGGTTGGTAAACTAGTATTTCCTAATAAAAACCCATTTAGCTACAAATTTCTCATTAAGTCTCATTTATCCTCTCCTTATCCCTTTCTCTGTAAAGTACTTGTCACACTTTTTCCTTTTCCCTGCTTGAATTCCCAGCAGGCTTCATAAACCCTGCATCTCCCTCTTTGTAGTTTTCCACTCTGTTGGATTCCAACTCCAGTGGCTTCTCCCACCTCCATGAGGAGTGTTAATAAGGAGTATAGAAATGCTGGTAATGCCCTGCTTGTAGCTACAGGACCTAGCAGCAGCCCTGACGAGGAGCAGTCCTTTGAGAGAAAATTTTAGAAACACTTCCACGTCACCGTTGCCCTAAGTTTGTGCCCATCCTGTCTTTTGTGGGGGTCAGAGTGTGTTTAGCAAGGCAAAATCTTCAGAGTTTTCACTCTGAAAAAAATTCTTAAAAGCAGAAGCTATTTTTACTGAGACTGTACTGAAAGGTGATTTTTTTTATTTTTTATTTTTCCTCACAAAGTTTTCCAACTTGGCCAACTGTAGGCATTTTTGAGTAAGTGGTAACAAACCATCCCTGCTTTGACTATAGAGGCATTCCTGTCCTTCAAAGACAGGAGACAAGATGTAGAGATATTTTCCAGAGTAACTATGTCAGTGTGGAAAATGTTATCCTTGGGAGTTGATTTTACAAAATTATAAGCAATGTGAAAAGAAGGTTTTGTAACAAGAAGGATGTGGCAGTTTTGGGAACAGGTTGAACTGCTTGCCCTGTTTGTAAGAGCTTTTGTCATTTATCGTAAGTCTGTTGGGCAAAAGCTTCACAGTGGAAGTCCAACAAAAAGAAATGTGATATATACATGTATTTAGCTATTACGAAAAAAAAGTTCATCTGTGTGCTAGGACAAAATCAGTAGTAATAAAAGTAACTAGCAATAAGTACACCTCAACAAATGCAGAAAATTTTTATGTTAAATACCCAAACTTTGAAAACGCACTGATAAGCTTCTTCTACATAAACAATCTACCCTCAAAAACAGGTCTTAAATTTAATTCATCTCTTCGTCTAAATTCCTAGTAATTCCTGCGCCCAGACTGCTTATCTAGTTTTATTATCGTCTTTGATCTTGGTCAAAATAGGTAATCCAGTAACATGTATTCATTAATATAACTAAAAATGTGCAAAGTTACTTTCAGGACTGACATTCTAGGGAGATGTTTTTATTGCTTTTAATTTTATGTGGTCAATTTGCTCTTCTCTGCCAGACTGTTAACCCCAATTTAACTCCGCAGGATGTGATATGGCAAAAATATTTGCCGTTTCCCTGCTGAAGCCAAACTGGCATGCAGAGATACTGAAATCCTGCAAAGATTCTGCACTATTTTGTATTCCCATTCAGCTGGACTGAGAGGAAACAGAAATCTCACAAGAAAAACTTTTTTCCTGACTTAGAGTCAGCACAAACAAGAAAAAGCAATGGTGGTTTGGGCATGCCTTGTAGAGTGAGACTGAGAGTCAGATCCAACACTGGCTGGTCCTGCCTTGATTAACAGATATCACAAAACTCTTGTTCAATTGGGTCTGAAGAAAACTGTTTCCCTAAAAAATCCAATGTGACTTAAATCTGAACTTTTAAGTCAAACTGTAATTTCACTTAAAAAATTGCCATAGAGTTTTAAATTCTGACAGCATTGATGGAGCTCAGCTCCTTCAGTGGTGTGAAGTTGACAAGACTTGCCAAAACAGCCTTTAGTTGAAAGAATTATTAACCAGAGCAGAAGCCAAGAAAATGATTTAAGTCAAAATTGCTGACCCTGTCTCTCCTGTAGCTTTAGCTTCAAATACTTCTATAGTACTGTTTGATAATTTTTTCCCAATTTTAGCATAATGTTTGGACTAGGTAAGATGCTTTGCATAGTAATTAACAGCTGATTTTCATGGTGCCCAAGTAGATTATTTTTAACTATTTTCACTAAGATAAAACAAATAAAAACAGCATCATTCAATGGCCACTTTGTGCAAGGGAACATGCATTCACCTGGTCTGCTTGTGTTCTCCCTGGTTTGGTGCTTTATTGGAAAAAAAAGGCACATAAAATTGTTTTAATCCTTTACAGTTACATTAAAATGATGTGGCTGTCCAGCTGATAAATTGACTTCATTGTATATAGATAGCAAAGTTCTGCATGGTCATAAATGATTTATCTTATGTATTTGGAGTAGAGTCATAATCATTCACTCTTTTTCAAGTCTAGTTTGGCAACTTTATCTCACTTGCAGTTTGCATTTCTGAAAGTGGAAATATATTCTGCAGCTTTTGATGTGTTGATTGGTAAGAAGGTAAAGACAGCTGCACACATGTCTCCAGAGACTCAGCTCAATGGCTAAATGAAGACCTCTAGCGCTTTCTTGTTAGCCAAGATAGATCTACATCCAGATGAACCACAATTAGTCAATAGTGAAGGCTATAGGTTCATGTGATCAGAAGCCACAAATCAGTTTTCCCTAGGACTTAGTTATTGGCAGATAATGCCTTAGGCTATGCCTTGCTGCTGCTTGCCTGACTGTAATTTTTCCCCTAGTGAAGTTTTTAAAGTCACATACTGAGGCAGGAGCTGTGATCTCCTGACAACATGGCTGTCACTGGCCTGTCAAATATCAATTGCTTATCAAACAAATTGTCTGCTCCTTTAATGTACCTGGCTCCTCGCTATTAACAAAGCTTAAAATGCTACTGTTTTCTGAACTGCTATTTACTGTGTTGGTGCCTGTCTGCTTACCCGCATACCACATTATTTTTACGTGGCGTGGGCCAAATCTTTCCTTCCTGTGACATTGATGGCAACACATCAGAATGACTTATAGCCAAGGTGACTGTGTATCACTATGAACTTGTGAAACCGTATCAGTAAACCAGAAAGGAGCTCTAATTCCTGCTGGAATCTAAACCCTCGGCCAAAATGTTTTTGTTTCAGAAGATTTGCTTAGTGTATTTATTTACCTGCCTCGCCTCACACTGTACACTACTTTGCATTTGGTTTTGGCTAAAATTAGAAGCAAAAATATATTGTGAGGAAATTTCATTTCAGGCTTTCCAAGAACTCGGGGGGTGATAGGGTGTAAAACCACACTATGCTCACAGGTGACAGATAAATATGATTTCCCTATTTCATGGGTAACTAAAACAAGTCTCAGAGAAGCCGCATTACTTCTGCACCCAGTGAAAGAGTTGCAAATGGAGACTAAAGGTCTTATCATCTGCCCCTATTTGTAGTTACCAGCCAGTCTGTCTCCTCTATAGATGATTTACATGCCAAAGTGGCTTCTGGGCAGCACACTAGCTGAATCAAATCACACCTTTCTCATTGCTGCTCTGCAAATAAAGGAAAAATTAAGGCCAATAGAAGTAAAAGTAATTCTTCAATGAAATGAGCATATAAAACGTGCATTAAAATTTCCAGCACCCCGCAGTGATGGTGATTAGTTAAAGAAACACCACAGCCTTGTTACTGTCACATCTTTCAAAACCTTTTTACTTTACACATAGATGGTCTAAGAAATTAATTAATGGACAATAACATAATCAGGGATATCTATATTTGCAGTCTTTTCTCTGTGCTTGCATACATCTTTTATCTGTCAAGTACAGCAAATAGCTAATTAGCCCCCTTTAAGTGCTTCACTGCTTATATTGGAGCTATAGTCATGCCCTAGTGGGATGGTTTCCAGGAAACCTGATATATATTCTTGGCTGAAAGAGCATATGTTTATTTGTAGGCTGTTAAGAAATTGGTGAAGATTAAAAAAATGCTCATTTAGAAAATACAGTTGTTAGCAGTTCTCAAGGCACATCTGATCTGTTGGCATCTTAAAAACAGACCAAGCCAAAATCTATAGTCCTTTCGTGGCTCCTACACAACAAAATTTTTGCCAATGTCCTTCAGAGGGTTATTGAATATGGGCTCTGGGATATCACCTAATGTGTTCCCTAAAAGGCAGGTTTATAATATGACTGGTGTGACTCATCATGTTAAATTTTTGCTTTTATTTGCTCATTTTCTTCTTGGGGAGAAGTCCAACATAATTGGAACTGAACTAATATGCACTTATTTTGACAAGCTACCTTAAAAGTATTAGCTACTTAATGTGTTACGCCACTGTGTATTATCATTAAAGTAATAAATATGACAAATAATCTAATCACCTTAATTTTACATAATGATCAAGAAGATTACAGCTTGAAGTGGTGTTGGGGGATTCCACTCTCTCCTCTTTCTGCATTAAAATCTTTACAATAGAAAGGCCTCGCTGAGGGTTGCTATAACATAAAATATCTCATACCATCTCATGCTGACCACAAAAATAACTCAAGGCGCCACTCTGCTGCAATTAGCAGCTGTAAGATTATGATGTTTTGACACAGGTGAGGCAAAGACTTCCAGGCACAGAGTGAAAGTATGAGTAACACAACTATTTCCTCACAAAATACCATGTATTATTTATATACCAAAAATGCAATAAGAAAGGACTTCTATTCAGACACCTGAAACTAAGTTCAGCCACCAGTTAATTTGCAATGTGACAGCAGAATGTGACCACAGTTATTTAAATATTTCTACTAGTTTATTTGCCTTCTGAGTAAATATGTTTGTATCCACTGCTCTGCCTCATTGAAAAGTATCAATTACTGTAGGAGATGATTAAATAAGGACCTTTGCTTATGTCCCACTATCTTTTATAATTATGATGTAGACTATATTCCCCTCTATTTGCCAAGCAGTGTTTTACTGCATGTGTTGTGGCTGAAGATTTGCTGAAGTACTTATGAAGTAGGATATTGTATATTTGAAAATAATAATCACATAGCTCTATGTTTTGGTCTGATGCAAGGGCATCTTACAGATACCGAGATAGCTGTTTGAGATGTATTCAGACTACACAGGTTTTCAAATGTAACTTGGGAGCAGATAATTATGTTAAAAATAGATATAAAAGTGTATTAGATAGTCACCTCGTTCTTACTTTCTGTGCAAGTCTGGTTTGCAAGACTTGGCATTTCTCTGATATATCAACCCTATGATACCTCTTCTCTAATTAATGTTAAAGTAATTTTTTTCTTGGTTTTAAAAAAAACTGGAATTTGCAGCTGCACTGAAAAGAACATAGGCCTGATATACGAGATAGGTTACTTCTATAGTAAAAGCCCTTACACATGTCTAGGAGTACTTTCATAGTGCATAAAAATAAATTTCATATTGACCCATCCTGCTCCACAGATTTCCACAGGTTTTTTGCCAAACACTGAGTTCTGCAGAAAGAGAAACTTCCCTGTTAGAGATGTGTTCCCCTGTGAGGGATATGCCTGGGCATGGGGCTCTGTCACCCACGTGCTACTCTTGAGGCTCAGAGGCCTGGTCCTGGTTTGAGCCTTCCATGTGCAGCTTTCTTGGCCAAAAGAGAGGGAGAGATTGCAATCCTGCATCCTCAGTCTTTAGGTAGATTTGTAGGAGAGAAGTCATTCATATTGCACTCCTCAACCTAAAGTAACTGAAGCACTCACTGGGGATGGAGGTTGAAGCTGGGACTTTAAAACTTCTCACTACCACTACCAGTGAGTTGAGTTGCCCTAATGTTGTTTAGTTTGAAAGTTTTGTTAAATGTTCCTGTTTAGCAGGAGAGACTGCAAAAATGAAATCTGCAGGCCCAGGATTCTGCTTCTGGGCAGCAAAGTGGGAGGTGCCGGACAGACCGGATAGCTCTGTGCTGAATTTTTGGTTTCTAAAAAAGGTATTATATCAGTCCTTTGTGTCACAGAAATGTCATGAGTTTACATATGCTAATACCTTTGAGGTACTTGCATTCTCTGGTGAGGGGGAGAAAGGGTAGATGGCAGAAAGGGTAAGTGACATTCATTACTGTAATGTGCTTTCCATCCTCCCTCTGTGCTCACTCTTGTCTACATAGAATCATAGAATTGTTTAGGTTGGAAAAGTCTTTTAAGATTGTTGAGTCCATCCATTAACCCAGCACTGCCAAGTCCACCACTAAGCCATGTCCCTACGTGCTGTATCTACACATTTTTAAAGTACTTCCAGGGATAGTGAGACTACTACTTACCTGGGCACCCTGTTCCAAGCTTGACAAAAGGATATGAGGACATACATAGCCATATAAATATACCTATCTAGATAAGAGTCTGCATCAGCTTTGGTTGTATTCCATTGTCTGGAAAGGTTTTTTTGAGCATGATGGGTTTTAGCATTAAAGTCAATGAACGAAACTCTATACTTCAACAGCATCTGCAAAAGGGAAGGGAAAGAGAGGGGTGTTAGAGAAAGGTAAAGCACACATAAAACTGGATAATGTCACCTGCTGCTCCCCATCATGCAACTTAAGAAATGCACAGGAATTTACAATGTACAAATGTTCTGCTTTGTAACTACTGAATTTCATGGTTGCATATTTGCCGCTTGTGAATTTGTAACTGGATATTAGCAATTTCCAAATGGCTGAGATGTTTGTGCACACGTAGTATTTGAAAAATATAGTAAATATATCAGAGAACCTGAGTATTCATTGCAGAGGGCACAACAGGAAACAGGAATGCTAAGAACTATTGTGCAGTAAGCTATTAAATTGGAACAACCACATTAAATATGCATGAACTGATACAGTCCACAAAGCATTTCCATATGGATATAATAGAAACAGTTATATTGTCAAAGGAAGAGGCTAAAGCCAAGAATGGACAAGATGGTTAAAATGTAATGAAGTCATTAGAAACTATTGCTAAGGCAAAACCCAACTTTTATTTGATCCTTTCATGTTACTTTGTACAGAATGGGATTACTTTCAACCTGCCAGTGGTACTGGGTTTATACACCAATATGTGAAAGTTAACATTTACAGAACTAAAATAATTCCTCATTTCATTCATCTTTTCTGAAATATCACGTGTCACTTTTATAGGAGACACCTTCTTTCAAAAGTGTAAAACGTTCTGCTGATAATAAGTATTAGATGACCAGAATGTAACATATCACAGTTACCATGTTACATAGTGACATGCAGTGGTTGTAGATTATTATTATTATTATTATTATTATTATTATTATTATTATTATTATTATTTTGCTGTTACTACAAAATTGTTGGAAACTGCCTTTTAATTTTGTGTTTTTTCAACATATGACATGTCAAGGTTCATGCACCTGCCTGGGTATCCTTAATCCTATTATCCTTTATTAATATGTTTCCATTTTTATATTGTTATATCTTATTATCAAATCCTTGATCATATCATATAAATGTGCAGATTAAAAAAAGGTAAAATTGAAAAGGATGCAAAATTTTAAACAACATTAAAAATTATTAAAATTTACAAAATGAATGTTTTTCTGAAATATAGTTTTCTAAAAAAAATCTAAACTTTTTGCTTATAAACATGGTTAGATTTTTAAAAATCATCTAAATTCAGAAGGAAGATTAATTTCCATGTTAAAAGAAAAGTCCAATTAAAAATTGACTTTAAAAAATACACATAATTGGGCGATGCATTTGTGCCAAATGGCAAAAAGCCTTAATTATCTGCTTCCAGTTATGTTTATGAATAACAATCAAACTGATGGTTACCAGAGTTGAGGTGTTCATTTCCCCTTTACTTTATTGTTTTCAAGCTCTTCCACTCCACACTTCTGGATTAGGAAGTTTTCCCCTTTTCTTTAAGGCCCTTTGTTTGTGATCTTCTGCCAAATTCATCTGTATGCATCGTTTTCAGTAATATTGAGAGTTGTACCTTCCATGAGTCTTCGGCACTGCATGATGAAGCGCTCTATTTATATTAAAATGAAGAAGTTCCTAAGGGAGACATAGAACAGAATGAAACAACAAACAGAGCTTTAGAGAGTGGATATGCGAAGTGACAGCGACAGCAAAATGGTAGCTCTTGTTACAGAGTGACCCAAAGGGCTGCAGGAAGACTTATAGCATGAGCCACACTGGCTTGAACTTGGCAGCTCTTAGAGGCTTAAGTACTTGCCACAAGAAGATGTTTTACAAGGCGGAAGTTAATCAAACAATTTCTCAAGATTGCACATCTTGATTTGGGATGTCATTGACAAAATACATTGTACGAGGCTTTGCTATATATAAATTAGAGGAATTATTTTAACATCAAACCATATTTCTTCATTTAAATCAACGCGTAGCTATATTGCTGTTGTTATGATTTACTTAGTCTAGATAATAGGAGAAACAAGACACAGACGTCACATTATATGACAACTAATGTCCTTACTCTTTGCAACTCGAGCAAAGGGAGCAAGTGAATTAAGCTGCTACTGAAATGTGCCCTGCAGGTCAACTTGAATCGCATAAGAGTGCTATAAAGTGGTTTATTGTGGCAGGGGGAAGGTGTTGTTAAATTGCCTGGAGGACTGTCTCAAACAGATCACACTGAGGAAAGCAGTGAGGTTACTGTGCCCTCTCTTCTGATGGTGAAAGCAACCCATACAGCTATCCAGAGGTACTGAGTGCAGGAAGAGCAAAAGGATGGGAATTATTAAAGGTGAATTTCAAAGAAAAATTATATTTTGCAAAGTGGGAAAGAAGACCAGATATGATTTTTTGAATAATAAAAAAATAAATGGAGGAGGTAGGAGAGGACATTGCAAATTGCAGTTTTCTTTGCACATCGAGGCCCTCTCAGGGCCAGAAGATCTTTGCAGGTGAGGGGATGTGGTGCTGCCAGGATGGAAAAGTTAAGACTGAGCATCTGCAAAGGGAATGATCTTTTATCTTTTTTTGTTTCCGTCATGTGATATTTGACTTCGGTGTATCATTCGTGTTTTATACAAACAAAATATTTTGAAAGATTCAACCTGTCCCTTCTCAGTTTGTCAATTAGCCAATTACAACTTCCCACTGAAAACCAGGGGTAGAGCCCATACTTCATTCCAACACAAACAGGAGGCAGGCTACACTTGGTATTCCCCAACTGTAACAGCATGTGTTTAAGGAACTTTCAGTTTCAACATCTGCTACAAAAAGGGGACACCATCTATTGGAAATAAATAAAGTTATAGTCAGATACTTTAATGAGCAAACTTGTTTGGGAAAAAATTAATTGTTCCCTGTGGATACAGACCTGCAGATGTTTATAGCACTGGTAGGGAGGAAAGATCACCTTTTACAACACAAAGACATAATTTATCCTATTCCTAGCCCACAGGAAACTAAGCCCAGGGCATATCCTTCATGTCTTTTTTTTTTTTTTGAAAATCATTTCTATGAAAAACAAATGAACCAGAAGTTTGAAACATCTGAAAATACTTTCCATCTTTTAAAATGACCTTCCGCTTTGATTGAGAATGTCCTTTTTCATGACTGTTATTGCAGAGGGCAGGAATTGTCAAAGTCAAATAGGAGAAGTTCCCAGAAACAAAAGCTAGAGCTGTTTTTTCAGGATCCAGTCCCAGACAATATCTACCTCAGGTCACGTTATCTGATAGCTAGCATCCCTACTATAGAAAATGTGCACCAAACAATTTCTTGTCACCACCTACACAGGGATCTATCACCATTGAACTCCCTTGGCATCTCATCCACCTGCCATTGCCCTGAGATTAGCAGGAGCCTCAGGAGCTGTTCTTCACTACTAATACTAATACCCTCAGAATGCTGGGAAGGGAGAAAAGAAGGAGACCAGAGAAGAAGATTTGGACAGTAATTTCCAAATAACAGAGTATTGGACTTTATTGTTTTCTTTGCAATCAAGAGTAGGAGAGTTATGAAGAGATTTAGGACTGTGTACACTCTCTGCAAGGATAGCTCTGAAAATTTGTCATAAAGGGTAAATTTTGAAGGAAATATCCTCCTCCAAGAGGGCTTCTTTCCTTACAGACTTTCAATTCTGTCCATGGAATATGTGCACAGTTTTTAAAAGGTGCTTTATTTCAAGATTTCCAAACCTTTTTACCAAACCAATTGTCCATTCTGTCTTGATCCCACTCCTCACTCAAAATCTGATTGGGTTTAATGTTAAAATTCCACCATTTGTTAAGAGATTGTATGTAAGAGAGACTTGAGGTATTTTTTATGCATCAGCCAGTCCAGAGTGTGTATTTGTCCCCGTTCCTGGGGATGGCTGATAAATCACAGAATATTCTGAGAGTTTGAAATGACCTGAGCTGCATTTCTCATGTCAGACTGTCTTTCAGGCATGTACCTTCAAAATACTTGGGGATAGTACAGCTAACGATTTGGAGAATAACAATGATGTGGGAATTTTTCATTCTGACAAAGAACTGTAGAAGAGGTGCTCCTTTTATTTCCACATATTTACATTTGTTTTTCCACATTAAAAAAAATTTTCTGAGCTACTTCAGATGTCTTGGAAAATGTCCTTGTGCCCTTAATGTGTTTTGTCTGCAGTACAGGTTTAATTTCTCTGGCATCCATTTCTGTATTTTCATGATAGAAATAATACCTCTGTCAATGAAACAGAGAAATTTGTAAAGTTTCGTAATTGACCAAGCATAGAACAGGCATTCTAGAAGAGATCAGGGAAGCTAATGAATCAGTGAGACTACTGCCTATTTAGAGTCAGACACAGGAAGACATTAAGGAAAGATTTTTTTTTTATTTTTTTTTTAAATGTGTTTCACTAAAGGATTATTATAGAGCCTTACACATACATCCTTAAAAAGCAAAATATGCCATCTTGGTTAATTCTTCAGAGTTCATGGTGTGGCTAATTCAGCTAATAGGTAAAATGCTGTGAGATGTGCCCCTTGTGACCTCTAATGGTGAACTGGACCCCAGAATTTGGCACTGGACCCCCATCAGTCTAGAATATCCATATTGAGAAAAAACCCTTCTCCCTTTAAAAATTCAACTAAACTGTCCTGCCTGCTGATCATTGTGCCATGTACAATGGTTTATGGAATGTTGGGGATTTTAATCAAGAAGTCTGTAAAAGTCACCTGAAAACCGCATCTCATGATTAAAATGCCTTCTCAGTAAGTGTGACACTATGAAACAGCAATTACACATTATTGGTTAGATCTTCTGCTAATGTAATTTCAAATAACTGTGTTTGAGGCCATGTTTCTCTAAGTCACTCTGTAAAGATTTCAAGTAAGAGAGATCAATTTTAATTAAGCACATGTTTCAGAGATCATATAAAACTGGAAAGAAAAAATATTTTTTTTTACTAGAGGGTTATTAAATATATGATAGAAGATTAATGTTCTGCATTTGTTAATTAGGCTTTTTATGATGTTAAAGAATTTGAAATTTAAAAAGATCAGGAAAAAGCTAATTGTTATCTGAGAAAATTTATCAGAGTAAAAAATCAAAGATTATATATTAAATGCAGATACAGAGATAAAGCTAAATGTGTTCGATGATAACTTTTACAGCAAATCTTTATGTGAAATAATTTTTTGTCTAAATTTGCTAATGTAAAACAGCTCACTAAACTATTCTTTGAGTAGACAGCAAAATATTCAGATGGCAAAGCTCAGTTTCTTCTAGACTGACTTTTATTTGGCATAATTTTTTATCTGCTGTAGTTATTCCATCAAACAAATTGATTCTTCCTTTCCTGACTAGAGCATAGTATAGTACTGTAAAAAATCACTGAGGAAGAAAAAGAAGAAAAAAAAAAGACTTCCGTTGAGTAAAATACATTTTCAAGGAAGGAAAGAAGAAAATAATACAACGGGAACCATAAATTTGCCACTGACAGCATGCAGATTGAGCAACAGGTTGAGCAGTTACCCTGCTTTCTGTACAGCCTCTCTTTCTGTACAGTTCTTGAGTGCTTCGTTGCCTGTCTGCCAATGGAAATGGATCATCCCAGGTTTCTTGCTCTATAGGTTTATTAATGACCTTGATGTCTCAATGGGCTTCCAACAGCTTGTAAGGGAAGCATATCTTCTAGCATGTGGACACCAGCAGCAAAGCGTCCCCCAGCCTTCCCTTTTCACCCGAAGTGTCTCAGGTCAGTTTACCACAACTGCCCTGCAAAGCTCAGCTTGGAAGTCCCTGGGCCCTCTACCTCTTGCTTTTGCTTTCTGGATCATGTTCATGGTTTTTGTGGGCCATAGTTAAAGTGTAATACAGAGTCCTTGCTTATGGAAGGAGAACCTTTCATTAATAGTCTTCTGTATGGTTACAAAATTTGGAACTAATGAATATCAAGAGAAAGGCAATTTCTAACATAAGGAATTTGCAAGAATGAAAAGAATCCATGGCATACAAGGTTAATGCACTTCCTCCAGAAAGAAGTGGAAGAGCAATTTCAATGCACTTTGATTCATCAGGTTTCAGTTGCTGCTGTAATCATTTGACATTATATATGTGGCCACACTGAACAGCCTGGTCACCAAAGGTCATTGGGTTAAGGAAATGTTTTGTGCCATGTTGTGAGGAAGCTGTGTGTATCTTATTGTTAGTAGATGTGCTCCTGTTGCTATATTTTGATTTAAAATTTATCATGTATTTTTCTCAGAAGATCAGAAACAGAGATACTTTTTGTGATGACAGGCCAAATTTGCCTCTTCACTATAGATAATCACTGTAAGAAAATTAAGGTGCAAAGCCATGCCTGCTGTAACTGTTGCATACTTATTAGCAGCTTTCCCTTTCCAGATTCTCTGGGTATTTGTTGCCCATGATAATGTGAATACTTAAGGGGAAAGTGTAATTAGCGACTGTGTAGTTCATTCAGTAAACATTTCGAAGCTGTTTGATGTGACTGAACTGAGCGTCACATATAATTTTACACTTTTATCCTACCAAGTAACTGACAGGTCTCTAATCTCAGTCTCAGAGCTTTCACTCTGCTTGAACTTTGCTTCATAGAGGTCATTTTCCAACCACTTGGGAGCAAGAGCCACGTCCATTAAATCCCACAGAGTCGATAGATGCGATAATAGCTTTAGGCACATTTTCTTAGAACTCAGGGGGAAAAGACAATTTCAATAAATGTAAAGCTATACTATCTGCAATCCACAGAATATGTAAGCAAATCTCGTAGGAACATGTATTTCTTTTACCTCCTGCCAAGAATCTCTTTAATAATAATATCTATTTGTTTATTTTCAATATCAACCCTAGATAAGGGCTGAAAAGTCACACAAGATGCTTTAAGAAGAGAATAAAGAGGAGGAGAATGCACAAGGTGAAATGATCAGCAAAACATTTCCTCTGGTTTGGATTTTGCAGACTATTAAATAGTCTAATGTATATTTCTCCCCTCAGAGAAAGACAAATGCTAATAGTGTGTGTGCATGGTGATCTGACCGTCATGCTGCAAGTATGAAGCCAAGTTTTAGTTCAACATACAAACTATTGATAGGAGAAAAGTAGAGACCAAGCATCTGTAAATGAATGCTAGAAGCATGCTAAGTAGGCTTGTACACATAATGCTTTGATATATTTTACATTGTATAGATCACAGCTCATCAAAACAAACTTGCAGGTTGTATCTGTCAAGATAATTAACAGACAGTTCCTCTGTAGCAGATGTGTGAGATAAGTAGGAAAGACAGTTCTTCCCTTGACATGGCATCAAAGGAGAAATAACTAATATTAAAATAAAATAATGTGAGCTATAAGTTTGATCATAGCTGCCTAACATAAACCCCCCCTCCACGATAAAACAAACAATCCCCGTTTGACTGTCAAACTCTCACATTGAGACTGAAAATAAACTTTCCAGTTCTTTCAAGATTTTTGCTATTGTCTTTGATTTTTTTTCCTTGATATATTTGTGGTGCAAAGGAATAAATCTTGAAAGTAAAGTATCCCCTCCAGCAAAATATTTTACTCCATTTGCCTTGGAGAATTCACTGCAGGGAAGAGAAAAGGAAGAAAAGAAAAGCCTTGCAGAGTAGCTGCAACAGCTTCAAATTCAATAGCCTATGAGATTTTCCTTGAAATGATCTTTCTAAGTATAACAGTTCAATAGATCAGTGGTCAATATGAATGTTATTTGCAAGCTGGAGCTATTCATTTCTGCTACATTGCTCTGATGCCAAATGTTAGCCTGATGTTTTATATGCCAGCACCCTCACGCATGCACTGACAGGAACATTAGGCAAAGTGGGCAAGTGGGGCTCGTGTTGCCATATTAAAAGAAAAAACAGCTGCTGGATCACAATACAGAATTTTTAATTTTGAATTTATTTAATTAATTTACTTTTTTCTGTAAAAGGTCCTTTGAAGAATGTTCAACCTGAGCAGAAGAATGTCTCTGAAGGTGAGGTGAGAATTTGTATGGCTTCTTGACAAAGAGATAAACATAGAAAAGAATTTTTTAGAATAATTCAACTCCATTCAAAACTCATAATCAGATATGGCAAATGTACTGAGTGTCTGCACAGTAACACAAGTTTGAAAGCTTTTAGCAAATAAATTTCAAAGTGGAAAATGTATTAGACCCTGGGAGAAGAACATGAATTAGGGGCTGACCCCTGCTTTAGTGGCTGTTCTGGTAGAGCCAGTGCTGCGAAGAGCTTTGCTCTGGTCCAGGCTCACAAGGGGGCTGATGCAGGGGCTGCAGAGGGATTGCAGTCTAGCATGCAGCATGGACGTCTGAGACTTGCTGGTGGCAGAAAAGGGAGGTGACCTCCTTTCCTAATTCTGAGATGTGTCAGGCTTGGGTAAGGATGTAGGACACAGTATTTGCAAGACTAGATGACACAGCTGCCTAGATTTTTCCACACTTTATTTTGGAAAGTAGCAGTCTGCAAGTGTTTCAGCCTTTGAAAGTGACACAGACAATAGAGCTGACCCACTTGCCATATCATATTTTCCCACCATTGACTGTGGGTCGCTGCTCTGCTAGGCCCTGGTTTAAAACACATTTAAAATACTTGGCCTCCCTTCGTATTTCTGCTCACCACTCTGAGCACCCTTTTCTGTTCACAGTTCACACTCCCTAGTAAGAGTTTTATAAGGTCTCTCTTTGTTGTCAGATTAGTGTTTGTTCTTGCAAGTTCATCTGTGGCTTTCCAGTAACTGGAGGCCACTGGGAGTTGTGACACTTGTTTCAGACTTGATCACAACATGGAAAGTGTAAACACAGCAGTCTGTTCACAGCCCAACATCTCACCAGGTTGCTTTTCACTTTCAGATGCATCACATGGGAATCTACAGAAGCAGCAGTTCAGTTTTTGTCTTGTAAATAGCACAGGGTGACATTTTTATTTTCTCCTAAATTTCTAAGCAAGAAAAGTAAATTGTGTCCTCCAGAAATTCACTGTGTTGTGATTGTTTGAGTGCAACATGCTAACCTGTTGACTGAGCCATGTGCTTGAAATTGGTATTTCCTTGGGGAATCGAAGCTGGACAGCTAGTTCTGGGATATGATTTGGCTCAACACTTACTTTATGTGTTTCAGTGGTGCTGGAAGAACCTAGAGAAAACTTCTGGGAAAAAACGTCAAAGAATCACTATGGACAGAGGGAAAACACTGTCAAAGAAACTAATTGAGGAGAGGGAAAGAGCTCCAAAGGTTTGCTCCCTGTTGTACTGAAGCTGGTTATTCTGTTTCGGATCATGAGTGCTGAGCTGATTTTTCTGTTACAATATTTGTTGTTGCAGTTAGGCCAGAAGTGCATATTCACACTCAGAGGACCTTATTCTTGTCTTTCTTTCTGTCTTTTGAGTGACAATTTTATTTAACCAAGCTGCCACCTCTACCTCATTACCCTGGATCTGTTTTCTTCTATTCAAGCTAGTACCTTGGCCAGTCGTTTTTCCATTTCCTCTTAAATGCTTTGTCATCCCCTCTGGTTCAAAGACTTATAATAACTTCTCTTTCCTCTTGCCACTGTGTCCTGTTTTAGTTACTCTAAGCAAGACAGGTCAGCCTAACTTTCCAATAGCCCGTCAGTCAATTCTATTCACCCCACCCAACTTCGACAAGCTTTTCTCACCCAAGGTCCTCTCTCCCAAGCTATGCGTAAACCTAGGAGATAATATTATGTTAAAAGCTTGGGTCTTTCCTACACTCATCCACCTACCTAGATGCAGTTCTCTTCATCTGCCAGTTTGATGGCCTTCTTTTCTAGCTACATGTGTTTCTATCTTTTGTGCATACAAACTTTGACAGCACTGTCCTAGAAATTACTTCCCCTTACACATCATGTTTTGATGTCCTATGGAATAGTGCAAGACAGTCAACAGCAGATTTTTCAAGTTTGTTATTTACTTAAGCTTTGCATGTTGGGAAACGTAGTGTGGGTGATTTATGTATTAATATCGCTTTGCCAATTCATGTCCAGATTTTATTTTTCCACAATCTATCCCGTATATGAATAATAAATATAACTGAAATAATAATAGATTTACTATTTTTATGATCAGTTTATGTCCCCATATGATTCTAATAAGAAGAACCCATGTTGGAAAAGAAACCATGAAGTTTTATTATGTCTGTACTCTAATCCTAATCCTCCAATGCAGAGCAAAACCTATCTATGCCAGAAAATGTCATATGGAAACCAGAGACCTTTCAGTTTTTACTGCTGCTGTCCCAAACAGAGGTATATATGTGAACACTGCTGAGCTCAGAATTATGGTCCATGACCAGAAGTGACATATGCAGTGCCAGAAGACCTTATTCATTACAGAGACAGGTTTAGCATGTTTATGCTTTACTTGAATGTATGGTTGATGATGGCTCCCAAGGATTGCACTGGTACCTGGGGATTGCTGGGAAGAAAATCTCTCTTTTACTTTTGCTAAATTCTCCCTAGCAGAGAAACAGAGAAGAAGGATGCTTTGTTGGCCCTGTGCTCCTCACCATTTCTCCCAGGTATTTTTCATTTACAGGGTCCACTGCATTTTTGCTAACTTGCTCTTGTGAGTGGGTACAAAAAGGTATCTGTATAACTTGGAGTCTGAGAGAAAAGTTTCCTTTTTACAGCTTTAAAATACTTTAAAGAGTAAAGCATGCTAATTATTTCTATAGCAAAATTTAACAGCTCTTTTGGACTTGTACTGCATTAGATAAGCAACACTCTTACACAAGAGTTTCTGAACAGTAATTTACTTAGTAGAATATACTGATGGTCTAAAAGAGCTTGTTTCCAAAATGTGTTTAAACAAATCCTTATTTAATATAAAACCACAAAAAAAATTGAAACATTGGAAGCAATTAGTGAATTTACTGAGTCATTGAATTCTACTCCATTCTAAGTTGATCAGCTCCTTGAAATGGTCTAAGGTATGCTTTTATATCTCTGAATCCAAAATGACTTCTGAGAAAAGCATTTTCTCTCTCAAAAGCTAGACAGAGAAAAGGAGTGGAAAAATGTAAAACTGTATAGCGTAAAAGCTGAAAGAAAAAGCTACAAATGGGATCAATCTGCCTCGCTCCTGCTACCTTAATCCAGCACCTCAAGAATCAATGTCTCAAGTCAATCCTTCCAGATGAGGTGCTGATTGAGTTCCAGGCACTTGCCTACGAGGGAGGTTGCTTTTGAAAAAAAAACCAAACAAAACACGCCAATCTTCTCAGAGGAGTAACTTTATCTTATGTAAAATGCTAAAAGAGCCATTTTCTGCCACGGGAAAATGTGGAGCACTGGATGTCTGTTTGCAGTGCGGGACAGAGCTCAGCATCGTCAGCTCCTCAGCCAAGTCTTACTGTCTTCAGTCATACAAAATTGTGGATGATTTCATGAGAGAGTAAAAGGTAGAGTTGAGCAATGTGTCTTTGTTCTCCATCTTGGTTCATCTGACTCTCTTATCAAGGAAATACTACAAAATTCTAATTCTTAGAGATCCAGTGTCAGGGATGCTGGTAAGGTTTGTCAACTAGCAGGAAAGAAAGCAAAAAAATGCCAGGAAAAGAGCAAATATCTATCTGGTGCACTTCTAAAATATACAAGTCAGAGATTTAAGAATTGGGAACACTTTTTCCTGATTCATTAAAGCTTTCTCTTTCTGGCCATAAACAGCCATATATTGCTAGTAAACAGCCCTTTGAAAGATGTGTGATCATCCTGTCATTTTTCTTTTCTGCTGGTTGTGCAGATCCATCTTGTGCTAGAGTACATTCCCCAGAGGCCATGGACTGTGACTATCATCTGAAAAATACTGGCATCTACAGTGAAGCCACTGGGGCCATAGTAATGCTGTCGTTCTGATATAGTACATATCTGCTAGCCCTTTCACAAGAAAAGCTGCATATGTACTAATGGAACAAACCCCAGACTTAGTTGAAGCTTTTTGATCTCTCTAGAGAGGGTGGGACAGGCTTGCAGTGGAGAATTAATCATTAGAAAGTATTTCATCTGGAGAATAACCTACATGTATCTTCATATAAAGATCAAAGTAATGCCAACACAATCTTGAGATGTGAATTGGAGTGGTCTCTGTGGAAAGGTTGGATAGATGGTGTGTGTTTAGAGACTACATAAAATAGTTGGGGTTTAATATTTAGCACTAATAGATTGTGCTAAATATGCTAGGAAGGCAAACTTTATGTTGGCAAAATGCAGAGCCATTTTAGTGCAATGCCTTTCCTCATGTCCTGCCCTCTCAGTAGACCTAAAGAGGCCAAACATGGACAATCAAGATGTCAGGAAAGTAACTTTTTTGTGCTGCTCTCCCCTGCTGACAAGGAAGATTCTTAGCTGTCATGGTTCCACTGCTGTTAGCAATTATTTGCGAAGTGCAATAACAAGTTGGTTGCTTCTTTCCTTTCTGTTTATGTTTTGGGGTAAAAGAGTCAAGTCTATCCCCTGTCCTTTGCTGTACATATCTTCCTGGAGTGGACAAGGTACTTCAAAGCTCAGCATGGCTGAGGAAGCCTTTGGATGTCTGTATGAGGCTCCACAGAGAAATTTCTTTCATTAGCATGCCTGAAAGTAAAACAAAGGAAATCCATTCAGAGCTTTCCCCAGTCCTGCTCAAAGAGCACAAAGCCTTCAAAAACCCCTACGGTTGAAAAAATGTTATGGTCGTTGCCAAGTCAGGCACTAAGAAGTTAGTAAATATTAAAATGGAGTCTTCTTTAATAATACTGTTCTTTCATGCATGTAACTTGGGACTTAACTTTCAACTGAATAAGCAATTGAAAATGCAAAATGTTATTATAATCGTTATCTCATTATAGTAATATGGTGCTCGAGAACGTTTCATCATGCAGTGTGTGGGATATATTTCACTTTGGGACACATGGAAAATATGACAAGAAGGATCTTGGCCAGAGGTCCCTTGGTTCACCTTAGGCAGAAGTTGTCCCAGTGCTTCGAAGCTGTCTGATGTTATAGGAGTGCTCACTCCAGAAAAACCAAGGAGTAAATTAAGAAAACTGTTTTTTTCAGAACAAGGTTTGAATGCTTCTCAGCATTCTTTTAATAGTATATAATGCTTTATTATAGTTCTATAATATTTCTGTAAGATGTGAATCAAGTGTCTGAGCCAACCTATCTTGTATCATTCTAAACAGCCCAACTGGAGGGCTCAATGTGAGGTTGGTACAGATGACCCAGGATGGATGGGAGGTCTGAGCCTTTCTGCAATAACTGGATGAAAGGGATATCCCAGGTAGCTCAAGTGACTCTTAATATCTGTGTTTATGCACCTTGTAGTTACTCTGATGATTACTGTTTTGCTTCAGGAAAGGAATATGTGAATGGAAAAAGTTACTACGAACAGTTTGATTTTTTTCTTATTTAATTTAAGGAGAGTAGTTAATTATGGGATTGAGTTTTCATGAAGAAAGGACTGACTTTATCAGTCTGAATACACCTAGAGGTCTTAAACCAAGACCTTAAATATGGGATGCTCTTATTCACTGCAAACAAGATTTATAAAATATCTTCTTTTTCCTTTGTTCGCCCTCATGTAATCCAAGCTGTGGTTTCAAAAGGAATCAATTTGGTAACTTGTACATATATACATGCTGTAGCCATCAAACCATCTCCATAGACTAGTGAACATAGTCACCATGGCAGAATAAGTTAGTTTATATTTATACCCACTTTGCCTTGCTCTTGATTTTGGTGGTCTATGGATAGATAATTATATTTTCTGTTCTCTTTATAAATTTGATCATTTATGCCAACATGAACAGCATAACATTACAGAGTGGGTTTTTTTATGGTTACCAGGATGTGTTAAAAGGCATACTTGACTTTAATTTAGTAACCTTGACAGCCATAGGCTTTAACTAACTTTCAAATCTAGACAGAGATATTTCAGGCTTTCACAGATATTAGGATTTGTTAAATTGGGTTTTTTTCTGATATAACAGACTCCTATAGGAGTTTTACAATTCCAGATTACCTAAAATATTGGAAAACAGGGTGCAAGGACAAAAGGACGATTCCCCTACTTCAGTATTAAAAGAATTGAGGAAACAATTTCATTTTTCTGGGCTGATACCTATGTTTTCACATGAATTCCTGCTCTACATTTCTGTTTTCTCACAAACAAAGGCCTTAATCTCTTTCGAGTAAAACCCAACACATTTAAATGAATCACAGAGAGTTTCCAGTGGTTTCATTTTGCTTTGAGTCAGGATTCAGATCAATTTCACCAGCACTAGGCAACATTGGGAAGAGCATATCCTTTGAGAATGGGAAAACATTGATTTATTTTATATGTCCAAATAGTCCAATGAATTAAGCAACTCCATTCAGGTATGTACCACAGCACTCCTCCTTTCAAAGCTGAGGAATTTGTAAAATCTTGTAGGAACAGAGCTGTCATGTGAAAAAAAGTGTCCTGATTTGAGGTGATTAAAAGCCACTGGAAAGATTCCCAATGATGCTGGGGCAAGCTTATTGCAAAGGATCACATATTTATCTTTCAACAAAAATGAAACCTCTGGGTTCTGGTTTGGTTTGGTTGTTGTTTCGTTTTTTAACCCCAAAAAGAAACTTTTTTGTTGGGTTTCATAGTCTGTTCATTTTAAATGAAGCTGTAACTTGACTCTGTCTCATTAAGTTGCTGGAAAACATCAACATCAAACAATTAACACTGTAACAAGAGTTACACTGTAACAATTACGCTCTAACAGCATTAGGGGTGTAAAAACGTACGGCACTTTAAATATTGGGGTTTTCCATTTGGGGACAACTTGTGGGTTTTTGTCAATGTAAAAATATCCACATAGTTGCAGATCAAGCCACTCAGCCTCCTCCTTGCAAGGGTGAGGATTGCCACGCCAAGCACAAGCAATTAGCTGCACGGCGCTCGTGCGACCGGTGGCCCCATCCCCGGCTGATTGCCCAGAGCTCCACTGCTGCTCATAATGCAAATTGTATCTGGTCCCCCGGTAATCGGGATCAGCGCTGCCTTGTCCGTCCACTCGCTGCTCGTGCCCCCTCCACGCTGCAATAATGGTTTTGGTGGGCAATCAGGGAAGATGCCTTCTTGACTCATCTCTCATAATAGATTGTCCTCCTCAGGCAAAATTGAATAACCCCCGACATGGCCTGAAGGCAAGCAGTACGAATTCAATAATTCTGCAGGGTCAATGTCCTCTCATTTTTGGCAAGCAAGTAATTATTCCGCACTAACATTCAGTAATAGGAGTAGGAAACTGCTGGAGACACCTTCCCCTGTACCCAGAATAGCCACCTTAATAGGATATTCCTCTAATAAGTAATTCTGCCTCATTCTGATACCCCTTGCCTTCAGATTTTCTTTTCATGCACATTTCATGTACGAATTCTGCAGAGGCTTTCTACCAACAGCATCTGTGGGAAAGTTTAACAACTTCACTGTCTGTTGTTTAATATTTTCCACTTTTATGGGTTACAGTTGTGCTGTCTATTTGCTTTTACTGATTTGTGAAAGATTTATTATAAACCAAATACAGCTGTTCTCTCCTTTCATAAACTGAAACTATTTTGGCAAAACCTATTTTCCACTATGAAAATAAATTTTAAATTGCTTCCCTCACCCAGCTTTCCAAGTATGAGCATCCAGTTGTTATTTAGTGTTGCAGAATAGGTGCCAGAGTGGTTGTAAACTCACTTAAGGGAAAGAAAATACCTATTTTCAAAAATAAACAGCAGAAATGTTTTTTTTCCTTCCATCCCCCTCCTTTCCCAGCGGATTTAATATTATTATCTGCAGATCTCAAGAGTTATGAATTTGAATATAAGAACTTTGTCCAATTCAAACCATTTTTGCACTCTGATTTTGAATTTATTTTGAGGATTGCCTGCATTTTATTTAGATACTTGACCTTTACCTTAAACTAATATTATTATCAACCTTCTACTATAATTCAATATGTTTTCCATTGCTTAAAATAGCCCTCTGCTTACTTTGAAAGAGCACACATTTCACTGGATCAGTTTCCAATGACAAAATTTGGATCAGTACAGTATTTGCTGTCATTTTGTAAGGGAATATTAAGTTCTAAATTCTTCAAGAATATTTTGGTATGGATTATAATATCCTTTCCCTTTTCTTAAACTGGAAAATTTATGATGCTGTATTTTTTAAATGAAGTAGGAAATAAAAGAACAGGAAACCTACTACTGTTGCTTTGATCTACACAGTTTGATATTTTTCTCCTGCTTGGGGATGGTTTTGTTTTGTATTTTCCTAGATTTAAATGTGTCTACTGCATGGAAACTATTGCTTTAATCATTGGAAGAAAACTTTATCTCTTATCTCTTGAAAACAACGCACATATATTAATGAAGATTTTGTATAATGGCAGAATAAGCACTTTCTATGAATGATTGATGGTTGATTATTGTAGGGTTGTAGGTGCACATCACAATGCTTCTGGATGACCAGCATTCATTCCCAACAGGAGAAAATTGTTTTAGTCTATACTGGTTCTATTTACTAGCTGGGGCAAAACTTGGGCTAATATTACTCATGTTCATCTGTCAGCATTGATTTAAAGTGCAAGTATAAGAAAATCCTGTGCTAATAATAGACCCACATTTTTGTGAAATGCTGGTCATTATTGGTGCTGCTTAGCATCTTACACTAATAGTGATTGTTTTTCCTCTCTTTGATGCTTTTAAAATGCTATTTGCAGTACAGATTCAATATGATTTAATTTTACCACTGGAATGTTCTTGTTACAGCGTTGACAGCCCTGCATAAGATCCATCTTGATTTGTTTGTCTGCCAGCTTGGCTCCATAACACACACTGCTTCAGCCTTTGGCTCATAGAGGGATTTAGTGATTCTTTTAAAGTTGCCTTACCTAGTGCTCCAGCCAAAGTGCCCAAGATTCATGGTGCTTGTACTGAAAGCTTACAAATGCACACACCTAATCCATGAAAAAGTTTCTTTGTGTGTCACTTGCAAAAGAGGAATGATTTTCTAAGAGATCTGGATTATTGGGAACTGCAACCAAAGAGAGGTGTAATTAATGGAAATAAAGTCATGGAATCATTCTAGACTGCTATGATGACTCTTTTAGTTCCGTATGTGTGTCTTGGACCCCTCTCTACGTCACACAAAAGCCATTGATTTTTTTAGGCAGAGCAAATCATTGACTTCAACTTCTGCTCAAAAATTACTGAATAAAAACTAAATTCACACAGTCAGTGTGGTTTTATCTTTAGTCAGTGCATAAGCATTACTGACAGTAGCAAAATGCTTCTTTTATTTGAATAGAGAATAAAGAAAGTAGGCTTGTAAAAACTGTACTTCATCATTTGTTGGCACAAAGTTTCAAGCCTTCCTGTTCACTTCTTCCAGCTGTCTCTCCTTATTTCTGTTTTTATTTAGTCCAAAATTCCTGCTGTTTCTTAAACGTGTGTTTGTACATCAAATATTAATGTCCTTTGAATTGTTTGGGTTTGCCTTTTTTTGTCATATTAATGCTACTGTGAAACATTCCAGTTTTGAAGCTAAAGGCAAGACGCCATTCCAGAAATCTGTTAGTGAGCCTGAGTTTTTTATTATTTATTATTTTAAACTTTTACTATCTTTATTTATTTATTTATTTATTCAGTAACAGACAGGGTTACAAAAAGACTCAGAAGAGGAACAACCCCCCAAACTCCAAAATTCATGCATTCAAATATGAGTACAAATTCCACAAGACTTGGTCGTGAAAAAAACATCACGTGCTCTGATGGACAGATACAAGGGACACAAAAAGCTGCAAGGTAAGCACCAAAGGTGCCAGCAAGCCAAAAGAGCCTCATTCAAGTCAAGCATTCAAAGTCAGGTTCTCATCTCTCTCTGTCCCTCTTGTGTGGGTGCAGAGAAAAGCTACAGAGAGACATCTGCATCACCAACTTCCTAACTTAAAGGGATGTTGGTCAGGAGTGTAATATTGTTTTCTGGCATGGATTTTTTCTCACAGATGTATTTGGGTAGTTACATAGATGGTTATTTCCCATTGATGTCAGAGATGAGGAGGTGAAAGGCAATAAAAGTGAGCTAGTTCTTCACTGAGACAGCATTTACCTTAAAGAAGTAATTGCTGAAAGATGTGTTTTTCTTAAGCTCTGCAAGTGGAAATTATATAAAAATGAAGAAAGTTAAATATAAAAACCCCCCACTATATCATGCATCAGAGTTGACTATCCAAATGATATTGCAAGATGGAGTAAGCATGAATGTGGGCCAAAGTCATCGCTAGGGGACAACAATTTCCTGGCTTTGTATTATTGTTTCTGTCTGACATGCTATGTGTCATCTGCATTTCTCCCCCTCATTTCCTATGGCTGTTTCTCTTCCTCCCTGCTTTTAGCTACTGCTTGTTTTTTTGGCTTGGGGACAAAGGGGGAAATTTTTAAGGCTTTTTTTTGTAATTTATTTTTATTTTTTTGTGACTAGAATTAGTATAAAAAGAAGGTATAAAATACCATCTTAAGACACAATTTTTATTTCATTTGGCTTTGCTTCCATGACCCCTCCACACACTTTCTTACCACTGCTACTGCTTTTTTATATAGTGTTCCAGAAAACCGCAGTTTGGTGTGTTTAGTGTTAAATACCTGAAGCCTTCTTAGGTTCTTTTATTATTGTTGTTCCTGTTATTATTACTGTTTCTTGTTGTTTCTTTTTTCTACCATCATGAATCAGAGACGAGTCATGGGTCAGGAACCTGTCTGACTACTTGCTGTACCAAGAGAGTACAAGAGTCCCTGCAGTCGAGCATTTCCAGCACCCACATGCCAGAACAGAGAAAGCAGGTAGATGCTCACAGAGTAGGGAGCACTGGGAAACAAGGATCAGCACTCTTTCAGCAGTAAAGCAGATTGCCAAAGTGATTGCTGTCAAGTAGAGCTCTGAAAAGGGACTGGAGAGTTAAGGAAGTAATTTCACAGGTGTTTATGGGTAACTTTTTGTGCAGCGTGGTAGAAAGTATGAAGATATGTATTTCTATGCACAAGAAGAATATTACAGTCTGGAGCTGTGTGCAGAGTGAACAACCAAGGTAGATGTCAATCATTTGATAATGAATGGACATGGGTGGTGACCTCTGAAAGTGAAGAAAAATAGCTTATGTTTCACACTGCAGAGAAGATAAATGCACAAGAGAAAGCCACTGGCAGAGTAATAAGCTAGGAAAATTACCTTAGTATCAGTACTCATCTGGGCAGATATTTGTTGGTCAAACTCACGTTTGCTTTGTCCAAGGGTGTGGTTGTTACTCAAGTTTCGTTGTACAGGCAGATCAGGAAGTTTGCATCCTATGTATGTGTTGTAGAAAGGAGGCACAAGGCTTGAATGTAAAGAAGAGATATCTAGGAAAATATACCCTGCTCAAAGCTAAGAGGTGGGAGATTGAAAAAAACAGGAGGGGGGAGGGTGTCTTTATTTTAGTCATATTGAGATGACGGCTTGTCATATCAGAAACAATGTCAGAACAACAAAATTAAATTTCAGTTTGGCTGGCAGCTCTGAAGCAGAAACATAGATGTGTGTGTCAACAGCCTGGAGAGATTACATGCATTTCTTTTTTTAAATGGAAGGATAAGATCAGCCAGTGATAGGGTGTAAAATAGAGCAAATTCAAGGATAACTTCAACTAGACTCTCCAAAGAAAGCTGAGAAAAGGGATGAGAAAGCTCCTGACAACAAGGACAACCAAAGGAAAAAATGAAGAGAGAAAAAAAGAACCACGTGCAGAAGGATCAACTCAGGATCAGCTGAGCCAAAAGCTGAAGAATTGGTGACATCTTGCTGAGTCCAAGGTTGGGTTGGGCAACATTGACAGCTGCAATACACGAGTTTCACAATACGTGTAGAAAACCACTTACCTGATGTTTATTACTCTTCAAGAATGTGCATACACTGCCAAGGAGCCAAGTTATGTGAACAGGTGATGCTAAACTTCTTGCTCTTATGGGTGGCTAAGGTCCATACTGCAGGGGCCTGTGCTAAGCAGTTTAAATCAAACTTAGTCGCTTGTGTTATGCTCTCAGCTTACTTCTGTGATTGTAATATCCTATGGCTTCCAACTGGGATGGTCAAAGAGATCAAACAGAGGTAGGTGGTTGCAACGTACAATAAACCACAAGAACTGATTCTGACAAGAGTAGATAGAGTGCTATCTCCCCTATTTTATCTCAGAATAATAATACCAAAGGAAACTAATTAAATGCCACAAAGCCGAATTATTTTCTCAGTATTTGCCATCCTCCCCACATTTTTGCCTTTTCATTTCCTACCTGTACAACCTCTATCCATTTCCTCAGCAATTGCTCTTCTCCATAACTGACTCATGAACAACTTATTTCATCAATCTGTTTTCACTGTATCTTTCCAAATACTGGTCTTGAACTGAGTCTAGGAATTAAACATGAGGTAAGGATGAACATTAAATACTCAGAACTTACTGCTGAAGCTTATCTAGGCTGTCATTTTGCAATGAGACGGACATTTAGGAATTTGGATCAGAGATGTATAGTGAAAAAGAGCATAAGACGTGATGGCAGAACTACAGCGACAGCCTTTGTTCTCCAACTCTCTGCAATGCCGTGCAGTTCTTTCCACTTCCTCCTGCTGGAAACAAAGCAAGGAGGTCATCAAGCAGGAGCCATGCATTTAAACAGGTATTTTCCCCTTTTTTCAGAGACTCAATTTCAATTGTAATGAGTGAGGTGTAGTGAGTCTGACATCTGATCCATCATACCAGGTCAAGTAACTAATTTTTTATTCCAAAACCAAACATGTTTCTGTGTGAGAGGAAAAAAATTACTCTTGCGAAACTTATTCTTAAGAGGAAGCTTCCTTTTGGAGGAAGAGTAAAGTACACATGAGCAATATCATAAATCTGTTAAATTCTCTTATTTTTAAAACTACAGTCAGTGGAACAATGACTTTCTGTTGATAGATTTTCCCACTAATTTCTTAAAAAATACTTAAGTGTGTGTTTCTTTAGAAATTTTGTGGATTCTTGTTCTACTTTAATAATTAAAATGTACCAACATTAATGGTGAAAAATAAGAAAAAAGAAAACCTGTCTTCACAGCTACATATCTAAGATATGAGACTCCCATGCAAATTCACAGTATTATAGACTTAGCTTGTGGGAAAAAGGGAGGGCTACTATATGCAACACTGTGATTAAAGCATCTGTTACTATTTTTTTTTTTATGTAACTGTGGTGTACATTATCTGAATGATTTCTAGTTCTCTCATATTCTCAGAAAAGCTAAAATGGGTATAATGTCCTTTAAGTCTCATCTAGAATGCAGATTCAGCAACACTGAAGCTGCAAGAGAAATGGTAGCTAATACAGATATTGGATAAGAGCTCATTTGGAACCTACACGATTGGAGTGAGTGCATACAGGGCTGGGCTGAGCTTACTGAACTAAGTACATTCCTGGTGTAAACAGTGTGGACTCAACTTCACACTTTTGACTTAGTGACTTATGTCAGGTTATTCTCTTTCAAGTGCTGACCTAAGATAAGTTTTTCTCTAGCACTTCTTAAAAATTTGACTTCTTAAAATTTGAAAATGTGAATCCAGTACAACATAAACTTAATGAGTTTAATTGTCACAAGTGGTAGAGAGCTTAATTGTCACAAGTGGTGGAGAGCTCCAGTTCTGGTCATTTGCCTGTTCCGCTCTGTTCCTCTTTATAAAGAGAGATTTTCTGTCCTGAAGTAAAATATAATATTAATAGAGCGTAAAGGGTTTTCCATAAAATCTCCCCCACTGCGCTTGAAGGTATAGGTTAAGAATGTGTAAGTCTATGGAAGCATTTTCCAGCTTTTGAAATCTGCACTTCGATAATTTTATAAAAACAAAGCTCTGCTTGCTGAATGGTCATGCATGGGTCTAAGAGAAAAACAGTCAAAAACTCCCTCCCCCAAACTTATAGGCAAGTGTCTGTTCTCCCACACACTTCCAAGTCCTACACTACAACCACATATTTTCTCCTTTGCTGTTTTTAAAAAGGTACTGCTTGTTGCTTTTATTGTGCGACTACAGAGAGGGAGTCATAGCCTCCAATTCAGCTGTTCTGCCTGCCCCTCCATCACCAGATCCCTTGCAAGGAAGAATGTTTGCTGTCCCTATTCATGTCTCATTCTCATGGCATAGATCTCTTTTCTCCTCCTTTACATACTGGTGTGGTTTTTACTAGTTTGTTTGGCTTGTTTATATGACAGCTTATTCATTGGTTTGATATTTCACTGTGTGCTTTATTTATGCAGTTGCCTGTTGGAGTCGGGAAAGGATTTCCCATAATGGTAGATTGGCTGGTCAGGCTGGATTTTTCAGATTCCTCATAGTAGTGGTACTAAATGTTAGTGATTAAGTATAACCTTATGTCAGATATCAATAACAGTAACCAAGGCTGGTTCAATAATATGTCTAGGGGACCCTTCCTAAAATAAATAAAACATGTGGCTCAAGCCCATACCTAAAGCTCCCAGGCTTTAGGGACTTAAAATTTAAGCCCTGTAGTCACCTTTACAGGTATTTCTTCCCCAGTCTCACTCTTGGGAATATGAAACCACAGACACACAGTGTAATACAGATATTTATATTAAAAATGAAATGAAGCATACCTTGAATATTGCCATGGAGGCAATACCAACCTCTGAATCACAATTATTATTTGCCCCACTGACAGAGACTTAGTCAGCATTTTTCATATCCATGGGACATTGTGTGCTCTTTTACTTCATCTACCACTCTTTTCACTTTTCACCGTGAATTTTAACAGGTTTTCACAGGAATTTTAACAGGGATGGATGTCTGACCATGCTTTAAGGGCTCTTCTCCAGCCCACCAAGCCTGTGGACCCTTGAGAAGTCCCCCCCAGTGCAGTGTCCTGACTGATATCACAGCCTGCCTGTTGCATTAGCTGGCCCTGGCAGCATCTCTTGCTGGAGATGCTGCTCCACCACTGTCCTGGCTGGCAGCAAGGGGGGCAGATTTAGTCCCATGAGGAACAGTCCCATCTTGACCACACCAGTTCTGCACAGGGTTGGAGACTCATCCAGAGTAAAAGAGGGGATCAGTCGACTGAAGTAATTTCATGACTTGTCCACGTGGGCAGCTTTTACAGGGTATGTGTCTTCTAAAAATTACTGTCCCTTTCCTGCAGGTACCAAGCCATACAGTGTTAGCTCAATGTTGGTTTTAAAGAACAGAAACACGCAAATATATGTAAGTTCTGTTTTGTTTGCAAAGACAAGTGCTCAATAGGTAGTAAATGACAGAATTAATTTTTCCTCTTGTGTAGTATCTTTAAATATATGACCATGCACAACATTGGTTTTTTTTCTAGGGGATTCCCATTTAGTTCATGGATTCCAGTAGTAGAGTGATGAATTGTCTAAAATCTATTTACAGTGAATCACTTTTGTTTGAATGTATCTGGTGAACTTGAAAGAATTTAGTATTTCTTGCATTCTGGAACACAACATATAAGTCAATTAAGGTAATTAAGGGAGTTTTTTGAATGCTGATTGGGATTTGTATTGAAGATATCAATTTCTGTCTCAGTAAATTGTAGAAGGAAAGACAACTTATAGAACAGCCACTTAAAACATAGTCTGACTAAGTAATAGCCTAATAATAAGAAGAATGGCTGTAAATGAATAATAGTAGAACAGGTTATTTATCATCACGACTACCACTTATTCCTTTCTTTCAACCTTCATAGAATAATAGGAAGACTGCAAAACATTGCCATACAACACATCTTTACCATGAAAATGATGGTGCTGTTTGTGCACTTTCTGACAGTATATTATATATTAGTATATATAATTAATTCAGTCTTAATTGGAGTTAATATCCTAACTGAAAGATTTTCTAAGCCTGTTTATTACTTTCCTGATAAGCAAACATATTGACAGAGGGTACTTTGTGTTGTGTGTACTTTACTTATTCTAAAATAAACCTATTGTTGTGGTTTGTATAAAGCCTAAGTTGTATACACACACAAACATGCAAACATAGCTCTTGAAAATGTATTAACTGCATTGGATACCTAAACAGGTGTTTTCTCTGTTGGCATTATTTTGGGTACAGTGTATAGCGAGTAAAAGAAAATACCTATTTTCAGATGTCTCGAAGCAACATTATTCACTTTTCAAATAAAAACCCTGCTAGTATTCAGTATTGAAAAATGGACATTTTTACAAAACACAGCTGTATCATTCAGCGTTTTCAGAAAGAACTAAAAGTGTGCTGTAGCAAAGTTGGATGCAGCAAATTACTCTTGAAATATACAACCATACTAAACATTTATAAATGAGCCATTGCTATGATAAGTCAGCCAAAATAAAAGAGGGATTTTTTTGTTTTGTGGCAAAATCTTGAGATTTTAAATACTTCTGCCCACTTACTTTTTGATTCTCTGAGTTAACTAATTTGCAGTGAGCCTGCAGACCTTTGCTAAAGAGTGGATGTGCAAACTTATTTCTATGTCTTGACAACATCACCATCGTAAATTGCTTGAGCCATTGAAAAACAATAAACTGAACATGCTTCAAGAGGAACTAGTGCCTCTCATTGGTATTACCTTTTTTCAAGATGACAGGAGACCTCAAGAGGCCTGAGAGTTCTTGGTTGTATGAGTTTGTGACTAATAGGTGGTTTGATAGGACAAGTGCTCACTACCTAGGGAAATTGAAGCATCTTTGAGCTCGATACCCTTTGTGTCTCATTCTTTTGTAGGTTATCGTTGGGAGGCCTGCAGGGACCTCTTTTACAGTTTGCATCCACAGACAATATGCGATCAGCAAAATCTTTGTTTTACTGTTGCTATTGATCTGCTGCTATTCCAGGCTATAGCTGATTTCCTTGTTAGCAGTAATTTAAAAAGGTAATCACAATTTTATAGTCTGTCCAACTCTCATATATTTATTTCTTACCTAATTAAAAGTTACAAACTTAGCAGTGAAAAGCCTACTTTTTAGCAAATGAGGGACAGTTTGTTTCCTGATTTTTCATTTCTCTCTTAATCTGAAGATTGCTCTGAGGGTAGATGGAGACAACTGCATAGTTTACCCAGACATTTGCATTTAAGAAACCCAGGTTGTACAAGGTTGTAAATAACATAGTGACTTACCAAAGGTACACAAGAAGCTCATGCTTACGCTAAACCGAGTAATAGCTTGTGAGAGATTTCGTGCTAGCAGAGATGGCAGACAAGAGGAACACATCATTACAATCTGCCTATGTGTCTTGTACATTTTTCTTGACATCACATAAGCATGAGATAAAAAGAGGAAGAAATATGATGGCCAAATTACATGCACTATAAATTGAATTAAGCTCATCTGAATGTCTGACCACATCCCCAGTCTTAAAACTGAGCTGAGCTTCTCACTGAATTTGTCTTTCTAATGGAGCTAAAGAGCTGTATGATTTCAGTATGATTAGAAACATACAGAAGTGAAACACATTTCAGAAAGTATATGAAGGAGTATGCTGAGAGGTTTCACACAGGTTTCACACAGATTTAACCTTTCTAAGACCCTCAGCCAACCTCAGTGTAAATGGGCAGCTGTACATGTGGGCTGAAGACTCAAAAGCAGCTTCCACTATTCACAAGCAAGACAGGAAATGCAAGTGTTTGGGTTTTTTTAACTCTTAACAGTCCAGTTCAGCTTGGGAGGCAAAGTTTTGTCCTGTAATTTCTGTAATTGTCTTTCATGAAATTCCAATATCTACATCCAACAGCAGTGTTTATTATTTAAAACAAATAAACAAAAAAAATCAACCTGAGTTGCACCTGGGATTTGATAGCACTTGTATAGCACCATGTTTTCCCAGTCCCTTAGATAATACTCTATTCTTGAACAGCTTCACAGCCCAAGCCTCTGCCTAGAAAGGCACCACTTTCAGCACCAATGGTTTGAAATAATACCACACATTTTTCTTATTTTGTATTCACTTGTATTCACTTCAAGATCTACAAAACTCCAACCTTGCTCCTCAAAACAGGCATCCCAAGAAATTCCTGTGGCCACATGCTCTGGGCACACTCTAAAGCTGTGGGCTCCAGATAGAAAGCTGTGGCATTGATCACTGCCTTCAGGTGATCCATGTATTTGTCTTAACTGGTCCTGTTAAAAGCTCACCAAAGTGCTGTGTTTATCCTAGACGTATTTCTCCACAGATTTAGTGAAATTCTCCACAGATTTCCACTAGTGAAATTTTGCTAGTTAGGGTTGCTAAAGACTGAAAAGAATTGATAATATGAGTGATGTGCCTGAGCACTGTTTTACATGGCACTTGCAGTAGCCCTCAGCAGATAACAAAGTCCATTGTAACATTGGTGAGACTTGAGTTACCACAAAAATGCTGGATTATTGTATCATGTGTTTACAGCTCTCTTAATATGACTGTCAGATTGAGGATTCCTGTAAGTGAAGCAAAAAGCCTCCAAAAGTGGCATTTCTGCCTCTTCCTGTGTATGAGACAAGCCCAAGTGTCTTTTGGGTATCCTCTGGTGGGAAGCCAGCAAACTGAAACAGTCTTGCATCCTGCTGCTGCATCTGCCCTGCAGAACCAAGGAGGAGCTGCAAAGTACAGATGAGAAAAATGCTATTTCATGGCATTAAGCCAGCACATCAGGAACAACCATGAGCCCCTCTGAGCACAGCAGCAGCTAAATTAGTCTTAATTAACCCTTAGGGGGCTAGATGACAACCGTACAACCTTCTAAGGGTGATGGTCAGGGTGTTACTGCATTGCCCCTGAAACGAAGTAGGAGGCAGATGAGGGTTTAGGGAAGCCAATTCCCTTCCACAACAGGGATGTGGTGCTGAAACCTCATGTTGCCATAGTCTGTAAGCTGTGGTTCACTCTCAGATCCATGTCTTTGGTTCTCGTTTCCTTCCCAAGCAGTTGCCTTTTATAGCAGATTTTCATTAGTGGCCAAATCCAGATAATACTGAAATAGATATGGGTTAAAATAAGACTTGAAAATGTACAGGCCCATGGAGACTTTGACTAGTTTGACCCTTACAGTCACCCTGGCAGATTTCCTGCTCTAGAATATGTGTTTTTACAACTAAAGTAGTGAAAAAGTTTAAAAATAGACATACTCAACAAAAAAAAAAACCAAACAAACAAACAAACAAAAAAAAAAGGAGACAAGCAAGCATGAGTAACCATTTTTAATTACTTGCAATAGCTGTGTTATTTGTTTTCAGTCCTTATCAGTCACCTGGGACTTGTTAAGCCTATAACGAGCCACTACTAAAAGTATCTGGCAGGCACAAGAGACTTGTTGGTGTCTTCCCACCACAACTTTTTTAAATAATTAAAATAAAGAGGGAAGAATAGTGCAGATCTACCTTTTCAATAATATTTTTCTTATTATTTTTGCCTTAAATGAAAACTTTTAGTATTTTCTTTCTTCCACGTTCCTCTGATGGTATTCCCAGTTTCTTGGTACCTTTTTCTTTACTAGGCAGTATATCTGCTGGAACCTGAAGCCAGTGGAAACACAAACTGTTTCAAAAAAGTAGTATTCAGGAAGTATGGAATGGTCTTCAGTAAGACTTCAGATATTTTTTTAAAGTAAGATCAGAGTATTCCATTAACTGGATCCTAAGAAATTTGTGAAAATTCTGAATTTCATAAATGTTTCATTCCTGTATCAGTTTCCATCTTCACAGCCATTAACCAAATGAACAGCTTTGGCTGTTTCTGTTGATTGCTTGGGCTGCAGCTGTACAAGGAATTGTCTATCACTCCTCTGAAGGATTACCTTTTTTACTGCTGTGTTCTGGCACTGTCTTGATGAAAAAGTGCTAATAGAACAATTAAAATACATACAATACTGTACTTTCATAGATTTGAGACATGCATTTCCCATTATCTCAAATTTATAAGCAGTACATAAAGATTCAGCCACTCAGCTCTTATTAAAGTCAATGAGTGAAAGCACATGTAAGATTTTGGCAATCTTATTCCAAATAAATTTATCCCTGGATAAATTTTATGCATGGAAGCTGCTCAGGTGTTTTTGAGACCAAGATAATCTTTGTCTTTAAAAAAAAATAAAATATTCTTTGCTTTATATCTGATTTAATGAGATGCAACATGCCTTGCTTTAATTGCATATCTGACAGCTAATTGACTCTTCAACATAACAAGCCACAATTTCAAGTAATAGATGTTAGAACAACCTTTGATTGCCTTTTGGCCTCACTCACATCCCAAAGGACTTCTATGCTCTAATGGGTAGAGCGAAGACCTCTGAGTGAAACCCTTATAGAGGACATGGGTCTACTGAGGAAAGCTCCATGGAGGGTGGAAACTAGAAGAGAATGGAAGAGATCCATAAGAAACTGCCAGGAGTATAATCCAGCATCTGTAAATGTTCAAAGTCTAACACTACTCCAGTGAAATCAATAGTATTTTCTCGGGATGAATAATAGCCAGTTTGATGATATTATTATGCTGATTAAGAGAATAGTCCTAGGAAACAGAATCAAAAGCATTGCTTGCATCAGTCTACTGACACTGATGTTTTCAAATACAACAGCTTGTTGTATTTGAACAGCTATGAAAAGATCTGGTAAAGCTAACAATGTCTGGATCTTGTTAATTCAGATTATGAAATTTAAAAAATCTCGCAGAAGGATTTTTAAAAAGAAAAGATTTTAAAAAGAAAGTACATGATATCTAAAATGGGTTTTCTCATACCTGTTTGTAACACTTACATACACTCTGGTCTGTATAAACCACAGGCTTTCTTGCTCGTATAACCATAAACATTTTTATTCACATTTAGGATGGCATTTTTTTCTAATTTTAAAATCCTTCACTGAATTTCATTAAACCACTTGTTGAACCTTACTCATTTACTGTCTCCATGAAGTTCAGAGGTAGATCAGAGCAACTCCAGTTTCTGAGGAAATTTGTGTTTATACTCTGGTTTTGTGAAACCTTGTGGATATGAACCAAAACCACAAATGCCAGCCCACATCTAATTCCCCCAAAGTCCAAAGAGATTCAGATCTGCCACCTAGAACGATTCTGCTCAAAATCCAGGCTGATCTTTTATTTGTATCACACCCCATAAATGTAAATCACAACGGCAATTTCAATGTACTTAAGTTGCATATAATTGGTTCCTAAAGCTGCCTGCCACTGAAAAGAAGCATATTAAATTGAGATTTCCAAAATTCCCTGTGTCCAATCCTCATTTATGTGGGGTGGGCTTTTTGTTTGTTTCTCCCTTAGAAGCTGTGCTGATGTTGGTTTCCTTTTCAGCATAGCTAATAAAAGAAAAATTTTAGAACTCTAGGTCATTAAGCTGTTAGGAAATCTATAAAATTAATTTCTTGTTGTAAACCAGATTTGAAAAGAATTAAAATGGAAAATCTCATAATGACTCTTGAAACCTCTGAGTAGTCAAAAAAAAAAGGCAAAGAAAAGAAAAAGAAAAAAGAGATAGTACAGGGAAGTATATTTTTTAGGCATCAATATGAAAACTAACATTTTTTTCACTCCTGTCTGAAACTTAGTAGTTATTGGAAAAAAAGAAAGGTAAGTAATGGAGAACATTAAAACTACCAGAAAACCTTATCAGATCAAATGCTCTACATGTTTTGTAAAAGATGTATTAATCTCATCTCACAGGAGCTGTCAGCATTACAACTAACCCTGGAGCTGTAAAATGAGTTGTAAAATGGATTTGATTCCAGTATATTACAAGTTCTGTCATTATGGGTAAGATTAACAACAGAGCCTGATGGAGGGCTACTGTTCTTAGTGATGCAAGGATGTCTAGGGCAAGAAACAGCTTTATGATTATAGCTGTCTTAGTGGAAGGGAAAGGGCAAAAGGGAGCACATTGAAATAATTACAGGTAATAGAGAGATGAATGCTCTGAGCAAGGAAGTACTGAAATAATTTCATGGGGACAGGTTATAGGAAAGGTTATGTCCAAATTGAGTTAGCGGCTTTCATACTGGAATGAAGTTATAATGTCTATATGACTGGACGATGTGCTAGAGCATTGCATAATCTGTGAGATGTATCTTCTCAGCTTTTAGCAGGATTATTGTACAGGTTCCTGCATATGTTCTGTTGTCATCTATGCCTTTGGGATGCAAATACCAAAGTACTCATGTGTGAAAACAACAGGAAGTGCATCACATGCTGGGATTTTTGAAGAAATGTTGTTTTCCACACAGTTTCTTTGCAGGCTGTAGACCTGTATTCTCAGCTTTGAACTGGCGCCCTCAATACAGGGGGAAATTTTGTCTTTGACTTCAGCAGCAAGGACATCTCTGTGCTGGCTCTTGGTGGGCATTGTTATGGGATCACAGGGGCATCAGCTGGGGAATAGGAAATGCCCCTGTTAAACAGTGGCCTCTGTATGTTGCGTTCCCCAAACCCACGGTTTTGCTTCCAGTTATGCACCCATGCAGCACATTTACTGACACAACTGTGTGTTCAGCACTGCCATGAGAAAACACTGTGCAAGTAGTATGTAGCATGGCAGGACGATTACAAATGCCAGCCTCCATTCAGCCACTCAAGGGAAGGACCGGGACAAAGAGGGAGGTCCCCACGGTGAAATCATTTTGGGAGGAAAGTGGCAGCGAGAGCTCGATTTGTACATGGTGTGGAGGAAGCAGGACCACACAAGGTCCTCCCAAGAATGGGATAAAGAGGAGGAAGCAGGACCACACAAGGTCCTCCCAAGAATGGGATAAAGAACTGGAGGCAGAGTATTTCAGAACTGTGTTTTATATGTGTGAGCGGTGGGAAAGAACAAAGATGCAAACCAACAGAAAGCATGAAAAATATGGCTTGGGTTTTTTCCCTTTACTGAGTGGTTTGAAAATACAAACCAAAGTCTGACTTGTCATTGTATTTCTTTATTCTTATTTCTCCGGCTCCTGTTAGAGGCACACATCACAAACCTTGCAGGAAAAGAGAGCAGAAAATAATGCAGCTTGGAACTCTACTATTGGTTAAACAGTGCTACAATTTATGCATGTGGAAATGGAAATTTCAATTTCTCATTTGTGCTATACCAGAAAGACAAGGAGGAGTAGGACTAAATACAGAACACTTTATTATCTCCACTTAACTGTACAAATGGCATTCATATGTTAGGTGTTTTCCTCTAATTGCATTTTTGTTTCTTCCTTCAGAAATAAAAATGCCTGAATAAAATGAAGCTGAACTTAAGAAACAATGTTTTCCTAAGAAATACAGTGTTCTTTTCCTCTTGCTGACTTTTTGCTCTCGTGTTCATCAGGGTTTATTCAGTGTGGTAGCTGTGATAATGTGGTTCATTTGTCTCCATACACTTATGCACTTACACATAAGCTACAACTGCAGAAACCACAAGTGTGTGGTGGGATGGAAAAATGTTTTAGCCTTAACTCCACCAGGATCAGGTCCAATGATGCAGTTTGGTTCTGCTTTTGAAGAAGAAGAGATGATAGCAAATGCGAGAACATATCCACATTCC
The DNA here is from genome assembly GCF_009829145.1 of Chiroxiphia lanceolata. NCBI lineage: Eukaryota > Metazoa > Chordata > Aves > Passeriformes > Pipridae > Chiroxiphia > Chiroxiphia lanceolata. The sequence continues at coordinate 48,087,631 of NC_045640.1, read as the reverse complement.
CACTCTAAGATGCCCAGATCATAACAAAGAATCCTGCAGGGAGGTTCCTCTTAGATATGTCCCTGGGTCATGGCTCTTTGAAAGAGCAAATCACATCCAAGTAGCTGGTATTGCCTCAAAACACAATATGGTTTCTTGAATGTAAAACAGACCTAGGCCACATTGGCATCAGTAGCCTATGTCCCTGGTTTCCATGAGTCTGGGTTAGTCTTTAAACAGCAAGTTTGTTAGTAAAGAAAGCCTGTTACTTTAAAATTACTCCTTAGGGTACCACATTTCATTTTCAGTTTTCTGTAGACTGACCAACACTACAAATAGTTGGGGAAACATGGCAATGTCAGGAATGAAACAGAGCAAGAAAAGACAATGGAAGACACAAAAATCTTCAGCTGAAGAAAAAGAATGATTTTTCACATGCATACGTTGGTTTATCACAAAGGATCAGAGAGAGAAAATTTATTGGAGTTAATCTGTACCTCAAAGCAGTGACTACTGGGAACAGTTAATAACATTTTTGCTGTGACTTGTTTCTGCAGTCCATTCTAGTTGGTGTCTAGTAGCAGGGCTGTGATCTCTAAGAGCTTGCAATCATTACATCTGAGTTCAGCTTCTCAATCTGTATTGGTGTTAACAGGGATCAAGCAGCTTAAGAGCTGAGGCAGCATTTTAGAAATGAAGGAGTGTCGGATCACTGAGTGCATCCCTTGCTAGTTCTCAACAGTAAGTTGTTATGTTTTTAATTGTCAGCTGTGACACCACTGCTGCTGGAGGTTCATTATGGCACTGGAATTGGAATGGACCACCAACTCAGTCCTATTTGTTGATCTATCTGACCCAAGAAAAAAAGAAAATGTGGCATCTGAATACCAAGAAAACATCGGAATTAAGGAGAAATGTAAGAATTCTTCATGCGTAGTATGTCATGCAATGTTTGAATTATTTCTCTAGCAAAATAACTCTGTTCATAATTCTCAAATCTCAGGTTCATAATTCTTTCTGTTAATGTAAATATATCTCATTAACAGATTGGGGTTTTGTTTCTGGTGAAGAATATTTCTCTTTGGCCATAAGAAATGCATATGTCCTGATATGAGATGTGGATGAAAGACAGGAGAATAACATTCAGCTAAATTCTAATACCATGGGTCTTTGTCAGACTGCTAACTACTTCTAGGTCCCTTCATCACATGAGAAGCTCCAACAAGTATTAGTATGCACTAAAGGTTTTTGAGATACAGTGAAAACACCGATGCTGCCCTGCTGTGGTAATTTACACACAGTATATGGTGTAATAGACTTTGATTATGTATACACCTAATTCCCTCCCTGTGATGGACTGTGATCTGATATACATTCATAATCCTTTTGTAATGCAGTCTGTGGTTGCTGAAGGTTAATTGCTAGCATTTGACTAATAAGGTATTTTGCTATTGGAAACAGGTGGCACTCATTTGGAACAAAGGCGGTATAGAAGGATCTGAAAACAGCAAAGCAAAGATATTGTTTATAATTAGATACATGATTTGAAGTGTGTCCTCAGAGGTAACTTATTATCGTAAAAGAGATAGGACATCTTCAGAAATCTAGCTGGCTTGTTTTTTTTCTGTACACTCTTTCAAGACACAGGTTGTGTTAAAAACAACATTGTGTCAGAAAGAAACACCATCAGTGACCATAAAAATGCAGAAAAGTAGTAGTGACTAACTTAAATTCATATTAAAGAAATTAATTGAGCCCAAGTCATATACACATTACAACAATTAATTATTCTATTTCTTTTTTCCCCCTACTACCCTATTGTTGCCGTGGGATTTAGGTGCTGAAAAAATCTCCAGAGCAGTTAATTAGGGGTGAGATAAGAAAGGGTTTATTTGCCAAGGCTAAGATGTTACAAGACGTGCCCCTGTGCCCGAGAGGTTACATTTTATAATACCATCCATCCAATCCCAGATGTGTCCACCCTGTGGCCTTTACTCTGGTCCGCCCCGGGTCCACCCCCTTGAAATGGGTCTGGGGTGCATTTCGGGACCACCTACTTCATCACCTTCACCATCATCAGAGCACAAAGGGTACATAGTTACCTAATTCTTGACTTCATTCTGTGGTTTAGGCCCAGATATGCTGTTCTGTCAACCGTCTAGGCCTTGCCTTGACAAAAGACTAAACATTTCTATTAGATTTGGGGCTATGAGTGATATAGGGAGGATAGAATGGGGTAAGAGGGTTAAGGAATGTATAAACAAGGGTACTGGAGGAAGGGAAAGGGACAAGGGACAAAGAAGGCAGGGTTTCTGCTTTTAAAACCTACTTATAAAACTTACAAGTCTTACAAATATTAGAAAAATAAAAAAACCATTAGGGGCTTAAGGCATCACTATCAAGTATGTTGTGTATACAAATTGTAGTATTATCAGAAAAAAAAGAGTGTGTGTCCAATGAACATGTTCAGTCTGACTCTTGGATTGCTGTAGATCAAGCTAGCATTGATGTTTAAAACAACCCTATCTAAAATACAAGGAATACATAATTATGTCTTATCACCCTCAGCATCAGTGTCTTAACCCTCTGCTTAATGTTTTAAGCTGTGAGTTTATTGTAGAATCAGGTGCACAATTAGTCTGAGGATGTGAGTATCACAGCAAAGTGATTTTTGTGTGCTAGCCAAATTAAACATTTAGTGCTTTTATTCATTGCATTAATGTTTGGTGGTGAATAATTATATGGGTATACTTCTCTTTTTGATGTCATGCTCTCAGACTCTTTAGATTTTTGTTTTTGTGATATCTTGACTATGCTTAATGTATACTGTTTAGATTACTTTAATTTAGTTAGTAATTCCTTTATTATTAGAAACATTGATACAAATGTATCACAGCATTACAGATATTTTTATGAGTGATTAATTAATACTTTATGGCTATAAACAAGTTTTTATTTTTTAAGCCTAAATAATAGTAATTTGAATAATTTAAAATCTTAATCCTAATTGCTACAGTCAGGAGACCATGCCTTTATACAAGACAAAAGGTACAAATTACAGAAGGGAGACCAATAAAATACTGGTTTTGTATTTGTGAGTGTTTTGTAGCTCATTCAGAAGACCTCAAAGATTGCTTCTTGAAAATATTGCCTGTAAAACATTTTCAAGCTTCCATGTCAGTGCTTACAATTTTCTGTGTAACACCCAAAGTCTTACTTTCATAGGAAATTATTCAGCCACTCTTCAGCTGTGGTCCAAAGTTTGTATTGGAAACAATTTTGACTTCAAATGCTGGAAATCGCCAAAATCACTAGAGATCAATGTCTATGCACAGTCACACAACACAGACTGGCTGAAACTTTTAAGAGAGTGGTTTGGGGAGATGGGAGTTTAAGGTGGAAGATCATGGTACTGGTCCTTCTCATCTCATCACTGGCAAGGGATTTCCAAAGGCTGCTGTGCCTTTGCTAGGGCCAACATGGTCTTCCCATGCCCTGAACAAAAATGCAAGAAGTGATTTTTAAGTTAAATGCCCAACACAAAAGCAATCACATCAGAAATAGAGATCTCTCAAATATATTATACATGGACTAATTAAACTGTGACCTGGAATTAACATGAAGAGGACTAGAGTATATCACATGCTGTATACTATCCACAAGTGGTATGCAAGGGCAAATATTACTAGAGTAGCAGCATGTTAATCTTATTAATTCATACCTTGTTTAACTAAGAGAAGTGCCTCTGCTCCAGAAGCAGATGCAGTACCATCAAAATGAGTGTGTGTAACCAAAAAGTATCTTATGGTCACTGGGATATTAAAATTTTGACAGTTTATAGTCACATTTCTTTTAGCATTGTTGGCACCTGAGCAATTGATATTTAAGTGTTCATTAATGGGACAAGTAAAACACTCCTTGTCTTGGGGAACTAGGTCGTATACAAGATTTAGAATTCTCCACAGGAAAATGTGCAACCCTCTTGTACAACTGGCAGTGTTATTGTAACACTGCTGCTGTTGTGCTGAGGGTTTTTTGGCTAGAATCTGACCTGGAACAATGGTCAGGATCCACTGCACTAGCACAGACCCCATTGTATCTGTGGAGTCCCTGCAACCTCAGTCCTTTGGTCTGTTTGCACAAACAGAGCCTTATCTGGATGGGCATATGATTTTTGTCCCAACAGATCAGGATATCAGGATGGAAGACATCTGTGCATAGGAAAAGAGACCTTATTTGTGTTTGTCTACCTGTCACTGACCTTCTCTCTGCATACGCTCCAGAAATACTTTTCAGGTGGAGCTGCGCCAGCACTGCAGCTCTCACTGAAACCAATTCCTCTTTGGTAGGGGGGCAGAGTACTGACATTTAGATAATTTGGTTTTAGATAACTTGGCCTTATCTCATTCATTCTAGTCTGCATGATATTTTCTATTACAAGCATTCCTTTTTTCTCCAGATTTTGGATTGCAAGAAATATCTGTAATACTCAAAGGCTTTTCAAAGCAGAAATCTGCAAACAGAGTCGTTCCTAACGCCATAGGCCTCTGTAAGTAACTGAACACCTAATCACTCCAAATAAAACTAATTGCTACTAAGCAATACTATACTGAAATATCACACTGTCATAAATTGATATGTAAACTTTGGTAGTGCCAACAACAGCTGCTTTATTAGAGTTATTGTGACTATCTATCAAGTCTCAATGTCTGAATGTTCCTTGTGGATCATTTTTCCCTGGTCAATTCCGTCAAAAATTTCTGTCCTAGCATGAAGGAAGTGCTTTGTTTTTAAAAAAACTTAGGAGTATTAAATTTCTTTTCCACCTGTCCAGATTTCTTCAGAGAAGTGCTTTAAGGATAGACTGTTTCAAGAGCTCTCTGGCCTTGCTGGTTCAGATAGCATAGGTAAAATGAGTGAAGAGTGTCTTGATAAACTATTGACTAGTTTTAACTCTAGAAAAAACGGACATGCTTCACTGAAAATTTAAACTTCTCTTTTGAAACATAGAAAAGTTGGGAGCTTTTGAGTGACAAGTCGGACACCTCAGTTTTGGAAGTAAAACTCATGCACTGAGGTAAAAACATTTTAATAGGATGAGAAAGGAAGGGGAAATTATAATAATGATAAAATTATATACAAGACAAGTGATTCACAATGCTCACCACCCGTTGATTGATGTCCAGTCCATCTCCAAGCAGGAATTGGCACATCTCAGCCAGCTCTCCACAGTTTCATTGTTCAGCATGGTGGTGTATTGTATGGAATATCCCTTGAGTCAGCTGGGATCAGCTGTCCTGGCTGTATCCCCTCCCAGCTTCTTGTGCAACCCCAGCTGGCAGGGCAGTATGAGAAGCTGCAAAGTCCTTGATTTAGTGTAACTTAAAACATCAGTGTGTTATCAACATTATTCTCAGCCCAAATCCAAACCACAGTACTGTACCAGATATTGAGAAAATTATCTTAGCTGAAACCAAGACACTTTCCCACTTTTTTTACTGTCTTACACCTTTGTCTTTGCTTATAACAGCCAGCATGAAAAAAACGTTCCCTCCTTCTGACACTGCCTAGAAACTCTGGAGAGAGGTACTGATGACTCTGTTTCAGGTCAGTTTATTCAAATTCTCCATTAGGACTTAGAACGCACCTGTGCGGTTTCCTACTTTGCTGCGGTGCAGGCTGCTGCTGCTGAGCACAACACCAAGGAAGACTTTGAGCAAATTCAGCAAGGAAATTAATTACAGACTTACCTAGGTTGAATTCTGAGACCTGGAAATGGCATCCAAGCACACTTATTAATAAACTCTGCAGGAGCCCTAATTTGCTTTGTCTTTGTTCTCTGCTGTTCCAGCATAAATCAAATAAATTAGCTTCAAAAGGTGGGAGATCATGTTCCCAGGTCTCCACTGACTTGGACACACAGAGCTGGATACGTGAGCTGTGAACTGGGACCACTGTCTCTACCATGCTGACTATGTCATGATGCTGAATGAGGTCTCGCTGCCTTCATCTCCTGCTTCAGTTTGTTTGACAGCCTCACGAGCTGGTGGGTTGGTTTGTTTGTTTGTTCTTACTTTTTAGCACCATGCTTCTTCTAGTGAGGTAAATAACAGGGAGACCTATGATAAATTTCACATGGCTCCAGCGTGATTGGAGAAGCCTGTGGTCAGTTCTCCATCTTAAGGTATTTATTGGCACTTATTCTTGGGTAAGCCAGATGTCACTCTTAAGAGTCATCATAACCTTTCCTCCAAAAAAACACCATCACTTTCCATCCATATTGTTTCTGGTCCACCCAGGTCCATGGAAGTAATTTCAAAGACTTGCATTATTTTGGTTAAATTTTAAACTAATTTGTGTTTAAAGTTGCTATGTTCCATACTACTCCCCTGTTTCTGTCCTGAGCATTTCAAGTCTGTTAGGATCTTTTGTAAAGACAGAAAATGTGGAGGAGAACGTTGGTATAGGCAATTAAAACTTGCAGTTTCATAAGATCAGTGGATTCTGAGGTATCCTTTTTCCAAGGTATTTCCAGGGAGCTTATAGGGTAACGTCGAGATAATGATGATGGAAATAATGCAGTTGTCAAGAATTGCAGATATGCCTGACTCTTCTCATGTTATTAGGAGATTCCTTCTTTTTTATCTCTTCTCTTTTTTTCACTTATCTTCCCCCCTGGAATATTCTTATCCAATGAATGCTCAAACATGTAATTTTAGATTGTGGGCTTTTGGTATGTGAGCATGTACTGGTGGTAGGGTTTCTGTATAATGACTTGATAAACCTGTCAGGATTTTACTAGTAATGCATAATAAATGTGGTTATTATAGAAGATATCCCTTTTCCAACAGTGACTATTTGGTCTTTAGCAGGTTAGGAATCTTAATTCTTCTGTAATTCTCCTTCTCTCTTTTCTCCTCACCTTTTCTCTTCCTCTTCATTGATTAAGGACTTCAGTAGATTGTGGTTTCATATCTTTCAGTCTTTGGTTAAGAAAAAGCAGTGATAGTAGACATGCAGTTTCTTGTAAAAATAAATTCTATTTCTATTTGCTAAAATTATTTAAACTACACACATTGTGAATTGTTTGGAATGAAGTTCAATCTTTTAATATGACTGTTAATCCAGCTTGGTTTTATATCACATAACTTCCTCCAAAGCATCAGTCCAAACCTATACCTTACTTTTCAGCCACCACTGTTTTCCAATGCTACAATGCTCTAGAAGACTTTTGAAAGCTGCCTGTACTTTCTTCCAAATATGTCTATTGATGTGGTGGGGGAAATCGGGCAGAAAGCCCCAAGCTTTCATGCCAAAGACCTTCAATACCACAAAAGCACACATTTCCTGGAAGCCTCTGCTACAGTAATCTTCTGAAGAGGATTATGCATTTTAAACAGCCAATTAGGTGTGATTAGGAAGAAAACCTCCAACGATCCCAATGACGAGAGGGAAGGAATGCAGGCAAACTGACAGCTGTTCATGGATGAATAAAGCACCATAAATAGTCAAGAAGTTACACGCAAAGGGAAAAGATGGGCCTGCAAAGGGAGAGGAAGAAATGACTGGTTTAAGGTCATAGCTTTGAACCAGCAGCAAAACCCCACTAATCTGGGTCCCAGACCAGGGCATTAAACTCCACCGTCTTCTCTGAAATTGCAGGAAAAATGCCCGCTTTGCTGGGAGATAGGAATTATTTACTACTGAGAGCTATGGGAACATTTTGAGTAACGCATGACAAATCACAAAATACATATTTTAAAAAATTTTTCTACCTTTTCAACTATGACTTTTGTCCCATTACATTTCCTTTATGCAGCTTGAAGTTGTGAAATACCATGCCAAGAGTCCAAAATATTGCAGCTGTTACATCTTCCCTTTTTCACTGTACAGCAACCCACATAAAGTGGTGATACTTCCATGCCTTTTATAGCTATCACTTACCATTTGAACATTCTAATGGGAATGTGTAAGTCTGTTTATCGAGTACTACTTGAAGTTTTCATGTTAAAAGGTAAGGTTTCCTTTTTTTTCAGCTTAATTTCTGGATAGAGAACACAGCTGAAATTATGCATAGCTTCAAATGGTCCTTTGAATAATTTAACCATCTGAAGAATGGCACAATTTTTGCAGTGATATAATTACAATCTTTTTCATATTGTTTGTAAAGCAGCTTGTGGTGTTTGTGTTTGATTTTGTTTGGTTTCTTTCTTCTTTTTTTTTTTTTTTATTTATGGAAGCTAATTTGAGACTGGGATAGGGACATAATTCTTCCTACTGCTGTTTGCCTGCTCTGCAAGCAGTGGAGAATGATATCTTTCAGTTTATCTTTAAGACCTTGAATGTTTCAACTGCATGCAATATCTGTGTCTTGTGGTATTGCAAATAACTTCTATTTTCCCATTACAAAAAGAAAAAGAAAAAAAATCAACTTTTGATTTTTAGGAGTTCACACAGAAGAACATGATCTGGTCCAGGTATGTGATCTCTTAGAATAAAATTTTTGCTGGAAGCCAGGATCCAGAGCTGCTTCATTTGCAACTTGCTTTAGGGTTGGGTTTTTTGCTTGTTTTTAGACAAGTCATGCGTCTACAATTTTTGGTGAATTTGTGGCTCCTAATTATTACCTGGATTTTGCCGTTCCTTAAAGGAAGGTGCGTGAAAACTGTAGTAACTGTGAACAAACAGACCAAGCAAATAGAACTGTGCTAATGTGTGTTTTTCAGCAGGTTTTTCAGTGAATCATACTGAACTGTAGAAAAACCAAAAATTAGGTTCAGGAGCAAGCTCATGAGTAATAAATAAACGTCTTTAATCATTGAAATTTAATTTTCAGAACATGCCATACTGTTCACCTTTCAATTGAGAAAACTGTAATTAAATCTGTCTCTCTGTTGAAGTCCTGGTTGACAGACATGATCCTCTGAAACCTATTCAAGATACTTTTCTTCTCTTTATAGGTAAATGTAAGCTTGATTGCTAATGCAGACTTCAATGGCAAACATCTATTCCTAAATAAATCCCACACTGGATTTTTGTTCATCTCCTCTCTGGCTACATTTCAACTTACACAATTTTATTACGTGGTACATGTATTGTAAACTGCCAGGATGAAAGTCTGAGGTTCTCCACCTCAGACCATCATACCACATAGAGTGAGCTAACTTTGAATGTAGCAAATACTCTCTTCAGTGTTTGTCCATTTTTGAGTGTTCTTTAAACAGTGAAGATACAAGTAGGATCACGGGTTTGCCTCATTGTCCTTTTGCATCTCTGCAGTTAGAAGGGTCTCTCACTGGGCCTCAACTATGCAAATTTCTCAGTGTAATGTTGAAAAAGGGATCTAGTCACTTTATCTGCTGATTCACTGCATCCTCATCAATATTGTTTTGCCATAGTGCTGTAAATTTGGTCAAAAAGGAATTTCCTTTTATGCCATTAACCTGATGTAAGTCAGGAAACTGAACTAAACACATTCTTCTTTAGCCACCAAGTAGGAGCCATATCTTACCCATTCTGTTTCTATGGGTCAGCCAAGACCTAACAGTGTATGCAAAAAAGATTAAACTAAATAACCTTTGCATGCTTGTGAAATAGCCCTTTCACAAGGAATGATTATATTATTTTTGATAATTAAGATTAATTTGTTATTAAGGTGACTAAATCTTGCCAAGCAAAAAGAATGTTCTGTTCTTCAAAAAACTAGGGTAGCAGAGGCTTGAATTTTGGCATTTGTCATTGCTGTGATGGGTTTTCTCTTTTTCTATGTAGAATAATATGTATTGCACATCGTCTCTACAGCATTAGTTTCCAACAGCATAGTTAGGAAAACATTTATGTTCTCTTACCAAACAAATGTACAAGGAAATTTATTTGAAAAGGTGCATGCCAAAAAAATAGAAAATACATTTGGCAGAGTGCTGCACTATGCAGCAGCTACTATTTGAGATATAGATAACTAACAATTTTAATCTTGAATGAAACAACAGACTTCTGTTTCATTCCTGGCCAACAGATGAGCTCACGGTGTACACGAGTGTGGTGAACCCAAGGGATTTACAGAGCATCAAAATGCATTTTATTGTGCACTCCAATGCTGTCATCTACAGCTAGCTAACAAATAAGATAGGTTTTTAATATAATCCACCATGTCCCTGCTAGTGCTCCTTGCCTGTTACGTCATCTCGCTTTGGGCCAAGCGTTTGTTTTCCCCAGATGGCCATTGCAGAGTTGCTGACAGCTCTCCTGACTGAGAAGCTGTAGCACAGTGATCTTCCAATTCATTTAGCGCTACTGACAAAGGAAAAGCTGTTGATATCCTGATGCGAAAGCACTCTATCAGGCATTACATAGCGTCTGTGTTCTCAACATGTTTGGAGCATTATAAGTCATAGCATATGCTTTCTGACATCTTTCTGCCTTTCACTGCAGTGTAGGATTTCTTGGAGTTGGAATTCAGGTGGCAGAAAAGATGTAAAAAGCCAAGTGTGATATCATCAGCAACTGGTAGCGGTCATGGAATCATAAATAATATTTTGTAGACTTGGGTGAAAAATAAATCCTCTTAAAGATGTGCACTGCAGTTCTTGCCTCAACTTTTGCCCTCCTGAGCTGCCTGAGTTCCATAGACTTTTGAAACGGATAGCAGAGCTATTAATGTCTAGAGAAGCCTTTTTTTTCTCAGAGTGCATAAAAAAGGCTTTTCTTAGTCAATAATTATTTTCTGTCCTATCTAATTGTATCTATGGAGTATGAGTGGAGTAGGAAGTCACTAAGTGCCCTTATTTCTGTTACAGCCTCACTCCTGAGCTAGTCGGATGTGTGGGACATGCTAAATTCCCACTCCCCGTGAGAGGGTCTTGGTAGACTGTGGGACATGGTGTGTAAGGTTGCTCTGTCTTGTGTGTGGGATGGCTGGGGTGGCAGGAGCTGTGCCTGCCCTGGGCCTCACCTTCCTATGGGGGGCAGCTGAAGCAATTTGCTCCCTTTTATGAAAATTAAATGCAGCTGTTGGGCTCCTGGCAGCTTGTTAGTACAGCATTTACTTAGAGTCTGGATGCCTAAACTTCAGCATTTTGCTGCCAATATTTATTTTATAACATAATTATTTTTTAAAAACAATATATAGTAGATAATTTTCTTTAGGGTACCACAATCAACTTTTTAAAAAGTTTAAAAAAGTACAGGGAGTTTTTTTTCTCTAATTTGTTCAGATACATGAATGTACTGATGGTGATTGTAACTAATATCAAAATGTTCTATTTGTCACCAGTTACTGGCAGATTGAGCAGGATATAACCAAGGCTATTCAGGTGCTCCACAAAAGGTCAAAGAGTCACTCTGGCATCAGCAGTGAGTGGTCCTCCCCCTGGTAATCTGCCCACCACAGTCATTAGGTAGTTTAAATTGTGTCCATCAGTGCCTGTAGCAGCTCTGAGTTAGTGCAATTATTTCATCTGTGTTATTTCAAGTGGGATGAATCTCAGTGCCTGAGTTCAAATTGGGTTTAAAACATAGAGCAAAAATGTAAAAATCAAGTAACCCTTCCACTTCCTGATTTTCCAGCTTCCAGAATACTCCCAGTTTCTCCAACTCTCCAGCTAATGCTTCCACGGCTGAAATGGAAAGATCCTTGAAAGTTACTTTTTTTCACCCCAGAAACTGTTGTAGTGGAGCTGGCATACCTTCTAGTTGCCAGGTAAAAGAACTGGTAAACCTGTAGAATAGTTGACAGCCTCAGGTCTCTCTTCCTAGTACTGCTTTTCCCTCTGCTCTTCCGAGAGTAGAGGTTTTTGTGTTACGGTTTGTCATTTTGGAGGAAAATGGTTAAGATGATTGTAAAAGAAAACAAAACAAAATGAGATGAGGTGAACAGGGGACATTGAATTCTTGGATAACAACAGCAATACTATTAAAGTAGGGTTCAAAAGAACCCTAACTGACTAACAAAAATGTCTGTCAGTGACAAAGAATGAAATGTAACCCTTTGTATCTCACTCTAGGTCTGTCTGTATCTGCTAAATATCCCACTTTTTCTGCTGTTTGGTTTTCCTTCTGTCCTGTTCCTGTCATTTATGTATTGAGACAGTCTTGTTCTCTCAAATTCATCTTAAAATTGCCAGCATATTCCTGCTTTTCTCTCCAATTGTCTCTTATGGCACAGTCAAGAGGAGAATGGTTTACCATACTGATTGAATGATACGGGAGCTTCAGCGTAGTTACCCAAAGAAAGCCCACAGAACAGTTGTAGAAAGGTAAATTGTAAAAAAAAGTACAATTATATATGTGTGTGTATATATCTACAAAAGATCAAAAAGATCAAGTTCCGAAATGAAAGAGTTCAGCTGCAAACATTTTTTTTCTTTTTGCTTCCAAACTTGATTTATGAAATTGTATGAACAAACAGAACTGCTTTGTGTTGAACACATTGTATTTTTAGACTATGTTTCTAAAGAAATGTGTTTGTTCCTGGCATAAGCCAGTTAGTCAACAGTATACATGGGCATTAAGCTCTTTATTCCAGTTGAGGGGCTGCTGCAAAATATCTCAGCAGAAGTTTTTCAGGAAAGTAGGGGAAGACGTATGTATGCTTTTCCTTATTCTAATGAAGTTCCCAATTTAGAATAGCAGCCCATACTTGGTTATTAATTCCTCTCACATGACACACAGAGCAATGTGGAATCTTAGCCAAGAAATTGTGGGCTTGCGATGTTACCTTGCAAAGTTGTTTCTCATGTGAGATTGAAGATGTTTCTATTCATAGAGCACATTATTAAAAGTGGAATTGTTTTGGAAGTGTAACCCTCTGGGAGCTAAAGGTTAGATTGTTTGTAATGTAAACCCTTTTATTTTACATGATGGCTTATGTAAATGAATTGCATGGAACAGGTGAAGTATTATGCATAGCATTTGTTTTCCAAGATTGGCAGATATTACCTGAAATGTGCAACGTTACATGAACATCATCTTTTGTTCGTAAGGTTTGAATTTTGAAAAGTCTGTTGTTCCTGGGTGGTCACTGTAGAGATAGCTTCAAGCATACAAAATATAAAAAGTATGCATGAAATATGCCAGTATATTAAATTAACATCCTGCAAAAGCTCCCTTTTTAAAATCCAGATGCTTATATTGCTTTTGACAGACTCTAGGCGGTAAAGTTTTAACTTTAAAGAAGGGGCTTTCTGTTTCTGTTTTCAAGTTAAAAATAATGAAAGGAAAACACACTGAAATTCCCACATTATTAAATAAAACATTTAAGTGGCATAGGGCCAATCATTGTCACGCCATGAACAAATGCCTTTCGGTAATATGTTCCATAACTGTTTGCTAAAAACTACCAATTTTAACACATTTGCACATGATTAGACACAACAAAAAGTTACTTATTGAAGTCAGTGACACAGTAGTATTACTTAGGCCCAAGGGGAGGGAAACCTGAACGAGTGGGGTGGTGTGAAATGGGTTCCATGCTGTGAAAACAGATCCTCAGGAGAGTCCCTCAGTGATGGACTTGGCTCCCATGGCCAGGAGTTCACAGGGCTGCCCCTGCACCCGGGGGCAGGGCTGGGTAGATGTGTAAGGGGGAAGACATGGTGATGTGACTGATGGACTCAAGAAGCAACTACCAAATGTAGTTTTGAAATACCCCTTGTTACCCAGGGACTGGGCCATCAAAAGAGTGCATTTCAAAATGGTTGGGCTGTAATATTGTTCTTGCAAGATCTGTGGGCATGTTCCTCTTTTTCTTAATAATCAAGGAAAGAGCTTCAAAGGTCTGTGTTTGTAGCTGCCAACCCCTTAGGATGTGTTTATTTCACTGAACCTGATCAACCAGAATAAGAAATGGGTCTCTCTATTGTAATGGAACGAGTTCAGCTTTGTTACTTTCCTGACTGAAGAAGTGGAATAGCATTTTCATAATTTCAGAATAGTTTATTCAAAGTACAGTTCTGCATAAACGTTCATTTAGATTTCAAATATTTTTGCTGAAGGAAATAACAAAATTTAGACCAGGGAATTTCTTTGTATCACTCTTGTGAACCACTTCAATTTTCATTTTATTTTTCTCTCACATGGCCTTTGGATTAAGAACTTGCTGATATGCTTCAGCTTTTTAGAAAGCATGGCACTTCACATCCTCCACATTCATGTGAGGAGATTTATCAAAACTGGCCTGAATTAATTGAAGTAGGTGTAATCTCCACAAACATGTGGGAGCCAGTAAGTGAAAAAAAAAAAAAAAAAAAGATAAATCTGCAAGGGGAAATTCTGAGTATGAGTTAATGATTACATTAGCAGAGATAAGTTTTGCTTTGTGGTGTCTGAACATTTTGATTCACAAGGGAGGTTTTAGCTACTTGGGACTTTACACATCTATCAGCTATTGCAAATCTGAGCCCATGGAAATATTATATGACTCTGAGACACACCCTCGAGGGTTTTGGACCCTGAAAGTTATTTATGCATTGCAATTGGGGATAAACATTTGCTTTCACAGAACTTCCCAAGTCTTCCCATCATGCGAGGACTGAGCCAAATTCAGAAGATAAATACGGTTATGAAATCATTTCATAGAGACCTCTCTACCTCCAGAAGGTGATGGGGCTCTCCATCTCAGTTTCCTGAGACTCCCATTGGCTGCAGTTTTCTCCCTATCCCCAGCATACACATTTTTCAAAGTAGTCAAAACACTGTACCCACTGAGATCCTGGGGAGCAGAGGCAAATATGATGCCCACAGACTGTGGCAAGAACAAACACAAAATTGTAGTGCATGTTGCTTGTACCACTCAATAAAATGAGTCGCCTGCACAGTGCTGTTTGCATGGTCCCCCTCTTCACCTAACACGCTGACAGGATTTGGGACTGCCAGTTTCTCCAGTGCTCTCATGATGCATAGGATAAGGTGTCCCTGTAAACAAAATCTTCTCCCCAGTCCCCAGGGACTGATAGTGAGATTGCTGCTACTGATCTCTTGCTGTGTAGGGGGAATTACATGTTCAGCAGCCATGCTCTTCTAGCCTGAGCACATACAACAGGAAAACCCACCACCAATAAAAAGTAAACAGAGTATTAAGATGAAGAAAGATTAAATGAACAGCTCTTCATAGTGCTTCACAGTTTTCCGTTCTGGGAAAAATACTGGCAGTAAGGCAGGATATGAGCAGGCAATCTGTGCTTCATCTTCTGAAACTTGAGTTAAGGGCAAATTAGGTCTTCGGTCTCTACACAACTTTTTGCACCCCCTGATTTCCACCGGTGTTTTATTTCCATGTGGGAAAGAGAGGTTTTGGATTCATCTGTTTCTTGGATAGCAGAGGGGCTGAGGAATCAATGTTTGATGTCAAGCATATGAATAGCAGGTGTTTGCTTTCACGTCACAGCAGCCAGCCTTCATGTACAGCACTTGGCTCCTGGTGCCTCGCACAGGGCAGTAGCGTTCCTCGCACCGGAGCCACACCCTGGGTTTCCATAGGGCGCCTTGTTTATACCTAGCCGGGAGGGTTTATCCTGAGGGTGTGATGCTGAAGTGGAAAGGAGTGGATAATTTCCAAAACTGGGTGTGTGCAAACTCTTTCTCAGCATTTAACCTTCCCCCTTCTCTTGCTTTTGTTTCGGTTGGCAGCAGCAAGGAGGAGAAGGAGGGGTAATAAACCCAACTGCTTCTCCTACTTGCTCCAGCACTGGACTTATTTCATAGTGCGTCGCTTAAAATGAAAATATACCTCTTCCCCCACTGCCCTCATAACTAATTTGTCTCAAAAAGTCACAAAACAGGATAACAGTGTCACCGTCATGTTACAGGAAGGGAGAGAGGGGCAGGGGAAGGAAAATGGTTGCCCTAAAAGCCTGCCAAACTTTCTGTTGTAACAAGACTCTTCGTCTCCTTAGTCTGGGCACGGCAAAGCATAGCAAGGCATGAATTCAGTGCTGCATTTTCTGAAAGCTGTTGTGAGACACAGACCTGGGAAGTATCTTCTTTACTGTTGTTTCCCACAGGTATGTATGGAACATCGAAAGCTATAAAGCTCTCCTACCACAAATGTAGCTGTACAAAATGCTAGCAGCTGAGGGGCACATTGAAGAAGTCGGTGTCATAAAAAAGACCTAACCAACAAAAGCAACCCTGTGTCTTTTCATTTTGTGACAGCAATGATGACAGCACTGAAATTTTTGATATATTAAGAACAGAAAAAAAGGAAAATTATCTAACAGATTACTGGAGTGAGGCATGATCCACCCTTATGAAGCTCCATCATCCATGTGCCTAGTGACACTTTAGGAATTTTTTTTTCCAAATTTGAAGCTTGAAGTTGAGCTCCAACAGGACGTGATGCAAACATAGTGTGGACAATGAGTAGAAATGCAGATTATAGTGCTATTAATGGCTTTCTGGTTAGAAAATTTGACATTGATTCAAGAACTTCCTCTACCAGTTTCCATCAATATTACCTTTTGGGTTAGCATCAAAATTGTAGCAAAGACTTGCTTGTCAGAGGTAGCTCTTAGCTATTCATGTTGCTCGTGAATATAGGAAGGAGGGGAGCAAAATCTAAGATGGAGTTATGATGAAGAAACTTCATTGCAAGCTATAAACTGCATTGCTTTTATAACAAATGAAGGAAGATGCAACAGATTTTAAGTCATTTTCCTATCTTGGCACTTGTCTCATTTTGGTGTTTATTAGCATAGAGGATAGGGAGTCCTCCCAAGACAAATCAGAAAGTTCGTCTATGTTCATCATGACTTTCAAGAGCCAGGTTATTCTTAGTTTTCCATGGATTAAGAGAAGAAGCATCCTTCTTCTGTTGTTCTTGGATCCTCTGCAAGGAATAGGTACTTTTAGTGGACACATGAAGGTTTGATATGTTTGACATTTTATTCCACAGGCAGGATTTTCCCAGAAGAAGTTTAATTTTTCCTTTTTTTTTCCTTTTTTTTTTTAATTATAAGGAAAATTTAAGTAGTTGCCTATTACCCATTGCTGAGTTTGAAAAAATCTGAAGCAGAAAAGAAAGAGTGAGTGGTGAACATTTTCTTGTGACCTTCTTCAAAGACCTCTAAAGTTTAAACAACTGATGACTCAAATTATTCATGTGATCTCAAATCACCTTTGAATCAGTAGGACATCTGCTTACCACCAAGAAGAAATGAACCATAAGTTAAGAAAAATCTCACAGCAGTGATTGTTAACTAATAAGTCGATGTGAAAGATGGCTTTTATCCAGGATTTGCATGTGTGACTGTCATTTAGTTACTGCATGAAAAGTACAGAAAAACATGCAATCTCAAATTAGCAGGAACAGCTGGAGTCAGAGAAGGTTTCTTTTTAAGTAGCAGTACATATTTGATATATATGTGTCTGTATGTGTGTGTGTGATAGTTAGGCCTGGTGACAGGGTTGTGAGGCCTTGTCTGTGGCCTCGAATAATTTCTGAAGCTTGGAAAGACCATTAGTGTTGCATTGGAAGTGTGGATGCCCTGAGACCATCTACCCTGCAGCCTACAGGCACAACTTCCTTTAAATACCCCAGCTTGTGCCTTTGGCTCAGAAGTATATCTGGTTCAGTACACTTGATGCCTCTCTCTGCATTTAAATGCTTCTGAGCTTCAATTGAAGAAGTCAATAGTATTTTCAACATCATTGTAGCCTTACTGAAATCTTCGTCATCTCTTCTGCTGTTCTCCTGCAAAAATTTCAAATGGTAAATTTCACCTTTATGGGCTATATATTAATCTCTCAATGAATTGCTATTTCTATAATATGCTACAATTATTACTCCTTAGCTCATTGTCTTGATCTTAAGATAGAGCCCAGTGCTCAATAAAGCAAAATTTATTTCAAACATTTGAAGAAGTTCACCTTGATACTCTCCATCTTTCTGTGACAGCTCATTATATTGAGACCATAGATTATTATGGTTGTACTTGAAGCTTACATATTTGTTCTTCAGTTTTCCCCAGATGACTGAAGAAACACCAGCTGGTATTAGGTAACTAATCTTGATTCCCATTTTCTTATTCATGCTGGGGAGCTGCTTAGTGTGGAAATAATTCCTGTTTTTATTAGGATTGTTTGTGAAGTTATAAATCTACAAAGCAGCATGCATCGGGAAATAAAGCTGCACTTTGTCTGATTGATATGCTCTGACGTTTCCTCTTTGACACAGTCTGGTAGTACCCTAGAACCTCTGAGGGCCATCTCATTCCAGATGTAACCCCTGACCAGCCTCCATCTCCCTGTTTGGACAAGGCTCGGATGACTTTCCCTCCCTTGTTTCCATGAGAAGGAAACACAAGTGAATTGACTGAGAGGAAGAGAGCTTTGCCATGCTCCAGCTGATCCCTCAGTCCAGGTAACTGGAGCAACATCATCACAAGACACATCCGCAGACCAGGGACAGCCCAAGTGCTCAAGGGCCTCTTTACTCAAGCCTGTGAGTATTTCCTAGACTATGATGTGAGGACAGCTTACTTGTTAAAAAACCACTTCAAAACTTGGTCTTTTTAAAGGCCTCAGTTCCTAATGGCTGTCTCTCAGGTTTCAGTAGTACTGAGCTCTGAGGCGTCATTATGAGAGGGGAGTGCTCAAAACTTGTGATCAAGTTGTCTTATATTGAATACTCATAAGAAGAGGCACATTAAACAGTGGTGGTTTTGGAAAGCTTGGCTCTGTTTCAAGTAGAACCATCCTGCTGCAACAAGACACTATCAATCATGCTCCACGTTTTGGAGGACAAGTACCCTTAACCTTAGTGGTTGCTTCAGAAGAAGTTTATGAAGCTTATTTTTCTCCAGTGTTCTCTGCAATAATATCTGCCTCCTCCCTGCTTTGTATACACAAAGTCTGTGATTACTTTGAGAGAGATTGTTGGAGGGAAGGAACTCAAGCAGGAAAATACAACATATGACCTTGATTTCCAAATGAACAGCAAAACCCCACAAATCATCTTTGAAGACAAGACTACCGCTGCCTCCAGCTTGCTTGCCTGTGAGGACTGCTTCTGCTTCTTCCTCAGCTGGAAATGTCTGGTTCTTGGTAGATCTCAAGCTGAGGCCAAGAACTCCTTTACTGTGAAAACCCCCCACGTTCACATCCTGGTTTATTTTCTTTAAAACGGGATGAAATGGATAAAAAAAGTGAAAAATGTAATCTCCTGTCCAGTTTGTCTTAAAAAATTGTTGCGGAATATCATTTATCTGGAAATGCTTCTGATGTAAACCAATTAGTTTGAATCTTTCTGAGTGTCTTTAGTCTTGATTCTACATTTTTCAAATGATAAATGTTAATATCACAATTGTAGTCTTTTTGAGGAAAAAAAAAACACCATAGGAAACTTCTTTTTTTTTCCTGCAACTAGAACGTTCAAATTTTTCAATCACCTGTTCTGATCTGATATTGATTTCCTTTAGTATTTCTTCTTCCTCCTTAGGGAAATAAATCTGTTTCTGGTATCTATCAGCCATTCTTCCCTTTGATAAAAAGAATTCATATAATTCTTAAGTAATGCTAAATCTTCTGTCAACAAATTAGTCTTGTCATCAGCCATAAGGGGCCTCATGATCTTCTTGGTGACCTCTTGCTTCTAAAAAACTTGAGAAAAAAAATCCATGCATAATAACTCCTAGCTATTCCTGTAATGTTTTTACTTTTGCTTACAACTTTTTATGATATTTTGGAGCAAATTGGCTAATTTATTTTTTTAAAACAAAATTGGAAACTTTATAAAATATCCTGTTTGTGGGTATGATGGCAGGGCTTTATGACAGCAAATGAATATATGTGTAAGGTTAATTCAATATCTGCAGGTTAATTCAGTAAAATCAATAATTTAATGGCTAGAGCACTCATTGGAGATCTATGAGTGTATGAAACATGGGATCAAGTTTCTCTGTCCCATTCCAAACGGTAAATCACTAGATTGTATGATCAGTCTATCTCTATCTAGTCAAATAATTATTTATTCAGTGTTCACTGATAAAGAGAAATTTTTAATCTTCACATGATTAAAAAGGTTTTAAAACTTTCTAAAGTAAAATGGTTCCATTGAAAAATGCATCTTTTTTCCAGTCTCTCCCACCCCATAACATTACTGAATGTTTTGCTGTTTACATTTAGTAGGCTCAGGATTTCGGTTTTATTGTTTAAAATCTGGCAAGTTGCTTTGCATGGCTGGAGGCATAAACATGAAGTACAGGATCTGTGACTAAAGTCAAAGTCCATTACAGTGCTATATTGTACTTAAAAAATGTGTTCCCTTGTCAGCTTTAATGGTGTTTTTCTTTCTTCCCTCTGATTTCATATAAACCGAACCACTACTTCACACACTCTTCAAACTCTGACATATTTAAAACACGATCTTTTTGCATATGGTAATTTCCTTTCTATTTTTAATTATTTTTAATATTATTTGTCATTTTTCACCAATGCATTTTCCATGAAAAACTACTATTTGCTTCTAGTTAACATCTAACTGGAACTGTCATACTTAATGCCTTAGTAATCTCTGAATGCACTGTGTTCGCCTGAAGCTGCTTAAACTCAGCCCTTATGCTGTTGTCAGGCTTTCCAGATTTTCAGTGGTGTGTGTTTGCAGATTTACCTCTTCATCTCCAATATGTGTCCAGCTGATTCTTAAAAACCCTGTCAAAAACTGCTATCATTTCACAAATTATAAAGGAAAACACAGCTCTATACCATGTGCTCAAAGCTATTGCTTGATTTATTTCTTCCACTTAATATGCCCCAGATTATATCCAGCACTTGAATACTCCCATTTTTACTTGGCTTTCTGTCTCTTTTCAAAACAATATTAGTTTATCATTGCCTCCTGCACAGTTCCATCTACCATCTTACTTCTTTTAACTCGGGTTTTGAACCTTGGTAATTGTAACCAGCTGGTAATGTCTCCTGGGGTTCTTGCCTCTGTAAATTTTACTTCCATTTAGAACCTGACACATTCTCCACCTTGCCCACTCTCTGAAGAGCAGAGATTTGAAAGGGGTGGGACAGGAGAGTAACTACTGCACTGTCTCTTGAACTGGAAGTTCCCATGCTCATAATTAAGTGCAAAGCAATTGTATTGTGTGATCTGTATACAGTATCAGACACAGACCAGAACAAAATTTTCTTGTTAGACATTTCCTCCTTTATGCAGTCACCATATTGGCAGGTTTAGTTTTTCTGAGTTTTGCCCCAAACAAACAAAAGGCTTCTGTTGGTGCAAGGTGAACACATTGTCTCTTTTATTTTGTGTTTTTTAATGGGATTTCCTCTGGTGAAAATCAAACTGATTTCTATGTGATAGCACTTCTGAAAACCGATAATTTACCTTGATTTAAAAATTTCTGTTGTTTCCCTATTTTTTGCTCAATTGAAAACTACTCTAGGGCACAGGAGTATTGTCAGCATCATATTGAGTATACAGAAACAGTTACCCGCCAATCTATATGTTATACCTCTTGTGCTTTTTTTATCTCTAACTACAAGCTTCAACCATTTTTTTTCTCCTGTAAGTAAATAAATAGCAGAAAGCAGGAGTTAAAGAGCTGTGAATTTTATTTTTAATAGTATTGCCCAGTTGACTTAAGGCTTGTGTAATCATACATCCACGAGGCAACTGGCTAGTACGGAAGCACAATTTCATAGTCTTGTCACCTAAAAAAAAAATAAATCATTAAATTCAGAATCCGTGAACTTAGAATATAATTTTTCAGATATATTTGAAAGTGTGCATTAGTTATAGCTAATAAATGTAAAATGTTAATCCTGTCTGATTAACTTTGTCCATATGAGAAAACTTTTATATTAAACACTTGTCTTTTCCCGCTGTGATTCCTGGCTGTGATGTCATAAGTATGAATTATGAGCTGGACATGGCAGGGAATTTAGATCAGGAATTTAAATTATCTGAAGAAATTTTTCTTCCATTTGTATTTTTTATTCCCCCAGGAGAATATGCCCTATGATCTCAGGCAACTCAGGCAGGAGCGGGAATGCAACCAGGTACAGGAAATCTGCTGTGGACTGGGCTTTGCATAGCAGAAAAGACCAAAATACAGCGCTTACCCCATGAATGAAGAAGGATGTCTATGCCTAAAACATGAGCACAGCCTGGAGAGCTGGTAGTACTCGAGTGGGCTCTTGCCTTCCCGTTCCCTCCAAGTTTCCCGAGCATATGAGCAAATTAAAACTGGTGGTTTTGCCAGAGGGAGGAGAGGCATTTTCCAAGCTCATAGTGGGTTTATATGGAAGAAGCTTTCCTCAATGCAGGAGCTTTCACCAAGCAGATCAGATTGCTCACTGTTACAGGCACGAGAGAGCTGTGGGCTTATTTCCAAAGGGGTTTGATGGCCAGTACGGATAAGGCAGCACCTGCTCAGGTGTAACTCACTAGGAGGCAGGTTGGACATCATGCTGGGACTGGATATATATGGAGGGTATACATGATTCAGGTGATGCACCAGGAAGATCATCTATGCGTAGATGTAGTGAAATCTGAGCCATCAGAAATCAATTTGCCAAATAAAACACTCTGGAAGAGGTGAGTACTCCATGAACACAAAACAGTGTCTATATTTTGTTGTTCTCATCTAGTCTAGATGGTAATTACACTTTGTAAGGCTAGAATGTATCAAGAATCCCACTGAAGGTCCAGTAACAGTGTTTACAGCTGCCAAGTTTATTGACTAAAAACACTGATTGCTATCTCCAGTGCTACCAAGCCACTTGGGGTCTCCAGTCAAATCATTACAGACAAGGAACGCAATGATCACAAGCAGTTGGCAGATTCTGGTTGGAGAAGGGGCATTTTCCCCTTCTTTTTGAACTGATTAGCCTTAAATCTGATTAGCTTGGGTATGGACCTGAGGAACTCAGTTTCTGTCTCATCTACAACAGAGGTGAGTTCTATGAACATCTTTTCAGAAAAATAATATTTTGAAACCATATGAATGTTTACACAGAACAAAAGGAAAGGGTGCAAACATTGTAAAGGGAGTTTCTAACTCCTTTGCTTCTGCTTTTTAGAAGGCTGTGCTTGGATTTTGCAGTATTTGCCCTGCTCTGATTATGCTTTAATATTTCACTGTAGGGAAAATAACTCTGATGTAGAAATGCAGCTTTCAATGCTCTTTCTTCAACGTACACGTACACACATATATATGTATAAAAAAAAGGAAACCTTACTTTTCATTAAGGGAAAAGATATTCTTGGCAACTTAAATTGGAAGGTTATGGGGGGAAAATAGCTCTCTTTAAGAAAAGTAAGTAAAGTAGGTGCAGGTAGTGACTTTAAATTGGACATTAAACTAATCCAGGGCTATACTTTAATAAAGGCTAGTGCTGGGAATTCTTATGGATTTTCTAGCTCATTGCTGGGATGATAGAGAAATACAATAAATGTTCTATTACTTACACAAGCTGCTGGTTTTCAGAAAATTAGTCACCAGTGACCTTTTACCCTTTGTCTTGCTCTCTTTCTCAGTAACGGTACCTGATCAGAATCAAATGCAGCCCTGCTGTATGATGGCATCCCTCCAGGCTGCACAGGGCATCACTATGAGTATGACTTTTAACATAGCGCAAGATCAGCTTATTTTTCTCATTGTGTAACTGTAATATGGGGGGGGGGGGGGCAGGAGGGGAAGGGGAAGGGGCAGAGGAAGAAAATAATCTTTTCATCGTCGGTTGTTCTTTCTAACCATAGAATTAAAAACAGGCACAATTCTAAATTCCTTAGTAAGGAGGGAAGACCAAACCATAAAACATAACCAATCAAACTGCTCAGAATTAAATTTTGAGAACTGCAATGTGACTTGATGATATTCCCAACCTCACAAAGTATGCCCTTTGTGTTTGGTTGATATTTTCTCTTTGCCATGAGTATCAAAATGTGATGTTTATATTCTTTACAATGAGGCACAGATTTTGCTGAGGGGGGGGGGGGGACTATATTACTTGGTGAATACCAGCCCTTTGGTTGAATTATATTGATTAGTTTTCCAGTTAGCACTGAGACCTCCTTCTGACCCTATTTTCAGGGTCAGTAGATCATAATGCAGAAGCACTAAGAGACCAGCATCCCTCCCCACATTGCTTCTTGAAGAGTGTTTGGACCAGAAAATCATCATTTTATATATATAAATATATATATATATACACATATATATATATAATGTGTGTGTATATAGAATCTATATATCTACAAAAAGAGTGGGGTTGGACTCTACTCTGCAAATGCAGGTATAAGTTATACATCAATCAGAATAACATTTTGCTGTGGAAACAAAATATATCCAGCCTCTACTAAACAGTTTTAAAACTGAATTTTGTCATAAGTTGTTGGGGTTTTTGAAATAGAAGAATATCTCATGATTCAGCACAGTAAGGACAGATGTGAAAGAGGAACATGCATTTTTATTTGAAATAGAATTATTTTTGTGAGATCTTTAATCTGAGAGCTCTCAGACATGAACATGTAAAACAAAGATCTACAAGCTTGGCCCTGTTATAGGCACTCTGAGGATGTTCTACGAGCAATCTGTTGACTTCCATCTTGTATTGTATGTCAACCATACATACCTCTAATTAAACAAGAAATCATTTGTCAAAACTTGCTGCACTTTTCATATCCAACATGTTCCATGGCAGGTGTATAACAGACAAAGAACAAGGACAACACGAAATACCTAAAGAATGCTTTTAGTTGCTATTTTTAATTGCTATTTGAAGCTTATATTTGAAATCCTTGGTCCTGTAAAAGGATAAGGACTGGAGTCAAGGACTCAAATATCCTCACCCTAACACCAGGACCTTGCAGAATGCTTTTGAACTCTGGTGTTCCCCGAGCATGCTGTAACTGTAGGAGACCGTGCTACTGCCCCGGTAAGAGCCAGTCTGCTCTTATCATATTAAGAAAAAGGAGCTTGACTTCTACCAGCTGCTGCCTCTGATTTTCTCTATTTCCTTAATTGAACTACAGACTGCAAGGAGCTAATTAATATGTTCCATGTTAATCATGAAATCACCATCTGGGGAAATACAGGACTGGAAATAACTCTGGTGGGAAAAAAGTGAGGCAAGGTGTTAGAGGCCCCAGAGGCCCTACACTGCAGCCCCTCAGCAGACATCATATGGACAACACTTTGCCTGCAGTTCTTTCGTTGGAAATTCCTTCTTAGGGTTATCCATGTTTTGGTCCAGAGGCATCTGATAAAATCAGCTTCCCAGCTATTGTTGGGAAAGGCTCAACGGGTCTTTTGGAGAACACGCCAGCATAGTGGCCTGCCTACTGCTTCATATATTCCTGATTATTCCTGATTTTTGTAAATCTGGACATAGTACACAGAAAATAATTAGTGAATAGATATTGTTCTTACATGGGCTTTTTAGTTGTGTTCAGATTTTAGTGTGGTCCAGCAGAGATGGCAAAGAGAGTATCCACATGCTCTCTCTTTATTTCCTTATCTCTTATTCTGACAGGCCTAAGGTCTGATTTTCCAGCATGATATGGAGCTCTTAGATTTGAAATTGAGACACAATGCCTTACTTATTTCTCATAACAATATGTCACAGGGTTTCAGCATCCTGGTTTATGAACATAAGACGTTCATAAATCCACCCTTAAATGACAAAGATTATCTTCTCTACTTGTTTCCCTGATGAAACAAAGACAATTTCTTTTTCCTACTAGTATCTTAACATACCTGTTTTTTTCAGGAAGATTTTCTAGGATTCCTAAAGTTTCCTAGTAATGGCTAAACAATTGCCATTGTGCCCTCCTTGCACCTGCATGCCAATCAGATTAAATAACTTCCAGGGAGGGTCAGATTCCTAACAGAAGTGAGCTGACTCCAAAGGACTTGGGTGCTGGAGTGAACAGCTGGTCCTTCTCCAAATATTCTGGAGCACAGGTATCACCGAGCAGGCTGTTATTACATACAGCATGTGCAACATCAGTGTTGAAAACAGGCAAACAGCTGCTATGTGGATAAGAGTGACTGTATTCCATGCACACACACTGCTTCATTTCTTCACCAGATAGTATTTGAGGGACCCTTCAATTGCATGATGGTCAATAGCCCGTAGTGTGTCGCAGAGTGCCTTCATATGGCCGTAGTCGCATGCAAAAATGGCATGATTTTCTGATGTGTTCCTCTGCTGCAAATATGCCCTTTTAGTACTTAAAGGGGTCTTATAAAAAAGAGGGAGACTTATAAAAAAGAGGGACTTTTTACACTGGAAGATAGTGCTATGACAAGGGTGAACAATTCTAACCTAAAAGAAAGGAGATTTAAATTAGATGTTAGGAAGATATTCTTCCCTGTGAGGGTGGTGAGACACTGAAACAGGTTGCCCAAAGAAGCTGTAGGTGCCAGATCCCTGGAAATATTCAATGCCAGGCTGGATAGGGCTTTGAGCAACCTGGTCTAGTGGAAGGTGTCCCTGCCCTTGGCAGGGGAGTTGAAACTAGGTGATCTTTAATGTCCCTTCCAACCCACCATTCTATGAAATATTATTGAAAATGTAGATGAAATTACCCTTTTTGCCTCCATGTCTGTTAGCAGTAAGGAATTATTCTAAGCCTGTCCTTGGTGTGTTGGTTGAATTTGTTCCAAAAATTTTCATTTATCATCACACTCTCTGAGCGTTTTTTTCTTTCTTTCTTTTCCTGTCAGGGGCTTATGAACCATTTGACTAACTGGTAATTCAATTGCTATCAAGTAGTGACTCCTTTGGAGGAAGATGAGTGGTCCTGACACAGAACTGTGCTGGTTGAGCTATTCCCACAGCTGGCACAGCTGGGTAGGTGCTTCTGCACTGGAACATGTGAAATTAGAAATTCATGTGAAGCTCACCTAACAAAAAAGACAAGGCAGACGATCAGCTTAATAGGCAACTAAATAAGCAAAGCAAGTGGTGTTTCTTACCCTACTTCAGGCAAATTATCTCATTTCATTTCATTGTCCTTCCATGTTCCTTCCTGGAGCTTTGGATAAGTTTGCTAATAATTTATCTTAAAACTTAACATTGCTTCATTTTTTCAGTTTCAGCAAAAAATATTCTTTATTAAAGGCCAGATATATATGTTAATAAAACTATAAAGAAGGAGTGTTTCTAACACTGAATTATGAAAAGGGTAAAATATTATTTTCTCGTTTAAAGAAAAATGCATTTTATTTTCTTTTGCTTCGCATCACCCCGGAAAAATTGGCTGAGAGGGTAATATCCGGTCTACCCTTTTTCTTTTGCCATACCTCTTTTCCACACTTACACAGGGCAGTTACAATAAATTTGATAAACTGGAATAAGTCTAGGAAGAATGTGCCCATCAGTAACAGGAGGAAGGTGTAAGCAACTTAAAGCAGCCACTCTAGCACTATTTTTAAACAGCATATCCTCTTTATAATGCACTATCCCTCATCAATCCTTATCTAGGCAACTGCAGAACAGGACTCTTAACAGCATCCTGCCACAGCTGTAAAACAAAAAATTAGGCCCAATAACATACTCTTTCTGGTATCTCTTCTGTTCACAGAAGATAGTCGGGAGCAGAATACTGGATGTTTCAGTTGCCTTTTTGGAGGGGTCCTTCCTACTCCAGCATTTGTTCCAAAGACTCAGGCTCTCTGGGCAAAAATTGACCTTTTTGATGAATCTTCATGCTGTGGAGATTTAGTATGAAGAGTTTCATTTCTACTATTTACCCTACAGCATTTTATTGTGTTAGTTTAATTACTGGAATTTAATTATTGCTATCTGAAAGAGTGAGTATAGTTGCTCCTGTGTGAGAAAAAGCTCCTTGTCATAAATTCTGAGTAACAACAACTCTCTTCACCTTTCTCTCATCTCTAACTCTGTAGATAGTAGACTGGCAATTATGATTATTTAGGACCTAAGCTTGAAAACCCTTAATCATGTGGATATTCATTGCTCCCATGGTCTACCTATTTCATTGATTGTGCTAGTTTATTTTTTGTAGGATCAGGTGAACAACTACAAAACAAGTAAAAACCACAGAAAAATGACAGTCAATAGAGCACAGAGAAGTGCTTACATCTCACACCTTGTGGCACTTATCCCAAGAGATACTCAATCATAATCATTAAAAAGGGTTAGTCCTTGCACAGCCTGAAATGAGTATCTTTTTTTACTTCAGAGGCATTTTGTGACATGCCTCACGTTGACTCATTTGCTGAACGTTTTGCTGGCGAGTGTCATGGGGATGGATCCTGCCAGCAGTAGTACAGGTGGGGATTGCTGCAGTCACCCAGGAAATTTGTTAAATCAGTTGGCCTTATAAAGCATGGGATTGGGCTCCTGCTGCTTAAATACTGCTAGTGCCTTGTTTTAATTTTTTAACTGGGAGTCATCATCCCCTCTAGCAGAGGCACTTGTGTGGTCCTCCATATCAGCAAGATGACTCTTTGTTTTGGTTCTGCTTGACCCTTTTGGAGAGGATGGAAAACCCAGGCACCTCTGGAGGATAGAGCCAGTAGAGGCTGGGCTGGGCGGAGCCAACGTTCTGCCAAATCCCATCCAAACCTAAGGTAGAGGAAGGGCTTCCTCCCCATCAGAGCTTCTTCTGGCAGAGGGAGAGTGGGTACAGGGCACCACACACATGAGGTGATCCCCTCCACCCTTCTCAGCACTACCCTTGGGCCAGTGGGAAAGGCAAGGACCTCTCTTGGGCAGGCAGCTCCAGCCAGGAATGCCATGGCTCTGGCCCCTGCTTTGCAGGAGGAAGGGGCCTGGCTGGTGGCCCAAGGGGGGGTTGCAGGGCCATCAGCTCAGTGTCCTTCTTTGTGCAAGATGAATTAAACCAGGTAGCACATGGGCGTGTAAACCAAGCAGAATTAGAAATGGGTCCTGGCCAGAAAAATATGATTTTGAGCCTAAATCACAAACCAAACTTTCCCAAAGGGAATGTTTAGATTCAGATTTTAAAATAAATAATGAATAAATAAGGTCCCATATAGATTTCTAACTATGTCACTTTATTAACGCTATAGATTTTTCAAACACGGAGGGGTTGTAAGAATTGCATATACATTTCATTAGTAGGGAATTTATGACTACAAGATTGCACTTAAGGTTTGCACTAACGCTTTAGGCACCCTTTTGACCCAGTCCCTTTACTATATTCTGCCCCAATATTATTTTTCATAAGTCAGGAAACGTTTTCCATATGTTTTGTAGCATTATCCAAAGGGAGTTTGCAGCTGTACTGTTCATACTTTATCATGTTCGTACTGACTGAAGTGCAGACCCCTCCTAGTGACAGTACCCATCTGAAAGATCATAACAACGCATTTTTGGCACATTATTGTTCTACTTTTGTGTCAAGCCTCCCCAACAGAACAAAATTGTTTCACAGTTTTTATTAAAATTTACTATAAATGAACAGCTGAAAAAATAAACAGAAAAGTCTGTGTGTATCTTATTTACTGTCATCACAAAAAGAATATCTCTGCTGGAACATTATAACATAACCTAACAGCCAAAACTAACTTACAGAAATAAGCAGAGACATTAGAAAGGTTGAAGGCCAGCAGAGTTCATTATTTTCAGTAAGCTTAAAAGGCAACAAATGGGGTGGGGGAAAAGAGAAAAAAAAGGCAGAAGGAAAGTTATGAAGGTACGTGGGAGGAGTGGAGCTGCAGGAGGGGAAAACTGAACCAGGAACCTATGTGGCACAAGGGAAAAAAAAGGATGAATTTAACAATATTTTAGCTACCATGTCTTCCTGCAGCAAGGAAAAGTCGCTATGTTAGGGTTTCCTTTGGAAAAATAAATATATTGACTTGAAAAGCCCTAAATAAAAACCCATCTGTGAGTTATTTGAGCCGACTGTGGCACTCCACTGCTGGTTTGTAATATCTGAGCTCTGATATCATAAGTTATTCTGTAGGGGCATGAGTTTGCTCCTGCAGGATGACTTTCAGAAACTTCATTTGGACTTAAAATGTAGTTTTTTGGGGAAAATTTTTACTGATGTGCCATGGTCCAAGTCAAGATGTGGCGTAGGAAGCTGCAACTTTGCTGACGGTTTCTTTGCCTCCATGTGCTCGATGCTTTCACCAGATCTGAATTTGATCTCCTTGATATGCTTCAGCGGAAAGAGGTTTCTAATCGTAACTGGAAGCAGATATAGCCAAAGAATCAGTTTTAGTAAATCCCACTGAACTCTGGAATGGCAGAGAGACAGTATAAATGCTCCCCTTGAGTCTGCTAATGAAATGCCTGGCAAAGCCAAAAAGGGCAAAGAAAAAAATAGAAATCACAGCTGCAATATCAGCTTGAATAATAGAGCTAGAAACTGGAGAGTAATAAAAGATGAGCAAGAGGTCAGAAATAACACAATATGAAGGCAAAAGGAAGGACAAGAATGCTTTCCAAAAAGTGAGGCAGAGAAGAAAGAAAAAGCTCTGGGTCCCATGAAGTGCTAACATAAAATGATTTAAAAGAGGAAAACTAAAAAACACTGTAAAGGTAAAAGTTAATTAGCTACATGAATTTCATGAACTGTAATATTTAATGCATCTCAGCTTCATGCTGGGATTATTCCCCGTAGAATCTGTGCTAGAGGTGAGATCCTCAACATCAAGTCCTTAAAATGAGCTGAAGAAACACCTAACTTAGTAATTGGTAATGTGATACCAATTACTATTTTAAAGGCTCATCCACCTCTTCTTTTTTTCTTTTTTTTTTTTTTTTCAATTCTCCTGCTTGGGAATTTTGGCATACAACTTCTGACTTGAGTCTTAATCTCTTTGCTGAGAAATAATTGGTGAAGTTCATTTTAGGGGTTTTATTCATCACTGAACGTACAGGCAAAGGAGCAGGTACTCCCATTCCCACCCCTAGGCTGATGAGAATGGGAAGGAGCCAAGGGGCACCCAGCAGAGGGCTCTTGGAAGTACAAATGGTGGGAAAGGTACTGCACTAGCTGGCACTGGCTGAGACTGGTTTCTTCCAGGAGATTCCTCTGCATAAAGGCAAATAATCAGACTTTCTGTGAGACCACTGCATTCCATTCAAAATGCAGATTTTTCTACATTTCAAAGATGAAAATAATGTTCTCTACAAGTCTTCCAGGGGATGACTTGAGTTACCTAGATTTTGGTCCTTCCTGTCATCTGTGCTTCTAAGCACTAAATCAGGCATCAGTTGCTGAGGTTTAGTATTTGCACAAAGACTTGTAATATATTCTTGTAAAAGCATGTTCCAGACAAAGTAAAAAGAAAACTTCTTTATTTAACAATTTGAAGCTACAGTGGTAATTATTTACTCTAAGTAAGCATGGTCTTGATTTTCTCCCTAAAAAATTAAAATGATATTCCTGGTGATGGGAATGAGCATTGTTAAAAAAAAAGTTAGCTCCTGGATTGTATTTCATTTTATGTGATGAGCTCATCAATTCTTCATATTTAATCTACAATTATAGTTCAATTTTTAGTGTTTGGGAAAAACATAGAAAAAAGCATAGAACTTAAGGTTTTAATGTTAATTTAAACTTACGATCAGAAATTTAAGGGAAATTATTACTGGAACATTCACTTTTTTAATGGGAATACACTGATGGAGGCCTTTACAGAGAAGAATAAAAGAAAGCACTTTTAAAGAGCTAGAAGCCTTCTGGGCTTGAGGCATAAAATTAAAAGAAATACAAAATATTTTATAAACATGAATATTGAAATATATACTTTCTAATACTATCTAAATGTGATTGCTATTAAAACCTGTTTTAGCATTAAAAAATGACAGATTTTAAACGAAATTTAAAATTCCACCCACAGATACCTGCAACATAAGCAGAATGTATAGGCACGTGTCAGCTGGACAATCCTCTACGTGTCACAGTTCAAAATATCCAAAGTACAGCCAGGCTGCTACAGAAACATATACACGCACTTACATACAAACATGTGCCACGGTCATGGCCTGGCCGTGTCCAGGGAGGACAGGAGTGGTCCCACACTGTCCTGCTTCATGTGCAGCCCAGAAGTCAGGTCTGCTGTTTTTTGCTACTCTGTGGGCCCTTGAAATATTGGGTATCTTCTGCTGATGCACTGGTTTGCATTTCCCTGTTTAAACACAAATGTTTTCACACGTTCTCAACAGGATTGGCTGTACAGCCCTACTCGCATGCTGCCTGTTACCTGCCTGTACCGCTGTGCAAATTAAAAACCAGTCATGACATATTGGCTGACAATATTATCTCCTTAGCCTTGGGGAAACCACTGGAGAAGGAAAATAGGTTAAACCAGGAGTATATTATTAAGGTAGCTATTCCTGGAGTGCTCCTGGTGTAGGCAAATACCATATCATTCCAGAACAGAGATGAAGACAAAACCTGGGAAGTGACTGTTTTGGGTAACAGTAGCTGACAGGAGTTTTACAGTATATTAACCATCCTTTTCCACAGGGAACGTAATATTCTTTTGCCCCTTGTTGCAAATGTATTTTCTTTTAATCCTAGACAGCTACAAACATACATTTAGGGGAAAGCCACTAATTATTTTAAGGTAGACAAGATTTGCCCTTTAGGTATTTTTATGTACTTTTTCTGAGCCCTCTTGACATTTAATTAGTGCAAATTGCCATGTCTTTGTACTGGATAGCTAAGGTAAATGTTTGATACTTAGACTATAAAGTGTATGAAGCTTTATTTTTCTCATCCAGCATGCTTTGCACCTGGAAATTTGTGATTGGTCTTTTCTCCAAGTTTGTTTCTTTTGTAATAGTGAGAACTGATCTAGAAAAGCTTATTTCTCTTTTATGTGGCATAACTGCAAAACTCATAGGTGCAAAGCCAAGTTACCACACATGCTCGGTGTCTGTTCTGCCCTATGTAATAAAGTTACCCTGTTCTTTTCTCTCTCAGTATAAATGTTTGCACATATAAAAATGTTAACATATCTATAAAATACAGATACATCGTACGCAATTCTGAATGCTATAAAATTTGAAGTCTCAATAAAGTGCTTTAAAATCAAATCATGATGCCTTTCAGGAAGCTTTGCCAAACCAGGTCCTGGTATTTTTATTCCCCCTAATATTAACCATGCGACTTTCAGTGGTTCTGTCTCCCAGGAGTGCTGGCTGCTAGGCACAGCAGTCCTGGTCCTACCGTGACCATGCTGTAAGGGCTGTGATAACCTGCAAGTAGGTTATCAGAGAGCTGATGTGCCAGAATAGGTGTCAGGTCTGTACCTGTTTTTAAAGAGCCAAGTAGACAGCCTTTAAAAAAAAAATTATCTGCAGAAACCTACTGTTGAATGTTAAGCATGCCATGGAAATGCAGTAAAAAAGGCAAAATTGCTCAGAAATCTTAAGCCAAAAAGAGAAGGGAAAATAAAAGTTTACTTAGTGGTTATGAGTCAATGCAGTGTGTATGAATAAAAATGTAAGAGACTTTTATTAGATGAGAGAAATCTGACATGGTTTTAATGCTTAGACTCTAAATAATAATCTGAAAGCAAATACAGTATCTGATCCAAGAAAAGTATTTTTTATTGCTTTGAGATGAATAATTTTAAAATTAAGGAATGAAAACCTATTCTGTTCTTAAATTAGATAAATAAATATCTGATCAATCCCAATTATCATAGAACTATTTGGATATTTTATTATGTTTGCATGACAAATGAGTGTTATGAATGCAGTGAAAATTGTGGCTTTTTTTTTTTTTTTGGTAGATGCAGACCGGTTTTAACAAGTATTATAAAGCAGTTTCTGTTTAGTATAAACATATTTAAAAGTAATCAGAACAATAAGAAAAGGTACAATCAGGAGAATATACCCATAATTGAGTCACAGCTGAAAACTTTTTACAGTGGCTTGAAAGCTTACCTGAAAGTCCCAGGTTGCATGTCCTGTACAAGTGGAGAAGACAAAAAGATATTAATTTTTTTCTCCCAAATTTTATGTATTTATTTTAGGAAGCAGAAAAGCTGGAATACCATAGACTTCATGGCCTCATTATAGAGCCTGGGAGTCAGTGACTCAGTGCCAGGGCCAATACATAAAACTGACTACTTGATAGATGAGAACCAGACTGAAGGAAATAAGCTTTTTTCATATGTAAGAGAATTGGTCAACCTTCTCTGGTGCTCTCTTTCAGCTAATGGTGTATCTCTGGCAGTGAAGAGTAAAGACGATACTGTGACGTGAGGGAGAAGAGGATGATGATACCTGGAGAGCAGCAATATCTTTGCTTTTTCACTAAATGTACTATTTCAACAATGGGATCATCAGAAACAGTTTTTCAGTGTGATGGTTTAACCAGATCTTTAAAACACCCTCCCTCTTCATCTGAATCACATAAAATGTAATTTCTTGAGTTTTCAGGGACTTTTTCTTGCCTACTGACAAAACAAAACAAAATTGGAGCTTCATTATTCTCACATGTTGTTTTCCTCTTTCAGTAATAAGACATGACTTAGGGAGGATCGGGACAGTAGTAATTATTCCTAGTGAAACAAACGTAGGATTCAGTATTACTATTTTTTCTTGGGTTTTCTTTCACAGGCAAGAGAGATGTATGTTCTATTCTGAAAAAGCTCTCTGCCATGATCCTGACAATGTCCTAGATGTATCATCGTATCTGAAACCAAGCAATGTGCAAAGACGCTGATACCATGTTGTCAATTAACTGCTAAATCTTCATAGAGCTCGAGATTGTCTACTTGGGTAAGTTCAGTATTTGACAGTGATACAAAGTGATCTTTAACTCTTGATGCTTGTTTAAAGGAATTTGCTTTGCTATTTATTGGGTCTGTAAAATGGAGTACATGCACATGTTTTTGCCTTCACAACAGAGGACACATGCTATTGAAAAAAAAATTATGCTGCTGGAGAGAACAGCAAATCCCTTATTTACTTCTTATTTCTGGAGGATGAGTTGGGGAACTTAAGTGTTTAATGCCCACAGGTCAGGTTATATGTACATGGAGCTGTACAGTTTGCAGAAATTTTCTGCTCAGCCAACAGATGAATTATTCCCACCATAAGGTAGAATAAGCCAGCAATAACCTACTACTGCCTTTGTTTTGGCTTTGCTTTCTCAGTTACTAGGCAGGGCAATGAAAGACAAATGGTCTCCACTGGCTTGGGCTGACTGAAAGAAGGCTGGGAGGAATAGCTAGGATTAGGCAAGTCTAGCAAAGAAAACTTCCGCTGTTTTTTAGGGTTTTTAGTCACAGTTCCTATCTCCCAACACCAAGCAGACAGTCAACCATTGTTCTTTCCCCAACTTTAGTGATTAAAACCTGTAGCATAAATCTGAATGTATTATTGTACCCACCACTATTGCCATAGAGGGTTATCAGTATACACACTCAGGTTCTAAGTGGAGAAAACATAAACTATGATTTTGCATATACATCTTGTAAGTCCAGTGGAAAATGCCAATATTTCACTTGAACTCTTCAAGTGATTTTCATAGCCCCATTCTACAAAAGGGACTGTAGCTCAAAGAATTTCTCCCTGGTTAATTCAATTTCTGTAGAAGAGATGATTATTTGCTACCCACCTGTATTAGGAGCTACAGTTATTCAGAAGAATGAAATGGTTTCTACATAGTGCTGTAGATTAAGATGGTTTTACTGGGTATTACACATTATAAAATAGCTGGGCATTTTAACAAGCTAGTAATTCTTTAAGGATAGAAAACCCTATACCAAAACTGCTAAAGAAAACCATTGGCATTATTTTATGAGTGCCTGACATGAATAACTGGGCTTACAAATTTTTTATGACTATAATGTCATCCTCTGGTGAAAGGATTGACTGCACTAATTGATTTTTTTTATTTTATTTTTTTTTCCACTGAGTGGTCTTTATCATCAATGGTGCAATTCTTTGGTACTTCTTCTGGAACTACTACTGTGTGTCTTTTATTACTCAAAGCTACAAAAATACACCTCACTGTGGGGAATTTTTATTTTTAACTACTGTTACAGTTTTCTTTCAGTTAAAGGATAATGCTATAGATACCTCTGATACCAAGAAAAAAAGAAAGAAGGGAAAACCACAGAAGCAAGCCCTTCAGCAGTTTCCAGGAAAAAAAAAATGTTCTTCATTTGCACATTCAGTCAGTGAATCCTTGGGTTTTTTTGAGGTGTGTACATCGAGAAATATATCTATACAGAAAAATACGTCAAAGAATTGTTAACTAGTTACGGGATAGCATATTGGCTTAATCCCATACTGTTTATACAATGACTTCATTGGGAGATATGTTTGTGTAAAAGACATTAAATTAGGCCCAAGATTGGACCCAAATCCACAGACATAATTACTAGTTTACAGCACTAAATATCTGTGCTAATATGCTAACCTCACAAACCTTGCTGCTCTTATTGTGTCAGGGATTTTTTAGCAAGAGAAAATAGCACAGCAGTCTTAATTTCTAATCTTAGGTATATAATTTTTATGAGAGATACATAACTCAAGTTTTTTCTTAACTAAATGTAGTTAGGAAGCAGAAGTCCTGTTCATATTTCTTGCACTTCTCCTATGCTCTCCATTCCTCCCATATAGCCAGCAATACTTAATGACTTAAGAAAATAAATAGTAATAAGAATTTGACAGCCCACAAAAACAATGAAATTTATTAAAGGCTAAAATTGCGGACAGATACCTTGGCTTGCATTATGTTACTTTGCTTAGTCAAAACAGATTCTTAACACAAAAATCAGAAGTTACAGAAGATCAGCATATTGCAGCATGAGCAGTTTCCTATGCTTTGCGAGAGACTTTTCTACTTCAACATATTTGAAGTGGTTTAATGACTTCAGAGCAAGAAAAGGTCTGTTGACAAGGATTTCTGGTAGACTGGGTACAATGTCATCTGTTCAATTTTCAGGACAATAATATGTTACTGTGCATTTCTGTAGTACCCATAAATCACATCCACAGCAACAGGACCAGCTTTGTCAGCAAAAGTAATATGTTGTATCCCACCAAAGTACTACAACAGCAGCAACAACAATAGAAAGCAGGAACTGAAAATAAACCTTGGACAGCGTGAGAGATCCATGCTGGTGTTTTCCTGGCAGGTCACAGGCTGCAGCCAGGCTCCAGTTCATAACTCAAACTTTAGGAGCTTGACCTAAGCCAATCCAAGCTTCCTACAGCAGTCATTGCTCAACTTGGGGTTTCATAAGATAGGATTTGGGAACAAACCATGCTGGTTCATCATTTGCCAATTATACTTAAAGAACAAAGAGGCACTCCCTCATCCTCCCCAGTGATGCCTGTGTCATTTCCCTCTTCCCATGTCCTCACACAGGGAAGGATGTTTCTGCTGTTTTCCGTTGATGCCAACTGATACCTGTCACTGACAGACAGAAAATGCTGTAGTCACTTCTGTGGTGCTCCCAGAAAGATCTAGAGGAAAATGCAGGAAAGATTCCCAAAAGAAATCCTGTTTCCACTTCACGGCAGAGATCAGGAGCCTTTCTTTAAACTGATAAAAGCTTCAAAATAATGATGTAAATTCAGGAGGAAAGCCAGGATGAGTATTACAACAACATAATACAGTTTCTTTGCTTCTTCCAAAGTCTTGTAATCAACAAAAATTGGTCCTGAATTTACTTTGAAGGGGATTCAAGATAAAAAATACAGGTCATAGGCTGAGCAACTCCAAGTAAAAGGTGTGTCCAGCCCAGATAGTATCTTTCAGTAGTACTCTGATGACTGACAGATGTGGGGAAGCCTGGATAAAGGAGCAAGCACAACTGTCTGCAGTGCCTGCCAGCATCCAGATGCTCTTGTTGGGAAATATCTTTCAAAAGTTTGGCATCTCTGCTCTGGGGTGGTTCAGAGAGCAGTGAGCTGAACAGGTGTCTCAGGTCAAATCACTTCTTATCAGACATTTTTAATGTGTAATTGTTTTATTGTGTTGTGGTTTTGTTATTGGTCATATCTGTCTTTATCCTTCATATTGCTAAAAGACAGCACAATTATGCACACAGATGGATTTTCAGAAGTACGGAGCAACTCTTATCATATGACATTTTTTATGGGTGAATTTTCAAAACATCTCATTATGGTGACAAAGTTTTTGAAATGTGTGTGTTCTACTCAGTTACCCAAATAAGACCTGAAAATCTGACTCAGCTGTGATTATTGTGGCATCCTAAAAACTCTCACCATACTGTGCAGCAGCCTTGCAACCCTGTTTGGACATGTACTTTCCCTCCCAGTCCTTTATCAGTATCAATAATGTGAAAACTAACATTTTATTTTCCTATCAGCTAAAATATGTCTCTGGGGAGGGTAAAACAGGCCCATTGAATGTTGCACCACACATCTTGTTCTGGCTTCTGATATTACTCTGTACTTGAATTTCCTAATTCTAGTGCAGTAATAATACAACTTGATTAGCCTACCAGCTGCATTTAGAAGGATCATGTCAAGAAATAATCTATACCAATCTTCAAGATGACTAATATGAACTTTTAGAAAGCTCTTTGGGTTTTCCACCATGAATGTACACAGAGAAGTTACTGAAAAGCTTAATTATAGATGTACTTGACATCTACTTTGTGCTTCCTGGAACATAGGGGGTTAGAAAATAGGTTTCTTTTTGATAATCTATGGAGAATCATTTTAGAATTTTATCACATCATAGTACAGCTCTTCTTTTTTTCCTTCATCTCTCCTTCTCCTCCTTCTCCTTCTTCTCCTTCTTCCTTCCTCTTTCTCTCTCCCTCTCTCTGTTGCATCTATGTGAATAAAAAAATCTTGCCTAACAAAGATTATTGTTTCTGCAATACACTAGCAAGGTCCTAACCTTGCAGTCCTTATGGAAACAACTACACTGAAGAGGTAAAGGAAAGGCTGAGCATTGGACATGTATTAATGTGTCTTAACCTTTGGCAGAAGTTCTATCTCTACTTGGGTGTATTAGTAAACATAGACTCTGCTTGATTAATAAGAAATCGATATCCTCCGTATGCAATACAGACAACATATATATATATACACACACACATATATATATATATATGAGTGCATGGGCTACCCAAATGTTTGTTTTGTAAATGAGTACTAAACCTTCAAACAGCAGCCCAGCATGATTTTAGACAAGACAAGCACAATGCATTAAGTGTTTAACTGTATTAAATGCCTTTTTTCCTGTTTACATAATGATGTGCTATGTTTATCTTACAAGCACTGTAAAAATATTAGTTAGCAGTCATAAATATAGTTCTGATAAAATGATACTACTTTCCAGAACTGCTAATCTGTGTTAATGCCGCTTCAGTACAGGTCCTGTAACAGCTGTTAGAATTTTGTCCCCTGTAGGTCAGAGAGAGAAGATGGGAAAATCCTTAATAAAATGTTGTTAGAAGCTACAGGTGGGAAATAAAGAAGCTCTTGTGACCTGTAATCTTATTCCCTCATAAAGTCATGGAGTGCACAGCAGCTTCTGTGGCTGAAATTAGACAACACGCTAGCGGCTTTTCAATCTCAACTTTTGCAGTTCAGTTATATCATTTTCGGTGAAGAACAAATGAAGGATACAGCAAGCACTGCCCCTGACCTTCCTTGCTGTTTTTAATAAGCACATTCAACAGCATGGGCTTCTCTGTCTTAAATGAATTACTATATATCCATGTATTGGAAAGAAAATACAGTAGTGTTTATATTCTGTATGCATTGTACTGTCAGATTTTAATTAACATTTAGGCTCAGGTAAAGAAAGTATGCTAATTTTAATAGTCTTATAATTACTGTGGGACAGATTCCACTGTTCAAATGCAGACAGGTACTCAGTCTTGCACAGAGCCTCCCCAGCTTCAGTTGAGCTAATGAGAGAGGAAGGGGTTACCACCATGCCATTTTCCAGGATTGCAGAAAGGAAAAAATGGAAAGGTAGAAGAGGTAGAAATCAGGAATGAAGCAGTGAATGGGCCATCTATTACCAAAACCAGATTATGTTATGGTACAAGTACATTTTTATGTTTCAGATATTTTACAATCAGCCTCCTATATGGATTTCATTTTTCTCTTTTGATGATGGGTATATTTCACATGTTTTTATATAGACAATAGAGACTCTTTGGATATTATGAATCCTTGCATCCCCCCTTTCTTCCCCTTTGATATCTCAGCTGTCTTTGTCAGATTACAGTACCACAGAGTAAAATTAATATTTTTTTTTCCATTGCCTTTATTAAACAACGATAAAAAACCTCATAGTGCAGGGTAATACATAGCTGTCTAAATTTCTATGGTGAATCTTATTCATTCAGCTGAGAGAGAATCATCTTCTAATTTAAACATTTAAGCTATCTGAATGAAATAGTGCCACAGATAGAGTGAGTTTTCTTTTTACACTATTTTTATCAAAAGTACAGACCAACTTGTTTAAAAATATTCAATTAATACACTATAATGCAATCAAATATTCGCAGCTTTAAAGTCACAATAATTTGTTTGACATAATTATTTGTAATCACTTATTAGTAAAGTGGTGAAAGATTGCTCAAATATGATACAAAATGGTATAAATAATTGTCTCCTGATACAATGAGTTGTCATTTCTGAAAATTTAATGTCATCAAAGCTCTTTTTCCAATAGCACAAGGAACACTATTGCTAATAGACTTCAGAGCTTGAAATAAATAAATCTTTGGAATCCTGTTGCATCTCTTGGGGTGTGACATTTGACAGTCTTTTATAGCGCAGAACGAAACAAGTTTGTGAGCTGGAATTCAATTGTGGTGTATTGATTCCTTGCATCAGTCATTATTCCCTGCTGATTGACAGCTGAAAATTGGTTACGTTAAGTATTTCATATGTTATATTGGCTGACATTTGCTTGCCTGCTCCTGTGTCAATATTGTTGTAAAGATCTCCAGCTCTATGAGATAGCAATATACACTGACTGTGGCTTTTGTGTGATGTTCCAGTGTTTTTCCTGACATAATTTAAGACATATTAAAAACCAGCAGCATCTTCCCTCTTGAGAAGCTTAATGCCAATATTATTGTCTTCCAAGGGAAGATCATGTATGCTCATAATCGGGTGCTAATTTCCACCCATACGCTCATGTTTAGGCATTAGGCACTATAACTGTAAAATTGAGCCTGCTTGATTGATTCATGTCAAGCCTCATCTAGGCTCCTGCAGTGGAAGTCATCCAGCTGACCCTTTTCACACTAAAAGAAGAGATTTGTGTTTCTTTCTTTCACCTGGAACCATCAAATTGACTGAATAATCTGTAATACATTAGTGCTGACATTTGTTAGGCAAGAATTAAACAAGACACAGTAATCATTCCCCTGAATAAAAATTGTGTTTGATTTCCAGCAGAGTTCTATTAAAAGGACAGCACAGCCCATGTCCCCCAAAGTGGGAAATGGTGAATATTTTCTATGTTAATGAATGGAATTAACACTTTAATGACAGATGAATGATCCCTAGCTGCTCCTCACAAAAGCTGCTGAGGACTTTTGGAGGGGGATGTGGTTCCTATTCTTGCCATGAGGACTCCTATGAGCTCTGTGGAAATCCTTCACACTGAATGTTTAAGGGTGACCCTGGTAAAGTTTGAACCACTTACATAAGAGGAGACAGAAGAGAGAATGGTGGTTTTCCTACAACTAGAGCTGGGCAGTCCGAGGAAAAACAGTTTGACCAGAAGTCAATAGGGCAGAATTCCCCATTCACAGTCAACCTTAATAAATGTGGCGCTCTAAAAGGGTGGAGTCAGTGGTGTTGATTTCTGTGACAATACAATACTCCACCCAAAGTCAGTGTGATTACCACAGCATACACTTGGTATCATCAGAGTCTGACCTGATGTCTTTGAGGTCCCAGTGTTATTACTGCATTTGGCAATGTACAACTAGGTAGCTGGAGTGATGGCCAGTGCTTGTCTAGCTGTACTGTGCACTCTCAGTCAGGGCCAGGCTGTAGTGGTGTTACAGTGTACTGTATGTCTGTCCTTTCAGGGATAACCCTGAAGGTAAGATATGAAAAGTATCATTTAAAGAAGCACCTCTTGGCTATGTAGATGGCCTGAGCAGTTTGCACCTCAGCAGTGCACTTAGAAACAGGTTTTTCCCTTGTTCTGGTGCTGAGGATAGACTTTTTTCCATCTGGGTTCTTGGGGTAAGCAAAAGTGAAGATGGGTTACAGGGAAAGCACACTGGAAATAGGCTTTTTCCCTTGGTTACCCCCTGTGAGGGAGTATGAGAGCATCACCATTGTGATGACATGCCTCTGGGCTGACCGCATCAAGAGCAACAGCACTGGCTTGGCACATAGGTGTATGAACTATACAAAGCACTATAAAAACTCTACCAAAAAATTAGGTCTGGAGCAGCTTTCTCCTGCCCTAAGCAAAGCAGATTTTTTCCAGCCAGTCAGGATCCTTCCAACTGCTACTGCAGTACGGTTGTGTTTTCCCTTTTTCTTAGGCTTGAGTAGCACCAGCCTAACCAAAATCAGCAAAACCTCATAGGGATTGCAATTTATTAAGAGCATAAGGCTTACTGGCACCTGAAGCCTTTTAAGGAGCAGGTGAAGTGGGACTGGTTTATGCAGTCAGTCTTCCTGGTGGCAGGTGTTGCCTATTGCATTAGGGCAGCTGCCATGTGGGGGAAGGAGAGGTGGTGGATAGCTTTTATAAGTGGTTTCTGCTGCCTTGGGATGCCTGGAGATGGTGCTTCCCTGGAAAACACTCCAGTGGGGGGGATTCAAGACTTGAAGGTGCATCTAAGAAACCCCTTGCAAAGGGGATTGCAATGTAAAGAGGAATTATCTGAACTCTGGGTGGACGTGCCAAGCCTTGGATGGTATGAGGTCTGTGGGGATGTGCCTGACCCAGCCAGGAGGGCTGCAGCTGATGGTGAGTGGCTTTGGAGTCTTGCTCCTAGAGGATGGTGGATGTTGTGGTGAGAAATTTATCCTGGTGTCCTTGTACTTGGTCTGGGTTTCTCTTCTGGAGAAAGGGTGGCTTTTGGCCCAGCCACAGTGCTTCTCCTTGCCTTTTGTTTTAGCAAGTGTTAGCCCTTCCAGTAGTGCTTCCCTGTAGCCTGCCCCAAACACTGCCTCTGCAGTGGGGTGGGTTTCTTCTGGAAAAGTGTTTGTACCTAGCTCTGCTCCAGGAGAGCTGTGGAACTGGTGTCACCTCCCCTAGTGTGTTTCTTGCTCTCTTGTTCTGGGATTTGGACTGCTCCACTTGTAACTCTGCTTCTAGCTGCACAGGACAGCTTCTGTAGCAGTGTCTGTTGAATGTCTTCCTGGTGCTTACAGTACAGGAGAACAATTTTTTAGTCTTCATACTAGAAAGCATTGGAGGCATGCAGCACAACTAAGTGTTCCGAACATTTAAAAAACATGCAGCTTCTCAACACAGGTACTAACTTCTGAGCATGTAGCTTGTTTGAGTCTATCTGGGGTGCAAAAGTATCTGTTGAGATGATTCCCAAAACATAAAATTTTGAGCGTTACTTGCTCTCATACTTGTAATTTCCCCATTTAATTTTCAATTATGGAACAAACAAGTGCACTCTTATTCCTTGTGCCATACAACTCATTAAATGTTTTGAATATTTCATAGCCCTAAACTGTTCATGTTAATCTGTGAATATATTGTTATAAATAACTAATAGGTGTATAATGAATCATAGCAATGATTTATGGAAGATTTATAGATAGGAAAAAAGTATGTTGAAAAATGCTTTACAAGGGATAATACTGAAGCTCTTTCATCCAAGGCAAACAAACAGTGCTCATCCTCTACATACCACTCCTCCTGATTTTGCACTACATTCAGAATGCTAAAGGGTTTTCGTGGGGGACTGTACTTAAAAAGCTTTGAAAC
Source organism: Chiroxiphia lanceolata (assembly GCF_009829145.1). NCBI lineage: Eukaryota > Metazoa > Chordata > Aves > Passeriformes > Pipridae > Chiroxiphia > Chiroxiphia lanceolata. Next base: position 48,043,803 of record NC_045640.1, on the reverse strand, counting down.
AAATTAGCCTGTTTGATGTCAGCTGATGCACAATACTGTGATGTTTTAGAATGTATACACTGAACGACATGGGTATTTGCAGCTTTTTGAGAGGCCAATTAGAAAAGGATACAGAGGGAAGAAAAAGTCTACAAAAAGTAGTGTGAGAAATCACAATTAAATATCTTCCCTGGATCCGAACTCCAGGTCTTCTGCTGGTGTCCTCATATCACTGAGTGTCCCATCTGTGTGTTTGCATCTGGTAAAGGACACAGAGGTAAAAGGTATTCAAAGTAGTAGAAATTCTTATTATGAAACGATTTTATGGTTAAGTAAAAGAGACAGATGAAATGGTTAGAAGAATGTGAAGAATTCTGTACTCGATATTAAAAAAAATCTAAAAAGGTAAAAGACGTAGCATTTTGGCTTCAGCTAGGATGAAGGTATCAAAAGTCTGATGAGCTAATTAAAAGTTGCATAGGATCCTAATCTCAGCAGTAGTCTGTTCTTTCTTTCTTTTGAAATATCCTGACTAATCTCCACCAAAAAATAGATTCTACCAGACTAGAGAGACCATATAATTGCAGGTGAGCCACCAGGGCTGCCCGGGGAGGTGATGGAGTTACTGTCCTTGGAGGTGTTTAAGGAAAGACTGGATGTGGCCCTTAGTGCCATTGTCTAGTTGGCATGGTGATGATCGGTCATAGGTTGGACTAGGTGATCTCAGAGGTCTTTTCCAATCTAATTAATTCTGCGTAATTCTGAAATGTTACAAAGAGGGTGAAGATGATGCCAGTTGCTCAGACAATTCTATCTTGGTACTTCGTTCAATGTCAGCAAAATGGGAATTTCTAAGGTGTTATAAATATCAAAAGAATAAATGTTTCTTGAAGTAGTAGGGTAAATTATGAAAAACGTCTGTGGATGCACTTAAACTGCATAAAGGAATTGGTCTTTGGGATGGAGAAAGGTCTTTACATAGAAGACATAGGGTTGTGTGATGTGTGAGTGATGGTAAATTTGCTGTGGAACCAGAGGTGTGTGAAGATCTTGAGATGAAACAAACTGAAAATTTCTATCAGTTCCATTAAAACAATACTTTTCATGAAGAAGGAGGATGGAGTTATTTTCTGCGGTCCCATACTGTAACTTCTTTCAAAACCAGGAAAAGGAAAACAGACTCCCCTAAAATAGCTTCCCAAGGAGGTAGCTGTCCTTATGTCATAGCTTTGAGAGAGCTGAACCTCAAAACACAGCATCAGAGGAGGATGAGGGTATTTACAACAGGGTAGTAAGCTGCCTCAGATGGAAGGGCTCTAGCATCCTAATTTTGCTTCTAGTCTGACTGCTAGGTAAACTAGATCACAATAAGGAAAACCCTGCCTCGTGAAGGAGTTCACGGTCTGCACCTTGGAAAATACCCAGGCTGAAGTCACTGAACGGATCCCTGAAATCCAGGGGAAACCATAAATGAAACTTGGGAATTAATGGAGAGGGGAAAAAAATTAAAAAAAATATTAGAACAGCAAGCATTATAAACAGTCTTATTCATTTTGATCCCTTTAGTATTCTTTTATATATATATATATGATAAAATATACTTGCTTTTTTGATACCATGCAACAATGGTTTTAAAATAGCAAGGAAAATTATGTATTCTGGTGACGTCTGCTGGTTGCCTAACATGTAACCAGAACTGTGCATGTTGGCCTTGAAACTCTTGCAGTGCCTCCTAGGTTTCTTGTGACAAATGGGAGTTGATACAAGAACAAGACAAATAGTGCAGAAAAATAGCAAGTGGTGAACTCACCTCAGCAACATTTTCTGTAAGCATTTATGTGAGTATTTTTTTTATGTGAGTGTTTGCAAGAAAGTCTGTATAGAGCGGCATATCCCTGGATATATGCAAGGGTTCATGTCATGAACCTTTGCAAGACAATCTTGAGTTCCCTACTCCTGTTTATAAAAGGTTCAGTCAATCGATCTGGGAACAAAAGCAATAGTGTGTGTCTTAGGTGAAGAGTTAGCTGCCAAACAGCACATAGCAAACAGGGCAGCAGGTCTGCCTCACAAAGCAGTGGCAGTCTTTGGTTACATTGGGTTGGATTATCAGGGCATGGACTTGGGCAATACAGAAGAGCAGATCAGAGAGGTGGGCAAGTGAAAGATTTCTGGTGGAGCTGGATTAGTAATGTGCTAATAGAGAAAACTCCAGGTTAATTGCTTTGAGTTTTCTTTTTTCTTCTGCTCAAGGGATAAGATTCTTTTTTATTTTTAATTTTTTTTTCAAAAGGTCTGCTTTTCACATTCTGATAAAATTATGCCCTCCCATACAGCACTCAGCTGACTTGGAGAATACATCCTGAGCTCTGTAATCAAAGGGAGGTACTTTGGAGACTGTTCACTTTCTAGACCCATCTGAAACCAATGACAGGACTTTCATACTTCCAATCGAGATGCAGAACAAGTGGGTTCCTCTGACCCAAAGTCAACTCCTGTGACTTGGGGGAAGAAAAAGAGGAGAGTTAGAAGGGTAGGAGGTTAAGTCCTACAAATGTTTTTTGCTGATGTAGTAGAACTAAGTCTGTGCCTTTGGGACAGAAATGTACTCGGTTTCCTGCAAGAGCAGCCAGTACAGTCCGATGCATTCACTTTATTTTCAGTATTAAAACCAATTCTTTAAAGAAGCGATCCATGACACAGAGGCTGTTTAGACAGTCTGCAGACCTGCCTCAAATTATGGGCCCTGCTTGAGGACCAAGAACCTGGGAGTTAACCAGGTAGTTACAGCTCACACTTAGTACTGTGATACTTCCATTCTTTAATGGAATTAGCCCCAACCATGGAAAACTTGATATTCCAAACATTATGAAGGTCAAATTAATTTACATTTGTACTTTCTTTTTGAAAAGCAAAAATTACATAGTGCAATATTTTAGTGTGGATAGATGTAGTTACTGATGCCTAACAGGACTATAATGTAGTATAAACCTTTGCAACAGATCACAGTCAGCAAGAGGAGGATGCTGATAAGTGTGAGTCCCACATCCAGTTGCATATCCCAATAGACAAGTAGCCATTATGGCTCCATTTGTGCTCCTTAAATCTTAGAGCATCCAAGCATAAAACCCCTATATGGAACAATACAAAACTGGCTCCTAGGAGACCCATCTTAGAGCTGATGTAAAGCTCTGGGTGGTTGTTTCATAGTACTCACTAGGAACATATTTGCCCAGTAAGGCTGCTGGCACAGACTTGATTAGATTAAAGCTTGAGGACTGCCATGGAACAAAGTCATCTCTGTAACTGCATTTGCACACATACCATTGCCTAGCTGTATTCCCTCTACCAGCTGCAGCTCAGGATGTGCCAGATACTTTTAATGCAGAAGTCTGAGTAAGAACAGAAGCAGGACATTTGGGAGGGGCTGTAGTGCAAGGGCAGAGGCAGGATATGAGGAAAATGGTAGTGGTGGGAGGTAGCATGATAAATTTGATTGTACTCTTGCTGCCTATGGCTATGGGGTGGCGATGCTTTTACAAGCATCCTTACAGCAGCACTGAGCATTTTGGCACACTAAATACATGTGATTTTTATGTTCCACTTTGCTATCCTGAGAGATGCTTGCTTGATGTGTGTATTTACAGAGGATGCAATATCCCAGAGAAATCTCTGTGCTGTAGGAAGAGTATGTGTTTAAATACAATTCTATGAGCAATATGTGAGATAATACACTTAATCCAATCCAAGTTCATCAGTTGTGTGTTTTTAGTTTCATCATTAATACTTATTCATTAAACAAAACTGAATTTTCATGCTCATTTTCTCCTAGAAATATTAGAAGCTGTTAGTAACTTAGGTCACTGTAGCCTTTAAAGATTGCAGTATGGCATAATTTTTTTGTCAAACAGGACAGAACTCATCTACTCTCAGTTACATAGCAATATGATTTATTGTCACAGGCTACAAGTACTACTTATACTAAAGCTTTATCTTGTCATTGGCCTGAAAGACTATTCCAATTAATGCCAGTTTGGACTTGCCATGTAAACTGCTGAGGGTGATGGGCCTCAATTTCTGTAGCTGCTATCTGATAGCCAGTGCCCGTCACTGAAAATTTAACAGGTCATTCAATACTAGTCAACAAAAGACCCATGAAGCCTCATTTCACACCAATTACTATTTAGCATATGTATATAAATTGATTTTAAAAAATTCGTAGGGACTCCTCTATGTTATAATCTGGCCCCACGTGTCCCTGCAGCCTAGTCAGATACAGTATCCCACTAGTCTGATAGCATCCCTCCCTAGCAGGTCCTGTCCATTGTAGCAATCAGTGCCCCTGCTTGCCAACACAGCTCTTCCATCAGACCAGGTCTGCCCCAGCCCTATTCCGACCCTGTTTCCAAAGGAAGGGTTTGGGGTTTTGCCTGGAAAACCTTGGGTTTGCAAAGTGGGGTCCTGGTCAAACTCCAACTGTAGGTGCTACTGGGTGACACATCTGGGGGCTACTCTGTTGCTCCATTTGCCATCCTCACCCTTTTCAAAGATATGACCCCCTTCCTCTTTATTTTTCTGCCTCTTTTGGACAGTGATGTTTTGTTAGATTTCACAATATTTCTTACCACTTACCTGATTGAACTGTTATGATTGTTTAGAATCTCAGGTGTTTTCTTTGCAGTAGGAGAACAGGCATTTATTGTTTATTGCTAGTGATTTTGAATATAACAAATGCTAAGTGCCAATCTTGAGGTCTTAAACTTCCATCTAAACTACTCCCTCATTCTCTAGCTTGTACAGATAATTTGTAGAGAATGAGATTTTTAAAAGGGAATTTTCTTTATCAGTAGAAACAAACAAAAAAACCCTCAAAACAAACATCATGAAAACGTGGTTTTGGAACAGCAGCATAACTTTTTAAGAGATCTCTGGAAAATTGGGACAACTGCAGGTGCAAATAATACTTTGTTCTTACGCAGGGAGAATCTGTGCTTTTTTCTTGTGTTGTTTTTTCCATTTCTAAATTGCCATGAGAGTAAAGTTGCCTGCAGCAACTGGTGGGCTAAGTATTCCCTGTCCATCTCCTGGGTGTCACCTGCTAAGGTGAGGAGTTTGAAAAAGCCTGGACACATTATGTATGGGTGGCCTTTTGTTTATGACAGACAAAGGCAAAATCCTCTGGATTACTGGAAGATATCATATAACACACAAGATGGAGTTACTATTATTCTTTTCTAAGGCATATTGTGTTTCCCTTGGGCAGAGAAAAGAAAGTGCAGCCAATCCTGGGAGGGTAGCTCCTATTAAAGATTTATGCAAGCCTGAATTATTTGGCTTTAAACTTTTTTCTCTTTCTAATAAGAGGGATGCTTTCTTTAGGCACAGCATACTGAAGGAGATGGTATCACTGGTAATCCTTGGCTTAGGCATAGAGCTCCTAAATGTTTTGAATTAGGTAGATGATGAGACTTTGATTTATTTTTTCCTTCCCCTTTTTTTTTTTTGTTTCTGCATTTAAGGTTTCACTGCAAAATTTCCCACTGAAGTAGTAATTTGGTGGGGTTTTACCCCTGTCTCTAAGTCTTTTTTTTTGGTGTATTCATTCAGTGAAACATCTTTGAAGCTGTTGAACTGTGTAAATGTTATATTAACATTTTCTTTTGTAATTATAGACATTTACTTGCTCTTGTTGAAATAGCTCTTTCAAGGGGAAGGAAAGAAAGCAGGAAGTGAAAGTACATAAAGAAATGGAAAAGTAGCCATGTGCTTGATTTCATTTTTGAAATAAGTACTTTCAACTTCTAATTTACATTTCTTTAAGTTAGTAGTTGAGGATAGACAAACAAAGAATACTGGAAGAAATAATTTAATTTTCTTCCTTTGTTACATTAGATCACTTAATTTTCACCTGTTTGGTTTGCATATGGAGATTTGTCCAATGAGCCCTGCTTTCTGAATTTAAGCAACACAGAGGAAAGCTCTGGGAGGCTTGTGTTCATCAGCCTGCAATTCACAAATTACAAAATGGCAAGCAATTGCCCGAAATAAAGATGACAAACAATGTGAATTAGCTATTAGTCCAGAGGGTTTCAAGCTCCTGTGGCTTGATTAAATTAAGTCTAGTGTGCTTAACTCAAAGTGGCAACTGATCCTTTAGGAAAAAGCCCTACATAATCTAATACAAATTGTGATCTTTTTTATGGGTTATTTAAAACATCCAGTAAACTTAATGGAAGAATTTTTTTTTTTGGTGGCATTCTACTGGGTCATGTTATAATTTCTAGGTAATATAGTCATTTCTGTGGATAACTTCCACAGAACTCAGATTAATCTCTTCTCATTTATTCTCACAACCCTTTATTCCATGTTATTCATACCAGTGGTGTTTGTCCTCTGAATACACTTTGCCATGAGACTATTTTATCTATAGCAGGATTTCTGATGGAAAGTGCAGCTAATATTTCAGTGTTAACGCAGTTTGTGTGATCTGTCTCCTTCTCTCTTCTATCAGTGGTTATTATTTCAACAGATTATTTTTTTTTTCTGCTGCCAAGCCAATGCCAGGAGCATATTTGTGTTGTTACTGTTGCTCAGCAACTGTGATCTCTTCACTAGGTCTGACAGTTGCTTTCTCTCCAGGAGAGCAGAGATGCAAGAAGGACAGATGCATTGATCCTCAACGCATTATCAGATCTTGTCACACACTCGCTTTGAAAAGCTGATAGCATCTAATAATCTTACTCAAGGCTCATTTTACACATCATTGGGCTTTTACAGTTAAACTTAGAAAAATGTATTGTCTTGTTCTGTCAAGGCAGGGAGGCTAATAATTAGGCCACTTTTCATTGAAAAAAGAAAAAAGCAAAACTATATGCTTTTAAAGAGGCTTGGTCCCTACAGAACGGTATTTTATCCCATTTAGAAGCTGCAGACACATTAATTTCTGTATCAGTCCTCACCAGTGATCTATGTTTTGATTCTATAGACCTTTGTGTGGTGCAGCTTCTGCTTAACGGTACAAGCCATGGTATCAATCAGAAAATGGGTCATATTGTTGTATTTTAATCCAGGATAACTAGGAACAGTAATTGCACTATCCTCATAGGAATCTATTGCAGGTAGAAAGATACTTCCTAAGCTGAAGAAGGAATGTCCAAAAGAGAAAAATACAAAGGAGTCTTAATTACATAAAATCAAAATGCTAGCCAGCAGTCAAGTAGGTCAAGACTAAAGAACTGGTTGAGTGACTGAATATGGCCAATAATAAATTACTTCAAACCCAATAACATAAAAACCTGCAGAGCAGTCTAAGCCCGGTGACTAAATGAAGAGTAAAATGTGCATTTAAGATACAGAAGGATATAAAGAAGGTTGATGAAAGGCAGGTTGATGATCTGTCAGCAAGTAGGACTTGCTCTGGAGGTGCTTTGTGATGCTCTGACCTAGGACCTTTGTATCACGGGGAACACATCAAGTCAAAGTGCTAGAAAAAGATATTTTGGATCAAATCTGTAAAATGGCTACTACTAATCAGCAGGGCCAGACAGAAGTTACCCACAGTTTAAAGGGACTCAGAACAAACTTTCTGATCTGCAAACTGTGGCTTCAGGCTGGCCTTGCAAGCAGGGAAGGTGGTGAGCACAGCCTGACCCTTCTGGAAAGGGTTCAGGAACTACCCTGGGTGTGGCAGTTGTTTAAGCATCACTCTAGCAATTAAAAAAAAAAATGGTATGATTATAATAAGGAAACTCATGATTACCTTGAGTGTGATACATTAATAGTCAGCATTGCTCCTGCAGAGGAGGGAAGCAATGAACTACAATTTCATGGGGGTTTTTGGAAAGTGCCAGCAATGGTGGCTGCTACAGGCTGTAACTGGCAGGTGTATCTCCTGATGATCCAGGCTGGAGATCACCTTCACACGTCTCCAGCCCCAGCACTCGAGTTCCCTTTCATGGAAGGTAAATGCAAACACCCACCTTGCAAAGGCAGGGAGGCAGACTCAGTGGTCACCTCCCTCTAGGCCTGAGGCGGGCCAAGTTTGCTGTCTCAGTAATTTAAGCACTGGTTTAGTTACTGAAGGGTGGGAGGTAGCCTTTTCATACAGTCACTGAAAAGGCAGGGAAACAAAACACAAAGGCACCCTATAAAACACTGAAGGAAGTTAAGTTGTTATAATACCAATGGGGAAAATACTTTCATGGGATTGGAAAGAAAGCAAATGAAGAATGAGGCTAAATGATGAGAGATACAGAACAATCTCTGGAAAAGCTTAGCTGATTTTAATTTTTCAATTTAAAACGTACAAATTGTGAAAGATGTTCACAGAAGCCAGGACAGACATGGATTGTGAGGAAGATTAGATGAAAAGCAGTAGCACTGACTGTAATGTGTGAAATAGGGTGTACTACTTACAAAATCACTAAGCAGTGAGTTTGAAATACCAACCAGGAGTGGGGTTTTTTACCCATGGTAAATCATGTGTTATGATTAAATTGTGGAACTTAGTGTTGAAGTGCTGAGATTATGAAGATGTTCATATCCTGATTTGACAGAGTAATAGAAAAAGGGTTAATTTTTAAAATTTTTATATTTATTTTTATGTATTATATATATATTTATATAATATAGATATACAAAGCCACTTAAATGGCTTTAAATGCATTGGGGTGACCACAGTCCTCTGGAAGTGAAGAGTATATATAGTAATCCCCCACTAGTTTCTGGAAACTGCAAAGGGGAAAGAGTACCTTGAAGCAAGCCAAGTGTGTGCCAGGGCTATTGCAGCCAAATTGCATCTCAGTTCAGTGCCTGCATACATTCCTGCATGTATTAATTTACTTTATATATATTTAGTTAACGATTCGAAATTTGGCAAAAAATCTGCTAGTATCTTTGTGAGGTGTTGGCCAATTACTGCACATAGATAAAAAGTAAAGATATTTGACAGTTAAACACAGAATAGTGTGCATTAAGTGGAACCTGTCTTTTAAAGCAGGTCTCCAAATTATCAATGCTATTTCAAGGACCTCTGTCAATTTGACACTGTAGACACCAAGAGATGGTCTTCTCAAATAAGACTCTTGAACTGGTGTTCAGCACAACTGGAGAAGCAGCAGCAGTCCTTTATAGTCTCTTGATATGTGCACAGGAGCCAGAAATGCTCTGTAACTCTAGAAAAATATTTTTCTACTGTGAATAAATGCTGCATATATGCAATGAAACTTATAGCAGGAGTTATTGTTTTTTTCCTCAATATACAAATTAATGCCATTTATTTAAAAACTCTAAGTTCTCTGCATGTTTTTCTGAAGAAGCAGAGATGGTAATCTTGTGTTCACTAAGGCAACTTGAATATGCTGAGTGTGTTCATTATTAGTTAAGTAATTAAAAGCCAAGCTTACTAGTTTGCATTCAAAATGCTGTTAAACTGCCCAAAAGATTGATCTGGCACTCCAGGGGAGAGGTTTCCCCTATAACTATTTCTATTTGAATTTGCATTGCTCCAAAGATGCTATATTTGTTTTACTTACACAGGTATCTTTCCATAGTTGAACCCAGAACTCAAGGGTCTAGAACCAGCTGCTAGTTGGAGAATGGACAAAGTTTTATAGGTTGTTGTTTTTTTTTTTTTAATACAGTATCTGTCATAACTACTGTATTAACATTTATTTACTAGAAGACATACAGCTACCTGGGTAGCAAAGCTGCAATAGCCCTTCTGTTTGAAGAACAGTTCTCAAACATGTCTAAAATCTCACGTTATGTTTTTTTTAAAAAAATTGCCATTGTCTTTAACCACAGTGTATCCCATGCAACACGGCTAATATCTGTGGCATCTAGTTAATTCTTTACATCTTGGGGATGTTTTAAACTGTTATCAAAGTTCAAAGGAGAAAGCTTATAACATTCAGGTCCCTTTGTTCAAGGAAGGCATCTTTCAGCAACTCAATCAGCAAACTATTTCACTTTTCTCTTGTTTATGTTGTTTCCCTGTGATGAGACAGGAGCAGCCCCACAGCACACGGTAACTGGGAGGTCACGTGTTCATGTGCAATACCTACAAACAAATCTAAAAGAACATATACTGGTCCCAGTTTTCATCTATGAAACCAAACTGTGAGGCCTTCTGGGTTTCATTTGCTGTTTTAGGGGGTTACTTAAGAGTTCATTGCCAGCAGAATAAAGCAGCCCCTTCCTCCATTAGTATAAAGAAAGGATGGGTGGTCAACTGGCACAGTTTTAGAGACACTTGAAGAGATGTCTGTCTTTGAAAGTTGATGGAAGTAAAATGGAAAAAGTGTGAATTTCTCTGCCTGACAAAGCAAGCTGACTCCCAGTGCTCAACAAAGCTGAGAAGCTGGGTGGAAATGGACTTTAAAAGGAGTTCATGCAACAGACTGACTCTTAAGAGCCAACTCACAGTAGTTGAAAACATACCTTCCCCAGTACTTGTCTGGGTTGACAGGGTAAATATTTCTAATTAGCAGAGAAGTTAATAGATGAGGAAACATCCCTTAGGCATCACACAAAATATATATAGCATTACTCACTGCATTTATGCTTAAATGACAGATGACAGCCCTGAGAAGAAATAGCTGTTCGCTGAAAATTCTTGCCTTTTGCTACCTTTTTTAATTTTATCCTTAGCTTTTACTACTTAGCCAGTTTCGTATCTGTTGGGTCACTTTAACTCATGCAGAAGCTTGCACTGGCCCACATTCATTCTGTATCGCTGAATTAGCATGGCTGAAAGGACAGTAGTGGCCCCTCCTCCTCTCTTATGGATGCATCATACCAATTTTTTTCATGAATTTGGCCTATAGTGATGTTTCTATTATGTGAGCTAGCTGGTGCCTTGCAGGCTTTACGAAGGGGAAAACACTTTTCCCATGTGAGCATTACTGTAGAAACTATTAGATAAGAGTCCTTGCTTTGACATCAAGGGCAGAATTGCTCAGTCCCTCCCTTATGTTGCTCTGTAATGGCTTCACACGTGGCCAAAAGACTTAGTACTTCAGGGAACCAAACTCACAGTTATATACACACAATCATTTTAATATTGGTGGCATTCCTTATGAAACACTGAAAGCCATGTGGGTTCCTAGTCAGAGAACAAAGCATAATACATGATTATTGCCAGTATTCTGATTCCTGATTGCTCATATATGGCTCAAGTCTTCTACATTGGTATACAAATATTTACAGAGGTAAAAGAAAATAGATATTTTATAACAACAACAACAAAACCCTAGAATGCTGGTTGTGTAAAATTAAATTTTTTTGTTGAGACATCTGCAAGGCTGTGCCTGGAATCCCTGCTGCCTGCCTTGCTCCACACAAGGAGTATTTTGTTTATTACAGTTCAAGCAATGATAAAGTAGCCCATGATTGAGCTCTGGTGTTTGTTTATCTGTGTTATAATTTGAGGCATGATGTCATTAGGCTTAAAGGCTATGCTTAATCTATGTTTATTCTTCTTATGACTTGATGTATTACTCAATACCTCAGTGTATTATTAGCTGATCTTAATGGAGCTTTTTATTACTCTTTGAGCTTTTTCATGTTTCAGGTGGCTTGTCTGTGTTTAAGGCAGGGCTTCTACTGCACCACAGAAGCTGCTTTTAATTCATTGAAACCATGTCACTGGGGAAAACCTTATGCAGAATTACACGAAAGAGACATATAATTTGTATCATAGAAATTCTAACTGGAGATAAATATGTGAAATCCCATGTTGTTGCATTTTTTTGCTTTGTTGCTTGTTTTGTTGGGGTTTTTTTTAAAGGTAAGAGAGTAGGTGACAAAAATGAGTGAAACTATACCTAAAAAATTGTGATGCACTGCAGTAAGGTCCTCAAAGCATTTAAACCAGATCTCTGATGCTCAGAAACTTCCATCCAAAAGCAGGTGTTTGGTTTTTTTTTTAAATCAAGTGCGAAGAGGGAAACAAAGAAAAACTACTGTATAATGACCACTGGTTTTTTAAGCCTTCTATCTATTCCCAATGCCTGATAGGGAATGACACTGGAGTACTGAAGCAGTAGTGCTCATTCACATCACTGAAGAAGACAATTTATACAGCTGTGACTATGTATATACCTTTCCTAGATGCATTTCTATCTCTAGCATTATTTCCTAAACACCTTGCAAATCACAGGGAGGATGATTCTATATGTGGTATTTCTGATTCATAATTACACGTTTCCCCATTTCAATGTAATTTTCAACTATCTTTGTAATTTTCCTCCCCCTTCCTCTGATCCACACAATGGTATAATATTTTTGTACACTAATTCCTTTCAAGGAAACAAAAATATTTTGACAGCTGAGCTGGCCTATTTATTATGTATAATAGGCAAAATATTTCCCCAACTGTTTAAATCTCACATACAATGTTTTGGATGGGAGATGGAGAGCAAAACTACTGAAAATAAGGCTTTTATGGTTTGTAGAAAAACTAGAAATGAACAGCAATTTTTTTCACCAGCCACTGGGGGTCAACCAGTGTGGAGCCAAGATAGCATTTTCTTCCTCCCCGCTCATGTGCCTCCCCATATGCCTCATTTCTTTGAAACCTGTGAAATCCTATGGAAGGTTAGATATACCCTCAGAGCACCAAGGATTTGTGCTTATAGTGCAAAGTCTTGTGATGGTGTTGGGCTCTGTCAACTCACTCAGGTTAAAGTCCTTTTTCTGTTGCAATGAAGGAGAAAACATTGACAGAATTTCTCCTCAAACTAGTCAAAATCTGAAAAAAAATAGTAACAATAAATATTAATAATAACCTTAACAGAAGATGGGGCTGTTCAGTAGGCTTAAATGAGCCAAATAATGTCATAACTGATGTTTGTCAGATGCTTGTTTTCTTGGTATGGTCATGTGAATCCCACAGATATGTCCCTGTAATTACAAACAGGCTCCGAAAGCTGTGCTGAGATAAAACAGGCTCCTGTTATAAAGGAACCATAAAGTAATGGGTGGGTTAGTTTGTTATAGTTCTTTTCTTTTTAATAACAGGTGTTAACATTGCATATTAATGAAAATCCCATCAATTCCTTTAAAAGACATTTACCAATGCAACAAAAACTTAAAATTTCAAGTAAAAAATCTTGACAAAGCAAACCACAAAGAAGATTGGCTGGTTCATTGCTGAGTCCCCAAAACTTTGGGATCATGTTAATTAGCTGCAGATAATTATCAGCATACAGATGCCTAGGATACCCATGGAAATTATGAAGGGGCAAAATCCTTGTGTGAGAAAATTCATGTTGACCACCTACAGCTATGTGCATCTACATTTACAATGTGAATTAATTCTTGTAAGTTTTATTGTTATAAATGTTAGTGCTAGGTAACTAGCTTTTTAGCAGATGTATATGATAAGAGCAAGTTATACATAAATACATTATTTTCCCCAATCCTTAGGTTGTCTTTTTTAGGTTGTTTTTGGTCTTTTGAAGCAGAGCCTGGTTTTTTTTTTTCTTGAATGTAATTATATAATAAAAAGTAACTTTTATGTGCAGTAATAGCTGCTTACTCATTCAACTTTTATGCTTTCAACTGCTTGTCTGAGGTCATTGGCTTTGCTGTGATTTCCTGTTCACTGCCAAACATGTGATGATATCAGAAAAGAATGAATTCACTGAAATAAATTAAGCACGGATTTGCATAATAGTATTTGGACACATACAAAACTCTTGGTCTCATAGGATCATTTTACTTCAAAATTCCTTCCAATGCAAGTATCCATGTCTCACCTGGATGCTTGTTGCATGGAAGAAAGGCTTTGGAAATATTACTAGGAATTCAAGTAAGTGAGAAAAGCAGCACACAGAAAACGTCATTTCTCTGACACCTTACATCACTGAGATCTCTTGTTTGTTCCTTTCTGTGATGCTAGTCCCAGAAAAAACACCCCTTCCCGCATTGAAATTCCAAGGAAAAGACCTGATGTAACTTATTGTGCGCTTCCTCAGCCCAATTTCAAAGGGCCTCCTCAGCCTTCTCAGAATGTGTAGTCCAGAAGAGAATGTCTTGGTTACATTTGATGCAAAGTATGAATGCTTTATGCACTTTTGACTGAGAAGTTTCTCCCTGAATTTAATCTCTGTACATGGTAATTTTACCACTATCTACCATCTTGCTTGATTTTGAAAGCTGCATCAGGCTGGCTGACTTGCCTGAAAGATGAGTGAAGCATTTGTAATGCTAAGACTCCTGCTGGGGTTTGGAGGCAGCAGCTGGCTGTGTGATAGGCACTTAGTGCCACTGCTATGTTATCATCAGCCAAGAGCATAGAGAAGGGGAAGGAGACCTGTTGGAAAAATTACAGTTGAACATAAGTATGTGTCGGGAGGTTTTGTTTGGGCATATACCAAAGCCATTGATTATGAAGAGATTTACTGTTCAAGGCTCTTTATTTACAATATAACTGAAGTCAACTATTGCAGTCCTAAAGTAAGGACTGTGATTTTTTTAGAGGGTTTTTTAGAGACTTCCATGGAGTCTCAAGCATAAACTTTGAAATAACATTGGATAAGAAAGGCAATATTCTTTCCTTTCCACATATTTGTACTGTTGCATTCTGCTCTCTATTGCACATGGCAGAAATCTGGTGTTAGCTCTGTGATGTTCAAAGCATTGATCCCCCATATACACCAATGTAACCAACAGCAGAAATGGGGCTAGGCAACTTATTAAACTCTTCAGAGGTTGAGTCTATCCTACCCACTGCCTTTTTTCAAAGATACTTTATTATTGGCTCGTTTCAGCAGAGCCTCACATGTCATTTTAAGTGCAATCTTTACTCATTCTTTCCCTTATAGTCTATTTTCCTTTTGTAGACTATGTAAGTAGATTTTGCAACACCAAACACCAGAAAATGCACCAGGTTCTCCAAACCGATGCTAAGGAAGATGATACTGTTACTCTGCAAACATCAAAATATGTATATTCATTTCACCATTCTTTCACTTTGCACTCTTACTTTTTGAGGAGGAAGAGTAGTAAGGGGGGAAGATATATGGATTAAACAAGGTTAAGAGACTGTTCCAAAATGGTATCACTGGAAGGTAGTGTACCAATGAATTGAAAGGAGTAATAGGCTTCAACATCATCTAATCTCACTAGGGAAGCAAGATCATGGCAAAACACTCAAAAATGTATTACAAAATAAAAGTAAAATAAAAAAAACCAAACACCTAAGTGAAAGCATGCATGCATATCCAGGGGTCTTTCAGTCATCAAACAGGGTGCTAATCATACCTTGAAAGTTGTGTTTTTATCAGTCTGGGTAAGTCATTTTTGTAAGTTCATGCATGGTTTTAAGGAATTGAAATAGTATCAATATCATTTCTTTGCTAGGTAGACTGCCATAAAAGCCATTTTTCCCCTTTTGAATAATATATATTATATATATACATGTCAATAAAATATTGACAATTAATAGGTTTTGGTAGGAAGGAGAGGCCTGCACCTTATCTCCCTGACATGTCAGAATTGACTAACACAGAAAGATGCCTGTAAAACATACTGCACCCTGGCAGATGGATGGCATACACATGAAAGAATACTACCAGATATAGCTGATACCACCTTAAATACTTCTAGTATTTCTCTACTATAACACTAGCAGTTGGTGGCTTAGCAGTAGGGCATTCATTCCCAGGCTCACAAGATAAAGTGCCAGAGTTTATTTTTTGCTGAGACTTTTGCCATTGTCTCATGTACAGAATTACCTAAACTTATGGATGGAAAATATCTTTAACATCCACTTATCTACAAATGCATATTATGTAGTTGAGCATACAGACAAGAACAGAAAGGAAGGACACTGTAATGAGGCAGCCCTTTCTGCTGATATTAGTATTTGAAATAATTTAATTAAAATACTATTCCCTGACATTAACTGAATAGTACAGGTAACTGCTAATTTTATTTCATTCCAATTTAAAATCAGCAGCGAATGCTGAGCCAAGTGCTGTAGAGTTGGATCTTATCAGCAAAGAAAAGTTTCTGATATGAAGTCAGGTGTGTGTAAGTGCTCTTTCCACAGAGTTGTAGTTATGCTCTGAACCAATTATCTGTAACCTGTTGCTAACTATGGCAGTGCATTACATAAAGTGTTATCAGTGTCTACAACTTATTATATTGGTATCATCTCTAATTTGTTACACTCTACAAAATTTACTGAGTCTGTACAAAGTGGGAGGAATGAGTTATCAATTTTGAGCAAAAGTGAAGCTCTCACAAATTGCATGATTTTTCCAAACAGGCAATATGTTCCCTTTGTAATGAATGAAAAAGTTTGTTTTTTGGACTTTCTAAATGACTAAGTTATATCAGGACTTAGAAGAAGGAAATATTGCCAGTGAGGCTGTAAAGATGTAAGAAGCTGCTCTCGAAAAGAAGAAAGGACAATTGCTCTCCTTTGCAAAAGAATGAATGAGGAAAAAAAAAAAAGATGAGGTGGGAGCTTAATAGATGCAAAAGTATAGTATAGCCTGTGGGGAAAAAAAATTGAGTGACCATTTGAATTTGCCTTTACCTCCTTAATATGTCTCTTTAAATACTTCTTTTTTTCTGATATGTACTTCTATACAGTATTAACCACCTTTGTTAACTGGTTTCAGTATGGGGAAAAAAAAATTCCTTTTATCTTTTTAGTAGGTTAGAGGTTCAGGAGGTTACTTGGGTCAGTTCACTAGTGACAATTAGTTTTAACAGACAGACTCTTAACCTCAGCCTGATGCAAGAAGTGGAGAACTTAATCTATTTTAAAAAGTCATTTGTCACTGTAGGATGACTTGGACAGTTACAGCAGAATTCCTGGTAAAACCCTGGGATCTTCTGGTAAACAGCAAAGTACCAGTTGTTTTCAGGGTGGCAGAAGTGCATGTCAGAGGCTGAATTATATAGGCTAGGGAAATCTGAAGTAACCTTTCAACTCCAGAAGAGTTTCCTTGTAGGAGAGAGAAGTCCAAGGCATTTTTGGAGCAATAGGTCGGGATAGCTTGCTCTGCTGTCATCTTTATGGTCCATAAATGAAGACTTCATACTGTTAATTTGGTTTCTCTCAAAATAATTAAGCTTTATTTTCACCACTGAGCACATGGCAAAGCAAAGAGAACAAATTGTACTAAAGTGACAAAGCAATGGGTGGAAATGGCAATACTTAATCATTCTGCATTCACTGTAGTTTTTGATGGCAGTCCACAAAAAATGACGAACTAGGTCAACAGGCATGATGAAAGCTTTCTGTTCTGCTAATCATCCTCATGGCAATCATCTTATTGATGTTAGAGACAGTTTAAACATTGGCTATTCAAAGCTGAAGTGAAGCTAATTAACCATCCACTCTCCTGTGGTTATGCAGGGCCAGTTGATTCCTGCACAACTTGAAACTTCAAAAGAAGAAACAGGTCCTTTTCACCTGTAACTTAAGGAAACAAAAATAGTTTAAGTAAAAAAACAAACCCAAAAATATACCTTAAGAGATGTCCAAATGAAACCCTGTAATGGCTGCTGAGGAGTACTGCTACTCTAGTAAAAACAAGAATATATGTTCCTGCACATATTAGAATATCATTATGTGCTAAAATATAGGATGCTTTCACTTTGATTACCTAGAAATTAAAAGGTTTTGACTTACATAAGTATGAATACTGCCTCCTCTCCCCCAAGGTTTGAGACTTAAATAGTCCTGTTCAATCAATTACTTATTAATATTTTGTGATCATAAGTAGTCATGCATACTAGAGTTGCAATATGCTGCTACAGACTTGACTAATGAATAAGAAGTTAAGTATACCATCTCTTCAGCTTCATCTCTCTAAACTGGTATTGAGTTTCTGTCAGTGTACATAAAAAAAAAGAATTAAGTTTACTAATAAATTTAAAAGTCCAACTGATTTGGGAAAACACGAGTTGTTTCCCAAGGTGAGTAAATAATCGTTGTCTTAAAAATATTGACAGAGGGGTAAGAAAGTGTTTAATTTAGAAAAAAAAAATCAGATCTAGAAAAGGGATAGGACTGTTTAGTAGACAACGACAGTAAGTCAAGAAAAAAGTTAGCATACATTGAAAAGGAAAACAGCTAGAGAAAGATTCACTAATAAGCTCCTGCAGCTTATTTCTGGTAATGCAGTCTGGCCATAAACTCAGTTTTAACACTCCAAGTAATTCAGGCTTGCATCTGCACTACATCATCTGTGTGCTGCAAAGAGTTGCAGCAAGCCAGTTGCAGCATACCCATTAATTAAGGCTTCTGAGTGGTTATTCAGATAATGCTTTTTCCATATAATAAAAGGATAGTGTTAATACAAATGTACAAGTGAAAGCTTGAGAAATGAGCACAGTTGTCTCACCTTTTCATAAATTGTACATGTTTCAGCTTGCAATGGAGAGCAGAAAGCGAGTGCTTTTGGGCACTGCACTTTTATTGGGATTTTTTTCTCTGTCCTTCCATGGAAGCTTGTTCTGTCTCAGTCTCACTCTCCTCTATAAAGATTGGCATGTAAACACATGTCAGACTGTATGGGGTAGTTATACTGTAGGCAAATATTCAAAAAGAATCACAACAAGACCATCACACTACTCTTGTATAACTTGCAGAAGGCTGAATTCACATGTTAGAGTCATATATACTAATGCAGCATGCCCTACTGTCAAGGGATTTGGGGTTTCTTGGGGATTTTTGGCTTTTTAAAACTTATTTTTAGCAGAATGACATTTGCCTGTCCTTACCAATTCCCTTTGTTTCTAACCTATACAGAATTTTGTATCCACCCATTTTGTCCTAAGCTGTCAAAGAGCTGAAGATCTCAGAGATGACACTTGCATAAGCTTTATCAAAGAAATGAAATGCAAAAAAGCATTGTATTTCCACACCTGTCCAAGCCACAATATGTGTGTCACTTGCCTACTTGAAAGCTACAGCTCTTGAAAGGGAAGTGGTGTTAAGAGGCAAAACTAAGTGGGAATCACCTAAGATGTAGAGCACAAATTTGAGGGAAACCAGGCTGCGCAAATACTGCATGTTATGTAACAGTTTGATTTACTTAATACCTAAAATAGTCTGTTTTTCCATAACATTTTAATCTAAATTGGCTTTCCTCAGCTGACAAGATTAACTGTAATGACTACAGATATATAGATACCATCCTTCCTACCTCATGGTTATTTCTGTGACTGCAAGTTTTATGTTGTGTCGTTCATTGCCAAGCACAGAGATGCAGGCTCAGCTCTGCCATGTGAAATACCAACAGCAAAGCTTCCTAAAAGTGTTGGAGAGACAGTGGCACCTTGTTATTTGCAAAGGGCAAGATTATGTTGACTTTACTTCAGTTTATGAGCACAGTGCTTGACGAGTCACACAGCAGTATAGCTGTAAGCAATCTTCAGATTCGCTGCTGTTTGTGTGACAGCACTGTGGAGACGGGTATTGCCACGAGTGACTTGTGTAAAGCAACAGACAGTTGGTTTTTTGGTGTTACTGCATACAGCATGCTGACCTGCATGTGCAGCATCTAGTAGGTCAGTTAGTAAAGCATCTATTATGGTTTTTGAAATCAAATCACAGACTGTACATAAGCATTCTCATTGCATATTTATCTTGAAGTGCACTTAAACATCCTTACCTTAGCATCTAATGTGTTAGCCTTACCATTTTTAAATGATGTAGTGTTTTCCCTTTAGCTTGTGTTTGAATTGGGCACACAGAACAGATCATCTCAATGGTATAAACTGAACAGAAATTTAAAATGTGTCTGCTGTGGATGCTTTTTAAATGGGAGGATTTTTCTTTGCAGCACAGACATACCTGTGCAGATGCTGCTCACAGAGCGAGCTCCATGCTATCCTGTAAACACCCAGGGCAGTAGATCACATGCCAGGGCAAAACGGTGGGAGTGATTAAGACAATATGCGATTTGACTGTCCTCACCTGGTAATAGGTCTCTAGGGAAGGATACACAGTTTTCTTTACCCTGAAGTGGCGCTGAGCTTGTGTCAGGAGTGGACAGATGTTATTGGCATGGTGACAAACCCCTGCACTTCCTATAAACATGATGAAACATGGAGGCACTCCATGCTTTACCTCTACAACACTAATGCGCTGCTGGACTTGGGTTATCTAATGTGAGTTTTTAAAACTGCCAGTAGAGAAAACTGCAACAATCGTGTACAAACTCCAGTGGGCTTGGACTGTGAAGGAAAAGCCACGGAAGCATGGAGAATCATTAATTTTTCCCATGGTGTTTGACTCAGCATGTGATCTTTTGGCCAGGAAAATACTTGAGGCAGAATAGTTAGTAACACTTCTCCCAGAGGCTGTCATAACTATGCTTTAGACACTGAGTCACAGATGTTTACTCAATCATCATCGCACACCCTGGTTTCTAAGAATTACACAGAGATGGGTTCAGAAAGACTCATTTCGTGAATGGCCCTTTCTGATAGCAGGCTCCCCGTGTATAAATTCTCCCCCTACATTTTCGTGCAGTTCAAATTACAATGCTTGATTAATTGATTTGACTGAAGAGAATGCACCAAGTAAAGTTCAAATGGAAAGAGTAAGCAGCTGGACACATGTTCGCTTTCTTTCACAGTCTTGTTAGTTAATTTTGGCAGATGATTTCATGCAAACTGTGGTACTGAAGTGTATTCACAGTGCTGTCTCACTGAATATAGATAAAGTTCCTGAGCTGTTGAAAGTGTGAAATACATTTCATATAGGGCCAAATTCTAGTCCTGTTGATATCTGTGGGAGAACTACTTTGTTTTCAGAGGATTGGTATTTGGCCCCTGATGTTCTCTTTGAAAGTTGTTGACTTGGGGTTGGTTTTTTTATTATTATTTTTTATTAGAAAAGGGTATTTGGAAAATATCTAGTGCATCAGAAATGCTTTGCTGTTGCATATATAAAATTCCCCTCACCAGGCTGATTTTAGCAAGCCTGTTCGATGAGTTTGCTAAATCATTCATATAGAAAACTTGCTTTAAAATTGTGGCTTATGCTCTTTAAAGGAAGTTGATATCATCAAATTTCAAGGGAGTAGGAGATTAGCTGCCTTTAAGCCTATAAGCAAGCTTCCTTCTAGAAGTCCCAAACCTAAAATTGGCAAAGCCTGTTATATATCCACAACAGCTTTTTGGTTTGAGTTTTTATTGTGTGCCATCAATAGGCACACAGAAGGTCATCTGACTGATTCAGAATTCTGACTAGTTCTGTAGTAGTATTTTATATCCTTCCCCCCAGCAAAATTTTGCATTCAGTGCAGCTCACTAGTAAATGAAAATAATCTTCTGCTTCAGGAAAGATTCAGACATTCTATAATTATTATTGTTCTTTCCATTCATGTAAGAATGACACCTATGCAGCAACAGCCTGTAGCCATGTTTCAAGGGACTAAGCTTACCACCATCTAAGAAGAAAGGTGATGTTAGGAAGTGTCACTGTGAGAGCAAGCAGTGGGCTGCCAGGGACACACAGTCTGTCTGTCATGCTGCTCTGCCTGCAGAGGTGACACGGACACATGGAAAACATCTAGTCTCTTCCTCATGTGGATTGCACAAAACCTGTGTGAAACAGGATCGATATTAATTACTATTCTCAAGCAAAGTTACAAGATCTGAGTAAGGAAGAGTTTTAAAGAGCAAACAAAAAAGCAGTAAAGGCTGGCAAAGCAGTTATGGATTCTCTAATCATGCTCTGAAACTATCAACCTACCACTCAGATGCATGAAATGCTTTTTCCCTCCAGTCTCATCAAGTTTTCCTTCATTGTCAGAGACGGTATTCCTTCCTGGGCACCTTTTGTGGAAAGATGAAGGACTGTTTTGCTCTGACAACAGAGCAAACAGAACACAGAAGTTAAGGTTCATCTTTGGAAATGAGATGCGGTGAAAGATATTTAGTAGACCACACCTGCTCTAAATTAATGGCTAAGTTAAAGTCTACCTTGGTGAAATTTTAGCAAACAACATATCACCTTTCCCTTGGACTTTCTTTCCAGCCTGGTCTTTAATGATAATGTGAATGCAACGTGGGTTTGTAGATCAGCAAATCTGTTTAACAAAAATGTTTTTATGTTTCTGAACAAATGGTGTGAAATACTGTGCAACACTCTGTTAGAGAATTGCAGCACAGCTGATGTGATAGCTGCTTGGAAGGGGTCTTCTTGAAGCTGTTACTTCCTCTTTACTACATTTTTATGTTTTGTGACAGGAATGGTCAATAAGGATGGGAAGGTTTAGATTTCACCTTCAAGTACTTACTCTGGTTGCAAAGGAGAAAAACTCCAAATGCTGAAAAGGTAAAAGCTTAGCAAAAACTTCTCAATGTGAATTTTGGAGGCATAAAAATAGCTGATGAATCAGTTTTGAAAAAGCCCACCTTCTGCACTGTTACCACTGCAGCTACATCTGAACTGCACAGTGGACTTCAGCCAGTCCCTCTCTGAGTATTAGGGAGTCTTAAAGTTATACAGACTAGGTACAGGGATGTCACCCTTATGGCACTGCTGCACCTTTCCTATAGGGTGACCATGTCTCCAGAAGGTAGTTCATTGCACTTAGGACACGCATTTAGATTAAACAAGTTATCCTTTCTTCTTCATAAATTGATTCAAATGCCATAGGAGTTATGCCACTATGGTCTCTTATGTGTTCGTGACTGGGCTGATGCTGCTGTGAAGCTGTAGGATTTATAGCAGCCCAAGACTGAACCTGGTCTAGCCTGCAATAGGGTAGTGTAATACATGAAGATAATGCAATCAGGAATTTGTATCCAATGTAGCATGTTACATCAGATTTCACTCCTAACGTGGGTTTCAAAAATCATTGGGCACTTCCTTTAAAACATCTGAGCACTTTCAGTGGTGCTGAGAAGTGTGTGTGGGGTGCAGGCAGTGGGTCAGCTGTTCCTCCCACAGACCGCAACGCCATGGGAAGACTGGCAGCAACAAAAAAGCTGGTGTCAACCTGGACAGATTGATACAAGGGATTTGACCTCTTTAAGTGCTAGAAAAGGGAAACCAAAACTCAAACATAGCACGCTTGTTAGTCTTTGTGTCAGATCAAATAATACGTTCCTCTATAGGCTGAAGTATATTAATGGAGTTGTGTGGTTAAGAAAAAAAAAAACCCTTAAAAAAAGACGGATGACTAAAATATGTATATGGAGCTTGACAGTATATTTTCTTTTAGGAAAATCTGGAATAAGAGCAACATTTATGCACACTAAGCAGATGTTTATGATTAGTTCTTAGTTAACATCAACCAGCTGGCCATGGATGGCTTTATGGTGGGGAGAGCATTTGAGAATGTCACGTTTATATTAATGAGAACATGGCAGTCATGATAACGGGGCAAAAGTGCTACATTTCCCATTTTAGGTAACTCTTTCAAATCACATCACAGGACAGTGAAGTAGACTGTTGTCAGCAACAGAGTGTTTCCAGTTCATTCTGAGGATTAGACACAGACAAGTGGTATATGCATCTATATCTGTAAATATCTTTTATTACATCTGAGAAAATCAATAGGTAATAAAGCATCTGAGGTGTTCTTCTAATTGTGTTTTATAATCTGTATTATTTTAGAAAATAATTAATTGTAAATACATTGGCTTTTATATAATCTACTACTGATAATGCAAAATTTTGATTTTTGTTTTTTCCACATTTTCTGTATGGGTCAGGACTATGACATTTTAGGGATGTGAAATGTTCATCAAGACCTTAAACTGTTTTCCTGTTTATGGAAAATATGCCTTTATAGGGAGAGTAGCTACTAATTGCGTGGGCAACCTTCTCATGTGGGAATGTAAATAATAATTTTGTGCACAATATATTTGCTGTGTCCCAAGTCATAATGCTCTTATGAATTAGGACATATATGTAGAAATATACAGAAAGCATTTAGCTCTTAGTTAATAAAAAAATATTAAGCCAAAAGTGATCCTGCTGGGTGAGAAGGATGAGAGGATAAAAAAATCTTGATGAAATGTTATTCTTCGTTCAAAAAAGTTCTGTAAATTTTGGCTCTCTATTAAGTATACAAATGTTGGTAATGCCAATTCCAGCTCAGAAAGAAAGCCCCCTTTGTTTCTCAGTCTCTTTGGAGAAAATTTGGAGAGCACTCATCTACAAATCTGAATCAAGGCTATTTAACTTCTTCCATAACCAACCTTGGCTGCAGTATTTGAAATTTTTTCCATTCTGACGTGTCTTTCTAGTATGAAACATATTTCAGAAATATTCAAAGAAGTTGATATGTGCTTCTAATTTAAATAAAGCACTTCAAAAATTTTCTTTGTAGAACTGAACTTTAAAGAATGAAAGACAAAATGAGGAGTCAGCATTTTCCTTTATTGAGTAATAGGCTTCATTTTTTGGTATCTGGTTTCCATTCCCTGATCTTCATGGACAGTCAATCACTTCACTGTACCTTGTTTTACAAACTTAGATGCAGAACTGAAGCAGAGAGGCTTTGGAAGAGAAGACAGTTCTGGCAAAACAAACCCAATGAGCAGCCACAGAGTTTGCCAGAGCTCTTGCTTGGCACTGTTGCTGTGAGTACAGGAATATGTGGGAGCAGGGCTGGTGGGAGCTGCTCAGACAACCCCATGGGTGGTCAAAGAAGTGGCTTTGCAGGGGCCTGGAGTGCAGCCCCACCTGCACTGTGCCCAGTGCTGGTAAATAATACAGCTCCTCCTGCAGAATTGCTCCTTGATGTGATGTCTGATTTCGTCTACCCTTGTGTTTGTTTGGGAAGGTGATTCCTGTTCAAAGGTATTTCACAACAACCCTCTCAGTGATGTTAGTGTGACATGAGGACAGGTGAAAAAGATGTGTCACCCTTAGCCTTCTGAAAGCATGGTGCATCTAGGCCCACAAATGGGACACTTTTGAGTGGTTGGACACACAGCTAACTGCAGTAAGAAACAGCTCTAAACCTACATGTCCTGCCAATGATAAGGAAAAGAAAAAGTGTTTCTTCCTTTTTTTTAATCATTCCTCAATCTGTTTGAAGTGTTTTGAATACCTTGTAATCCAGTAACATCCTTTAGTAAAATCTCCAATAAAAGTGTGCCTTTCATTAAGGTGCTATTCTAGAATGATGCGCTCACTCAAACACTACCCAGGACCATTGGGCTGCAGAGCTGCCCAGAGTTTGAGTGAAAGAGCTCTTCTGTACAGATGCTTTCAAGGAAAGGTGACATGCATACCCCACCACCATTGTTTTTTAGAGCATGTAATCAATAAACCCACCCAAGTGCAAAATTACCAAGGACTAGCAGTAAGACCCCTGTAAGTGTTGAACCCTTTCTTGTAGCTGCAAAAGCTATGGCACAGGAATCCAGAATTGATGCCTGTTGTTGGAGTCATCCTTGCCCCCTTGTTTCCTGACTTTAATGTGATAGTTCACAAAAAGATGGGGCAAATTTTTTTGAAGTTATTTCCATTCAAGGTGTGGACCTGTGGAATACTAGAGATCTGCGATGTCTCAATTCTTGCCATGAATTTGGGGCTCCATAATCTTCCAGCTTGCTTTGCTATTAGTCTGCTATATAACTTCTTTCCACATTTGTAAGGTGTCTTCCCATCAATGTTAACATTTACATAGGCTCTTCTGTCAAAAAAAGAATTACTAAGATGCTTTGTGAGTCTTACCCCTGTTATATACCCAAATGCTAATCAACAGGCTGAGCAGGTGCCTTATGCTCAGCCAGCCAGGTATTGTCCAGCATTCAGAAAACAGGGTATGGATCATAAAAAATGTATAAGGGGTAGTTAAACTGAGAAATGCCAATGATTCTTGTTTAGTGTACAAATATATTTTCTTTTTGTACAGAAGTACTTGCTTTGACTCCACCAACCTGAATTAGTATTAGGACACTGAAATGAATGTCCACATACAAAAGTGTTTTAGAATTATTTTTTTTTGAACTATATAGCTGAAAACAACAACTTACTTCTCTAAAGTTCAAAAATGCATACAATTAAATTTAGTTGGCTAATTTTGTATATAAAATAAAAAAAGAACAGAGTGACCTTTTGACTGTCAGGTATAAAGGTCATTATGTTCAGCCTGATTTTTGCCAGGTGTTATTTATTTGGTTTGGGTTTTTTTTCTTCTTAGTCAAAGAACCTCATGTCCTCCCTCTGTTAAAATGTTGGAGAGTTTTGGCTGTTAATTTCAGTGGCAGGACCAGACCTCTCATTATTGATGATTTCTTCAGGCATTCAGAAAGAAAAGTGTTTGAAATGTCCAGATTCTGTTGGAGATATAACCTTTAGAAAAGTTTGTCTCTATCATAAATATTAATCACAGTGCAGTGGTTGGTCTATAATGTTCAACAGATGGGATTTAAATGTCTGGAAGGAGTCTGCTGTTATCAGTTATGAACAACTAATTGCTGTCCACATTAGAGCATTTACTTTGGTTTATGGTAATTAGGTTTTAACACTGGCATCAGAGGTCCTGTGGTATATTTATACTTAGTAGAACTTTGCCATTGCCATGTGGGAGCTCAGCCCTGGCTCCTGTTACTGCATCAGTGCCTGTGTGTTGGGTGTCCCTGAAGTGGGGACCTGATTTCTTCCTCTGCCTCTGCAGGCCACCTTCCTGGAAGGACCTGAAGTGTTGCTAGCAGTTTGGTGAAGGGTCTTCACAATAGGCCTTCAGCCATGTGGCTCAAAACCCCCTCATGTTCTGTTCAGTAAACACCAGACACTTGGGAAGTTGATTCTTCATTCAGACATAAACCTGTTCCCTGTGCTGTAACCCAACCAGGAGCTGAGGTGACTTCCCTCAATGTCACATGCTTCTACCAGCAGCACTGGACAGAGTAGTTTACATTTTATTCAGCAGTGCTAAAAGCAGCATAACCTGATGCAGTACAGGATATGATGGGAAAAGAAACTTGATTTTTACAGTGGGTTTCTGTGCTGCTTTTCTCCATTTTTTTTTTTTAGTCCCTATCTGAAGTATTAAGATAGCACTGAATAGTTTATCTTAAAGCCCAGACCTTGCCCCCTATATTTCAGCAGATGTAGAAATTATATCATCTCCAATGCTGTGTGAAATTCATGAATATATGAATGTGTTTGACTGTAGAAATCATTTCATATGAGCTCCATAAGCTCCATGTGTAAGTTCAGCATCCCAGTTTGTTTTAATTGCTTAGTCCAGTATGTTCAGCAATATCTCTGTTTCCATCTTGGGCCAGCAGTTCACATCAGAGTCTGGATGAGTCAAAGCTATTAGAAAAAGACTGGTGAATTCAGGAGTTTTCTTCAAAATTAGCCCCTGACAATCAGTCTATGAAGGATTTTTCCTCACCTAAAATGTTAAACTATGAATTCACATTGCCTTTGCTAAATAGTTTATTTCTTTTAGTTTCCTTTGTGGGTGTGTATGGGGTACATATCACCAAACAGCTCTAGCTAAAGTGGTAACAGTGCTTAGTGCCAACAGTTTTAAGAAGTATTTAATCAGCTCAACAGGGAGATTTTCAAGTGACAGTTTTCTTTCAAAATTGTCTTTCCTGACACAAGAAACTGTAGTTCTTCCTATAGGCTCCTGTGTTTGTAGGGAGGATGAACCATTGCTTAGAACAAATAGGTCTGAGTATAAAGTACATAGGAGTGTAATACTGCGCTTTCAGTCTTACAGAAACTATATGAATAAAAGTGGTTTAGATACCCAAAATTAAGTTATGTAAACCTAACACTCTGGGTTTGGGAACCATTTGACAGGTATATTCTTTATGTCTCTAATAGAGTTCTTTCCACAATGCCTAACATACTAATTGTAGTGTCACAGGCAAGACAATAGACAGGTAAGCTTCAATGAGAAATCAGAATTGTTTAAATACATGCCCTTGTTGCTATTGAATTACATTAACAAAGAAGAGAAATCAGTTTACTACCATGCTAGATGTGTTTTTTTGCATGAGCCAGGTTATACCTCTGGAACTCAAACTCTTCGAAAGAGAGGTTGCACAGATGGTTTGCAGACTTTAAGTATTTGTCTACAACAAAAATCTCTGTGGGTTTTGTGTTTCTCTGTTTTTTCCCTAAACATTCTAACATCCTATGACGTATTTAGATAATTGATGTCATTTCCATCAGGGTGCAATACGCTTTCCCAAGAAAAGTGGTGAAAGCACCAGATTTTGAATCATTTAAATTGGGACTGGGGAAGTTCAGTCATAAAAAAACCAAACCTGTTCACAGTTAAGTTGATGTTCAGTTTTGCCTAGCATCATCCTTCTGCTGGCAGGTCCTGTGATTCTGACACGATGAATTGCCCTCAAAATGAATACAGAAAAATATATAACTATCAAATAGATAGACACCGTCTCCTTGGCTGTAGCAGACACAAAAGGTTCAAATTTTATTATTCCTCTAAAAAATACATTCCTTGGGATAAAGTTCCACTGAGTACCTGGGTATACTACTTTTTTTAAAGCAGGAATAATAATAACATCATTAATTTTTAAAGTGAGAAATGGGTCTATGCAGCATCAGAAACTGTGTCTGGGAGCAATTAATAACGATTGTTAAGCACCTTCTTTTGGGTATTACAACTGCTGTACTTGACTATGGATGCCATTACTACCCTTCTGTGTCTGGTGCCAGCAGTTCCGTACCTGTTTTGCATTTCGCTCCTACCCATTTGACCCCTGAAAGCTAACATATGCTAATATTTAATTCTTATCAGTGCTTACTCCATCACAGAATATGACTGTGAGAGAGTATGGCTAAAATGGCTAAAATAAATCACTGAACCATGAACTTAGTCCTAGCCTTGTAGGAATAGGAATTTTTTTTGCCACGGATGAAGTACAAAATATGTTTCTCATAGGTATATCTACATATGGGCTAGCTGCATTTATGGGTAAAAGAAAAACCTAAAGAAATTTCTATGGCAGCAATAGGTCACACACTTTTCAGAAGTACAAACAAATTACTCAAGTTATTTAGTTTTTTGTACATATTAATTGTACAAAATATGTGCGGTAACTGTAATATGTAACAATGGCAGTTGCCAGAGAACAAGAATTTGACACATCAGTGGGGTTTGTAATTCTATTTTTCTTCTTTCAGAACCAGAAGCTTTGAATACAGGTCTAGATGGGGTTTTAAGTCACATGTTTTCATTCATGTGAAAGTAAGGAGTTGGTAATGAATTGGGTGCTCATTACCCTCACTGACACTGGGCAGAAGGGTTGTAGGAAGGATGATTCATGTCCAGTACACATCAAGTAGTCTTTGTCAAAGCCTTTGGTACACTGATGGCTAGAGAACATACATTAGCAGAATTCTCTGTGATGAATGTCCCAGTGATACACGACAGTTTGCTGCCAGATTAAAATGACAGAAATTTAACACTAACTGTGAGTATAGGAAAGAAAGCAATTTTCACTAACAGTTATTGTTCGCATAACTAAACTAATGACTGATGAAAACAGCATTCTGCAGAACACTTTGAGAAACGGCTTTATATTCCTGTTTGAATATGAATAAGCATACTACTTTTTTAACCTTATATTTGCAATAATTCCTTTGAGCTTCAAGATTCCCAGAAAATCATCCCAAATCTAGATTAGTTTTTTTGCTGAATTTTATAAAGAATAGAGGGATCTTTTCACACCGTGCTGGACTTAACCTTAACCATGTAAGATGAAGAAATATGTTGCCTGGCTCAATGAATATCTGCAGTTTCAGGAAGATATTGGAGAAATTACATTCTTCTGGAAGTGACATCCTGAATTTTATGCTTCTTAGAGTACATTTTCTTGAAATAGGTCTTATTCAGAAATTTGTATGGAAATCATAAGGAATCATCTCAGAGGGAAAGGATGTTGTTATTGATGGAGGTTCTCAACCTTAGACAGACTGGTGTAATAATTTATTTTTAAATACAAAGGATCTTGAGTATTTCTTCTACTGTTCTCTAGAGGTTATTCCAAGTGTTAGAATTAGACATGTGATACACACTGTTTTTTAAGCTAAATGTATGGCAATTTTAAATTCTTTTGTTCATGTTAATTTTTTTTTAAAATTCTTGATAAATAATTCAAAGGTCATCATAGTAAGGAATTTGTTTCCTGCTCTCTAGAGAAAATTCTATTCTAATTCAGGTAGTTGTCATATTTATATTTGGGTGGGGTGGAAAGGATTTGGCATATATATGTATGAGTTGCCTGTGCAAAGGCAGGATCATAAAGCCTGAAAGTATTGGTTAGAGACAAGTAAGAGGCTTCTTCAGCACTTCTACAGCACCTTGGGTCACAATGGCAAGCTCTCTCTGCTATTCCAGCTCTTGGGAAGATGTTGCCGTGCCAAATCACTGTGATGTGTTAGACCATTTGGTAGCTCAGTGGAAAGTGGGTGGATGCTCATTGGCCACTTGGCTGGTACTAAAGAATTATTCTACTCATGACTGGAGCAGTGCTTGAACTCCCACTGTCAGTTCCTGGCCCTGCTGACATCAGTGAGACTTTGCTGTGGACTTCAACAGAACCAGTCTTTCACCTCAGGTCTCTGGATGTGAAAGGTTAATGCATTAACCCACTGCAGCATTTAGCTCCATGGGCTTGATACCTATTTCAATATACTTTAGTGCAAGTCTGTAAATATGACATTCAGAGGTGGTTCCCAAGAGAACTGGGTACCTGGTAATCAGAAATGGTGCTAGCGTGAATAATGTATATCACAGGGATTTGTGAGACTGTCAAAAGGGAGATATGACTTACCCAGAGCTTGTGTTTGAGGCAGTACTCTAGGAATTGTAAGTTGACAGAGCCTTTAAGAATTTCTATATGCATAAAATATATTTGAATGATGGTGATATCTGGAGTCCCCAGTAGATTATCCAAACCCCATTGTGCCAGGCACTATACAAATAGAGCCACTCTCCACAGAACTTGCAATGTAAGCATATAGGATGTGTAAAGTGTTGGATAATGAAGTCTTGTTATTCTTATTTTACAAACTGGGAACGAGGGCCTCGAAAGGTTAAGTGATTTGCCCAGGAGCACATAGAATTTCTGTGATAGAGCTATGGTTTGAATCCAGATTAGCAACTTCCTTGATTCAATTCCTTAATGAAATAAGAGCTTAATAAAGCATAATCAAAGCTATCCTTACTTAAAAACCTGTATTGACATCAGAAGGAAAAATGACCCTGAGAGTTCTTCCGATAGCATCATCATTATCCCTTGAAAGTGTTAATGTATCTGCATATAACTTTAGCTTTTGGCAGAAAAAAAAAAGTGTTGGTTTTTTCATGAAATTGAACGGAAGTTATAATACTGTGTATTTCACTGACTGGGTATCCCACAAATGCTAAAGTTCTATAGCATACACAGTACTACGCTAACGCAGCAGAAATGTGTAAAAATCTTGTGTGCATTCAAGTGATGTGCACCTAAACCAGAAAAAATGAGGCTTCACCTTGGACTTACTGTTGAGTGAACTATTTTCACTAGAGTGTGTGTGTATTTTATATGGTAAACTGCACCTTCTTTGCACATCATAGGGTAGCTCTTTTTCAGAGCTTGGGAAGATGCAGCGCTTCAGGGATGGAACTTTTTCTTTTTAAGATTGTTAAATCCTGGGATCTAGTTTCTAATCTCTCCAGTGTCCTGTTGTTTCCTTACTTTTCAAGGTGAAGAAAAAAGAAGACATTATTAACTATTCCAATGCCTGCTGTCAGTGCAAATTGTGGAAACAGGTCCAGTCTTACTTGCATAGCTACTGTCAAGATGAAAAAATTATACTTTCCGGTGAAATTTTCATCCATTAGTGTTTCAGTAACATCAGAGGTTTATAAAGAAGCTTTTGCAGCCAAGAAAATGTGGATCTATTTTTTAGATCATTGACTTTGCTTATTTAAAAATTTTTCTTTCCCCAAATAATTTCAGTTCCAACTTTCCGTCTGTTTTTTTTTTTGGTGAAAAAGACCATGCAGAGGAAAAATTTGAAAAACTTTTTAAAATAGAAAAAAGGTTACTGTAAAATCATGAAAAGCACCTGGGCCATTTCAAAAGTCTGAAACCACTTTTTTCCATATTTCATTAAACTCTAGATCTCAGGTTGACAAGTTTCTGCAACAGAAGTCACTGACAATTGTTAGGCTTTGTAGCTAGTAAAATAACTAAAAAAAACCAGCGAGAGCTGGTAATGAACACATTATTTTAGCTCTAACATCACAAAATTCAAAACAGCTAACAAGAATAAGTTTATAAGAGGATCTAGTTTTGAAAACTTTAAACTCACTCCAGCAAAACTAATGACTTAAGACAAAGAAGCAGAGAAAGCTACAGACTAATGGAAAGCCTGAAGAAGGCAATTTGCATTTCATCAATAGTAGAACACCACCTAAAATAGGGCTTTAGAGACAGTTAAAATTCAGAATGGACATTTTAAAGTGTTTTAAGAAGTTCAAACTCTAGTAATATAACAAACTGCACCTTTGCTAAACTACTAAGAGAGGTGGAAAAGCTGTTATTTAAAACATCTTCAATGCAACTGTTTGTGTGATGTTAATATTTAAGGAGGAATTTTGGTTGTCAAGTTTATACTGTTTTGGAAATCGCTGCAATATGAAATTTACATTCACATTGTCAGACTTCTAGGGTTACAAGTGCAAATACACACACACACACACGTCTCAAAATTATTCCCATAAAGTCCAATTCGACCACCAAAAGATCACTTTTTTCCAAGCTTCCAACTTTCAGCTTCCACTCTCTTTGTTCACTAGACAATGACAAAAAAGGCACAGACATATATCAGGTGCAGTCTTGGCCTGAAAAATCAAGTCATTCTACAAATTATGTTCTCTTGCTTCAGAAACCTGATTGCTGTGTAGATAGCTATACCTGACTTCTGTGAGAAAATCAATTCTTACTACCCCTTTAATCCTGCTCACTCTGCAAAGCCAAGGCAGCGATTTAAAAGGGAGTTCAGACTTTCTGTATCATCCATGCAGTTTTCTCATTTTTATCTGTCCATGCCAGCCATGGGTGGCAAGAACATTATGAAGGGGTTAATTATGATCTTGCTTGGCCTTTGAAATAGTGACTAGTAGTAGCAATAAAAAGGAACAGCAAACATTTGAGGAAATCTGCAGAGCTGAGAGGGAAAAGGACATTTTCTACTGAGTAGGCAACCACTTAAAACTGGAAATGAACAGAGATGGTGCACTGGGATCCTGCAACACCGTTTTTACAGAGGTGGGAGCAGAGCTCTGCTTTGTGAGTTGCTTACGGTGAGAGAGAAAATATCTGGTAGCCCAATACCCATTGAGGTAAATTTTGGATTATCTTCTCTGAATTGTACTTCTCTGCTGGAAGGGGAAACTAGTGGATGTCTTGACTTGGTTCTCATGGTAAGGGCCATGCAAATTCCAAAGTGTCTTACCAAATACTTTCAGCTGCAGCTTCCTTCCAAACCCAAGAAAAAAACTGTAGTTGGTTATTTCTCTTGCTGTAAGCTCAAGATATGACTTATGCTTAAAGGAGATCCTCAGGAGTGTTTAACTGTAAAAGTCTTAAGTGAATTTGGATAGGAATTTGAACAGTTTTGAGAAACTTGCCACAATGCTTTGTGAAATCCAGGTACACAATTCAGCCTGAAACCTCTTTCTCAGAATCAGTGAATCACACCTCTGAAAACTTGAAACTAGGCCAAAGTAGATGGAAGTATTTTAGCTAGCTTACAGTTGCATAATGTATAATAGTCTTTTGACTTACTGTCTTGGAACTTGTAACCATTTGTCTTGTTTTAGTGTAGAGTTGATATTTGATGATTAGTAAATCCAGGAGATATCAACACAGTTTGAAAATTAAGTTCACAGTGCATTTACTGCTTCACTGCCAAAAAAAAAAAAATTCAAGTGCATGGTTCTATCCTCTCAGATGAAAAGAAAATGGCTAGGGTTACAGGCTGGCTCTGTGCAGCATGTGGAGTACTGTAATTTTACTGTGTGATAATCAGTGCTTCAGAACCTGTTTTCAATTACCAGCAAGTCCCAAGTCTGCTGCTGACTCTGTCCCAGATATACAATGTTTAGCATGATTTGGAGCATTGCATAATACAGAATGGAAGGCAAACCAAGCTCTCTGAAAAGAGAGTTTCCCAAACATTATTAGTCTTCTAATCCATGAGAAAATTCTCTTATTCTGAGAACTTAAGTGTTGAGATTGTCTCCAACTTGAAGTCATTAGGCTCTATTTTATTAATTTGGTCTATGTGATGCTGATCTCTACTATTTGTTTTTCTTAATTTATGTGCATTAAAGCATTGCCCAGAGGCTTGAGAAATGTAGAGAGTGCTTTCAGAAGGACAGAACATCAACGTCTATCAGTGAATGAAATGCTTAATAGGAGCAAGAGTTCATTCCTTGCCTTAAATGGGCAACTGAATTCTTCAAAGGATATGCCTATGGAAACCAGCCTCCAAACGGTATAAATGAAAGAGGAGCTGGCTAAGGAGAAAGGAAGGTAATAATGACTGTGAGGAGTAAGAATGAGAGGAGTAGCTGGCAAAGACATTTAAAAACATGTGGAGAAGTGACAGTGATTACCAGCAGAGGCATATATATGTGTGTGCGTGCACACGTGTGTGTGTGTGCGTATTTTTTCCTAAATGACTGATGTGCAGATTGAGGATCTGAGGTACAATTCAGTTATAAAGGCTTCACTACTCTACTGTAAGCAATGCTCCATCCAGTTGCTCTAACCCTGCTGTGACTGTAAGATCACATGAATTACTAAAAGCTAAACCATATTATCTCACAGTTATAGAATTCTAGAATGGTTTGGGTTGGAAGGGACCTTAAAGATCATCTTCTTCCAACTCCACTGCCATGGGCAGTGACACCTTCCACTAGACCAGGTTGTTCAAAGCCCCATCCAACCTTTCTTTGGACACTTCCAGGGACGAACCATGTTGAGGTGGACAGAGAGTTTACAAGTGACTTGTTATTACAGGTCAGCTGCTGTTACCTGTTTCATTGCTATAAACTAGATAGTCAGGCCCTAGGGGACAAATAGAGACAGAACTCATTGGTATGCATGAGAGTTTTCAGGAAAGGAAGACTAATTTTGCATATTCTCATCTCCTTACATGTCTAATACTGCTGTTGGTTCCAGTATTACAAATCTGAACTCTTCATAGGCAAACAGATCTTATTCTGTCTTCTTTTACAAGTGCTTTCCTGTTTGTGCAACCTCTGTAAGAACTATTTGGAGCTAGGGTGTAGGGGGGCATTCTGGCTGGGACTATTTCATTTATTATGCCAGCATGTATGCTGGCAAAAACTAACCGGTATATCTAACAATGATATGGCTAGTATTGCTAACATAGGTATTTCTACCTTTTCTTCTGGATAACTTTCTATTTAAGGAGTCCTCAAGCTTTGACAAATTCTGGCAACAGCTATAAATCAACTTCATTTAATATCCAGTATTTCCCTAAGGCATTTACTTTCAAAGGCTCTTAGGCTCCTTTCTGCACTTTTGGTAAATTTCCAGCTTTTATGTCCTTCCAATAAAATGGAAATAACACAGTTGGGTCTATATAAATGGCCATATAGTAATAATATATCAACAGCAACTTTGCTAGGAGAGGATCCTGTAAAACGTAGTGGTAACAGAGCTTACAGGCAGAATGTACTAGACAGAAAAAACAAGTAGAATGAGACCAAGAATATTCTTCATTTCAGATGTGAATGTTGGCAACTGGATATGGTCTACCTCTACACAAACCAACTGAAGCAGCTGAAAAATTATATACACACAGCCCACATACTAAGCTATTATACTGCACAGCACCTCAAAGTAGGTTAGATAGAACGTAGGGTGGTTTAAATGGCAAGAGGGACAGGGGGATTCAACCACACTAAAATAATTTAAATTTACAGGAAGAATCAAGGGCTAGCTGTGACAGGGAGTAAGTTGATCACTAGGTACCCCAGTACTGGCACATGGCAACAGAAATCTCTGAGCCAGCAGGCTTGGCTTTATAATTGTAAGGAGAGTTCAGGTAAAACAAAGAAGAGTCAGCACTCTCCTTTTTTGGGGGATTAGAGTTAGTTATTTCTGAATTAATAGGGTATTAAACAAGTATGAACATGCCATAATTGATTCAGTTATTTCCAATTGACTCTTTGTCAGGAACTCCTAAAACAAAAGTATACCCATAAAATTACCTTTGGGAAACATTGGTATTGTTTAACCATAAAAAAAGGCATCAGCTTTTTTTTTTAACTCAAGTATGAGAAAACGCAACTAGTAAGAGACTTTTTTCTAGCACCTGAAAAAAAAAATCCAACAGATGACTTCCATTTGCAAAAGAAGTGACCAAAAATCTGATTGCTTAAAACCCAAATTAGTCTATATCTATATATAGTTAATAGCAGTGAGAATTCTTCAGCCTTGGAATAAGAAAATTTTTTTATAATAATACAGTAAATGACTTTATCAAATTGATTATTTTTTTTCCAGTCTAAACCAGTAATTATAATCACTGTAAGACTTAAGCACTGATTAAGATGAGTGTTGCTATGCACCAGTTCACATTTACCTTGTTTAAGATGAATCATTGCCACTGAAGTTTAGGGCAAAAAGCTCTGGAGTGGCTGAGGAGCTAGGATTGTATACCCTAGAGAAAAGGAGGCTCGAAGGAGACCTTATCGCTCTCTATGACTACCTGAAAGGAGATTG
This sequence comes from Chiroxiphia lanceolata, assembly GCF_009829145.1. Taxonomy (NCBI): domain Eukaryota; kingdom Metazoa; phylum Chordata; class Aves; order Passeriformes; family Pipridae; genus Chiroxiphia; species Chiroxiphia lanceolata. The sequence continues at coordinate 48,007,080 of NC_045640.1, read as the reverse complement.
TTGTGAGGTGGGATTTGGTCTCTTCTCCCATATAACAAGCAATAGGACAAGAAGAAATGGCCTCAAGTTGCATCAGGGGAAGTTTACATTGTATATTAGGAAAAATTACTGGTTATTATTCATTGGAACAGACTGCCTGGGGAAGTGGTTGAGTCACTACCCCTGGAGGTATTTAAAAGGTGTGTAGATGTTGCACTTAGGGACATGGTTTGTGGTGGGCTTGGCACTGCCAAGTTAACAGTTGGAATTGATGATCTTTGAGGTCTTTCCCGACCTAAATGATTCTGTGATTTCTTATGTCAAATTATGGTCTTAATCTCTGGTTTCTCTTGTACTTATTTGGGGGAAAAGGCAACTGGCACAGTGGTTTTGATCCTTCTCTGAAGCACAATGTAACTAGGATCCTACAGGCATCTTTCTGAATCATGACTTCTGCCTAAGGCTTCAAGCTAAAAGAGCTTTGACAAAGACTTGGATTCTTATCCAATCCGAAAAAATACGTATTTTTGCAAGTTCATGTTTCAGGCCCACTTGCAACCAAAATTAATCATAGTCTATCCTACTCTCTCCCCTTTAGAAATTGTTGTTGCAATTTACCTTGAGCATCTTGCCTATCCTAAATATGCAGCATATTAGTTATTCCTTCCATGCAGGGAAACCTTCATCATGTAAGGACAAAACAAAATAAAATAAAATATTTTCATGCAAATACATTATCATGATTATTTGCTATCAAAGTTAAAAGCCAACTGATTTCATCATTTCCAGACAGAGTGAATTGAGGACTATTACACCAATGTTTACGTAAGCAGAGCCTACAGACTTTGTCAATAACTTTTTAAAAGCAGATTCTTAGATATCATATTTAAAAGGAAAATCTGAAAAAAGAAATATTCAGTTAGTTATATGCATTCTTTTAGTCCTTCAAATAGCAAGCCAAGAAATATGAATAAAGCAAATTCCCTTCTAGTTCACCAGTCCATAAGTGCTCATATTTTCATCTTATTTCTCTTGGAACCTGAGGTCAGGGATATTTCCGTGGTTGTATTTTTAACTTTTTTGTTGTTGTTGTTACATTCAAACTTTATATGAGTAGGCTCCTGGTTTTTTGCTTGCTGGTTTTGGTTTAGTTTTTTGGGCTTCACTAAAGCTGCAAGGGTCTTGTTCATAAAAACATATATATTACTCAAGCAACATCTAACAATTGCTGTTATCTTCAAAAGTGTGGAATTTGTTTGGATATCACCAGATATGATTTGTAGTTCACTTAATCACACTTCCTTAAGTAGAAGTGAGAACCTATTTGTTTTTCAGAGAATGTATTATTCTAGTAAGAATTAGATAAAAGGAGGCACTGATGTTCAAGATAGAAATATTTGATAAACTATAAAGAGACACCATCCCTTTCTTTTTGTTTTTTACACAAACAGAAGAGCACAAACTGAAAACCTAGACTGGGAATAAACTGCACATAAGCAAATAACAAGAGACATGACTTAATTTGCTTAGCAACTGAAATAAGGTCTGCTAGGTTTGTCTTACTTTCACTTTAACCTATACTAAATGCTTTGGAAAAAAGTTCAAACAATGTATCTCCAATTCTGTAAATATGCTATATATTGAGGAGGAGCTCTACTGTTTCAAGCAATCCCCACGGGCTTGTCATGTAAAACTGGTGTAGGCAAACTAATTCAGTCCTCTGAACATTTATATTCTTTCATATGATGCAAGTCAGGGATAATTGTACTGAAATAGTCTTGTGCTGGTACAATTTCAGTCAAGGTGGCATTGAGAATAATTAATTCCAGGATGAAAAAGATGTGAAAGCCATTAGAACATTTAATAGGGAATGTGACTGATACTGCTCCCACCCTGTCAATGCTTGAGAATAAGGCCTTATAGTAACCCTTACAAGGGCTTAAGCTTTTCTTCGGACTTGTTCATAGGATATCCAAAACTTTTGTAGTTGCTTCAGACCCACCTCTGATTTAAGCATATGAAAGAATGGTGGCACAGAACCCACAAGATCATGGAGAACTCTTCTGTCCTGTGGGTGTTGTGGAGCATAATATCATAGAATCATAGAATGGCTTGGGTTGGAAGGAACCTTAAAGAGCATATAATTCCAATGTCCCTGCCATGGACAGGGACACCTTTCACTATATCAGGTTGCTTAGAGTTCCATCCAAACTGGCCTTGAACACTTGCAGGGATGAGGCATCCACAACTTCTCTGGGCAATCTGTTTCAGTGCCTCACCACCCTCACAGCTGAGGATTTCTTCCTATTATCTAATCTAAATCTACTCTCTTTCATGTTCTATACAGAGATAGGAATCTCAGTTGTGTGCAATATTTGGCAATAATAGGTTGACAGTAGTAAATGGGCTTTTTTAAATAATTAGAAATATGTTTGACTTATGAGATACATGTTGGATAAATTTTCTTATATCTTAAAAATAATTTTTTTCTTACTGAACATCACTAATGTCACATAAGCTCCATTCACAGATAGCTGAAGACTCATTGGCAGTGTATCCTCTCTTCTTAATTATAACTTCTTGTGTAAAAGCTTTGTGTCTCTAGATCATATTCTTAAAATGTTTAAATTTTGCATGAAAAATGCTGAGGCAAGGCTAGGTTATCTCTATTTTTGGTTAAGAATTTAGCAATCTCTAGACACTAAGTGATACTGGTGTAGTCTAGTCTGTGTTGCTGTCAGCACATTTAAAATGGTGTTGAAAAACTGAAGAGGTCAAAGAGGACGTAAAAATGAATTAAGAACAAAGGGAGAAAATGTGCTGTGGTGAGGGAATTAAAAGGAACACAGATATAATTGAATTACAATGTTGAATGTCTTTATGGGGAGAAGAGAGATGGATAGTAAAAGGGCTTTTCCATCTAGCAGAGAAGCATGACAAGAAACTATGTCCTTCTAGTCAAAAATGAACTACAAAGGTTCAAGAGAAAATGACCAGCTAAGGGAGGAAGCCTCAGCAGTACCAAAGGAGTCCATTCTCCATCTTTTACCTTCTTCATATTTAAGATGAAATACATTTCTACAAAAAATCTTGTACTCAAAAATTAATTTTTGGATTGAATGTAGGCACACTTCAGTTACTTTTATTGCTCTTGTAGGAAAGTGTAAAAGACTGATCTTTTCTAGATCATTAATATTTTGTGATGGCTTTTGTTGTTGGGGGTTTTTTTGTTTGGTTGTATTTTGGTTTTATTAATAAAAAAACTAAGAACCATGGGATGCTTTATATGCATACTGGGTTTCTAGGTACCTCTAATACACTTTATCAATATCTTGGACCACCTCACAATAAGCTTATGTAGTTTTAAAGGTTCTCCAAACTGCTTAAGTAATCTGTTCTGTCTCTCTATGTTGGCTACAGGTCCTACTTCTTAGAGGTAAGATATAATAGGCACTAACTTTTTCTTTCCCATATTTCCTGCAGAAAGAGATGCTTATGTGAAAAAATAAACCTCAGCCTATTGTTCCTCTTTTACCTCAAATCTTAACAGATCTTTTATTTTTGGTCCTGAACTTTGCCTAAAGATTGCCAAGTCTCTAGTGCTATTCTTCCAGTCTGCCCAAAAGGCAAACGTAGATTAGGTGCACAGCTGGCCTGAACTGGTGTTAAAATTGAGCTTTTTCGCTGCATCATGGCAGACTCCTTTCCTCCTTGGAGCTGCTTTCTCTTACCCTTCACTCATTCAGCATGGTGTATAAATCGAGAAACTGAGTGGATCTGTGGGGTTTTGCAGTTCTTTTCTAAAGAGAGTGCCCAAAGCAGTAGAGTGGCTCATAAAATAGTTATGATATGCCCTATCACAAGCTAGTACACTGGCACCAGAATTATATTATGACCCCGATACTACTCAACTGTTTGGAAAAAAGGAGAGTTGGACTTGATTGTATCATGGAGAGTGGTTGTAGGCTTGTATGTGTAGGTTTCTTCATAATTAGTTCTCCCCTTTTGATGGGAAAAATTTCTCTGGCAGACTCATTTTGTAGCTGAAGCTCAAGCACAAGGTCATGCTGGGAGAAATAGCCCAGCTTATTTTATTCAGAAGATAAGATATACCACAATTTCCTGATCTTGTGGGGTTTGTAGCTTATTCAGTAGGACACAGGAACTGCAGACTTTGGGGCCTAACACAGAGTTCTCCCTCTCTTTTCTTTTTTTATCCCCTTTTTTCCCTAGCTGTTTGAGATCTATTACCACAGTTCCATCCCCACTCTGAACAAAACGCCCAGTGTGAGCATACCCCTTACTTTTACTTATTTCTGGCATTTTGCTGGGGTAGAGGACAGGAAAGAGGTAGTGTATCCTGACAGGAATCTTCTTGCCTGCCTTACTAGGGCAAATGCCCTAGCAGTGCTAGATAGAAGGCTAAGAGATTGGGCAGGATTTGGACAGGAAAACGAGAGGTTAGTGACTAAGAAAAAGGCATATCAGAGAAAGACTGGGCTGCACCACGCTATGCGTTTAGTGCAGAACTGGTAATAAAATTTATGCCAGTAATAATGATGTCCTTTTAGATCAATAAAAATTATATTGAAATCTGACCAAAAAAAAAAAATCCAAACGAGTTAGAAAGTGGGACACAGCAGAGATTCTCTGCTAAATAAGGACTTGCTTCCAGCTATTCACTCCTGCTAAAACTGGCTACACAATTCCTGTAAAGTATATATGCAGTTTGTAGCATATGTGAGATAGGGTTAGTCTGAGAAACAAGTATCATTATGGCCTGACAAAACACAGGTGTACCAAATGCTGGCTGGGTTTTAGATGTTTTGATAGCTTGTGTCACACCAGAAGCCCCGGTTTTCTTCTACTTTTGGCCAAATTACTCTTCCTTTGAAGTACAAGGGGTATTGATAGGGCTGCTCTATACATATGTACTTACATTTTGGGAAAGTCTAGAGAACTGTAATTAATTATGTTTCACATTCACTTTCTTAACCCTTAAAAGTCAAAGATAAAATCACTTTATAGCATGCTTTTCCTGAAAGGCTACTACTATTTCTTGTATAGCATATACTGGAAGAAGCAATACCTTTTTAAATTTAAAATTTGTCAAAGCTGCAGTTATTGCAGTAATATTTGTTTTTTGATATAAAGGCCAAAAATGTGTTTCTTAATTTTGTTTTTCTCAGATTCTTATTTTTAATCAGAAACTTTTCAAAATTTATATAGAATTAATTAGCTGCAAAAATTATAGATATCTTATAGTCAATATTTTATGAGAATCCTAGATAGTTAACGAGAACCTTAAGGATTAAAATCGTTTGATACTACACATAAGTTTCATGAGGAAAAAGTGCTTCTGCTCAGTTTAAGCTCTAGTGGAAAGAGCACTACCAACAAGCATACAGAAAAGCATGTACCCTTTTTCATTTGTGTTTAATGTTTAGGTATTCATTACCTCTGCAAAATGCTTTAAAAATGCTCTGGGTATTGCAATAGCCTCAGTCTACTAAATAACATTATTGATTAATTTTAATAAATTGCTATATAGTATTATATCAGTCAGCAGTTGCTTAAAAAAATAAAAAGCAGAGAATTATATCTAGTCACATCGGAGTGCAAGGTTTAATTTAATTTCTAGTGTTTCTGACCCATTAACCACTATTGAGAGCATATTGTGATACAGCCTGTATTGCCACGTAGCTACAAGACTCGTTTTCATCAGCACCTGAGACTGGAGGCAGAAGGGGAGAGAGAGAGGGTCTGGGAATTATAATGCCTCATCTGCTCAGGTCATTCAGTGCCTTGCAAGTTTAATCAGGCTTTCTTCATCCTCCATTAAACTCATTAGGTCCTGTTAGGTTAGTGCTCAATGTTGATCTCTATCTTGGTGAAGACAATTGCTGCCGATTAACTATAATTACCAGTAATGGTCCCAACCTGCTTTCAAGCAGACAGTTGCTGTCATTTTGTCCAGGCCCCTGCTCTGTGATGAGCAGTCCAAATCTGCTAACTGTTTGCTCGCTTGCTGTTTGAACCAACAAGTTGCTTCTTGTGTGGGCTCATGCCCTCGCCCTTGTACCTGCCATCTGTAAACATCCCAACTCTGCTTGAGGTATGCAAAAATGTATAGGTAAAGAGAACAGGAATGACTGGTATGGGGAGGGGAAAACAGCAGAAGCAAGGAATTAAAAATAACATACAAAATAGGACAAATAACTAAGGATTAAAAAGGCCATAAAGCTCAATGCTAACAAAGGTATCTAATACTTTGAAGTCCAAAGTAATAAAAGTAGGGCCCAGTCTCTAAATGTGTCTGTGTGTGAATAATCTTAGTTTGAGTCTGCTCTCTTATGTATTTCTATCAGATTATTTTGGGAATAGTTGTCCTTACCATCAGACCTTCTATACTTCAAATATTGCTTAAGGCAATTTTAAATTGTGGATAGGTTTCTGGTTAGCCTTTTGAAAGCCTCTATATGCTTACACTTCACAAAGACCACAAATAATCACGAGTTGGGGCAGAATTTATAGTTAATTGTGGTGTGAACGCCAAAGTCATGTAAATGTTTATGTTCTCGATTCAAAGTTACAAATAATGCGTGCTAAATTTCTAGCAGACTGAGTAAAAATAATTTGGGGAGTAAAACTCAACCCTAGTTATTTATGCCTCTTTTCTGCAGGCATCTTAAAACAAAAACAACAACAAAAAACATTGCCATCGTTTGGACATAAGGGCAGTGTGTAATGCTACCCTAGGCAGCCAACATAACGGGCAAACTTTCAAGACTCTGAGCATGTAGCCATGCTCATAAAGCCCAGAATTCAAAAGTGCACCGAATATTGCAATTTGGGGATGCAAAATCAGCTAATTGTACCAGAGGGTGGAGTCTCACAGAGAATCCTTTGGGCTAACACTCTCTTATGTGTTTCTAGACAAGCCTGTAATTGCACTTGCTGGTAGCAGTTCTCACAGTGAGATGAGCAGTATGGGTGGTGCAAGTATGAGCTCCCTCAGCCGAAACTGTGACAAGCTGAAGTGGTCATGTAGAATCTGGCAGAATCTGGGTCTTGCCTGGCCATCCTTCAGTGTGAAGGCAGAGCATGTGTTCACTGGTGTCTACCTGGCAGATCTGACATAGCCAAGAACTGGGGAATACTGGAATTTGACACAGACTGTAGCAACTCTATTGTTATAGAATCACAGAATGAGTTGGAAGGGACCCACTAGGGATCATCCCTACTCTGGACTGTGGACTTAGTGTGATCTTCAAAAGAGTAATTTAAGGCAAGAAATTTATGAGGAGGGAGAATACAGTGAAGAAATCCCAATATTTATGTATTTATTCAACATGTATCTCAAAAATTCTTCTTGAGGATAAAAGAAAGCCATTTAGGTAGCAAAGTTAAAGTCTTAAACATTGTATCTGTTTGTCCAGCATTAATTGCATTTGGAGCTGATCTCACCCAAAGCACTGAATAAAGCAAGGAAAATTAATATTCTCATGTAATTAAACACTGTATAGTAGTTGGGTTTTTTTAATATATGTATGTAAGATCAGAAGTAGAATTGACTGGCAGTTCTAAACATGACATTTTCTTACTTCTAAATACTTGGATTTTGCATTCTAGGTGATTCTTCTTTAACATATTCATCATTTACTATGCTACATTTAAAGAAAGGAAAAATAATTTTTTCTGTTGATTTAGCAGGCCTTACTACAGGTACAATCTTATTGAAGTTTCTAAGATACATAATTTTATTGATACTAGAATGCATCCAGGAAAATTGCCATTTTTAAAGATGATTGTGTGCCTACCATTGTATGTTTCTTTATGTGGTAAATGTAATGGCAATCGATACTGGTTTACAGTTGCTTTATGTCTCTGCAAGAGATTCATATCTTTCAACACAGCAAAGTACAAGAACAAGTTTCTTTGTTTTTAAATAAACATCTGCAAAAAATTATTTTTCTCTAGTACACAGAGTGCCTGTGAAAAGGATCTGATAAACTGGAATAACACCCATTAACTGCTCAATCCTGAGATGAGCTAGATAGCTATTTTCTACATAGTTTTCCTTGAAACACATGCATCTCAAATTTCATCATAAAAGAATCTTTTGTATCACACTAAAGCACCTTCAATGTATAATACACACAAGGCTTATCTATATGTACTGTAGTCATACTTGTATAAACAAATACACACTGCATAAATGTATGTGTTTCACTTCTGGGAGTATTTATGGTTCTAAAGCATATGTGCTTTCAGAATCTGCACATTTATATGCCTAAATATTTGTGCATGACACATATGTGTTTTACAGACGCAGACATAAAACACATACATGTTCTGTGTAGTTTAATTTTTCTGTCAAGTGTTTTCATTTCACATTGAAGTGAATATTTGGCCTGTAAAATTAAGTGAATTTCTAGGCAAGTAATAGTAAAACTTTAGCATAAAGAAATGTAATTAACATGATATATAGCAAATGTATTCACATTCTGACTGTCAAATTGCATTTAATCAAGATTGGCTCATGTTTTTTTAAACATTGGCCATAGCTTTAAAGAGGATTCTCTTATATACTTTATATATATATATGTGTTTGTGGGTTTATCTCTTTCTCTGAAGATATACATACATATAAAAACTACAACTTTTTTTTTTTTTTTAACCCAAAATCACTATGTCTTTGCAGTTTTTGCAAGGAAATGGAGAGTTCTGGCCAGGAAATCACATCCCAGAAAGATCACGTTCTTGTGACAATTTATCATGGAAAAAACCATGTCTTTCAATTGAGATGTAAAGCTGTGGTCTTGCAGTTTTGTGGTCAATGAAGATGCTTGGGGATTTTTTTGCTATCTCTTGCAAGAAAAGCATTATTAGCCCCTGAAGTCTTGGTTGCATTCCAGTTTTAATAACTATATTTTGCCTACATAATTCCCACTGTAGCTTCAGGTGGATTGTGGAATTTTCTTCACTTCCTGTCATAAACTACTCTGTGGTGTTGCTGTGTGCTGTGTAACAGCTGCTGTGCTCCTCTGCTACTGTTAGTGCTTCTCCCCAAACTTCTGACCCTCTTTATTTAATCCCACATCATCTTTTGTTGAGTTTGTACTAGTATTTCAAACAGAACATACTACAAACCATTACCAAATGGGAGTTAATACAAAAGCTTAACGTACTATTTTTCAGTTGCATCTCCTGTATCTGCTTGACACTCTACGCGTGGCGTATCAAGAACTTAAAAAAAAACATTATATGCAAGCAATACAGAGTTTGGGGGGCCCCACCTGCTCTGTGAGTCTCATCAATTAGTGATAAATGGGGATTAAACAGCAACTAAATGTATTTCAGACAGGCTGCACCCATGTAGCGTCATAAGCACACAACTTTCTTGCAGAAGATGCTGAGGCAGGAGGGGAAAAGGAGGGTGTTAGTTGATTTTTCTTTTTTCTCCTCTCCCCCTTCCTGCCCACCAAAATAATAATATTTTTACTTGAATTTTGGTCAAAAGTTATTTAGGATTTTTGCTCTTTTCTGTTTCAGTTTTAGGGGTCTTGTTGACAGAAAAGATTTACACTTTTTCTCCAATAATTTATTTCTTGATTGACCTAGGGTTTTTATAATTGTTTTACTATTTGTTTCATCAGAACTTCTTAATTCATACATGTTCTTGTTTTTATTTAATAGCCGGAGCAGTGTCTTTTTCTGTTTAGGATTGATTGACAGTGGAATATTCTGGCTAAGAGCTATAGAGTCAAACCACAGACTGAGACACTGTACAGACTGTACATCCTCAGAGTCTGCCAGCAGACTGTTCCTTGCAAAATATTACCAAGTCTAACTATGAATTCTGGAATAACACTTTCTTGGCTATTTGTAAAGACAATGCGGAGTATAGTTAGTAAGTTTACATTTCTTGCCAGAAAACCATAATCTAATGCATGCGTTGATACATGAAAAACCTTTGCTATGATTATTTGTCAGCAGCTGTTGTGCACATAAGAATCCTGTGCTTTCATTCATCAGCATTCTTTGTGCTTGTACACCTTCTTGGCCTCGTTGTTCCCGTTTTGATGAAGTAGGGAGGACTGAAAATCGCAGCACCTTCCAGTGATGCATTCCTCATAGTGGCACTGTGTGGGTGCTGCTTTCTGGGTGGTTACCTTCTTGCTTGTCCTTCCTTCTAGCAGCACTTGTGTAAGTTGTACCTGCACAAGATAGAATTTCGGTGACTGCCCTCTGGATGGGCAATAGTCTAAAACAAAGGAATAAAAATTAGTGGATTCTGCATGTAGCTGTTTTTGCAAGGGGTGATGTGTTGGGAGAGCTGCCACAGGGTAACAGGCTCGATTGGTGCTCTTGCCAGTTCTCTGCCATGCCTCCAGAAGGCCAGAGCGGCAGCAGTTGGGAGTCCCTTGCTTACATGGTAGCTCACAAGTTTTATGGCTCGCCCATTTGCTTGCAAGACAGTTTTACATACAAGTTATTTCATATGAATTAGCTTCCTATCTTTTTAAAGCAGTGTAGAGATAGAAAACTCTGTAAACTAGTAACTGTTTGTGCTAGTTGTATTGCTCTAGGTCATCAAAAATCTGCAAAATTAACTAAACCAAACTATACACAAAATATGAACAAACTTGGATTACCTGTTAAGAGCTCTCATTTCCTTACTACTATCATCATCCCTAAATAAATATGATTGAAGCAGTCTTTTACCCATCATTTCAAAGGACTTATCATTGCCGCTGTTAGACACTGCAAATAAATTGCAAAAAACTAATTTGTCTTGTAAAGAAAAAAAAATATTCTTTTATTAAAAAAACCAAGATAGCACAAGAGCAACACTGTGAAAAAATATATTGCCCCACTTCTTTGAACTCAACCCCACTGCTACTGAGGTCAACAGAGAAAATCCCATCCTCTTCCCCAGCAGTAGGCAATACTTAAATATTTATCTTCTTCTGAAATGGTAGATAGACTTCATGTTAGTTCTGTCAATTTTGATGCAGTGGTTTTCTTTCCAGTCTGAGTCTCACTATGTTTGCGGGTATAATATTTATTGTTATTGTTGTTCTTACTACTCTGCGTACCCTCATGCGCACTTGAGGGTGTTGTTGCAAAGGCGTACTGCCCCAGCCGCCCGGCCTGGCGATGAAGTTTAAAGCCGGTTCCTGACCCCCAGGCCGTGTGGCAGCAGCCGGCGCCTCCCGCTCCCCCGCGCCCGGCCCGCGGCGGGCGCCCTTTCCCGGCATTCCGCAAGCGGGTGCTGCCATCTAGTGCCATGGAAGGCGCTGCGCCGGAGGCGACGGGAGGGGATCGCCGCCAACCCTCGGGGTGTTTGAGAAGCGGCGCGGCGCTGCCGCCGATGCCCGGCCGTGCCGATGGGCGCACATCGCGGGGGGCACCCGCCGGCTTCGTCCTGTGGCCGTCGGGGCCCCTGTGGCAGCAGAACCGTCTCCTCCGAGCGACCTGCGGGCGGGGAAAGCGGCGTCGTGTCCCCGGGCTGAGCCGTGCGGCCGCGGCGGGGCTGTCGCGGGCAGCGCCGTGCTGGCCAGGAGCGCTCTCCCGGCCGGGGGCTGCGGGACTGCTCTCGGGAGAGGCTCGTCCGCTGTGCCAAGGGCGAAGCGCCGAGGTTCTGCAAATCTGTTTGGTTTTGGTTTTTTTGGTTTGTTTGCGCGTCGGATTGTCACGCTGCAGGGTGCTTTTGATTTTAAAAAGCTTTTTGTTGTGCGATACCAATCTGACACACCCGGGTACTTTCAGTAACAAAATCGGCTTTGGAACACCTGGCATAAATAGACGTTTCGTAGTTTGCTTTTTAGTGCGGGAAAGTGGGGTTTACTTTTAATTCGGTTTAGAAATTTTGCTGTAATTTTCCAAAGCCAGATCCTGAACCAGGATGCTTCCAGCAAGCTATAAACAATACAACCGAACAAAGCACACAGATGTTTTCCCCTTCGTTACAGTGAGTGTCATACACGAGTAACTGAAAACTAAAGAACTTCAGCATTAATTAATTATATATACATTTAAAATGCAATTCCTAAGAAATAAGTATATTGTGCCAGTTTTTACACATATGCAATTAACATCATGTTGATGAAGCTGCAAGCGTGCTTATTATGAAAGTGCTGCATCTTAACATTGCACTGACACTTTTGCCTGGCTAAGTGCCTCTGGTTGTCGTGGACCGACTTTAAAAAAGCAAAAAAGTATTTTCTGAGATCTGTGCGGCAGTGATCTTCTCTAATATCCTGCTCTCTTGAATTTCCAATGAGAAGAGAGAGAACAGTTTTACCCTTCGTATTTAAAGAAAAAAACATTCTTCCCATCATAAATGCTGAAGTACATTTTCTCCCTTTTATAAAATTGTATTTTGAATCTGAATTTTGAATAATTTGTAGCATGGCTTTTGAGGGTTGAGAAGCCAGTTTCAAGAGGCTGTTTCTAACTTTTCCTCTTTAAGTTTGAAATCTGGTGTGGGATGTTTTTGTGAAATTTCAGGAACAATCCTCTGATCTCATCTTGATCTCTCCTCTCTCTTTTCCAGCTTGCATGTTGAGGAGCTGAGAAGCAAGAAACCAGTGGGAGGTCAAAGAGGAAGATTTTGGGGAGAAGAGGCATCACCTGCGGTAAGTGAGGAGCAATGTTGGGAGAGGGATGAAGTGAGTCAGCATGACACAGATGTGTCCACTTGGAAACCACAGGAAGATCTTCCTACTGCACTGTGTGAGCCTCTTAAAAGCAAAATCCAGACACAGTCTGTTTCTCTATAAATCTTTCCCCCCTTTACATTACTAGTTGGGTATTGTTGGCTTTAAGCCACCTGATTTTACTATGATTTATTAACTGCTATGCATTATATATGAGATTCAGGTTTACTGAAGAGTTACCCTTATGGTCAATGTTGCATACAAATCAGCTACTGTTAGAGAGGTTTATTGCATTGTTTTATGCAGCTAGGAATTTTGTTAGGTAGTGTTAGAATTTCTGACTTGTAGAACAATACCTAAAAAGAAAATAAATCGTCATCTGTATTTCACATGGTTTGTGTATTACATGGAGTTCATCATAAAGAGCTTTCAGTTCATGATCATTCCTAAAAACCTGAGTACCTGGGGATGGGAGGACAGGATGGGACAGACTGATATTTCACAAAAATCCTAATAAGCATATAAAATTACATAAGTTGGTGTTTTGTACCAAAAGAAAAAATGTTCTTTTGTGTGGAAATATGACTTGTAAAAGTATCTGTGATTTAAATGACGATATAGCACATTTGAGAGATACTGCTGCCTGAAGACATTGGGCTGTTATGAATTGCTTATTGCTGTTCTTTCTCACTTGAGTTGCTGGAAGCTCTGCAGAAGAGTTTGGCCTTTGATCATATCCTTGCCTGTGATGACTAATGTCTCCATTTTAACACCAAGTATTGCTTTATGGCATCTTTATTTTTCATTTTCTGCATGCACCTAAAATGTGCTCTAAGGATAAGCAAATCTAGAGAGGAAAAAAAAAGAACAAAAAAAATTGATTTTAAACTCACCATAAAATAACTTAAAATGTGAGCATTTTTGAGTAGTTTGGGAATTTAGTGCAAAGGGTTGGGGAGAAGGGCAGGAAGAAGAAAGTGTATTCCTTTTTTAATAAAATAGTACAGCAAGTTGCAGAGGCAGAAATTACCATAGGGATGTCAAAAGGAAGCAGGTGGGATAAAATGTAGAATACAGTTTCACCGTGCCTGAAATTTCGCTGTTATATTCAAACCACAAGCGTTGCAATCTGTTTCAGACTGGTATGTGTTATGAAGTGTTAGTGAAGAAAGGAGTTATTGCTAGGTATAAGCATTAGGTAGTAAACCAGAATTAAGAAAATATTTCTGATATTATCTCCCTGTGAAAGATATTTCCAGCAAACTACAGAAATGTTTACAGACATTATCTTTTTATGTAAATGTTCCTTATATTACACTCAATTATTTTAAATTTATTTACTAGTAACTTAAATTAACTTTTTACTAAATTGTGTGGCAAATTTAGACACTTTTCCTAGAAGGCAGTTTATAGAGGCATGTTATGAGAATATGAAAGCCAGGAGAAAGATTTTTGCTTCTCAGGATATGAATTTGGTGTCATTTCATGTGTTCCAAATACGTATATCCTGAAAGCTTCAGGTAACATATAATTGACTCTCCTAACACTATTTACTCATTGTTATACTTTTCATTTTGTTTTGTTCTTTTTTTTTCTCAAAAGAATGAAACAGTCTGTTGGACGAGAAAACTTTGTTGGACTCTGCTAGGATGATTAAAGATATTTAACTGGGCAGAGATTACCCAGGAAAGATTTCAGATTACCTTTTCAGGTAGTTGATTTACTTAGGGCATTTTATAAATAATGCAAGCTTCTGCATTTGAAATGCGTTTGAACATATAAGCGCTATCTTTAGAAGCCTATTTTATTTTTATGTACAGATGAATTGGAAGATAGATTAAGAAAAACCCACAACAAAACAGATTATTTGAGTTTATCTAAATGAAGGGCTAATGCTGAAACACATTTTTTTTCTCTCTCATTGACACTTGGAAGTGGCCCAAAGTCCTCTGTCCTTGCAAAACAGACTGTTCTACAGACAAAAACCTAATTAAACTGAGTGCTACCTGTGGCAAGGACATTTAGAAAATCAGAGAGTTCAAGCAAACAAAACAAAGCATTGGTTTTCAGCTTTCAGATCTGGTCTTGATAAAGTGCTGCATAAGGTTTTTTTCTAATGTTTTTTTGGTGGGAGAGAACTGTGGTCTTACAAGAAGCCAAAAATGAGGCAATGTTTATTAGTATCAAATATTCTCATTTAGTGTCACTGTTTCTGTTTCTTTACCATGTGCTGCTTTCCATGTGTAAAATAATACTCTTTCATAAGGGAGAATTGGTGCAGAGAAATCAGATAAATAAAAGTGAAACATTTAACAGATGACTAGGACAATGTTATTAGCTACCGGAATGATATGGCTTGATGAAATCATAGCACTGAGGCAATGTTTTGACTGACTTTTTGAGTTTCCTGTGTGAGTGACGCAGCAAAAATTTCTTGTCTTTTTAGACATTGGCATTTCAAACACTCCTTGTCAAAGTTACTGGAAACATAGCATTCTCTTATGCCTTTGCCATTTGAGTATAAAATGCAAGGTAACTCACTAGTTCATCTCTAATCTGCTTGCAATCCTCATGAACTCATTTGTGTGTTTTTCTACTTTATCGATGCCAAAGAGTAGAAAATGATCCCTACCAAAATATACTGAAAAGAACATTTCGAGGACAGAACTAACATTATGAGAAACCTCCTACATGTGCTGGGAGGATTGAAATAGAAATCTGTTTTTCTTGAATGCGTTATGTAGTTCTTAGTGTGTTACTGGCTGAACAGGACAAAGAAGGAAGGAATGGGTAAATATTGTGATATTGATATGTATCGGATTATACTTCTATTGAGTATACAGTTTTCAGCTCACAACATAATTGTGAAGTGTTCCAAGATAATATGAAGAGATGGTGATTTTTTTAAGGCAAAGATATTGGCATCTGATACGGTGATCTTGTGCCGTATTGTCATGAGAGAGGTTACTATGTAGCAACAATTCAATATCATCCTTTGGACTTTTCTGATAGACCACTTAACTATATCAGCTTTTCCAGTGATCATCTCATTTATCTAGGATTATTGCAGTGAATTTACTGTTTGGTTTTCTTCCAGAACCGAAATGTCAAGTCCGATGTCATGTATGCAGTAGCTTTGTGCTGTGAGAGCTCAACAGATCCACCAAAAGCTGCTAGTAGTTGATCTTTGGATAGAGCTAGAAATAAATAAATCCTCTTTAGCAGATCAATATTCATCCCGTTTAATGCTTGATGTGAAACTTGTGGATTTGAAGTAGTAATGCTGATGTACAGCTAATCGTTGAAATGGGCATTAGGGCTTTTATAGCATGGCAACATATTGTCAGACAGGAAGGAGGAAAGTGTTGAGTACATCCTAAGGAGGGGGAAAACTGTAACAATATTTAATTTAATGCACATTTGTAATCCACACAATGTCCTGCATTGCAATGATCTGCTAGGTTACAGACTAATACTGTACATCCAGTGTTTATTCCAGAAGTTTACTTAGTAAAGCAGACGATTCCCCCCTTCAGTGGATCTTTCAGAGTCTAAATATAATCACCTAGTCATATTTCAAGCCATAATTTTCCTCTTTAGTACTCTCTACTCGTTGCTTATCTATCCAACTGTACAAGTACATGGAATGTGTACTTCCCATGACACAAAATATATAAGTATTACTGTATCTAGTCATGAACATATGTATACATTTGTGTAAGTCTGTATTACCTGCATATTAGACTTATGTCTAGAATTTGTATTGTGTGTATTTTGGAGAAACAGAAGGAGAACTTCCAAAGAAAGGATAAAATATCAGTAAAAAAGTTCTGGGACAGTTTAAGAGCACATTTGAAAACGTTTTGTGGGTTGGCTTCTTTTTTTTTTTCTTTTTTAAGATGTGGTTTAAGGATTTTTTTTTTTTCCTCTTTAGTCTGCTCTGATCTTTATTTTCATATGTATCATTGTAAATAGTTTTCTAATATTTTGCCACAATGAGCTCTGGCATTCAGTTTCAGCTGCAGAGTTTCCAGATGCTGTGCTGGCCACTATATACCTTGGTGGATCATTACTGTAAGGTGATGCGAGCAAAATGAGCCTCTTTGGCAGACCTTAGTCCTTTGGCAACTGTAGGAAATAGCCCATTTCCTTTTGGGCACAGAGAATAACTTCCACAAAATTGAGAAGTCTCATTATCTTTAAAGGTGAACCAAAAAATGCACTTGTTTCATTCTCCCCTTACATAAGAGATACTGGTATAAAACACACGTTTATGAATACTGTGCAACATGACAGGATATGTTTGTATCATAGTCTTTTGCCATTATCATTACATGTTTTGCTAAGGAGTACTTTAATCTTAAAACTACAAGAAACATACAGAGCAACACCTGCTGATGCAATGTCTAGTGAACTTCTACCCCTCTGAAGCCAAGGTAAGGGGCAGTAGAGCTGTTACCTTCCTTTATAATAGCAAACCTATATTCCTTTTAGTAAATCTTTCCTGGGTCCAAGTTTCTTCAGAAAAAGTATGTGGGAGACTGTGGGGAGTATTAAAAACAGTAAATCACTGGGAAGGGAAGGAAAGAAATGTCTAGTTGTATTTCATACCGTGGAAGGGAGATGGTTTGGAGGGCATAGGTAGTGACAGAGTGGGAACTTTGTGGGTTACTCTGTCTTCTGTCAGTGAAGGTTAGATAGTCTGGTTAAGCACTCTTCTAATCCTGCTTCAGTGCCCATGATAAAAAGTGGTATGGGCAATAGGTGTTTCCTATGTTGTGAGGAAAGAATGCTGATCAGATTTTTTCATATTCACCAGCCTATTTTTTCTGCTCCCTTTTTGCATTACCTGTGGCAATACTACTCGTTCTTTATTATTAAGAAAATGTAATCAAAATAAAAGCCATTCTATTTATATACACTGTTGTAAGCTTTAAACACTTCAGAACATGGCACGAACAACTGTTTTTCTTCCTACTGTGAAAAAAAAAAAAGGTCAAAAAAAAGGACATCTGCTTTTTTTTTCCGAAGACTATTGAAGGAAAATCTATGCTGCCATGGGAGTTAAATAGAATGTTCTGAGCTTCACATACCCCATTTAGGAAGCAAAAGTGTGTCTTGGCATACTATTTAAAAAAAATAAAAGCAAACCAGAACAAACCCAAACACAACCAAATTAAAAAAATCTCCAAAACAAGAAAAAAACCACCCCACCTTTATTCTTGACACATCATATATTGATATAAAGGAAGCATGTACAACTTATTACCACTTGTTTGTGGAAATGTATGGTCTAGTCAATGCCCTACTGTCTATTCTCTTTCTGTAGTGAGAGAAAAAAGCAGGCTAATAATAGGTGTTCTGTTAGAAAAGCTAAAATTGACATCCCATGGACGTTAGTGGCTTCTGAGGCACTGTTGTGCTTTCTGTAGTGCTTTTACTGGGGGTGGGAGGTTTGCCATGTTGTGGCAGAGGTGGTCAGATCAGTGTGCATGAGTAGATCATAAATTCAGAGGCAGAGAGAAATCTTCTGGCCTATCCATCATAAGAGGGTGCTTCACAGGAGTGCTCACAAAGTGACAGTCATTTGATCACTTCTATGTAAAGGCCTACTTACCTAAACACAGCATATGACCTGTAGAGGTAATCGTCTGCTGAAGGCTTTGAAGGCTTTGTATTTGTCATTTATAGCAGTCTGAAGTTAAAATAGGGGACAAGATGGAGGTATAGGTTCACACATCCTTGCTTACACTGCTGCCCATACGTACAGATGATCTCAACCAGTTGAAATTTGCAGATATGAAGTTCTTTACTGTGTGTAAGAGATGGTCAGTCTGGTCCTATATTTTGATCTGTTACTAATTGTGTTCTTAGTAAATGTGGTTCTTACATCTATTATTCACTACTACTGTATTTTAAATAGATACTGTGAAGAATCATATTTTTTTAAATAACTTACTGATGATTTTAACTAAGAAAAAATAGCTTTTGGTTTATTTTATGGGTATCCAAATCAACTCTTGCTCATAAGGAAAAATAATCAGACCCCTAGCCTTGCTTCAGTGTTGTTGAATTGTGATGACACAAACCCTGCAGTTTTTTCCAATGCTGTAAAGAGGTTGGGGTTTCCCACTATTGAGGGCTCAAACCTGATCCTAGAAAAGACCCTTACACTGTATGATGAAGCCAAGGAATAACTAAGATCCTGCGTTGTTCTTTTTTTTTTTTTTTAAACATTCTTTGAAGTTCGACCTGCATAGCAAATGTTTTGGTATTTTTTTAAATGGCTCTTTGCCAAATTTTTGGGGTTTTTTTCCTTCTGCTTTCAGAATGCATAGGCGGGTTCAGACAGGAAGCGTAGCCTGAAAGGCTAGGCCAAATCCGGAGGGATTAGCTGCAGCAAAAGGCTGCTCTGTGATCCTGAGTTACTTTCTTAGTAGTATGGCAGAAAAAGAAAACACACACATTCTTGTACGTGTCCAGATCTTTATGCAAAGCAAATCCAGCAGACAGATGGAAAATTAAATCACCCTGATAAGACATTTAGGAACATTCTTGTCAATATAAATGCTGATGGTGGTGTCCTTTTCTTTTGGGTTGTAAAAAGCAGGTGATTTTTATGAAACAATGTCAGAGTTTCTCTTTAACCGTAGTTTCCAATGATGGCATGGCAATTATTTTTTTCTACTGTGGCATTTGGAAAAACTTTATGCTTAAAGGGGAAATTAATACTTTTTGCTTAAGGTAGAAGTTCAAGGGTAAGTTTTCACATACTTGAAGATGTGTTGAAAATGGATAGAAAGTATTTCCCCCTTCTTTTTTTTTTTCTTTTGTTTCACTTTCCTTTGTGGCCAGTGAAAGAGATTTGTTGAAAGTGCAAAGACTTTAAACTTTTACATCCAGGTACTGTACATTAACACCTGGGGTTTTTTAGTGTTTTGTACTTCCTTATAATGAATGTAGACAAGTCCTTGGACCTAACTTTAGATAATTCTCTGTATGGACTAAAGATCTTAAAAGATTCTAGGTTTATGTTTTTGCATGCAAATTTATCTGAAACTTTAGAAAAAAATAGCAAAGAAAGACAAAAAGTCTTAGAAGGCTACTTTAGATGATCACCAAAACACCCTTATACAGAAAAAAGGAGAAAGCTTTGATTATTTTAGGGGGTGGGGAGTGCTGCTGATGTGCTGCTGTTCTTTTTTCCATGTCTAAAAAATAGAGGAGAGTTTATTGCATCTTTCACTGTAAGGTGTACCGCCTTTTGTACTTTTCAAGACGTGGAGGAGTGAAGGGGACATCCGGAGAGGTTTCACAATTAGCACTGATTGTAAAAACTTTAAGTTTCCCGCATCAAGATGCTTAAATGTAAAACCTGTAAGAATAAGCCATGGTTCATGGTTCGAAACAACCAGCACTCGTGTAGAATAATAGCTAACTGGCATTTTTGCTGAGGGTCTTTTTAGTGCCTTCAGTATAGCCATGTTATTTTCTTTTGTTTTCACAGTCCAAAGAAGTCATCTGCTATGTAAATACTTCTATATAAATACCATATATTTGTCCGAAATAATGATCTCGTATTCAGAGTTCTAATATTGAGGCCAACAGACTGAGCTGGCACAGAGGAGCAAGGAAGATAATTTGCGATGTGCTGGAAGCATGTCAAAAGCCTCTCTCCCCTCCTCCTCCTCCTCCGCAAAAGGAAAGTGGCAAAGGAGTGGGTTGGTTGGGGTTTTTTTCCCACCTTTTGTAGTTCTGAAAACAAAAGGAACAGCAGAGGTCGCCCCTGCATGGCTTAAATCGTTGGGTTTAGGGGGCGTGGAGCGAGCTCTGGCGGAGGGTGACGCACCTTTGCCGCCCTCTGCGGACCCTCCAGCCCGGCCCCGCGGCATCCCCGACAGCATCATCGCGGCTTGGGGCTCGGTGTTACCGGCAAAACGCTCTCATGGATCACTAGGCTATTTGTTTAATTGGCCTTCTATATAGATTTGGAATTTGGAACGGACTGCCCAGGGAGTTAGTGGACTCATCATCCCTGGAGGTGTTCAAGGAAAGATTGGATGTGGCAGTGCCATGGTCTAGTTGACGTGGTAGTATTTGGTCATAGGTTGGATTGAATGATCTCAGAGGTCTTTTCCAACCTAATTGAATCTGCGATTCAGTGATTTGAATGTGTGGTATACTAAGTAAGCGTTTATCACACCCACACATTTATATTTAGATATATAATGTGCTAATAAAATATTTACCCTAAGTATATCAGTACATAGAATCCTGTCTTTTAGGCATCTGTCTTCTGTCAGAATCATTTGCAGAGATATTGTATATTTTCCATTGATGTTATGTTGTACTGTATTCTCACAAGCAGTTTAACCCCAAATGCTGGTTGCTTCACTTTGGATGGGTTTTGTAAGTATCTGATTGAACGTGGCAGACAGTACTAATACAAACCTGAGAAACAGATCTCTCACAAAAATATCTGAAAGTCGCAGTCTTTAAAGATGTGTGGGAACAGCCTTAATTTTTTAATTCCAGTTCATGAAAAAATACAGTGTGCTGTTCAAGAAACTACAGTACACTAAAGTTGTAGCTGGTCACTTATTTGTGGAAAAGCTTTTCTATTGCAGAATGACTCATCGGTCTGTATACTCATCTGAATATATTTATTTTGAGACGGTTCATAATAGGTGTTCTGTACAGAGTTAGACAACTCAGAACAACAGGTTGCCTATAGAAGTTCCCATATGTTTATAACTGAAACAGAATCCAAATGTGCCAACAAATAACCCTGGACTATGAGTTTTGTTTTTATCTTTCCCCCTCCTAAAATGTTTGAAAGGACTTGACATAAGGGCAAATTGTTAAAGTATGAAAAATATGCTAAGATGGGAAAGCTACTGCTTTTCCTAATCAATATATGATAATAATGAAAAATCATATGCAACCAGCCATCCTTATTGCCTCCTTCTTAATCTGAGTGAAAAACATGGAGGTCTCAAAGTCCGTGAAAGAGTTAGGATCCAAAGTATGATGGGATTCCTACACTTGTACCTGTGTTTAGTACCTGTTTGGACAGAAACATATGAGAATTTTTTTTGTGTGAACAGGTGAGCTTGTTATTTATGCAGGAGACTATGTCTGAGCAGATCAACCTACAGGCTGTTCCCTGCAGGCAAGTGCGTTCCTCCACTGAGCTCCACAAGTCTTACTACATCTTTCCATTTAACAGTTTTCATTGCTGTGTGAGCACAGGATTTGCCAGGATCAGAGGTTACTAGCACACTGCCTATACAGCTATTTCACTGTGGCCAGTGTTGAAATCTGTCTTTTATTTCTCTTTTGTGTTATTGTTGGTGGGAGATTTATTTCTATCCTGTTCCTGCTGTCGTTATTTTGTTAGTCTTTTGTGTTTTTCATTTCCAGTCTTAGCAGAGTTTAAGTCCTGTGATTCTAAATCCTCTTTGCTTCAAATGTAAGAGTGTTCACCTCTACGTCTATCCTAAAACTGTTATTACATCAGACAAATCATGTAATAATGTAACCGGCATTATTTGGAGTTGGATTTGCTCACTGTTATTATTCCCAAACTGAAGCAGATGGTCCACTTTTGAGTCATATTTAATGCAAGGACCTGTTCCTTTGGCAGATCTTGGAGTTAACGTATCTGAACTTGTTGTATAGGCACCCAGCAGGTCAAAGCAGCGTTAAGTGTCAACTCTACTGTGTAATGAAGCAGTTGGTCTCTCTGTATCCCTCCACCACACAGTGCTGTGTCCTATAGAGATCTAAATAGGTTTCTGTATTCTGTATAAAAGTATCTTATCCAGCTCTAGTTCAGTTCTCAGATGTGCTGCAGCCGTGCTACATGTTCACCCAACCTAACGAACCATGCTTTCCTCCTTGACATCAGCTGGGAGCAAACCCACACAAAGATCTTGTGTTGGTTTTGCGCAATTGTAAGATGATAGGGATTTGTGCATATGCTTAGCTTTTGGGATATGAGTAGTCACTGAAGCCAGTGGAACTGTTCATGTGTTTGACTTTAAACATGTTTGAAAGATCAGATCCCTGGTGGCCAATTCTGTTTCCTGATGAACAAGCAGATATAAAATCCAGTCTCCGTGTCAGAGCTTTAGGACCAGTTAAATTGTTTTCACTAAAATTGGTAAGCCTTTTAGGTTGGAGTGAGTTTAAAAAAAAAAAAGTACCTTTTGTGCAGACTAGATTTATGAGTAGGATTAAATATTAAGTTAATTTACACAATTTCAGACTTATTGGTGAAAATATTAAATAAAGCTACAAGTCTTGAAAGAAGCTTCTCAGCTATCTGATGTAATTTTTTAGGCTTTGCTGATCAACTCAATTCTGTGTTTGGAAGCAGTGAGGAGACAAAACAATACATTTTCATATTTCATAAGAGAGAAGTTAACAAATTTTTTTTCCAGATATGTATTTCCTTACAGTTTGGTAAATTTGGTAAATTCCTTTCTGCTTGGTAAATTTGTACCATGCTTTAGATGTATTTTATGGTGGTCTTAAGGGTCCAGCCTACTTTTCTGTCCTGTAATATAACTAATAGTAATGATTCACTAAGGCAAATTGTCTTTGAATCCATGCAACCTTGATTTTATTCTGCATCCACCCTATCAGAGTCCATTTCTCTGCCACAATGGATGACAGAGGAGATATAAAATAGTTCAAATAAAGGTATGACTGTCTGAATCCCTACCACTCTACAGTTTTCAGGAAATAATAAATAATAAGTAATGAATCAAAAGAATTCTTGGGACAACAGATCTGATTATAATGTGGCACAAGAAGTCCACGTAAGGCTGTTCTAACTCCCACTTACCATCTTTTCTCCATCTCTGTCCCATTTCCAGAAACAACAAAACTGAAACCCAAACCTATTTTGTTGGATTTGTCTGATGTAATGGTACTGGGCAGACACTTGCAGTGGAAGGGAAGGCAAAATATAGCCACATGAGCTGGTTTCATAGGACTTAAAACTAGCACAATTCTGAAAAGATGTTTTTGTCCTGAGTATGTAAAAATATTTTGGTACTCCCAATAAAAACCCAAAGGCTATTTCAAAGCACTGCTATTTTGTTTGGGTATATTTCCTATGCCGTACTACCTTTTCCAAGAAACAAAAATCCCATTTACTTTTTTTCTTTTTTTTTTTTTTTTTTTTACTATTTTAACTTTACTATGGAAAACATTCAGTTTAATAAAATTACTGATTATAATTTATGGAGTTGACTGAGATTAACTTTTATCAATCTAAAATACTCCTATAAAACAACAGTACTTAATCATTTAAGCTGAAGCCTTTGCATCGCTACACTTGTGACTGAAAGTTCAACGTGATGTACCAAGTGAAAGTTTTGATTTCTACATCTTCTCTGCTACATCACGAAACAAAATAAACTGAATCTTAGGTATGAAAATATGAAGCTTCAAAAAAACCCACAAAGCACTAGAGGGGGGTTAGAGGTTCATTTTGCATTATAGCCATTTGTATCTTTGAGTTTTTCACTAGAAGAAAATGCTATCCGTATACAATTTGCAACCACTGTAAAATACATACCAGGGTTTGTAAGGTCTTATATTTTTTATCCTGGATCTAAGAACTTTTCCCAGCCTCTCTCAGCAAATGGTTACTTGAGTCCTAGTGCCAAGGAGTAGATTGACAGCCAGAGAGCTGAGTTCAGTAAGCTCTGTGTGATTCCCATAGCCCCTCTGTTTCATTTTGATTGCAAAAATCTGTCCTCATGCCTGCTGCAGTGCAGACTGGATCAGTGTACATGTTGTTTCTGACCATTTCTTGTGTAAACAAAAGCTATGTAGTCCATCCAAATATGCTTTGTTAGAGTCATATAAACCTTGCTATCTAGGCAGAGGGACAAAATTCATGAGTTTTTTTCCAACCTTCAAGATCTTTCAAGTCTTATTCTAACTCATTTGCCATTCTTTAGGAGATAGTCAGCTAAATGACTTTGCAAGTTGCTATAACTTGCTTTGATTCTAATTTTATTATTATTCCTTTTTATAATTACTTGAATATTAGGGGGGAAAAAAACCCAAAAATGCCATGTTGTAAATGTCATTTGGGCCTTTCTTTCTTACCAGATATTCTAATGGAAGACAGTTCTTCAGATACTGATATTAAACTGGCAAAATACTAAAAAACACATAGATAATATTTTCTCCTTTTGAATTTTGCTGTTGTTCTAGCTTATTCATACTTTACATGTCTCTATATTTTTATTCTCTATTTTTCTTTCCCCCTCTGTATCACAGATGGTCTACCATCAGCAGTAGTGCTTTTGTAAATCACTGCAGCTCAACAGATCTAGTCCTTGCACAGGTGGTATCAAAGCGTTCTTCCTAATAGGCTGAATTTTAGTTTAATTCCATCACTATGTATGTATCCACATGATTCACTCTCTGGGTCGAATGTATGTGAATTTCAGTTTAATTGTTTAGAACCTGATTAGTAGGACAAGTTAGCACATGTGATACTGATCTACAGGAAGGGCTGGAAGGACAATTTGGGGAACTACAGGTCTGTTTGACCTAAGTTCTAGGAAAAGTTATGTAACAGATCGTCTTTGAGTGCCATCACATGGCACATGCAAGACAACCAGGGAATCAGACACAGCCAGTATGAATTCATGAAAGACAGGTCCTACTTGACCAACCTGATCTTCTTCTGTGGCAAGGTGTTAGTTAGTGGATGAGGGAAAGGCTGTGGATGTAGTTTACTTAGGTTTCAGTAAACTTTCTGACACTGTTTCCTGCAGCATTTTCCTGAAGAAACTGGATGATCATGGCTTGGAACTGTTCACTGGGTAGAAAACTGGCTGGATAGGTGGGCCCAGAGAGTGCTGGTGAGTGGAGTTACATCCAGCTGGCAGCTGGTCACTAGTGGAGTTCCCCAGGCCTCATTGTTGGGGCCAGTTGTATTTAATATCTTTATTAATGATCTGGACAAGGAGATTGAGTGCACCCTCAGACAGTTCACAGATGGCACTAAGTTGGTTGGGAGTGTTGATCTGCTGGAGGGTAGGAAGGGATCAGCAGAGGAATCTGGACAGGCTGGGTTGATGGGCTGTGGCCAGTTGTATGAGGTTCAATAAGGTGAAGTACCAAGCCCTGCCCTTAGGTCACAACAACCCCAGGCAGTGCTACAAGCTTGAGGCAGAGTGGCTGGAAAGATACCTGGCAGAAAAGGACCTGGGGATGTTGGCTGACAGCTGCTGAACATGAGCCAGCAATGTGCCCAGGTGGCCAAGAAGGGTCAGTGGCATCCAGGCTTGGATCAGAAATAGTGTAGCCAGCAGGACCAGAGCAGTGATGTCTTCCTGTACTCAGCACTGCTGAGGCCACACCTCAAACCCTGCGTTCAGATTTTGTCCTCTCACTACAAGAAGGACATTGAGGTGGTGGAGTAAGTCCGGAGAACTGAGGGATCTGGTGCACAAGTCTTGTGAGGAGTGGCTGAGGGAGCTGGGGTTGTTTAGTATGGAGAAAAGGAGGCTCAGGGGAGACCTTATCAGTCTCTACATCCACCTGAAAGGAGCTTGAAGTGAGATGGGTATTCTTCTCTTCTCCCAAGTAACAAACCATTTAACAAGAGCAAACAACCCCAAGTTGTGCCAGTCTTATATTGGTTATTAGGCAAAATTTCTTCACTGAAAATATTACCAAGCATTGGAAAAGGGTGCCAGGGGAAGTGGTAGAGTCAGTATCCCTGGAGGTATTCAAAAGGTGTATAGATGTTGTGCTTAGGGGCGTGGCTTGGTGGCCTTGGCAGTGATGAGTTAACAGTTGGTCTTGATGGTCTTCAGGGTCTTTTCCAACCCAGTCGATTCAATGAATTTATTATTAGATCTGTAGGGTACCACAATCACTGTAAAATAATTTCTAATGATGAGATAAGGCACAACAGCAGAATGATCTGATTTATTCTCTCCATGCACATGACTGATGGTTTTCTTTGGTTCGGTTTGTTGAACCAGACCATAATTCACACAGCAAAATCTGATTTGCTTAGGTGCTTTTGGAGTGCTGGCTGCAGAAGTAGTACCTACTAACAGCCCAGTCTTCCTGCATGGGCCAGCTGTTTGGTAGAATAAATAGCAAGGAGTCTATCAGCCAGAATCTACATTTGCTTTGCCTTTTTGTAAAGGTATGCTGACAGTGAAATACTCTCTCTGATATGAACTTAATCTCTTTTAGGAATGTACTACTCCTTCTGAGGGTGAGTTTGTTCCTAATGAAGTTTTATTATGGCCATAATCCCTCACTGTTAGAAGTTATGCTCTCACTCAAATCCTTTAAGATTTTATTTCACAAACTACATATGCAGACTTGCAGTTGTCCTCTTTTACAAAAGTGAAAATACGAGTTTAGGGGAAAGTGCCTTTTTTTTGTCTTTCAAAGAAGAGATTAAAAAATCTAGAACAGAAAGGGAACTTCATCTGATAGAGTGGTGAAGTGCCTACCTTGCTTTGGGCTTCACACCAGTACTGCTAATGACAGCAGACTGATTGATCTTTTTAAGTATGCACACTTGGAAAAATGAGATATGTCTCATTTTGGTGTAATCCACTAGAGAAGTCAGTCATGCAAGAACAATTTCTGTCCAGGAGATCAGTAGACAGATCAGGCCTGTGGTCAAACTTTTTTTTATTCTTTAATGAATTTTTTTCATATTTAAATCGTTATATTTAATGGAATTACCACTTCATTTGTATTCCCAGAAAGAGTGATGTTTATTACTGGTCTCAGTCTCTGTGAAGAAAAATAATCCTGTTTTAAATCAAACACTTGTTTATATGATCTAATAGAAAACACCAGGCTCTATATCAAATTCAAATGGAAAACAGATGTGTTAAATTGACAGTAAGAATAAATTTGTCACAGCTATAAATGCTTATTGAGATATATGTTTATATACATATGTGTATGTACATATATAATTTCTTCTTTCTTGAGGCTTGGTGGGGAGGACAGAAAAAGAACATTCCTTTAGAGAACATCACCAAAGGGATGCAGTGTAGTTGCTTCAGATTTAAAATTATCTTTAAAGAGAGTATGGAAACAGAGACTAGGAGCATATGAAATTTTAATTTAAGGGTTTGAAGATTTAATTTCAGGGTTGGAGAGGTTTAATTTTCTTAAGTAGTCCAAAATGTGTTTTGCAAAATTTCTCAAACTACAAAGAATGTGGTAAGCCCAAAGTACTTGGGAAAAATGTTGCATTGAACTGATACAAGACACTCCAGTTTAGGAAAGAAGCATCCCTACAATGCTTCGTAGCCAGCTGTCAGCTAGCAATTTTTTAGTTTAGATTATGGCCCAAAACTTGCAATAGATGGACTTGTAAGTCTTCATTTCCATACACCTTTCCTTCCTGAACACACTCTTAAAAACAGGTCTCCCATGCTTTACACACATTTAAATGTAACTGTCAAATTAATCCAGTCCTGAAGCACGTGAGTCATTTCTTGTCCCTGTCCTGTGTCAGGTTCCAGCTCAGTCCTTTAGTATCAGCAGGCTTCATTTCACTGTGAACTACCTATGCAATGCAATTTTATCACCTTTAAAAAGGGTGATAAGGGGCACGCTATACTTTTCTTCCACTATTCCAAAAATTTGGATAGCTTCTTTTTGATTCACCATGCCTAGAATTTTTTCTGATCCTTTCAGAGCACATCTGACATAAGGACAGCAGGTTAACTAAATGTTTTAAAGCCTATTTTGTATGACATGGTGTACAAATCAGGTGATAGAGAATGCATGAATGGTACCCCTAATGTCTAAGCCGTCACAGAGAAAGAGGAATCCTGGAGTGACAGGTGAAGCTTCCTGTTACAGGTCTTTTCACCAGGGGAGCTACCCAGCATCATCTGAGCCTTGAAGATGCTCCTGCACTCATGGTTACTCAGCCATAAATCTGGCTAGTTCTACTGCAGTGCCAATAAAGATTCAGCTATTGATTTGCACCCACTGCCACTCATAGTGGCTTTATAGAGCAAAATCTGTTAATCTTGGCTGGTCATCTGTCATACATATCAAAACCACCTTTTCCTGATGCCTGTTTCGTCACCTAGTCTTTTCCTGATTCATTAGGAGCTAGGGGTTCGCTGCAATATAGTATGGTGTGTTAAGACACCTAGAATTAAGGTCTAAATTTCATGTCCTCCTTAATGTTTAAGATTTTGTGATGTTTAAGATTATGCACAGTGTGAATGAGCATTAGTGACTTACAGAATGCATATTGGAGAATATGGTTCACTCTAAGTTTATAGATTACATAGCAGGATGGTGTTAATATTTTGATGGTACATGAAGAGAGATTGGGCAATGGCAGTTACATAATTGTTTCTAAAATCCCTGAATTTTCTTATCTTTTTGGGGGTAGCTATCTATTTAGAAATGCATCTGTATGCTCCGGGCTTATCATGGGTCTGTGCACACTGGAAAAATCAAGAAGAGTTAAAGAAATTTTAGAATAGTATCTTCTTAACTACATATGCAGCACACTTTTTTTTTTTTTCCCCTGGGGATAGCCTAGTGAAAAAGTAGTGACACACTCTACTGAACTGGAAGAGAGCAGAGACACCTCTGCACAAACAGACCTGTCTCCAGCTTCCCGGTTTGTGCAGAACGAGCATTTTCTCCCTGTTTACTGACAGAGTTCAGCTGAGATACTAAGTGGGCACTTCACATCAAAGTAACCTTGAACATGGTCGTTGCATGTTCAGTACTTACTTATTCTGAAATCTGAATTAATGGTCCTAAATCTAAATGCTGCATACTGCTGTTGTAATGTATCTTTCATAAGGAAATGAAGGCATGTGAAGTGGTGTGCCCAGGGTTGCAGACAGGGTCATGAAGGAAGTGCAGGAGACTGATTCCTGACCCCTCATGTTAAAACACAAGTAGCAAGACAATGAATTACAAACACATGAGCAACTGCATAATATCCTTTTAGATTGATATTTAAAATAATAATGCAAAAGAAAAATTCCAGACATCTTTCCTGTCTGACGATTATACTCCCTCACTTCCTCCAAATCCTAGCACTCTCTTCTTGTTGATTTTATTTCAGTACCTATTATCTATTTCTCTAATCTGATCTTCTTTCTTGATTAGCTTTATTTTGTCTCCAGTAGCTTCAGTGTACTACGTCCTCTTACAGCTATCTCATTGCTTTCCTTCACAATCCTAGTTATACAGGGATGTCAGTGACCCTTGGGCATATTTAAAACCCTTACATTCGAGGAATATGTAAAGGAGTAGGGAGGAGAGAGGAGACAGTCACAGCACCAAGCCTGCCAGACTTCAAGAGGCGTTTAGACAATGCTCTCAGGCACACTATGTGATTCTTGGGACTGTTCTGGTGAGGCCAAGAGTTGGACTTCGATGATCCTTGTAGGTCCCTTCCAACTCAGGATATTCTCTGATTCTGTTATTCTAATATTGGGAACTTGAAAATATCCTATAACAATTCTTGTTATAAAACATTATAAGCCAGCTAACAGATTATTGTCACCTTTGATTTTGTTTCCCTGCCTACTTGATCTGCAGTGCTCTGTTATTTTGAATTGAGATTAACCCTCTATATTTGTTCCAGCTTTAGGCCCCTAGTGTGTTTAATACTAATTAATAAATAACACTAGTTACTCATAACTAATGCTAATTAAGCATAGTAAAGATGTAACGAGTACATGCAGATGGATCAGAGTTTGTGAACTTCTCTTGTTTTGTAGCCTGGCTCTTATCCACAGTTGGAAGCAGGCAGAAGAAGAAACTCTCAACACAAATCCAGATGTGCAAAAACAGGACATCTGTCACAAGTATGCATAACATGCATGCCCTTATTTAAGGGCAGTTGACCACTGAGGCTTTCTGTTTGTGACTTACGTTTTACGAGTGCTCCTTCTATAGATTTTGCAGGGAGCAAACTTCTTCAAAGAAAAGCAATTTTACATACAACAGGAAGCATCCACAGCAAACAAAACAGACTGAGAAATTTGAGCAAGTGAGGGAGGTCTTTCCATAGCTGAACCAATAAAAACCAGTATGACTTAGAGCTGGAGCTTCTTTTTGAGAGGAGTGTCTCACATACTGTGTCAGTCCTAGTCTGTGTACTAGTACCTAAGCCTAAAGAGACCTTTAGAAAATGTTGTGAAAACAAAAGGGAAATTCTGTCAGAATATCAATCTAATTGTTTCTGTAGACAAAGTTATTATTTAAAAGCAGTAACATTAAACAAACTGGGTGGAAGTTAATATCCAAGAACAATAATAATTTTCTGAAGTTATATATCTGGAAACCATTGATCCCATTACACTAATGTTGCAAAAATCACTGAATTATTTCTGTTAATTGCATCAGCCTGTGTAAAGTTCAACTAGCTCATTCATGTTCTACTCCTACACTGTCATAAAGGCCCTTGCCCTCATATCAACAATACTGTTATCAGAGCATACTGTTATCTTATTTATTCAACTGGGCCAGTTGCACTGTTCGTTTTAGTTGTTATTTCAATTTTTATTACTCATTTATCCATTAAGTTGGAAAACAGAGGCTTATTACTACTCAGGAGGAGCTTCTGTATGAGTCATGTCGGTACAATGGTGTACACATAACACAGAAGGTGAAGAAGATGCAGAGTTGATTGTTAGCCTCCTCAGCCATGCCATAATATTTAAAAAAAACCCTACAACCCTCCCCCCACAAAAACAACCAAACAAAAAAACTCCACAACAAAATCCCCCCAAAAACCAAAAAAACCAACTAACTAAAAAAAACCCCAAACACCAAAGCAAAAAAACCACCCACCAAATCAGTAAGTACATCTAGCTTTGCAAAGTTGCTAAAGCAGTGGATTTAGTTATAATATGTAGTGTTTACATTTCCAGAAAATCATAAATTTTCCCAAAGTGTTCAAAATGAGGTAACTATATCTTTTCTCTCGGTATCTGTTAACAATTTTAAAAGATATTTATAGGATTTTTTTCCCCTTGATAACATGTTATAGAAAAACTTTCAAAATGACCTCTCTGGACAGTAAACAGGTATTGCTAATTTTTACGCCAGCTCACGAATTTGGTGATATATGAATACGGAAGTTTTGAAATATTGACAGGATATGATAGATTAATTTCTGTTTGCACCATTAAGTTCAAAACGCAGCAAAATTCTGTGTGAAAGAAAATAAAAATGGATTTTTGCAGTTTCTCATCATATTTTTAACATGTTAACAGTAAGTGAGGCATTTCTAAATTACTATGTGTATTGAATTTGCAGCTATATAATTGTATTTTATTTATTGTTTGTGTATCCTGAGGCATTTTTAGTATTTGCTTTTCAAGAAGGTAAAAATGATATAATTAATTTGCTTAAACTGAGCTTTGTACTTCATTATCTTCGAGTTGTGCCTATACCTTTTTCTTCATCAGTATTCAGTAAAACATAGTATTCTTACAGTTACTGTGTTTCGGAGTGCAAGAGAATGTCTTTCTTTTAAAGATCAGAGATGATTCTTGTTCTCCTTCTCATAGGAAAGTTGAACAGGAGAGAGAGAAAGATTAACCCTAGTGTTTCCATTGTTAAATCTCACTTTCCAGATTATGCTACTTTAGCACTAGAGTCCTCGGTACTGCTTATTTTATATCCAAAAATTGTATTAATTCATGTTTTAGGAAATAAACAGGAGTTTAAAATAAAATCCTCTAGGGTATTTTGTTGTTTTGAAATCTTAGGGGCTTTATAATCCTTTAAACCTGAAACACTAACAAAGAGACCATTGTCACTAAATCAAATTCATCTTTGTTGAAACAGTACGCTGCAGAGTTCCTCATGCTATTCAGTGAACAAACCTTACCTCTGCTATAACTGCAGTGCCTTAGTACTCCAATCAGTGATCAGTTTGGTAATATCTTGAAAATGAATAAACATTCATGAAACAGTGAGTTGACCACTTCCCAGCTCCCTGCCTGAATAGTTTTTCTTTATCATTTCTGTAGACTGTTGCTTTGTTTAACATTTAAGGTTATGTTAGGTCAATTCCTAATACAATAGCGTATTTGGCAAGAGTAGATGAGGATTAATTAGTAATGTTTGCAGAAGACTTTGAAAATGTAAAGTGCTATGGGGACATAAATGAATGTATCTGCTTTCTCTGGCCTACAAATAGGTGGTACCTGCAGAATTCTATTTTTGTGCTTGGAAAACATTAACTTCTCATGGATTTTACAGTAAGTAAATTCTGAGTTTTAAGGTTAATTGTTTGTACTTTTAAGCAGTGGCTCATAACTGAAAAAATGTGTGGCCTGCAAAAAATATTCAGATAAGTAGTTGGTTTATAGCAAGCTACACATGTGAAATTCATAAAAGGGCTCAAGCAGCCAGTGGAAATATGTTAAGAAGTTCTGAAATACAGATCTTTGAATCCACTGGATGTATTTTATAACTTGGAGTTTGGCATTTTCAGAGAACATTCAGGTCTTCAGAAGTATCAGATTATTTATGAAGCTGATATTATACAATTTATGAGTTTTCTTACACTGACTTGCAAATGTTACGTCTTCCCTGCAGAGAATGTTTCCCGCTGTTCCTTCCTCTGTTTGAGCCTTGTTGTGAGATAAAACCAGCTGAGGTGCTGGGAAGCTGGGGTAGGTGGCAGAATTAATATCCAAGTGAGCTATAGAAAAGTCTTCAAAACATCATCTCTAGTACTTTAAGTGAACTAGATTTAAACTACTGTTTCAGGGTGAAAGGTCACTGTGCCCAACTCTATCTCTTGGAGACATTTGATCCCCCACACTTTTACCTTTTCTGAGATGTAGAATATACACTGGTATTTTCAGCAGAAATCCTCTGTACAAAAAAGTAAGTTTTCACATCTAAACATTTCTAAAAAAGGCAAATGATGGATTGCACAGTGGGCATTTCCCCATCTTCCTTTCACGCCAGCTTCAATAATTTTACTTGTAATTCTTGGAGATGCCATACAAGACTTCAACTGATGACAGCAACAGACAAAAATTTAGAGGCAGTGCAGTTCCTTCAAACAGATGTTTTCCAGACAGAATGATAACACTTCAACTTCCAAGTGATACCTCTTCTTAAGAAAAGAAAAGGTATAATGTCATACAGTGTCAGGTGTGAAGTAAGACTTGATTCATCTTTAGTGTTTGATTATTCCTCATTTACAGCCTGTGTTTAAACAAATAGTATTTTTTCAAACCTCTGATTTGACAAAAGTTGTGGATGTCTCATATATCTTCCTTTTTTTCTTTTTTTGTTAACAAACTCAACCGTTGCTGGCAATTAGAGATTTTCCTTCCTAACATCTCTTAACATCTTACTATTTTCTGCTTTCTTTAGAAGTAAATATCCCCTGTTTTTTGGGCTAGGGCATCATTAAAATTTCAGGTCATGTTATATTATGAATAAATTAAGTATTTTTTTTATTTATAAGATTTTGTTTTAAAGCAACACAAAACAGTTGTAGGACAAGTGAAGTGTAGGGCACTTCACCTGCTTGGTATTTCACAGTTAAAAAAAAAAAGGTGTAAAAAGCTAAACTGGAAAAGCATAACTTTAAATCACTTATGTATTTCTCAGAACAAAGAACTCTGATCCTACCTATATATCCAATGTTTTGTTTCTGCATGCAACAAATATACTGTTAGTGGTAAAAGAGCTAATTTGATGTTTCTTTCCCTTTCTCATTTTTTTCTAAAGAAATCTGGCAGTATGTGCTGTGGCTTTTTGTACTCTATTGTACTGGTTATTTCTCCTCACCTGTAATGCAGACTCTTTGATCCACAACTTTTTTTTTTGTGCTCAATGATGGAAATATTAACAACTGTAAGGACCAGTGATGAATGTTCAATGGGGCAAATGTCTTTCCATAAACATTAAAAAATTAAAGCTTTGTCTACAAGATCAGAGCTTCAGAAGTTCCACTGTTCTCTGCAAACTGAAAAATATTTACTACTTAATAACTTTGCATTAACCTAGAAAAGGCTAGCAGTACATGGCTAGACCTGATTCTCTGTTGTACTACATAATTGCCTTCTCCTTACAGTCTTTGAGAAACTGTAAATGAAGTTTCTTCCATCTGTATACAACCTCCTTTTAAGATAAAACAGAATACCCAGCCATAAAGTAAATTCTCATTTTTTTAAATCTTACCCCCACAGTTGTAGAAAAGTTCCACATAAATTTCCCTTATATGTGTTGGGTTTACCTGGAGTCTCATATATAGAAGGTTGACCTAAATTTGACAGATGTGTGTTCTGCTCTTAAAAATTTTTGATGGAAGTTTCTACAAATATTGCCGTGTAGGAGTTATGGAGAGTTCTGCAAATTATTGAATGAATACATTTTTAAGACATTGTTTCTCTTTTTAAGATCCTTTTGAGATAGAATCCATGCTGCTCTTGAATGGGAGATTGAATAATGAAGTTGATGTCAGGCATGAGCTTTAGCCCTGCTCAACAGTGAGGGATGTAGGGAGCAGGGAGCAATAAAAACAAAATAGGAGTAGTCCCTGTTCTTTTCACTTTTATAACTCATTATCGTTCTCTGTTAAGAGCTTAGATACCAATATAATTATTAACATAAAGCTAATCCCATCTTTAATCCTTCCTGTAGTTTATATTCTTTTCTGTCCCAAGTTTAGAATATATTGTACTCGTCTAGGTGAGCTGTTTTCTGAATTCAGGCTTCCCTGGATATGAGTGCCTTGTTGCAATTTGTCTTCCACACCAGAGCTGTTTGCTTATATGTGCCTATACTTGTTGCTAAACTTGTACTTTTGTTGCCTTTGGATCCTATGCTGCTATGTATTTTTGCTAAATTTGATGTGAAGGTGATAAGCTTTTCCAAGCCTACTTGGATCTCAGATTTTCACTATCACTGGTAACGGAAACATAACAAGGCAATCTGATTTTCACAGTCCTAACACTTCTGTAGACTCTTTCATATAACCATATCATCACCACAATTTATTTCTGCTTTTGTGGGTGTAACCTTACACAAATATTTGTTTGTTATCATGTTAAACAATCTTTGTTCAGCTACACACTGGCAGTTTTAAGAGAAGGTTGTTGATCAGAAAAAGACTTTTTTTCCTAATCTCTGGTTCTTTTCTGACAGTTAGGAGGATCAGTGTTTAGATTATTTCCAGAGGGGGGACAGCCCTTTCTACAATGACTGGAAAATGTCAAGGGGTCATCTGAGAGTGCATTCACTGTTTGAGCCCAGCAGGAACGTGTTGAGGTTTTTTTGTTACTTTTTGGTTTAGTTTTTTAAAACTTCCATTTCATCAAAGTTGTCACAACCTGGGAAAAATTAAGGTGTTGCAGAATGGCTAAAAATGTTTATGAAACTTAATGCTAGAATGTTTATGAACCTTAATGCTGGAATGTTTATGAAGCTTCACACTAGACAAACTGGGAGCCACTATTCTTGAGTCGCAAACTGAAATACCCCCAAGGCCAATAAGAGTCTTGTCTGAATTGCAGTCACCTTTCCTTTCAGATTCTGCATCAGATAGAGCAACTGGCTCTACTGATTGAATGCATTGATCATTGAAGTGGCAATCAGAGTATATAAGTGAAGAGACATTGACTAAAGGAGGTTTGAGGTTGTTTTTTGAATTTTATTACCTACACACCCTTTTTTCCCCCCTCATTCCAATTGGTTATTCTTCAGTGAGGAAACGGCACCATGGCAGTGTTATACTTCATCCCTAGCCTGACTAGTGTGGCAAAACTAGTGTTATGAACGTAAGATTCATAACAAAGGCTGCAGTTATTTCTTTCCAAAGCAAAGAGAATACAGAGCAAGGAAAGCTGTGAACTTGACTGGTGCTTTTGCTGACCACATGCTTCGAAAACTGGGAGAGCCATTGTTTTCTGTGTGGTCTCAAATCCCCAAAGCAGGCAAGTATCTGTTGTGTCTTTTTCAGTAATGGGGCCGTCTCAAAAGCTGAGTCAATAAGCTGCAAATGCAGAAATAGCATCTTGTGCCCAGCTTTTTGGTGTGCCCAGGAGGTTTCAGGATCCCCCAATATAGTAAGAGGTGGTGATTAAAACTAAAAGCCTGAGTGAATGAGCATGCTGCTTGCTCTTCATAAAAACTCTTGAATACATATATGTGCACATATGGGGCTTGAATCGCCATAAGGGTTGTAAAGTTAGTAGTGAAAGCCACAGGATAGATACCCAGGTTGTAGAAATTTGTGTAACTCCATTGAGATGTTTATTCCAAAATTTATCTCAATAGAGATAATTTCATACTACCTGGAAAATTGGTCACAAATCACTGTGAAAAGAATTCTGACAGGGCTGCTTCCATATTTTAAGATGTGTAATAGATCACCTGTACCATATACCTTGTTTACTGAGTATAAAAAGGAAAAAGTCTATCCTAGCTTACACTTTGTACTGTCTTGATGAAGGTTATGGGAATACAGGCCATGTACAAAATTGCCATTTATAGGAAATCCTGTTTTTCTCTCATTTTGGTTTTGCTTTTTCTCTCCAAACTGCAGCAATCTGTCTAAATGAAAGGCTGTGCAGGAGATTCCAGGAACCAATTTGCATGGCCCTGTTGGAAATCATGGTCGAAACTACTAGCTGTTAATAATGTGACTTGTATCTCAGCAGGATGCCCTAGGAAGTGGATTAGCAGTGCTCTAAACATCATCAGGGATAAACAACAGGAAACTCGCCCGAGGAGAAAGTGCCAGTAGCTTGACATAAACTCCCATAAAGAGCTTCAGGCAAGACTTGCTCTTAATAAATATCCCAATATTGAATCGGAGGGACTTTAAATTCAGTTTGCAAGATTGCCAACGCATGTCGAAGTTCTTCCTGGGGTCTGGCACTGCTGTAACTTCCCTCCAAAGCAAGCAAACAGTAGTGGGCTGGAGAAAAGCTTTAAGCATGGATTTAATTTCTAGCAAATGAAACATATGTCTTTTTGAAAGCTTTCTCCTCTTATACCAAAAGACAAAGAAGTAAAAGTCCGATTGTTTCTTGATCAACCTGGAGATTTTCTTCTTTAGAATAAGGAAATGTACTACTCTTTATTTAAGGAGCTTCTTAAAGAAAAAGAGAAAAATTGTGCAAGGGAGCTCATGTTTTGAGAAAGCACACATTTTGGACTAGTAAAAAAACCATACTTCTACTTTGCTATGGTCAGTTTTGGTTCAGGAGCACCAAGGAAGCATACCCACATGTGTCATTTCATTGTCCTGCAGTGTTGTTTGCCTGCTTATCCACTGCATGCATTATTATGGCTTCTAGACCATAATGCCAAAGTTGTATTCTCCACAGAGAAATCACGGTGGATACTCTGTTTACTTTGGGTTTTTGATGGGGGCGTAATACTTCTGAGGGATGAAGCTGCAGGTGAATTACATAAGGCACATGCAAGCTGGTAAAACCATTGCCTTAAATCACTGCACCATGTATTTTGTATACTCAGCTTAGGAAAACTGTATAAGGAATGATTTTAAAAAGTAAAATATTTGTGACTGTTTTACACATCTTTCCATCTTAAGTAAGACATTTTAGCTGCTCTGGCTCCAGGAAGACAGAGATTGGGGAAAATCCCCATTGTGAAGTCCTCAGTCTTGAGACATTAAGGAGTTAATGGCAGGTACTCTGTGTTCAGATAGGAGCTCTCACATTTCCAAAGTTTGGTAGCATTTAGGTGTGTATAAATGGATGCGATTACTGTAGGGCAATAATTAATTTTACTCCACAGTGAATTGCATAAAGGTTGGTTTAAATTTTATGAAAGGCATTTCA
Organism: Chiroxiphia lanceolata; assembly: GCF_009829145.1. Classification (NCBI taxonomy): domain Eukaryota; kingdom Metazoa; phylum Chordata; class Aves; order Passeriformes; family Pipridae; genus Chiroxiphia; species Chiroxiphia lanceolata. The sequence goes on along the minus strand of NC_045640.1, from coordinate 47,968,586 downwards.
AGTAATCTCTGATCTCTTTGCTCATCATCTCCAGCCTTACCTGTCAGTGTGGAATGGCAAACTGTCCCTTTGACAGAAATCCTATGAAAGGACATCTGTGCTGTGTGACAATGTCATATGGAAGGATTACTGGTTCAATAGAGTTGAGTTTTGTTCCTGTTCAGGCAGATGCATCTGTCAGTCAGGCTAAAAAAAGGAACCAATTATGGCAATAATTTTCACTTTGAAATTTCCATGCGAATACAGTAATAAAAGGAACAAAAAATTGTAAACAATTTCTGCCAAAAGTATGATTCATGTAGATGTTGAAAAACAGCAGTATCTGTGCTTGGAGTATCACATGCATGATATTAATCAAGTATGACAAGGAAACATTAGTACAACAGATATAATCTTATTTGACTGTATTTTGGACAGCTTCTAAGCACAGCTTGAAAAAGAGTATTTAAAAGATCACTTTCCAGTATGGCATCTCCCTATTTTTTTTCCAAGCTATTTTTTCCTCTTTTCCTTTTTTATTTCTCTTTCTGACTTCCAGACCAATCCTCTCATTGGATTCTGCCTCTTCTTGGTGTGTCTGTATGTGTGTGTGTGTGTGTGTGTGTGTGCGTGTGTGTGTATGCACAACACTTTCTTTTTTTTTTTAAACAAACTGAAGGAAAAAAGTTTAAATAGTCTTACCACTAAGGAATTGTGTGACTTCTGAATTTTTTTGTGTATGCTAAATATTTCCTTTCAATTGTTATAATATTGCATGTCCACAGGGGAGAATATGATGATTGTCTCGTGTACATGAAGGCCTTCTGTGTGGTAAAAGGCTGGTTTGTAGCCAGGTCTTTTGCTCAACTGAATTTTGAACACAAAGACCATAATATCAAGGAGCTGGATCCTTAGAAACATTCATATAAACACAGTGATAGTGGAAAACAGATGCCTCAGCAACTACTGCAGCTGAGAATGTTCTTTTTTTTGCAGGGGGATGAAAAAGAAAGTTTCCATGGCTTTAAGATGCTCATTTTTTTGGTGAAGTATATCAAAGTTTGCCTCCAATAATCTGTAGTTGTTATTTATATCTGCCAAGAAGAGCTATAAATTCAGCCTTGACATGGTTTCAATAGTGTGAACCTCCAGATCTGCTCTAATCCCAAGATTAGATACTGAAGTGCTGCTTCCATTGTGCAGTATTATCACATACTATCACTTGGCCCTATTTCAAACTGTAGTTTTATTGACAATACTTTCAAAGCTGTTGCTAAGTTGTGAGCACTCTCCTTTATCTGTTGCTGCTTTTACAACTCGAGCTAGGTATACTTTCTTGCAGGAAGCACTGTGCTAATAGTAATCCCTAGACAAAACGATGATATGTATTTAACCTTTTTTCATACAGGAGACTGTTCTATTCCCAGACTCTTTTGCATCCTTAACAAGTTAAACTGATTTTCCCTACACCCTCTTGTTATTGTCACTTCTACCTGGGCAGTTCTTCAAAGCAATCCTAAAAAGCTCTATATTTATATAATGGAACTAATTGGTCTAAATTTAACTCATGTTGTTGGTGGTTGTTCTTCCTTTCCCAAATGTCCTGGTTCATTATTACCTCCAGTCATAGGACTTTTCCACAAACTGTGGTTGAATGGGTCTGTTTTAATTTCCGTGAGACATATAAGGATTACATGCAAAATAGAGATGAATAAAATAACAGATTCATCCATTAACTGAGGCAGACCAGAGAGCAAACTCAAGTTATATGTGCTTACCTGTCACAAATGAAAGGGATGCATTAATAAATTCCTTTGCCATCTATAGAGGAGAAAACTGCATTTTGTTGAATCCTTTGGGAGACAAAGGGCCTAAACTAGATTTTGAGAACCTGCTTGGAAGAGACACTGTAAGAAAGCAACTGCTCATCCTAATGTCCGGTGTGAGTGGCTGCCAAAACAGCTGCTGACAAAGCTGTGTTTATTTTGGGAAGGTCTGTTAGCTGTTTTGCTGCCAATGCGCTGAATAGGTTACAGCAAAAAGCAGTGCTGCCTGGTGTGGTGGATATGACACAGATGATCACTTCAGAAGAGAAATGTGGCTGTACAGCTGCTCCTTTGAAGGCTCAGTGGCAGCTCCGTTTCTTTCTCTGTCCCACACCTACATCGTTAACTGGAGGGAGGTCAGCAGTCACCTCTGTTTACTCGCCTGCTTTTTTTCCTTTCTTCTGTATCTGTCTACAAGATGTCAGGGTAGGGACCACTGCCCGTTTCATTTTTGTAATACAGTTGGCTCTGTGTTTTACACAGTGTGATTTAAGAGCGTGAAAATAGAGTCGAATACTGGGAAATCTTCAACCATCCCTGCTGTGCTTATAGCTCATCAGTAGGATGGGACACTGCCCTCAGACTTCATTCAGATGCTGAAGTCTGCACAGATGTGTGCTTTGACAACAATAACAAAAGATTTTAACTGAAATGAAGAGTACCAATGCTGCGTTTTCCTGTATCAGATGCTTTAGCTTGATGTGTTCTGCAGCTTAGAAAAGTAAATACGGATTCAGAAAAATTACATCTACACCTGCACTTCTCCCATGTTTTTAAAGGCCAGAAGTCTTAAAACGTACATTGTTATGCTTCTGATCCACTCAGGGTCAATTTGTGTAATGTGGTGTTCTTTTACTACAAGCTTTAGTTACAAGGAAGTAATAGGAACTCAATTTTTCAAATCACTCTAAGTTAGCACTCATTGACGTATATGGTATTGTTTTCGTGAGACTTTAAAAAAGCAGTTTTTCTCCACAGACATAATAGCAGGAAGTATTTCTTTTTAGTAATAGCTGAAACCCACAGTAGCAACTGAGAAGTCTGCTGTGTTCCCAAATTTATCCTCTGTACTCTCCTACCTGTTGGGAATGTTGTCAATAAGCATAACCTCATATGATGCACACTGATTTGATTGATATATTCAAGACACAACCAGTTTTTCTTCTCTGGTTTCCCTTCTCTAGTGAATTATTGAATTGCTCATACCTCTTGGTGAATCTTTCTGTATCCCTGAGTTTACAATCTTATTGGTATGCTGCTGCACCACGAAAATGATTTAATGCACTATCTTACAGAAGCTTTTCAGAGCAATTGATTCTGTGCAGAGTCTGTTCTGTATTTTCTAAAAAGTTTGATTAAAACAGAGTAATACAAAAAGGGTATGTAAAATTGAGTTGCTTATCAGTGAAAAATATTCCGTTGCATTTCCAGTTTATATAGTATAAATACTGTGAACACTTGTTTATATATTTACACCCAAATAGGTGTAGAAAAGTCTTAACTTAGAGTCTTGAGCAGCCTGGTTTTACACATATCAAAGCGCTTATGGGAAACATGGATCATGGCCAATGGCACAACTTTGCTTCGCTTCACTTCACCTCATAGCTAGGACATACAGTTATATTGCCTTACACACATACTGGGATAAAAATGTTTTGTATGAAGAATGAGGATTTCCCTCTGAACATACAGCCTGTATTTAGCTGCCCTGCAGACCTGAGAGTTAACTATCTAGGAGGAATTTATTGAGATTCATAAATATCTTTATATTTTTAAGTGAGCCTATGCATATGTCTTTGCTTAATGCATGTGTTTAATCATACCCTTCAAATAGATGGTTTTGCTCCTTACTTACATTGTAGTGTGCTTTTACCAGTCTTTCTGTGGGCTGTTCAAGATTGCCAGCTATGATATTCATCTGGTTTCAAGTTGATCTGGTTTACTGTTTTGAATTTACAGGACTTGAGTGTCTAAGGATACCATGCCATATAAAACAAGTCGTTGGGTTTTGTTAGTTGTTGGAAGGACAACAAAGACTGTTGGAGAAGACAGCTGCATGAATGATACCTGCGGTGCAGGGACCTCAGGTTCACAAGTTTCTGCAGACACTGGCCTGCAGTCACAAATACTCCTGGCGATCCAGGCCACCTGATGGAGGTAGAGGTGCAACCTAAAGTCATTCCACAATGAACTTCAGCATTGAATAAGATTGTTTCATGAGAAAAGTTTTTGTCAGTGTTCTGCAGAATGCTTCTGCTGTAATCTGATTTGGGGCTGAGAAGGCTGCAAACAAAAAGCAAGAAAACAGGCAGAGCAGGTCGGCAATGAATGTCCAGGAGATGACCTGTGCATAATCTTAATGCCCTATATGATGATAGTGACAGTTATAGATGGTTGCAATTACCTCAGAAAGGTTCGTAACGTTATCTCTGCTTTCCTGTAGTGCGGCAAGCATCTACAGTGTAGATCTTCTGTGATTCCATTAAGTTATACTGTAGGGGTGTAGTGGTAGTATGGACTTACTCCAAAATAATTTTGGAGTAAATGGGACTAAAACAGATGTTTACACTTAACCTTGTCTCCTGAGTTGCTGTGTTACAATCACTGGTTTTTCTGGGGTTTTGTTGTTGCTGCAAGAACTCACTATGCACTCTCTGGTTGAATATGTCAATTTAAACTGTGGTAGGTATAAGTACCTACCTACAGAGGGAGCAGAACAGGTGGAGAACTCATGATAAATCTTTTCAAATAGTCAGGTCTACTAAGAGTTAAAAAAGGTGACATGGCTAGTTGAGCAAAATAATAAAGCTGAAGGGTCTTACAGCAAAAATTACTGTTACTACATCCAATGAAAAACATAGGGGGTTGCATTAGTTCTCCAAGTGGAAAACAAGAATACTAGGCTCTATACTGGCATGATGAAAAGGATTGCCAAGGAGAAGCCTTTTGCTACAGAGGAAAAAGGCAGGAATGAAGTCACAGTTGCAATAGCATGTTTTCCTGAGAGACTTGGGGAAGTGGTCTGAAGTGGGGATTATGAGCCAAAGCTGAGAGAGAGATAAGGAAAGGATAAAAGAGTGTATATGTGTCTGCCTCTGTGTGTGTGTGTGTGTGTGGAGCACAGAGGATTGGAAAGAGAACTGAGCACCAATTTCCTGCTCACAGTCCCTGGCTGGAACTTACAGAGGAGGTAGAAAGAAGTCTAGTTTTGAGAAAACCCAGTACAGAGGTGCTTGCAGAGTGAAAAACTGTAAAACTGCTATGTCTAAGGAGAACAAGCAATTACTGAAATAAATCCCTCTTTTATCGGTTAGAGTCACTGAAAAATAAGAGGGTTTATAGTTGGATGTAGTGTGGAGGACTTAGTGTAAGACCCCATATGACTGAATTTCTCAAAGTAACATAAGTATCAAAAGGACTGTCTATAATAAGGACTTTGTTAAAAAAAAAAAGGCCTTTGGCTTAAAAGGAATATTTCCTGAAGGGATGCTGGAAATTTCTAGTTACACCCTGAAATGATAGATTGTCTAACATACTGAAATAAGAGCAAGGTGAGACTCTGAGAAGGGAAGTAATGAGCTTCACTGTAATTGTACTGAAGCTCTGAGAAGCATTGCAGGCCATGCAGCTGGCCTTTGTAGGATTGTTCTTAATTGGTGGAATAGATCTGCAAACTCTTTTGCAGCCAAATCAATGTAACCATAAAGAACACAACCTGGTAAAATAAGGACCTGTTCCTGTGAACACTTTCCAAGGGAGTGGTCATACCTGTTTCCCTGACACAAAAATGAATACTGCATTTGATAGGTCCCAAAATGGAAACCTCAACCTCTCCCCATCATCATTCAAGATGTCAATAGGTGGGTTTTTTTAGAGGCCATTGGTTTAGATATTCTTTAATTATAAATTATTTTCAACATATTAGACTGTTGAACACAAAAGGAAAGCAGGTATTTGCAAGGTATTTCAAAACCTGTACTGTTTACAACACAGTAGCCCTAGAAGAATGGGACTGTATGGCTTAAAAAGCAATATTAGCTAAACCAGCTATTAGATATGTCATAGGGCTAAGAATAGTTCCTTCATCATCATTCTGTCAGCATGTGAAGGGGTAGGATTTCGCGAGGTCACACGAGAACTTCAGTCCAAAAAAAAAACCAACAGCTTCATCAAGAAAAGCTAATGCGAGAAGCTTCTGGAGCACTTGGTGAAATTTCTGCTTTCAGGGAAAAATTTCCTTTTTACTTCATTGTTAAATTCCATCATTAATATAATAGTATGCAGTTAGCAATTACTGTAAGTCTCTGATGCAAAGGTTGTCTACAAGAAGGATGCTTCTTTTGCTTATAAAAGACAGCCTCAGATGTCATCCTTGTAGCATGCAGCTCCTCTGCAGGCCACTTCCCCCTTATGCTAGATCTCATTGACCTCTTTTCAAGGACAGGCCCAGACATGAAACAAATGCATCATTTTCATTTGCTAGTATGACATGTTCACTTTCTGCACATGCAAGTGCCTGTATACGATGAAGGTATAGGAATCCTGGCTTCCATGCATATAGTCAAATCAATTTGGAGAGAGACTGAGTGTTAGTTTTATGCCAATTTTAGATTTAATACCAATGTTAAATTTTATATGAAACTGAAATAAGGAGTGACCGATACGAAGTTGCAGTTGTTTTTAACTCTTGCTCATGCCACTAGATTGGAGCATCTTTTGCCAAATCCCCCAGTAGCCTTTTACTTACCCTCTCTCAGTAATGAAGATGCTGAAGAGAAAAGAGATCAGAGCTGATTTGCTTTGGTTTGTGTCTTTCCTCTCTTGATTCTAGCTCACCTTCCTCTTTTATTGTTCCTACCCCTGAGCAGCCTGGGAACTTAAAATGACCTCTTGCATTCAGCAATCCCCTCCATTTAAAAAGTATTATGAAACTCTCCATGAGAGGAAAAGGTTGTTTGGTTGGTTTGGTTTTGAGGGTTTTTTTGTTACTCTGAATTTCTCCTATCACTAAAAGCAGTAAACTAAAACAACTTTGAATGTGGTGAAGTAGAACATATTTTTGAGTATGCTATAGCTATTTAGGTGTTGGTAACCTATAGTTCCTCTAAAAATATGACTTAACCTTTCTAACTCTAAAAAGAGTTTCATGCTACAGTTTGAGCTTTGGAATATGACTATGGCTTTTTACGGCATTTCTTCCTCACAAATAAAATTATATAATGATACCTCTTCTGTTTTACTTTTCAAAGCTTCCTTCAGGACTACATGGCTTTTTAGGCTTTGGTCTGTAATTTCAGTTTAGGAATTACAAATTGATTTAGAGACTCCAATGTCCATCTGTATATTTTTAAGTGTTGTACTAGCTGAAGTCTAGCGCTGTAACACGATAAGTAACCTACTTACCCTTTAACTTTATTACTTCAAAAAATGGCTAGTGCTCCAGTTTGTGGTATGTTGCATAACACAAGACTCCCGTGTATGATTTATAACATTGACATCACAGTCTGTGCTGGTTAATGTCAGCCCTGGACTGCTGCTTTATATCAGGAACTATCAAGCTTATTCATTATCAATAAATAAGAAACGCCAAATAGTCTCATTTAGCTTTTTTGAAAAATGTGGTACTGTTTTTTATTTTGAACTATAGGTATTAATTTAATTATCTGATTATATTAATTACAGAAGGAAGAAAAACAAAGGAAGTACCTCCATTTTCATAGTATTTATTCTCATTGGCAAGATCTCTTTTTCCTTTCTGCCCCCATGTACTTTCGTTTGAGGCTAAATTCATTCCACACGGATGTGAGGACTCATTGATGGTGGCTTTTATTTTTTTAATTCGTGAAGTTGCCCTGTGTCCATCTGACCTCCTGCACAAGTTAAAGCAGTTATCGAAGCCTTGCAGAGTTGAGGGGCTGGGATGAAAGACAGTCCATTCTCCTCCCATCTTAGAAAGCTCTTGCTGCAACTAACTTTGCATCTACAAACATCCCCTTGGTCCTTTGGAGGCAAGCAGGGGAAAGACTTCCATGTGGCCATGTGCTGGGTTAGCATGTCATCAATCAGCTTCAATTCATGACAAAGAGAGGTGCAAGATTAGCTGTGCTTAAATGAGCCCCTCTTAGCCCATCCATGGTGGTGACTATGGGGTGGCATCCTCACATCTGGTGTCTGTCCAGGTACTTGCAGCACTTACTGATGTCACATATGTTCCTGCTCCGATGTCAGCAGGGTTCTTCTAATAGTACAGTTTCATGGACTGGGTCTTTGCTTTTATCTGTCTGTGTGTTTGTCTAAAACCTTGCTGTTTTGGGAAATAGGAAATGACTTTAGGGATGAAGGAAATATTCTTGTACAAATTAAAAAATGGATTTGGGTTTCTTAAAGTTCTCATAAGATTTATTTTTATATAAAACAAATTACATTTATTTAGTTAAATGGTGCTGGATCTTTTCACTGCTGGCTACGTAATTAATGGTACTGTCCACATTTTTAATTACTCTGACTTACTGCTAGAATTCTATATGTTAGAGCAATGGCATGGTACTCATGGTGTCATTTCAATTATTATTCTAAATTGGACTAGATCATTACATTGGGCTATGATCAAAGGTCCTCTTCTAAATCCTATTAAATCTTGAACCTCATTTTGTCTTTTTTTTTTCCTTGAAGTTCTCTGAGGGAGCATCTCTCTGAGGATTATTTCTGAGAAAGTTCCCATTTGTTCAAACAAAACTTGCTGGTCCGACAAAGATTATGCAGTTGGAAAACATAAGGAAATTAAATATGTTGTTGTAAGCAGGAGATGTTGGTAGAGCTTTGCAGAACAAGAAGAGTTATCCCCAAACCCTTACAGGATCCACTGAATCTTTTTTTTTAATTCATGCCACCCAGTTTGTAACAGCAACTTCTTTTCTGAAATTCACTGTGAAATTAGGTGGTGAAAGTTAATAGTTTTTCTCAGTCTCCTGGGTCCTATGACGTGTAATATGAAACATAGGACTTGAAATATTGGCTTTAGTCACATAATTTAGACCACTGAATATATGCAAATTTCAATATATTTTAAATGTATTGTAAGGTCATTTTTCATGGTTATATTGCAAGTCTCATAATATCTTTTATTTACTTAATGCTTGACATTCTAAATGTGAGAAAGTGAGAACTTGGTTTCCAGGGCTTTTTAGTGACCTTCTGTGGTTCAAATGTGATTTTAGTTTTCCGTCAGAATGTAGTTCAAAATTTCATAACAAGAGAAGGGAAATCAAAAGAACACAAAATGCTAAGAAGAGGGAAAAGAAAAGAACAAGACTTTATTTGGGGGAGGTAGACCCTGAGCCATCTTCTCTGGCTGAACCTACTTTAGGTTGGGGGACTGGACTACAGGCCTCCAGAAGTGCCTTCCAACCTCAGACATTCTGTGATTTGCTGTCCACTTTCACACGATGTCGTGGATCACCTTTGCTGGTGATTTTTTTGAGTGACCTTAAAACACTCGTTTCACGAGAGCAGGGTATCAAAATGTGCTAAGCGTTTCTGTTGGGCTTTTGTTTTCCACTGGTGAATCAGTCACTAACAAATTATGACTGACAAACTAGCCTTACTGCTCTCAAAACTATTAATCAAACAGTTTGGGTGAAGGTTTTTGATTTCTGGAGGTCCATGTGAGTGTTCTGTGCATTAATTAACTGTACTGCATTATGCCCTACCACCTTCTGATTGTACATGTTCCTTGAGATTAATGATTAGAGATCTTTCTGGATACTGTAAATAAACACTAGTCATCTGCTTTCTAATAGGTAACATGGTCCTTGGGTAAAGGATAGAATGAACCTGCCCTGTTATTTACAGGTATTTTCTGTTTATTATTTGACCGACTTCAGTGTGAGAGTTTTTATAATGTAGTGGACCAGCTCACTAATTAGATTGTAGTATAAAAGACTAGATCATTACAATACTTTATGCATCTGGTTGTATTTATGTTGGATGATAGATCTATTAATGTCAACTCAAATACTTGCAAAAGCCTTTGTGGAACAGCAATGATGGCAGATACGGTCTTGGATTGGAGTCTTGTAATTTATTCAGTTAATAAAAAGAAGATACATTGCTTGCTAACAAAGAGCATGGAGATTGTGTGAGTAAAACATGTAAAACTAATGGTGTTGAAGCCTTTAGGTTAGTACAAAAAAATATGAACTGAATTAAAATAGAAAATCTTTCCTGTGGCTTCTTCTAAGGTATTACAGTTTCTCTACACATAGGGAAGTTACTACATAGTTAGGTAAACTGTGAATGTATGAAGTATCAGCTATGCTATGTTAGCTTCCCCATATGCACACATAATGATAAAATTAGTTCCAGGTAGGAGGGGTTATCCCACTTTCAAAACAGAGTAAAAAGTTCTGCAGAGAGCTGCCTACACAGGAACTGTGTATGTGTTACTGACAACATGGGAAAATTGCACTGAATTCTTGTATAGTGAGTTCCCAATGGAAACAAAGGCTTAGAGAGTAGGCTCTTTGCAGCAGAAACCTGGTTTTGCCTATGAATTAGTGGGAGCATCTAGCAAAGATTTGCATACCATTGACTAATTGCCCTTTTCCTTTTACTTTACCTAAATTATGCTTCTATAATTTTTGCTATGTATATACAATTCTTGTATTTCACGTACCTATTGGTAGTAAAACAATTTCATTCAAAAACCTTTCACAGAGCAAGATTATTGAAGTTGGCTATGAGATTAGAGCATTACCTACAAATGTGATAATATGCAAGTGTGGCTTAAAACTGGGAACAAACATCTGGAAATTTTCCAGTAGATACAGACTGAAGCCAGTTACTCAGTTGCTCTTCATTTATTTGTTTTCAGCAATAAAGAAGGGGAATCTGTATGTGTAGCTAAATACATATTTAAAATGTATATATTTAAGTCTTGTGTAGCAATATATAGCATTCTTATATATGACAACCATGTATCTAGATAGCAATATATATATCATTCAAATATGAGGACAGCCAAAACAAATGTAAATATGAATCTGAGCTGCTTGTCTATCCCTTAGTATGAGAGATCAGTGTGAAAACCTGTCTGAACTTGTCTAAATTTCATGCCAGCTTTATAGGGATGCCTATGACTAGGAAATGGTGCAATGCAGTGTAGAATTAGACTCCTATTTTTTTTGTCTGTTTATGATATTCCTTGTCATTACTTTTGTCCTTTGCAGTTTCCACCTTCAAAGCATAGGTCATTTAGACTTGTTTTGTCTTGTTGCCTAAAAGCCATGTTTTAATGATAAACCTCCACCCCATACCAATCTTTTTTCTGATGAGAGTGAAATACTCATTTACAAATTTCACCAAACCTGTTTGATTCATGGGTGGCTGTGACCTGGCAGTGCAGTGTTTGACAAAGGCCATAATTCATTCAAGAGCCCATGTAGCTTTTATTTAGAAAGGCTTGGTTTTGAAAGGAATTAAAAGGAGCAACCTTCCTAAATAATTTCTAAAGTACCCCATGATGCAGTGCTTTTTTAACATCCAGAAAAATCTTGATTTTTGTTTACATGCTTGCTTGATTAGTTTATCTAGAAAAAAAGACAGGTTACTTCTATAAATTTGATTTATCAACTACCTCTAGCACAAATAGAATTAACTAATATTTTTCAGACGAAACTAAAACTTGATAATTTGTTAGTGTTCTTTATTGATTGGATTTTTAAATAGTGTATTCTGATTTAAATAATAAATTCTAAGTATTATACCATTTTCTGGCACAAGTACACTAAAGCCATTGGCAGAACTTGTTTTTGTGAGATAGTTCACATGACGTGAGCAATTTACCTTATCTGGATAGTTTGTGAAACTAGCCAGGCTCTCAGAGTAAAATGAGCAAAAATGAGAAGTCAACACAAAGATACTGTTACCACTCCCTTTTATGGCATTTAAATAGATACGTAAATTGTGAAGTAATGAAAAATCTACACTCAGAAATAAATTCATTCACCTTAAGAAATGAATGGTGAAAAAAACCTAGGAATGAGAGAGAAAGAAGCATCACCTCATTAAAAGCAATATAGCTTATTTAGCTCAGATCTCAGTTGCATTATAAGAAATTTTTTTGCCAGTAAAATGAAATTAATTGGCAGGGCTGAATCAGTTGATCTTTTACATTTACAGACATTTCACAACAGACTTAACACAGTAGTATTTCACAGCAGCTCTTTTTCAAATATGAACAAAAGGCTACGCAGAGGAAGGATGACCTTTTTATCTTCGTAGTCAAAAAGCACATGATTTATTTTTAGACATGATGCATATGGTAAAATAGCCAAAAATTTTCCACAAGTGCCAGGTTGTGAGTGGTTCTGAGGCAGAAGGAAGAATTTTGTTAAAGGAAATATTGTACTGAATGCATGAAACACTTTACTATAATAAAGATGAGGGGGAGGATGAAGGGAGGAGAGAGAGAAATGTACAGCTAAATGTCTCTGTCTCCTAAACACTCACAGAAGTGCTGTTTGAAATTGAGCAGAAATGGGCAAGCTCCACATTCCTCCTGTGGTCACAGAGCTTCCCACTCTTCTAATGCACTCCAGTAGACTTGCAGAGTTCAGCTACCACCGCAGAGCTCACATCTGGTATGGAGAGCATGCTTTAATAATCCTAGAAATAATTTAGAAATACCTACTTGTCTTGAAAGCAGTTCTCCTTTGAGACAGGAGGCCGTAGCGACCTACAATGAGGCCCTTCAGTCCTCCACGATCGATTTGCAGTGCACAAGTGCTCTGTCAGACATGTTGCAGCTACTGTGCATCCCTGTGCGCTTGTGTGGGAGTTGTGAATTCCACATCTTAAAGCTGTAGCTATCCAAGCAGGATTGTTCTCCAGAGTCCTGGAGGTGCTGGACCCTGCGTTTGTCCAGAAAGCTGATTTGCAGTGTACCCAGTCTCCACCTCCTTTGTTCAACAATTTGCATGCCTATGTGTTTGTATGCTAATTTGGGAGTGTATCATAGAGTTATAGAATGGCTTATGTTGGAAGGGACCTTAAAGATCAGCTGGATGCACCACTCGAAATGTGTTCTCATGAGAGCAAAGGGGCAGAAACTCCTCCCTCAACCTGTTGGCCATACAACCAGGATACAGTTGGCCTTCTGGGCTGCAAGCACACAGTGCTGGCTCACGTTGAGCTTCTTGTCAAACAGCATCCTCAGATCTACCCCCAAGTGTACGTGCAGTAGATCTAATTTATGCTTGCATATTGCAGGCAATAAGACTCTTTTGGCTTCCTAATCTCTCAGTGAAGTCAACAAGGGACTGATTGTCCCTATGCTGAATAAACACTTTAGCTTAGCTCAAAACCATTGTGGGGAGGCTTCATTTCTAGGAGGGGAAGTAGAACCACATGCTGTCTTAAGTTCCCTGGAGTTACTCTGTCACCAGCTGAGGCCTGAACATCTGTGGATCAAAATGATATGATTTTTAGTATTTTCATGTTTGTTTTCCTGGTTTATGCATTTAAGGTGAAGTTAAAATAGTGAATAAAGATATTCATCCTATGCATAGATGAGGACCAGTTAATTAATACATGTACTTTCTTTTTATTATTAATTCCTGCTCAAGTCACAAAATATTTAATCCAGAGATAGATTCAGGTTTTTCTAGCCTCAAATATGGAGAGTTTTTGAGATATAGGCTTTGTATCAGTTTATTCTTGCCTATGATAAAAATGCAGATTATAGTAAGCATCCAAAGTCAATGAATAATCAATATTTTTAGCAGAAGAATAGTGTATTGTGCAATCTAAATTACTGTCCCATATTCTTCCACAGATCTTTAATGAAATAAGTGAGGCTTCTTAGGGACAACTGAATAAGAAAGAACTGATTCTTAACTTATAAAATCAGGGATCTTAATATATTTTTTCAGATTTTGCAAGTAGGTTTAAAAAATACAGCTTCATGACTGTCCTTTTAAGATTTGATAAACAACTTTTGGCTACTCAGCAGGACCGGTTTTTCAAAAAGCTTCTGACAGGCTTATGGTACTTATGACGAAAATAAATAAAAAAGTCTTGCAAGACCTAGAAGGCAGGGTGGCAAGTTTTTGCAGGATTAGAATGATTCCACATTTAAGAAAGAATACATCTGGTAGACAGAAACAAAACCTGCATATATCTTTACCCAGGAAGGTGTGAACTGAGCTTAAGATATTTTTAGGCCAGTGGTGGAGAGCTCGGGTGTATGAAGATTTGGCTTTTCTTTATACTTAGAATAAGATGGTTCAGAATGGACTGCTGAATCAGGCTAACAAAAAATACTTTTCAAACTTCCCGTGTGCCAAGAGGAGCGTCAGATCCTTGCACTGGGGGAGGAAGGAATTTTGTTGGCCAACTTGCTGAGCACCAGGGCCGTAGCTGCACCTGTGGGATGGTTTCACGAGGGGTGCAAGAATGGCTGTGATATGTACATCAGAGTTCAGAATACATGGAAATAGCACACTGAAAGGTTGGCTTGCACTTGTTTAGTGACATTAGACCTGTCTCAAACTGTCTGAGGGTAATTTAGAAGAAATGGTGATCCTTCAGAACCTGTGGATTTGGATTTCCACTGGAATCTTGTCTGGTAAAGATTTAAATTTGATAAGGAGCCAGAGCACAGTCTGTAAACTTTCCTCTTTCTCCAAATCAGTGTGGAGACTTGGCTTTGTTACATGCCAAGGTCATTATTCTACAAGTAACATGCAGTGATGTGAGAACCGGTCAGTTTGATCATTGCCCACTGGATGTCCTTTGCTTAGTGGAAATTTCCTCTGAAATGATTTTACAGAAAATGAGATTTTACCTCTGTAGACATTCATTCTGTGTGACTCTTTCTATTACTAGTAAGTGTCACCTTTAGCTAAGAAATTTGTGTTTGTAGTTGTAACTAGCCTGGAGAGGACTGCTAGAGAAAGTGTTGGACTGATAAGTTAATGTTACTTGTAGGTAATTTTACTGGTATGTGTGCTTACCTTCCTTATCTTCCCAGATCTTAAAAAAAAAACCAAAACAAACCCCAAACTACAATGCCTTAGTCTCCTCCAAATTAAATTGAATAAAAAGTTAATTTCACTGAGTTGTATAAAAATAGGAAGGAAAAGATGTGGCGTTTTGTATACCTTCTGTCAATCAGTACTGGTTCAGAAACTATTTTCCTACAATCTCAGCCTTTTCTTTATCTATTAGTTAAATTTATGACTATACCTATAGAAATCACTTGTAACCTCTAGCGGATTGCAAGGACTGTTTCTTTATTGTGTTGCATCAAATCACAATTATTTGAAGTCTTAATGTAAGTCTCTCATGCCTCCGTATAACTTCATTAAAAATTGGTTACCAGACAATCCCCAGAAATTTTGCTAGAAATCGGTTTGCACAGATAACTTCTGATAAACTTCACTATCACTTATCATAGTTTAAAACTGTATAAAAATTCATAATTTATCACTGTCCATGACATCAATCAGAACAGAAAGTTTTATTATTCAACCATTCAGCATTAGTAGTTATTACACTTTGTATTTTTTTTATACTGAAAGAACATTACAAACTGTCTCCATTAATTGTGGCAAACAGGGCTTAACTTCAGTTATTTTGGGAGACTGGTACTACCTGAAATTCAATATGATAAATTAGTCTCATCTTAAGGACTCTCTACAATGATCCATGTACTTAGAGATGTACTATGCAATTTCAGAAGGACATTTTTAGAGGTTTTTGCTCTAAGAGAGAAAAAATTTAGAAATAAAGACTAAATTGATATCAGATGGTGGGAGTTCAGGTCCATGAGTAAATATTATACACACGCATGCTTTTTTTGTAACTTGCATACTACTGCAGGATGCATAAACATTAATACCCATTTCGGGGGAAATCCGACTGTTTTAGTAAAAAGAGTGTGTTATGTGTTAGATTGACAGATCTGAAATGTCTTATGTTTATATTCTGAATTATTAATGTGAGTATATAGAAATTAGTCCCACATCCCTGCTCATGGAAGGGGTCTCTCTGCGTTATACTCCTGTGTTTAAATGACTTCTTGTTAACGAAGCATTATTTTGATTACCTCTTCTGTTATATGATTTTGTCCCTTATTTTTCTGTGCTGCAGTGCTTTCTGTGCTGCTATTTTGTAGCATTGTTATCATTTTACATCAACTATCTTTGCGGCTACCATTCTGCAGTTACAAAATCCATCATGAAAGCTAATATGCATTTAAAATATAAACATACAGTGCTAGATGAAAGGGTTGTGAAAGAGATAAACAGAGGCAGATGGTACAGATTTAATTAATAAAAAATACAAACAGGAAAATAATTCCGCTGCAATGATTTAACGTCTAATTTAATTAAGAAAAAAAAATCTTGGAGTTTAGTTATTGCCAGGAAATTATATACTATGTTGTTTCTCTTTGGGGAGAAATGTTTTGTATAAACTTTGCAGCATTTTATTTTGTGAAGAATCTGACTGAACTCCAAGAAATTTTGCTCATTACAAGGAATAAAATTCAAGAGAAAGGAATGAGGCTCATGTCTCTTGGTTAGATGTACAAAACTAAACTTTGAGGCTGAGCTCTTGGGTACCAGGTTAGTGCCTTAGCTGTTATGCTACTGACTGTCTAATTAGCGGATCTTAAGGCCCCTTTTGACCATCTCCACTGAGATGTTAGTGGATAAACATATGGAGCATAGAGGTTTTTTGCCAAAATGACATATTTCTAAAGGGAGGGAGAAAAAAAAAACAAATGCTTTTTATTTAAAAAGAAAAAAAAAGTCAGTACTGACTACTAGTCTGACCAATTTATTAGATATACTCACAGATGACTAGAACTGGTTAGAAGATGTTAAAAATAAAAATTTAGAAAAGCATCAAGGGAAAAAAAGGTATGGAGTTCTTGACTCATTGCTTTGGATTTTGCTATCTGTTGCTGCTTTCTTTTTACAAAAAAATTTGAGAACTGTATATGCAAGAAGCCAATATGTGATCAATACAAGTTCGATATTGTTTTACCCATATGGGATAGTATGATTTTGAAATTCAATCAATTCTCTAAGCTGATAAATAAAATGCAATTTTACATGTCATTTATTCTTTGGAGATAGTCTATTGTTGGTTCTAATACAATGTTGGAGTTCATATCATGAGATTTTTCTCCTTTGCTGATACATGCATAATGTCACAAGAGAACAGTATTGGAACCAAGTTAATTTTTGTTTCATGCAGGACTTCACTGACCAGAAAACAAAAATAAGAGAGATAACCTTTTGGGATCACACAGGAGATGAGTCTGTGGAATTAAAACCACAATAAATTTGAGTTGCGTTTGAGAAGTTCTGGGCCATTCAGTTGGGGAAAGACTAGTAAGGAGATAAGTGTGTGACTGTGCTTCTGGGTTTTGGTTTCAGAATTATATCATTGTTTAGGTTGCTTTAGTTTTCTGAAAAAGGAGTTGATATTGACACTCCTGAACAGAAGAAAACAATGAGAAGTTGTTATTGTTGAATCAAAGAAATTTTACTGCTTTTTCCTCAATAAATTAAAAAAATTTTTAAGTCAAGCTGAAATTAATTTGCTTTCTATTGCCTCTTTTAGTCAAAGAAGCAAAAAAATCAGCTGTTGTTAGACTCTTCAGTGTGGCACACAGACCACTGGAGACTGGTAGGAGAGATGTCAATTTACAGGCAACTTTCCTATACTAAAATCTGCTGAAAGAGCCCCCTGTGCTCTCAAGGGCCTGGGAGTGAAGTGGGGACATCAGCACTGTCTGACCCAGGTCACAGGCAAGCTCCGCTTGCAGGATGCCCTGCAGACAGTGTGGGGTCACAGGGGGCTGGAGGGATGAAGGCGTGGAGGGGTGACGTCTCCAGCATCCAATCATCCAGCTGCTCATGGTTTTTCAAGCATGGGTTATGTTGATTGAGAGCAGTCCCAGGGTGACAGCATCATTCTTATCAATCAGCTTTCTGCTTCCATTTGCCACACAGAAAGGGCTGTAGCTGCTTTCCTTAAGTTTGCTGATGTCTCGTCACCACTGTCAGTCTGTCTTTCTGGCTGAGTGAGGGCAGATTGCTGGCTCTGGGAGCATTTTTAGGAGGGCATGTATTCCCTGCCACTTCCTTCTTCAACTGTACATCCTCTGTTAGTCTCTGTGTGTGTATGTGTAAGAAGTGGCCGAGATCTCCTTGGCTTATGTTTAGGTATGCTATGGTTTTCATAGGTAAATAATTCTGTAAAAACGGCATTAAAAATTTTAAGTCGTCTCATTAATTTATTTAACTAAGTTTGTCATTATCAGAATGCCATTCTGGTCCAATCGATAGCCATCAGGAAAGTAAGTCTTATTATTTAACTGCTACTCAGAATTATTGTTGGAGAATAGGCGTAGTACTTCAAAATACTTCAAATATTATAGAAATTGCTTTCCTCTACTAATGTTCCATATGGGTTGTCTGTTGCTTTTATATTGCTTTATACTGTCTTATGCATGGTCTGTTACTTATTCTGTATTAAAAAAAAATCATAAAAATTCTCTTTTTTTAATTTAAAAATAAATTTGAAGAAAATCTTCTTTGGTGTGTTCTACTGATTTATGTTGAAATCTTGGTCCTCTAGTATGGACACTGATTATCATTGGGTTATGGAACAAAATTTAAAGTCAAAGAAGAATTTGGTTTTTCTGCTGCACTGAAAGAAGTAGCAGTAATATCTTTCAAACAGGACTTATCCTTGTTTACTGAAGCAAAATAAATTTCAGAAATGGAACTAAAAATCTAAATTAGAATGACTTAAAGGGCACTAAAAGAAATGCTAAAATAAAGCTGGAAAGATTTTATGCTGATATTTTCTATTTTTTTATTACATTTAAATGGAATTGTACTTCATCATTTGTCATATAGGAGATGAGGAATGCAGTATGCTCATTTGTGCAGATATTTATGAGACAATATACGTATTGGAGTGAACTGTACTTGCTACCTTCTACGTAAGCTAATGTTCATTTAGCAATCTCCACAGTATAAACTGCTCACAAGACTGTCACATTCCTCATCTGCAGCATTCTTAAAAATTTGTCTTGCTGTCAGACTGTTTTAGGTTTTTAATAGGTGTACAAAATCTTACAGGCTTGTAAATCTCCTAAAATGTTCACATGAATAATGCAAAAGTTAAAATTCACATGGGTGAGAAGTTTCACAGATAAGAGACCATCTACTAAAAAAGCATGTGGTTGCCCTGTGAGTGCAATTGGAGTTGTAAACATTATCTGGTAAAAGTGAGGTTTCCTGGGGCTGCAGTAAGTAAAGCCTGTTACATCTTCTGGTATTAATCATAATAAGTGTTTTATCTTTGGCTGTCATGTTTAGTTTCTGCATGCAATTTACCTCTCGGGCAAGCTGTTCACGGTATCAGCCAAGCTTATCTCTGAACTTATGGTCTTCAAGTACCTAAATGTATTTCCACCAGAGTTCCCACAGTTAATGTGACAAAAGCCAACATAAGTGCTATTTTAAAACCTTACTGCATCCTTTTACAGCAAAATGGTGTTGCTTTTATTCTGATCACTCCTATCAAACAAAGTAAAGCTTAACTGCCTTTACTAGAGCTACACTCTATTGCAATTTTATTATGACCTATTTTCAGATTGACTTTCTATACACATATATTTTATCTTGACTCCTATGTCCCTCACACATGTTATCTCCTATCCTCTAAAGTGCCTTTACTGCCACAGGACTTCCACATACAAAGCATGTCATTATCTGTCTGACTCCAAAGGTATGTTTAGCAAGATGCAAAAGCATGAAGCAAACACATGGTCCCTGTCCCAAAAATTCTACCAGGAAAACAATCACATTGCTTCAGGAGATCCAGCAATAGGCCTCTGAGAGGAAGGAAGAAGAAGAAAATGCCTTGAACAGTTTTGTGAGTGGCTCTATTTGCACGATGATTCCAAAATTATATGTAGAAAGTGGTCAAAGATTAGACAGCTGTTAATATTCTACTCTGCATGACCCCATCTCACTGCAATACTCCCATGATCTGCTAATAATCCTTTATAATTAAGTTTCCAGCCTAATATTAAAATATAATCCACATGAACACCAATCAGAGCATTCAGCAAGAAGTGAACTGGTTACCACTTGGAGTTGTGCATGGCAGGCACTATGCATTTTAATTTAAAAGCTTTAAAACATTTGGCCCTTGATGTAAAGACAAATTAAGTTTCACTTCTGATATACATGAATACAGTTTAACAGAATATCTAGTTCAGACCTGCTGCTGTGACACTGCCTGCACAATGCTTGCCAAAAGAATATGGAAACATTGCTTCTGTGAAAATGGAGACTACACTTGATAGCTACCTTGACATTTACACAGAGAATGAATGCCAAACAGATTTTGTAGCAGCCATAAAATAAATGTCCTGGCTTCATAGTTGGTAAAATTTGAATTTGGCCCTCTGAATTGGATTTTATATGCAACCTATAGGAGTGTGTTGTACTAATCACCACTGTTTTCTCATTGCACTGGTGTAACTCTTAAGGTCTCAGCTGAAGTTACAGTCTTACAGCAAATGGGACAAGATGCAATGTCGTACTCTGTTCTGTTTCCATTTGTTATTGCCCATTCTGTGGTTTCTTACACCCTTAAAATACTTTCTAATTAGTTGACACTAGTGTGACTGGATTATTCTGCATGTTAAAATGAACGGTTCCCTTTCCTTCTCTTTTTCCCTTACACCCAGAAATCTTCCTATAAAAATACTCAGCCAAGATAAGAGAAGGAATTTTTCTTTTTTTCAGAACTGAGGTAAATATTTGAATGTGTCACTGCCTCTAGTCCAAAAGATTCTTAAGCTATTACCATGAGATTGCAGAACATAAAATGGAAACTCGACTGTGCAGTAAGCACCCAGGGAGAAAGTGAAATAGGAATATTAGTTCATACTAGTTTTTTTTTAATTGCCAGAAATTAAAAAAAAAAAAACAAAAAAACCCAAAAAAAACAGTTTTAGCTTTTATGAGTTAAGTTAGAGTAAACCTATTGGAAACCATGAAACATGCAGTTTTTCCTTTTGAATAATACAGGAAAAGACTGTAGCATAAAATGCTGATAGTATTTCTCATTTCTTTAATGAAGCTTTACAGACTGACTGTGAATGTTTTCCACTGATTGCATATGGTGGAATTCTAAACATCTAATTAGTGCTCAGAGAGCTGACTAACTAGGAACTACCAGTGATATTAATATCTAATATATATTGCTTTAATTAGCCAAATCCTTAGGTCAACATTAACACCAATTTTCCAGTCCTGGAATACTTCATTACAGAATTTGACACTTCAGTTTCTACAGCTGCCAGGCAGCCTCCATGAATGGCCAGGGCAAACTGAGGCACGAGTGTGAAGGGCATGAGAATGGATATTGCTTTGAGCAGAAAGATGGCTTGCCAAACATTGTCCACATGTCATTGTAGAGTGGAATTGCTTTCCAATTTTGGAAGGAACAAACTGTGACAGAAGAAGCTTTGTGTCATCAATGGTTAGATTGGCAGAAAGGATGCAGAGGACGCTTCAAAATAGAAAGGCATAGTAGTGACCACTTGCAAATACTATTGAGGATGGGTTTAGTGCTTTAAAGCCAATGTTATTTTTCTCATACTCCAGTTTCCTTTGACTTCCAGGAATGATGATAATCCTTACTGTCTTCTAGTGCTACCTCTTTTTTTTTATTTTATTTTTTTTTTTAGTGTTTATTATCTTCTTTACCAGAAAAAGAACCCATGGGAGGGAAAAGAGCAAGTAGACAAAAAAAAGAACAACTTCTTTACTTAAGCATGTTACTGTCTTGAATGTTACATTAAGGTTTAATTTTGTTTCCTGCTTCTTCCTGTTGTTGTAAAATCTAGATGAAACTGTAGGAAATAGCAGTAAACAAAGCTAAAACCATATTTTCAGGAGGGGACTTGAACTAAGCGTAGGAAGTAGCCTGGCCAAGGTTTTTCAGGCACTGCATAATAGCATGGTAGATAGATTGTTCATCCTTTGTGGGTAGATATACACTAAAGTTTTTCCATGTTTCAAATATTCATGCTATATTTGCAAAGCAATACAATTAAATATGTGTGGTATATTGCAATACCAGGTGTCATGGTTTAACCCCAACCAGTAACTAGGCCCACTCTCTCTCTCACTCCCCTTCCTCCTCCTCCCTGGCATGGGAAAAAGAATCAGAAAAAATAGGTAAAACTCAGGGGTTGAGATAGGGAGAGTTTAATTATTAGGGAAATAGTACAAAATAATAATAACAACAATATTAATGAAAAAGAGAGAAAGGAATGAAACCCAAGAAACACAAGTGATGCTCGATACCGTTGCTCACCACCCACTGACCGATGCCCAGCCCATCCCTGAGCAGCACCATCCCTCAAATTTATAGACTGAGCATGACATTCTATGGTATGGATTATCCCTTTGGCCAGTTCAGGTTAGTTGTCCTGGCCATGCCTCTGAGCTTCTTGTGCACCTTCTCACTAGCAGAGCATGGGAAACTGAAAAGTCCTTAACTTAGAATAAGCACTACTGAACAATACTAAAACATTATTGCCATGCTACATCCAAAACAGCACTGTACCAGCTACTAGGAAGAAAATTAACTCTATCCCAGGGAAAACCAAGACACCAGGAAAATATTTGTTATTGGTTTCTAAGTAATTAGAATTAAGCAGCTTGAAAAATGTGGAGAGGCATATTTCCAAGAACATGTATAGATCTGTGATATAATTTCATGGTAGCATAATAAAAAAAAAAAAAAAAGGGTTTGGGTATACATAAAATATAAACTAATTTAAATAATTGTGATAATCCTTATTTGCTTATTAAGTGCCATCTCTGTAGTTCTCTTGATGTATCACTTGATGTAGTCTGCTTTCACTGAAGTCAATGAAAACTTGATCAAAATAAGTTTAAAGACTGTGCTAGTATATGTGTGTGGGAGTTAATAAAAGTATTAATGTTTTCTTAAATTGTAAGTAACCTCTGCCTAGGATGCTAATTTGCTCTGCATCTATTACTTAAGTAAATCATGTTAATGGAAAAAATTGGATTAGTAACTAGATTAGAGAATGAAACAATAAATGCTTCATGCAATAAATTTGTTTACCTGCCATTAAGCCCAATTTCAAAATATGTGTGATTATACGTTGTCACACAGACAAAAAAAGGAGATAACAATTAAAAAGTTTGTAGCGGAGAAGGCAGGAGACCTTGGGGTGACAAACAGTTTGGTTACCTGTTGATAGTCTAGAAGATGATTTGGTTTTGGTACATTTTTGAACTCATGTACTGGATTGCTCTGCAATGTAACAGAGGGAGCAGGCTCTTACACTTCTTAAAACACATACAGGTATGAAGTAATAAAAGAAAAGGGAATAAGGCAGGTGTTTCTCTGTCTTTCCCACAGTAACTAGTAAATCTACCTTGTCATAGTAACTGAGAAACCTGTAACATTCCTATGGTACCTCTGATGAGACAGAGGTGAAAGCATTAGGAGTCTGCCAGAATAAGAACTGGGCAATTAGTATAGAGAGACCTAAATATCAGTCTTAATTCTGACAAGCCAAAATGACTGCTGGTATGGACCTTAACCCTAGAGTGATTCCTAGTTATAGGCCATTATTGTCTGACAGAGCTGCCCCGGGAAATGGATAGAAAGTCTACATTTTTGTTACAAGAGCTAGAGAAGGAAAGGTTTCAGCTAACCCTTGAAAACTGTTGCTCCTTGTTTTACCCAAGCAGCTAGTAACAGATGGGAAAGGAGGAGAGCCAGACATAAAACAGAGTGCTTCAAAGATGGTGTGTGGCTGGGTGCAGGCAGACCCACGCTCCTCTGCTTCAAGCTGGTCATGAGGTAGCCGTGGTGAGGAGACATAAGGCTGTGTTAGTGTGGGCCAGTACCTCTACGGGACAGAGGGTTGTTGTGGTAGGGTCGTGTAATATCCAAGCCAGTTCAGTGCGGTGATTATCCAGCAGGAGTCAACATCCTGGAGTACTATCACATGCAAAGCTTCTGGGAAGTGCTTTTCCTTTTGTGTGGCTGCCTCAGTTTATTCTGAGAGGCTGCATCATCAGCATTATTGCGTGACGTAGATGATCTACTCCACATAAAGAGGATATAGAGGGATGAGGCAGCTGAACTACAACTCTGTGCATACTGTAACAGCACTGGCAGGTAGAAATACTTCAGGCTTCAGATTAAACTTTACAAGTGTTAATTTTCCTTTTTATTGGAACTATGACTTTTCTACAATACAAATTCTCCACACACAAAAATGTTTAATACAAATACCTGGTTTTCTCCTCTTGCAAAACCATGAGAAGTTCCTGGAAAAAGAGACATTTCTGAGCACTGGTTCATACTGAGATGAAGAGCTCAAGTTACTGGTGACAGGGTATGGCTAAGCAGGAGATGAAGAATGACAAAAAGATTGTAGAGGATCAGATCATTATGAGCTGCATTCTAGGTAAAGAGCTTGAACTCAAAAGTGTTAATGTTATGCTTGACTGCAACCTTAACTTCCTTTTCTTATCAGTTTACTTGCTGATGTATATATATTTATATGTAGTGTTCTATCAGATTAATCTGACAAGTACTCTTTAAATTTCAGTCTGACTCCGTACTTGATAAATTATATTAAAAATATACTGTGGACCGAATCTGTGAATTTTTTGTAGAGCTTTTTCAGTATTCTAAAGTATTAATTAGTTCACATTTTCTGAAAACCTGTACTGAGGTTTGTTGAAGAATTTCTGGTTTGACTTTCAGGCTACAGGACGCATTCTGTCTCTGTTTTCTACAAATTTTGCTGCCAACTCCTTGTGGAGCTCTACTTCCAATCTGTTCTCAGGAACACCACTACGAGATAGGTGTGTTGTTTATTTTTAAGCTTTTGAAACTTACCTTTTGCTCAGTACTGGTACCAGTGAAAATTAAATCAACAGAAGGTCTTCCTCTTGCTTCTACAGATTTCAGACTAGGTTCTAAGTGCTATTTCAGTCCTATAAAGTTTGTGCCCTTTTCCCCTTCAGATGTCTTGACCAAAATGAAAATCCAAATAACAATGAAATTAGTTTTAGTGCTTCTCCTCTCCCTGTCTTACTCCCCCTTTTGCCCAATATCAAAAGGTTAATGAACCAAGTCCACACTGTTTAGATTTTGTACCAAGTACAAAGAAATATGTTGTGAATAGCTGATAAGTGGCATGATCAATAATAGGGAAACATCTTCCAGCTGTTGTTATATAAGGAAAAATTATCAACAAAGATCCTGGCATTGTCAACCTTGGTTTGTAAAATATTGGTAAGTTACAGATTAGTCACTGCATTTTGAAGAGTTGTAATGTTGACCACTGAACCGTGTACATTTGTATCATCAAACACACTGAAACTCCATTTCTGAATGTAATGGCAGACCTTTAAGTTGTGCCTAATGAACATGTCCATAGAATAAACTTAGTAGCTTTCTAACAGACCTTTTTCAAACATTGCTTGCCATTATGAACCTGATTCAAAACAGTAAGTACAAAAGCAAAGAGGTGTTTCAGCTTAAAAGCATGCATTTTCTAGGTGGCTGAGGTACAGCACTTTTTAAATATACTTGCCTAGTATCTCTGAAGACTGAATGCTATTTGGGAATCATAAATAAAATTCTTGAGCAACAGCTCTCTAAGTTCTAGTACAACTCCTGTGGCACTATATTTTGATTAACAAACTATTTGACTGCTGATCTCTAAAAATTCTGGTGCTGTGGGCATTTAACAGAGCCTAAGAACATTTGCAAAATGTAAATTTATTCAAAGTATTTTGAGGAGGAAACAATATCTTAGAGGAGACCCTGTGGGTATAACACTGAAATTTGTTATGTAACTGTGCCAAATTTATTTAGCATTTAGTATTTTAGCTTTAATTTGTGTAGAAAAAATACTATACACAAGCACATGCTTTCACATGCACTGTTTTGTTGTGTATCAATGAACTGCCCAGAAGGATTCATGTCTTCTAGATGCTGAGCAAAATCTTGGTCCTAGAAAAGTCAGTGGGAGTTTCATTATGTACTTGCAGAGAGTCAGGATTTTATCAAAACAAAAATATAAAGGATTGTTGTATGTAGCCTGATTTTCCAAAATTCACTCACCATTTCACTTTTATGACTTTATTTTTAATAGTAATTAATAAATTATGTGGAAAAAATACTTTTATAGGGAAGAAAAAGTTCTGATTTTGAGCAAAATCATCTGACGGAGAGATAAGATATAGCTTTTAAACTACTGCCTTCTCCCTAACAAAAGTTGTCAACTCCCCAAGACAAACTAGTGCCTGAGACCTTAATGAACTTTTCTGTCAACAAAATAACTGTTGTTTTGAGAAGTGCTGGGGAAAAAAGAGAATAGATAATGAAAACCCATTTGCTTTAGGTTTTTTTTTCAGGTCAGTTTATTTTAGAAGTAACTAATATTTTTGCCAAATATTTGCTTCTGTATTGTTTGGGTATGGGCTTGTGGGGATCTAAAAATTGAAATGAGGGCAAATTTAATAGCTTATTAAGAATTAACACTTCTGAATATAAAAAATAGGAAAAGTGTTAAAATGAGTAACACATCTAGAAAGAGTGAAATTTTAAACCTATCCCTGCATTTAAAAGCAGCAAGAGTATTTCAAACATCTCTGGAATTTGTAGCATTTATAAGATCTATGTATTAGCTACCACAAGCATAACACTTCTAAGAAGGAATAAAACCATTTAAATATTTTCCAGGACTCCTGAGACTGAGGTGTGTGCTTTGCATGTATGTGTAAAGCATAAATGTGAATGTGTGTAAGTGCATAGAAGGGAAGAACAATTTTCCCTTCTTCCTCTCAAGAGAGTGCCTGAAATTTAATTGAGGTAAAATAAATGTTCTTATCAGGAGGCACAATGGACCTTCCCAGTTGTTTGTGGCAGAGTTCAGGAGCCCTCCCCATGGCTTACTCTACCTTCCCCCACTTCAGATATTAACCTGGACATCATGCCTTCCAAACATTAAATGAGCTGTGCGATGTTTTATTACATTTCTCATGTGGCTAAGCTTAGTGTGGCTTTTAAGTGTTCCTCGGTATGCCGTGCTTACGCAAGTTATTTTCTGCTGTGGATTGTTGATGCTGCAACAGCAGATAGAGTGATGTGCCTTGAATTCCAATGAGGAGGAGGTGTTGGTTTATTTTGGTTTTTTGAGTACAGAGTGAGTATCTTGAAAAATTTGTAACTCAGATTTTTCTCTATTTCAGGCTTAAAGCATTAGAAATTAATTTTTTTAAGTGCTGACTGGAAATAATTCTGTGTCTTTAGAAAGTAAAGTAATTTAAAATGTCATTATTTGTGAAGTATGCTGTCTATGAAAATCTCTTTTAGCTAGTGACTTGTATTGTGTTTCATGTGTATCTCCACATAGAAAAGGTAGTTTTTATAAAACTGATTTTTATGAAAATGGACAAAACCGATGGGTGTAAAGTTTGTCAGCTTGAGTTGTAACTAAATTAGACTTGCTTTCATTGTACTAAATTATTTCTGATCTTGTTCTGACAATTAGGGAAAATTTATAAGCAATGAGGTGGGCAATTGAAGTGATGTGTATATATTTTCTCAAACTCCTTTAGAGGATTAAAACCTTTCAGTGTGTTCTATCCATCTGCTTATTTAGTGCTTGTGTTATTGGAAGCAATCCTTTCCTCTTCCAGCAGTGATGCTTAGATCCCTAGTTCTTAAGGGTTGTGTATGAAACAGATTTTAAGGGATCCAGCCCTGATTAGAACAGTTAGCCTGTTAACGTCCTATGTATTTACAGTGGATTATTTGAAGGGAAGCAGGGGTTAAGTCAGCAGGTCTCTCGGCTTCCCCAGGGGTTAACCTGGCAGCCTGTTTGGCACACACAGGAGGGCTGACAGGTAGCAGGATTTGTCTAAGCAGTGTGCATGAGAGCCAACAAGGAAAACTGAATGCTCTGGATTAGTTTTGGATTATGTTGTCAGAGTGAAGCCTGACGGACAAACTGCAGAGGAATAAAATGCAATCTGTTTGGGGAAAGAGACAGCGTGCATAGCTTTCATTTTTCAAGAAATGACAAGAAAAATCATTAATAATTTGTAAATCCATGTCCATTAACTTTTCTCTTTGTTATCCCAAGACAGTCTTTTTAACATGATTTTGCCACTGTTCTATATCTGTTCTTTCTTGTGACAGATGGTGCGATAAATATAAAATTGCAATAGTATAGTGCAAACCAAAGGGAAAATTATCTAGAAATCGTAGGACTTGGAATTGCTTAATGTGAAATATTTGGGGTGGGCAGAGGTGGTGTTTTTTTCTCTGTCTTTTCGTGGCAAAGAATAGAGTCAAATGTAATTTACATACCTTTCTTATGCTATGATGTCCTTTATGTGATTATCATTTACTTCAAAATATTGGAAGTAGCAATCCATTTTTTCTCCATTAAAACAACTGGATTACCAGTATTACTAACACAGTAGATTCCCTGTTTTAATTCATCTGGTTATTTCATTATTTTACTGCTCAAGTACTTCAAGTGCTTAATGTTTTAAAGAGGGAGGGGAAACAAAAAAACCCAAACCCAAAAAACTACAAGCAAAAACCAACTTTTTTTCTCCAGTAGGAAGAATTGCATAATTTTTTATTGAAGTAGTGTTTGTCCTTGAAAATGTCACTTAGTTTGTTAACAGTGACTTCTTTCACAATGGAAGAATAGTTCCTATCAATGAACTTCAGTCAGATTTGACTTTCAGAAGGTTACTTGAAGGAGAGTGAAGGGATGGGGACTTCTGCAGTTCCTCTTTTATAATTAAAAAAAAGACTCCAGATGAAAGGTAGCAAATGAGCACTTAAGGACAAAATAGAATCAGGGAAAGCCTGTAAGAAGTATTGTGGACTTAGTCTTTGTTAGTCAGGTGTACTGGATTTGTTCAGCTTTTGCACAGGGTGTTTATTTTTACTAAAATGCAAAATGCATTTTATGGCATCCTTAATACAAGAAAAAATGATTCATCAGTTACAGCTGTTTGGATTATGCTGTTGCTGAGGTGTTAACAGACTAAAACAATTTGCAAATGCATTAGTACTAGAATTGTAATAGTATAATAGTTTGTAAAAAAATATTTATATGATTTTAATTCTTTTTTCTGCTGATGGATTATCCAAATGTAGAATCAACGCATTTGGTTTTGGAAGAATTGTCTATGAATTCATCTTGGTCTATTTACATCTGTATGCAGATTTTGTGGCTATTCAATATATCGAATTTGAAGTGAGTTGGGTTCATTTTCGATGAGCATATGAAATGTACATTAAGCTTCTGTCTTATAAAAAGCTATATAAGAAAGATTTTTATGCTAACATTCCCAATGTCATTGTGTTTCCCTAAAATGTGGTCTATACATGAAAGCAGTCTCGTTAGCTGTTTGGTTTTCTTGATTCTTCTTGAAAAGTAGGTAGAAAAAAGAAAGATGAGGAGTTGCAGTAGCTGACTTTTACTTACCACTGTAGAATTTGCTTTTTCTTACTAACTCAGCTTTGACTAAAAGGTATGTTGGAGTTTTCCTTGCTGCAGTGAGTTCATCTGCATACATGACACCACAGCACCTCTATTAAATTATAAGGAGTAATTTTCAGAGGAAGTTGTTGCTGTTCTGATTAAAATTAATAAAATTGTTGTTTTGTGCAAGTTAAGTTACAATTTACGATTGACTGGTAGTGGCCTTGTTCAATAAAGGAAAAATAGAGGAATATTTTTGGATTCATAATAAACCCTTTGTAGAAAATTTCTGGAGAGTAGCTTGCAGCTGAGGGAATTGGAAAGAAGGAACTTCTCCACACTGGCTCCTATACCACAGTCTAATCCCCTCAGTTTAAAATAGCACAGTGGATGATGTAACAGCATATCACTGTTTTAATATTGGATGTTACATAAGTGTGCGTGCATATGCACATCAGCTCATTCGTAAAATTATATCAGGATATTTATCTCCCATATAATCTTATAGAAGTATTAGTTGGCTAGCTGAGAGTCTGAGTAGCAAGTGGTAAAAATATCTCCTATATAGTAAAATGTTTATACAGATTCATCCCTGCACCTCCTATATGCTGCCGGCTGACTCTCTAGATCTTTAGAACAGCTTCCTTAACAGAAAACAACAGCACAGTGTTGGGATTCAAGCTGGATTAATTTGGGCCATATTGCTTGTCAAATTTAAACCCATTAAATATTCTTTTAATATTAAGTATGTGCTTCATTGCTTGTCTGACTCAGGGTGACTAGATTTGGTCCTGGAAGCACTGTTGTTGTTTTGTTTTATTCTGAATGGATCAAAGTTGTGTGAAAGCCATGTCATCTCTCTGGGCTTCTCTTTGCCCTTGAAAATAGTATTTCTTTGAAGTTTTAGAGATTGAAAATTATTGTGTGGCATTTTTTTTCTGGATAAAAGTTAAATTCTTTAATTTTACATAGTTATAAGTGCTTATAACTAATCAAAACTTTTCAAAAGTATTCATATTATATTTCCATCTCTAAGCTTTCAATCCAGATAAAGATTTTAGTGGCATTATAAATCTTTGTTCTAGTTATAGTTGTTCATCGGTTGTTCTAAAATTGTTTATAAATTATTTTGAAATGACCAAACATTAAGACTGGGACAACAATGCAGTTTTGTTTCACCTTAAAGATGAAAAGTATCTGGAGTAGAGTGCTAGAGTAGCAAAGAATATGCTTCAAAGAAAAAAAAAAGGAAAGCATTTCCTAGAGATATATTTTGATTTTTTAACCAATTGTCCACAACAATGAACTTGAATTTTTTGCTTCCTTTTCTACTAAGTAAGAGAGGTTCAGATTTTTAAATAATCTATATTGTCAACATTGTTTATATACAAAAGAACTAAGAGAATTCACTTGTTTATTAATCTGTTTCTGTGGACACTTACAATATCCATGTTCACAATCTGAAGTATTTGAACTAGTGAATAAGCCTGGGACATTTGTCATGCTGCATGTTTCAAAAATAGCTTATGAACATCTCCATAATCTGTAGTTGTCAAGTGGTTATTTCATTTATTGCTGAAATAGAGTGAAAACTCAGCGAATGTGCACGATAATTGGGGCCAAAGATCAAAGAAAAGTGCAGAAATATATAGGGGTAAATGCATTATAACTTCTTTGAGGAATTTAATTAGCAGCTGCTCACAATAATATAAAGCAACATCTAATGGTGCAGATGGTCAAGACTTCAGTGGCGGTCTACTGGAAAAAGACATCAGTTCTGTTAGCACAGCATTTTGCAGTATCTTTTAAATTAATCAATAAAGAATACTACTGAAGTAATGGCCAGCAAATGCTGCATGGTGCTACAGTTTGTCCTTCCTGAAGGCAGGTCTATTCCAGGCTTGCATAAAACTTTTCAGAACTGATGGGAATCACATTACAGTTTGCTATGGCTGCAAATCGTTATTCTATAGGAATACAAACAGGAGAGATACTGTTAATTCTGTTACTCAGCTTTTAAGTCTGTCCACTTTGGTCCAGATTGTCTGACCAAACATTTCTTTCTTTGTCATGAATTTATGGGAAGTGACAGAGTGCAATAAAGAAATTCAGAATGCTCCTCTTTGTGACGTTACTAATAGTAGCTTTAGGAAAACTTTAATATCCTGTTCCCTTTTTCATACAGGAAAAGTTAGACAATAACACATAGAAATAGCTGAAATAATAAATTATCAAGAAATATACAGTTTTAATGGAAATAAAACTGTAAAACGATTGAATATATCTTCCTGTTCTAGGGGAATAAGAGTCTGCCTGACGTATTTTTTAGGTATACACATGAAAAAAACCCTTCCAAGCTACTGAAGAATATGACCTCAATATCATTAACTCTGCTTTAACAAGTAGTGATGCACAAAGTAAGCAAAAACCCAAGTTTTCCTTTGAGTTGATTAGTTGTATATCATATTTTATGCTACAGTGTATCATCCTTGATTTTGTGAAGTTTAAATTACATTGTTGGTTCCAAACCTCACCTCAAAACAAAGACATCTCCTAGCGTTGAGCTTGCATTGTCTGCAGCTCAGTCTCTTGCTGACTATTGGTATGTCCCATTAGGCAATTCTTAGGCATAAGGACTTATTTCAGAACTACAGCTATAGTTCTACTCTGCTCTAGTGCAGGTTGTCTGCAAAGGCTTGTTTTATCTCTACTTGCATATAAAAACTAGGGTGATCAAATACTCTGGTTTGTCTAGCAGTGCAGGCTCTGTCCTGGTATTTCAAGGACTGACCTCTGAATGCAGTTTCTGTCTGGGTTATTCTTAGGGTTATTGACTTTTACCAGCTAGTTGCACTTGAACTACTGCAGCAAGAGCTGATGCATTCCCAGGTAAAGAGAGGAGCCTACATGGGCAGACAAGAGCTGTGCCCTCACATGTGAAGCAGTGCAAAGTGTTCCCTACCCTGCTCTCTCTCAGGTTCCATGGCCTAACATGAGAGGTGAATTTTCAGTATGTAGCACTACAACATTGTATTCCATTTCTTATAGCTCTATTTTTAGTCTGATAATCCTAAATAAAAGCCAGAGACTCTTGTTCTCTCAATAGCCACCTCAGAGCTGTGTAGTCTCAGAATTAGTGCAGAGAGCCATGGCAGAAGTGGTAGAGTATTTTGTGTGTGTGTGATGGTGGCACAGGTTCTGAGTCTTGGTTGTGGGAAGAACCACAGCCTTAAGGATGCTGTGAGCTGAAAAGAGTCTGGCTCTTCTTTGAGACTCCAATGCTTTCCAAGGTGGTAAGTGAAATATAGCACAGTTTTATCTATGAAAAGAGCAGATATGAAATTGCTGAGACAAAAATAGCATGAGCTAAAAGAATCACTTATTACAGAAGTGAGACAGTTCTTGTCTCTCTCCTTCGTCTCTCTTCTTTCACTGTATTCTTTGAAAAAAAAAGAGTGGTCACCAAAATGCTTTTCACAAGGTCACAATTTTTTTCTGACTCAGCTTAGAAAAAAGCCTTTAGAATAGAGGCTTGAAATATCACATCTAAACATGTTACAGGAAAGAGCTCTCCATTGTTCACACACAAATCAATGCTGCAAGGCTCCTCTGGGCTACAAATGGCATTGCATTTCTGGGTTTGAATTTTCCTGCATCTAAGTCTTAATTTATCTCCCATACTGCCCAAAGACATTTTCATCTTCATTATCTTCTTCATGATACTGAACTGATAATATTCTTCCTTCAGTCTTCCAATTTCTACATCGAAACATAAACACATGATATATATTTATTTTGTAGAAGTTTACAAGTTGTAAGAGTGCATGAATGATGCATGTGTACTTCTTCCCTTAGCTTTGTGATATTTCTCAGTATATGCAGGATGGTGAGACACTGAGAGAGATCAGTTCTTCAATATTAGCTTTTTTATACATATAGCAATGCCTTCCTGTATTTATAGGTCATCCAAACTCTACTTTAGCAGTGACATCCAGTGCACAGGTTTGAGAGGGCTTGCAGGGTTAATTCTGTCATTACTGTGTTGACATGAGGCATGTTACAGCTTTCAGCTGAAAATGTTACTTGTAATCTTTTAATCCCAAATTAGGTCAACATTTTATCAAGTTAATCTAACATGAAGATTAATTAGGCTAGTTAACACACGCACAGAGGTTATTTGTTTTGAGCCTACATTTAATCAAGGAGTTAGTCCTTAATACAATAGACAGCCTCTCCCCTGCCCCCTAACCCTATAGCTACAGCTCATTCCATCATTTGGATATCATGCAGTGTTTAGGACATAAAATTAGGAAAAGGATAAATCGGATTTCTTATTCAATCCACCCACAATCCCTTATAGTATGAGAGACAGATTTTCAAAAATTGTACAGATCTGCAGAATTAAATCTATCACAGATTTTTTAATTTTTTTTTTTTTTTTAGAAATAAGTGCCATTAATATTACAGTGCTCTGAAATTTGCTTTTACATAACTCCAGAGCATTCCAAGATAATTCTTCATCTAAGAATTATCAGCATTTGAAATGCAGAAGAGACGTGATGTTTTCTAAAGCAAGATTGATGCTACCATTAAATCCTTAGGGCTACAAAATGCAGAATGGTGGAAAAAAAGTACGTTGAGATAAATGTACCAGGCAAAATGGAAATTTTATCAAGAGAGTTTCTCAGGTTTCTGCATTGGAGTTTCCCTCAAAATCAGGCTGTCTCAACAGCTAACACTATGCCTGCTTGAGCACTCACCTGAGGCATAAGGACCCTGGTTTGGAGTACAGCTACTGGGCCTTTTTTGCAGCAGATTTTTGACTCAGTCTCTTAGTCTCAGGGAAATTTTACTAACCAGCAGACTAAAAACCATAAGGAAAAGGAACTTTGTACGCTTTTTAGCGTATTTATCATTCTGAAAACTGTTTCCCAGCACAGAGGATAGCAGCTTTCAGTTTTGCAGGTACAGCTCTCCAGTTATAAACTCTTCTTGACAGTTGTGAAAGAAAGTAGTATTTTCCCTAGGACAGGATGTCTTTCAATAATAAATTTTAGTTCTACTAGGACCCTTGAAATTACCTACTGCATTCATGTTGTCTTGTATTTTTCTTTTTGTTACCAGCAAATCTTGTTGCTCTTGTGGTCTTTTGAAGAGTAAGAACAATGGCATGAGCAGAATGGAATAAAGAACTTGGCTGGTTTCTTTCTTTAACATTTTCATGCTCTATCCCTTCTAATATCTCGTATTATATCCTTTATAACTTTATCTCTTATTATAGTTACTCTCAAAAAGAAGGAGAGAGAAGACAGTTTGTACAGAGGGAGGTGGCATAAATCTGCTAACAGGGGTCATTAGACCGGACAAATGCCTTTCTCCCCTGAGTTTCCTAGATAAGGAGAACCTATCTAGTAGTTAAAAATTCCAAGAGTCATTCTGGATAGCATTACCGACCCCCCTGGGTGTTGCTGCAGAGTTCATGCCCTGTTTCATCAAATACTCCGTGACATTCACCAGGGGCCATGCTAATTATAGGGATTTAGCAGACAATGTCTAAGAACATTTCATCGCAAAATAGCATGTCTTTGTCTACAACTATTGGTTTGTTGATGTGCTAAGTTAGCAAAAAACTGGAGGTAAAATGATTCTGCAGTTTGTTAGTGTATCTTTACAGCAACATTAATCAACATATTGAAACATTAAGATACAATCTCCTCTGCCTTTAGTGCCAGCAGTACTGCGCTGTTTTGCAATTACATGGAGGAGAAAGGATCAAGGTAGCTTAAAAATTCATGGATTATACATTAGTTCAATGTCTTCTAACCCAATTGTTTTAATGAGCTACATGGTTGATTCACTATAAAACATTTGTCTTGGGCTAGAGCTAGACAACACTTGTCTTTTACGTATGCCAGACCACTTCAGTGATCTTGACTGAAATTAGTTGGGGAGGGGAGAGAGTAAAATAACGGAGGTGAATCAAACTTCCATTTTTCTTCACTGCAAGTTGAATTGCTGTTTGATTCTCAGAGAACAAAGCTCGTGATTACAGAGTGAAGTCCCTCACTTGGGGATAACTGCAGAAACAGACATAAGCAATGGTACAAGTTAGCTTTACCTGAGTGCAATGCACAGGCTTTCCTTGTATGGTACACGGAGGCTGGGCCATTCAGAAACCTGTAAAATAACCAGGTTCTGAATGATGAGCAGCCTACTCCACTCATCTCGAAAAGCTGTGAAGAAAAACACGTTTTATAACCCTCCAGGTGGAGAGGGGCTTAGTCCCAGGGATCCCATTGTCATTGTCACTGAAGGCCTCTCTTGGATGTAGGTGCATGACCCACTTGCAAAATGTCGACAGTGAGAGTGTGGTATCTTCAGTGTTGGGGTCCCACGCTGGCCCAGTCACTGCAGTACAGTCCATACCCACATTTTAACTCTGTTTTTGAAAGGGAATAATTCCAGCAGAAGATATGTATTGCCACACTCACAGGTACTCATGGCATAGTGCTTTCTGTACTATCCAGGGAGCTGGTGGACAGGAGGGTCAAACCAGTACCACTTTGATTTTAAGAATACCCCAAGTGGTGTATGCTGTACAAAATGTACATCAAAAATTTATTTTTCCATCAGATCCATAAGGAGATTTATAAAAAGGAGTTTATTAACATAATTGAAAGGATTCTAGTGATTATACAAAACCTAATTTTCTGTTTCCTGTGTGTAGTTTATACTTACTTAATGTAGTTTGTATATTGTGGAATATCTTGAAATTAACAGTCAGTCTCATACTCTGGTACACACGTTTCTACTTGTACATGAAATGTATTAACATTTATTCATCAACTTCAGTAGGTATTATTGCTTTATTAAGCATTTAGGTATGGAGGTGACAACTGCCAGACAGGATGGACTCAGTTGCACAGGCACAGTACCGTGCAGACATTATGAAATGATCATGCCTGCCTTTTAATGGGAGCAATCACAAGCATTTACTTGTT
The DNA here is from genome assembly GCF_009829145.1 of Chiroxiphia lanceolata. Lineage (NCBI taxonomy): Eukaryota > Metazoa > Chordata > Aves > Passeriformes > Pipridae > Chiroxiphia > Chiroxiphia lanceolata. The sequence goes on along the minus strand of NC_045640.1, from coordinate 47,932,161 downwards.
TAACAAAAATTTTGAAGTGGAATTCAGTGGACTTTAAGTGGACTTAAAATTAGCTTCTATGAAAGCATATGGTTGTTCAGTACTCCTGGAAATTAATTCAACTACTTAAGCATCTTGGAAGAGTAACTTCAGGCTGGCAAAAATCTGTCAGATACGTTAATGATCATGGAAATAGAAATGAGATAAATGAGCACAACTGATGAAGTAGAAGAATTTGAATTGACAAATAGCTAGTGGGACAGCAACAAAAAATGGCACACAGCATAGAAATCACCTGTCAATGAATTTCAGGAATTTTTGAAATCACTAGTAGATACATCATGATCATCAAGAGGCTGTTACTGTTCCCTCGTCTCTCCCCCCACTCCCCTTCTCTGTCCTCACCTTTCTTTTTCCTGTTATTATCAAGTTTTCGAAACTGAGGTTCATCTCCTTTGCTGATTTATTTTTTCTGGGAATGGTTTGTAAGAGGCACATTTGTCTCGTGCTCTGTGTTATAGCATTTATTTGCAGAGCTACAAGGGCACAGGCAACAACAGTCTCTGGGATATGACTCTGCGCTGGGGCGCACAAGGTGTTCCAAGCCATTTTTGCACTTCCTGCATCTTTACTGCAGCTTTCCTAAAGGGTTTTAGTGAGGACAATCTTTATGTCCTTCTCATTCTCTGAAGCAAAGAACCTGTACCTAGTGCTAGACATATGGTGAGGCATATAAGTGGGAAAATGATTTGTAGTGGACAGGAAGGAGAGCTTTTGGAATCAGCTCTCACTCTTCTGCATTCACAGACAGCATTTTTTTTACTCGGTGCATTTTATGGTGGCTGACACATGTAAGTTTAAGTTATGTAACCGTATAATTTTTGTAAATACCTTCTGCATTTTGATCCTTTTGATTACATGTTTGGAAATGTGAGATATTTAGTTCCATGATAGCTGAACACCCCACTGTATTTATTTTTCTAAGAATTTAGCCTCCTTTTCAAAATCCACTTGCAATAGCCTATTATTGCAATTTCTTTTCTTTTTAATTGTGGGAAAAGGTAGAGCATTTCTAGTGAGCTCACTGAAAACTGTGAAATAAATGCATTGCTAGACTTGTTCGTGTTTAACGGCTCCATGAAGTGTTACTGACAATTCTAATCATATAAGTTTTTGCAGATACACTCAAACCCAGACTATGCAAGGTCAGTTCATACAGTCACACCAGGTTTCACTTTCCACAGTTGTTTGTTGTTTGGTTTTTTGGGTTTTGTTTAATTAAAAAAAAAAAAAAAAAACAAACCACCAAAAACAAACGAATGAGCACATTTGGAGATGTAAGAGCTTATTATAGGTTAATGTGATTTTTAGTTTTTTAAAGCAAAAGACCATGCAGTGAAATGCTAAGAGTCTCTGAGGTGTGCAGGTGATTTCTAAATTATGGTGCTGAGAAATCATTGCTTTAGTTAATAAATCAGAGAGTGGTTTGAAGACAGACAGATTTATATTATTTGTCTTTCCTGCTAAAATATTTCACTATTGTTGTCTGCAGAGACTTTGCTCAATTTGTAAGTCATTATTTTCCTCAGGTGAGAAATGAACATTGTATATAAAGTTTTATTCCTGGAGATGGTCCTAAGCAGAACACCCAGCTTGTTGTTATGAGAGTCCTAGGGAGACAGCACTCAGTTATACTCTAATACAAATAGCCTGGCACACAGAACCCTGTGTAAAGGGAATGTATACAATTTCATTTTTTTATAATACAATTTTTCTAAAACCCTCTGAAGTTAAAAGGAAAGCAAAACAAGTATTTAAAAAGATAAGGAGAAGAAAAATAATAATAATAATAATAATAAAAGGATACTCTCAAAAGCCTTTTTCCTGTGGGTATTTGTAAAGAATAGAACCTTTTCAAACAGTTATTACTGCACTCACCTATATGATGTAGATTTCTTTTTTCCAAACAAACTTACTGTTCAGTATACGTGTGGTTAATGGGCTTCTGTGACATGGAAGTGCTACAGGGACTCATTGTATTCATCTCTTCCTGATGTCCTTTAAGTCAATATTAGTTTATAGAGAAGTGCCACAGTGCAATTAGTTTGTCCTTCAAAGAATTCAGATTAATAAATCAGTCTCCTTCTCCTCCTCCCTTTTTCTGCACGCTTCATGGTGAGGTAAACATTTGCAACAGCCAAAACTCAAAAGGCTGAAAGGTCTAATTCAGAAGGGGCTCCCCAAACAGGATGCTTATCTTAAACATACAAATTTATCCAAACCTTTTCAAGTTTACCTTTTTCTATATGCCACTATTTTCTTTCCACCTCATTCAAGCTATGCTCCTTACCCTTAAATTTTTTTGTTTGTGATGGTTCTTTTTGTTAGATATGGATGAAATAAATTTTTTAAAAGCTACTCCAGTCTTCATTGCACTGAGCAGAATGTGATCTATTTCTGGATTCAGCAAATCTCAGATAAATACTTTCCTGCCTCTCTGTGATTTCCAGTAGTCCTCTGTAACTCTGTCTTGCTGAAATCCTTCCCCACCTAACAACCTCCTATACATAGGCTACTGTCTTCAGATCCTGTTAGTTCTTGGGAACTCCAGGGAGACACCAAGTGTTAGGATGTAAATGAAGTAGGCTACCAGAGAAGGTGACAGGTCAGAGACGTACACCTCATTCGTCACATCACACTTTAAGATCAGGGCATATATCAGGTCAGGTAACTCTGTAGGTCAGGTTGGGAGTGGGGGCTATGGAGTCTCTTGAGGTTTATAAGGTAGAAAGGAGAAGTATGAAATAGAAGTGTCAAAAAAAGCTGGGGGAAAAAAAACAGATGCATCTCAAAGGACAGAGGCAAAAGGTCTAAAACGGGAAGAAATCAAGTTTCTCAGAACTTTTTCAGAAATCCTTGACTACTTCACTGATCTCTACCTTCATCTGTAATCCCTTATTTGTCAGACTCCCTCAGCTCCCTCAGCTCTCTCCTATGACTCCAGAGAAACTTGCATCCTCTTTTAAATCTGACTCTCATTCTGCAGTGATGAAAGCTAGCAGTAGAGAGAAGGTCTCACCATCACTACTTCTCTCCTGCTTTAATTAGAAATGAAGTAGTTTTTTCCATAGCTTTCGTTCTTCCTGCCCCTTCTACCAGGAATACAAAAAGAATTTTCTTCAGAGTGTAGCAACTAAGACATAAGGAACATACAACTGTATTAAATTTCTAAGTTTCAGGGTTCCCAGGTTTGCTTTGATTTTCTTGAGTTTTGGGGGTTTTTTGCTGCTCTGTTTGAGGACTAGATTGCCAGCATTTCTGAATGCAAAGATGGAATTTGTTGCCGTTTGAATCCATTTCTTGGGCTATTCCTTAGTTACTGTGGAGTAAGTAGTAAGTGATAATAGCAGCAAGTCTTTCAAATGCTCTGTAGCTGATACTACATCCTGATGAAATATACCTGATGAAACCTCTCACTCCACCAAATAAATTTTTGATGTATGATTATCACCAGACTAGAGTGATATTCAGCCTTCAATACAGAATCACAGAAGGGGTCCACAAAGATAATCGAGTGCAACTCTTAAATGAATGAATGCCCTGTATGGGGATCAAACCTGCAACCTTGATGTTATTAGGACCGTGCTCTCTAACCAAGTGAGCTAATCTCAGGTGATTCTATCTGTAATGGAAGGGGAATAAAACACATCTCTAATATTGCATGTTCATTACAGCAGTGTCTTGACAATAGAGATTCAAACCTCTTTGTGAAGAGGGAAAACAAAATTCAAGTTCCCACATCCTGAACAAACATTTTACCAACAGCTCTAGAGTAAACCCAGTAGTACAAGTAAGTACAAGTAGAACTCATCCCCTTGAAAAGAAACAGTTACTATATGATCAGACTTGAAACTTTTATTTTTGTACAGACTTTGCACCAATATTGGCAAGATTATATTTCAGTGATTGCTTGCAAACCAAAGGACACAAACAATCCAAAAGCCCCAAACCATGCTACTGGTTAGTCAGTTTGCCGTATGGCCGTACTCTGGAAACTTCAGTTTAGGTCTTCAGGTTCTTGGAAATTGCAACTGCAAGGGGTGGTGTTCAAGTACAATAGCACCCTATTCACTGCCTGAAGGAAACAACTCCCATTATTCACAGAATCACAGAATCCCTTTGCTTGGAAAAGATGTTTAAGACCATCAAGTCCAACAATTAACCTAGCACTGCCAAGCCCACTACTAAATCATGACCCCAAGTGCCACATTTACACTTTTATATACCTCCATGGATGGTGACTCCACCACTTCCCTGGGAAGCCTGTCACAATGCTTGACAACACTTTTGGTGAAGAAATAATTCCTGATAGGAAATTCATTCATCCTAAACTCAGACGTTACATCCTTGAGCATAGGCTCCTTTGAAAGCGCTGTGCTTGTAGTCTTGTGCTTTTTGCACTATTCCTGAAATAACAGAAATGGAGAAATTACAAAGGAGAATGGAAAACATTACAAATCTAGAGGTTTACATAGGAACAGAATCACAGAATGGGTCCTATTGGAAGGGACCACAGTGGGTCATCTTGTCCCCCCTTCCTGCTTAAGCAGGGTTATCTTAGAGCACATTGAACAGGATTCCATCCAGATTTCTAAAAAGCAAAAACTATGTAACAGGGAAAATCTAAGAGAGAAAAAATTTAAGAAGATTCTCTTTCCATTAGCTCTGCAAAAAATGTAATCATTAAAAAGAGAACATCATATATTTATTAACAGTTTTTTCTCTTTGTAAGTGCAAAACCAGTTAGTGACCTCAGCCTAGTTTTGTCAAACTGCCCAAGTCCTGATTTTTATTTTTATAATCTCTGCTCAAAGTGAATAGAAAATTTTAGGACATAGAACGCCATAAAACAACATCCATATCCTTTTATGTATGTGTAAGCCCTTAAAACAAAAATGTAGTCATAGTTATCAGAATATTTCCTACAGGTATTAACATTCATATATATCAAATGAGTAAAGTGTATATAAATCGTGAGTGAGCATCTCAGTCCCACTGTCATGGTTTAATCCAGGTCTTAAGCTTCTGAGGGAAGAGAAATAGTCTCTCAAAGGTTATTTCCATATCTGTCAGTCACCTACATAGAGGACATTACAGGTGGTAAAATACGCCCTCCTGAGCACTCAGGCTAAATAAAGAGGGGTCCTGTTAGGAAGTTAGCTAGTAAAGTTTAAAAAATTATTCGACATTTGCTGCAAAATAAGTTTGTGTACAAATGTTGTTACAGCAAAAAAAATTCTCTGTAAGTTCACACTCTTATTTTATGGTAGCTTGTTTATTAATTCGTAATGCAAAATACCAGTTACTCAAAATGCCAAACTTTATTTTAATTAACCTTAAAAAAGGAGTGGTGGATCCAGAAACATTTCCCTAAAGTTCGATCTATGATGGAGACAAGAAAGAAATGAAAGTGGAAGAGAAAGTAGTGGAAAAAATGTAGTGCAATTTCAAAGTGAGTTTGCAGCAAGTCATCAGTCAGGGATTAACTTAGCTTGCTAATAGGGCTGGCCGAAAGCTGAATTTTCATTAATTAGATAATACTATTGTTATGTTGTTTTTTCCTGAGATAAGATGAAAAAGCAAAATAACTTTTTTCACAAAGCAAAGTTCAAAAAACAATAAAAATATTCCCATTTTTAGTCAATTTGTCGTTGTCATATATTGCTATGAATCATTGCAGTGTCTTCCTTTCTCTCTACGTAAAATGTTTGTTTTATAAATGTCAGAAACATCTTGACAGAAATTTCTACAACTAGCATTCAGAATTGAATATGCATCTTGTGGGATTGTCTCTCTTCAGTATTTAAGGCATTTTAGATGGGAAATATTGGTAGGAAAATGTATTGATCCACTGTATGTAACTGTGAAAGAAATAAACAACTCTGGCAGTCTCATGCTATTTACTGTTAATTACACCATGTAAATTAGTTCTGATCTTGAAATAGAGAATTTATTTACACATGTTTAAAAGCTACTCATCCCCCTAATTGATACAGTATTGTTTGAAAACTCAGTTAAAGGGGATTATCTGACTGGAAGTTGTTGTTAGCCTTAATGGTGAGACATAGTACTACAATTCCTGCAGGAAATGGGGTAATTTTTTTCCTAGCTGCATATTCTGGTCAAGCTGAGATCAAACATCCTGATTATTTTTGGCAAAAGAATCTCTGAAGCTTGTTGAATTTTTCTGCAATATTACTTACTGTTTGGCTTCTTGGGACTCTGCACTGTTCCTACTCAGCGCTCAGCTGGAACCACTTTCCAGGAATTTCACTGGAAGATTTTATTGCCGGTTTAATCTCTATTTCTTTCCTTTTTTCGTGTTTTCATGTGATCCCATTTTTCACAATAGTTAATAATTTATTTTTTTTTAATTTGTATAAAAGAGATTCTATGACCAATCAGAAGCACCACAATTGCTCTTTGTATAGGCATCTCCCTGTCTCTTAGAGGTGGATAGTCATGCCATGTCTGGGAGTAAATTTATGTTCAGAATTACTGCTTTATGAATTTGGCTGTATGATACAAAAAGAGAAACTACTGGGTCCCCTCATACACAACCTTACCTAATGCTTAATGATTAAAGCAAATGTCTTTTTTTTTCCTTTTGCCATTTCTTTTCTTTCTGTTTTAAATCCACAGTATCTGTTATATAGCTTTTTGTGGCAGAAGTTAAACTAATTTCTCCTCTGATAATAGAAAGTAAAAACCTGAGCTTAATTCCTTGTTTGAGCTATGTTTATAGTTTATTTGTAGCGCCAAACTGAAAAAACTGTATTTATAACCTGAAGGAAGTGCAGATAGAATAAAGTTAGGCGAATTACCATACTGTTTTGATAGTGGACAGTATTTGGTGAAATGGTGGGACAGACTGCTGTTTTGCAAGCTACCACATCAAAGCACAGTGTCTTTCCTCTCTACTGTTAAAAGGAACTGATGGGAATCGGAGAATGATAGACAGTTTTCTTTATTCAGGCCTTTGAAAGTTGGATAGTCTCAACCTATTAATAAAAGAAGAGTATTGTGACCATATGTCTCATCTGTCTGATATTTGGCTTCAAAATCATATGATGCCATATACACACACAAGCTGCATTCATATATCTGGGAATTGCCAGTGGTCATAAAGTATTAACATTTTTCTTACTCTAAAATGCCAGATCAGAAGAGGCTGACTGCACATAACAATAACTAATTTACTTTTTTGTTCTTACAAAAATTGTTGGTGATTGTGAGTGAGGTACCCTACTTTTAGTTCTTTTAAAGTGGATTTTTCTATCATCTATATTTACTTTGCTACAATGCTAACCTGTAGCACTACTGAAACATGTTCAATTACAATAGTGAATAATAATTTATCATAGTCTCATTCCAAAATAAATGGAAGGTCAGGAAACAAAGTGAAACAGACCACCTGGTCCTGGGGCTGCATGGGAGAAATCTCTCAATTAGAGAGACTTAAGGTGGGAAAAAGATTCCTGAATTGATCAGTAGGACATCATGCTGTTGTGAGGCTTATGATATAGATTAGATACTGCTAAGATAGGAGATGAAAATGATTTAAGATCTGCCAATGTGTGTTGGTGAATCTGGATAGATTTGTAAGGGTACCAAAGGATCTGAACACAATCCAAGTTTTAGATTGTTTCTGTGCAAATTTGCATCATCCGCTAGAGTTGGTATAAATCCAAAGACTGAACTGGATCCTAGTCTGATGCCCATTTCATGAACGAAATGAGATGGGATTGACAACAAAAATCTGACTTGGAGGGGGAAAGAATATCTTCTGCCATTAATTTTTACTGCTATACCAGAGCCGAGCACATACGCAGGACTGCATTCCACTTTTACAGCTCCTCTTCCCTGATTCCAAAACAATGAGGAAATTTTTCCAATCTCTGACATAAACTAATGCAGACTAATTACAGTTCTACCTGGGTTTTGTTTCATACTAGGAAGATTGTTTGTGGACAAATGTTAGCTAAACAAGTTCTTCAAATACACTACTTCCCTGGCCTTACTCTGACCTGAATTTTAAGTACATAGCTGTCTTGCTAATGCTATGCCACTTAAGTGAGCCTTGAATTGGGGCAAATGCCTAGTATTTTTATTCTCCTTCCTAATTTATTGCAGAGTGCATGGCAAGAGAATTAGAGCCTCCAGTTTGGGAACAAAGTGCACTTGATTTGAAATTTTAGAGGGAACCCTACTCTAAGTTATTCATTTCAAGAATGGCTTGTTCTTGGAAGGCGTATGTTCTGTTCATTGAAAAGAACATGATTCAAATATCAAATCAGTCTATAGTTTGAAAGTTTTGCCCTCTCACAGGGGCTAGACATGCTGGGGTACGTGCTGCTGATTATCTGTAATCTAAATCAGACTTAGTTGTGCAGCTTCTAACAGGGAGGTGACATTTACTTCCAGCCCTATTTAGCATTACAGTTACTGCATTAACCTTGCAAATTAGCCTGTCTGACCCTACCAGCCACATACAAAATCTTCATATGGCTGAGCTCTGTTTAACTGAATATGCCTTCTAGGAATGTGGCAAATGATGATGGGTGCCCCAGAGCCCATTTCACATGCACCACCCTTGGGAGTTTGGCCGAGCCCCAGCTTGACCCAGTGATAGTAGTGTCTGCTGGCTCATTTCCTCCTACCAGTGACAAATTGTCTGTTCTCCTGCCACTCTTTGCTGATGACATGTTCTTGTCTCAGCACAAATGTTACAACTGAATTGCTTGTAAGCCAGATGTGGCCTGTGGTCTATGGGCTTGCCATCCCTTTTCTGTGGAAGAGGAGAAAGTCTTCTGTGAAAAATGGAAGGGCTTTTTATGGGCTGGAAAAGCAGTTTCACTTCTACTGAGAGTGCAAATGTAAAAATGTGTACCAATCTTCAGGAAAAATAGAACTGTCAAAATTTTCCTTGAATATAAACGCACAAGTAATTTCATGTCAGTACTGTCCTAATATTATATATCAAACATATTTGCGTGCCATAATTTTTATAAATATCTAAAAAATTCTGTAGGTCTATATAACATTTATTACATATAGACTATAGTGGATATAGTGATTTATGGAAAATTTAAAGGTTGTAGTAAAAACACTTACACTAACTTGAAAAGTACTGCTAAAGAGTTAGCTGTCCCTGTCTAGAAATTGCAGTATGTTCATGATCTACAGCTTTTTCGTGTGTGCGGATATGCATGTATCTATCAATACCTTTTTTTTAATATATGTAAAATACAAACATATCACTAACTGTATGTTGAGTTCCAACAAGAAAAATTCACTTTTCAGTATGTACCACAACCCAGTAATACATGCACACACACACACACACGCGCGCAAAAGAAGCAGTTGTAAATGCCACTGTGTAGTAGCTACTGTGCCATTACAGTTTATTCCTGGAAGATACTTGCTGAAAGTATACATGTTAACTATCTCTACTCTCAATTTGCAGTGTATTCACAAACTATTCATATATCCAGTTTTATTTACATTGAGGAATACTACCTCCAAGGAGAAAAATGAAATAAGCTTTCTTATTATATACAGGAATAAAGAAGTGGGCAAAGACTTCTTTAAGAAGTACTTACAGCAGTTTCAATGAGGAATTCAAAAGTGAAATAGACTTGATTTTATGTACGTTGTATCTTTGAGTTATTAAAGTCTTTAAAACTAAAATTCAGAGGCTGAATTTTTGAAGTAGAAAGAAACTGCATTTAATTTGATTTAGATGTCTGTAAAGCCAACTATAGCCACATCTGTCGTGGGAATTGAATGTGAAATATTTTCATTACTAATCTGGTGTTGATGGAAATCTTTTATGATTTTGGCATGTCTACTGTCAGATTAAAAAGCATGAATATAGGAAGAAGAATGGGTTTATTATTTGTCTCTATTTCCCTGCCTGTCTATAAGTGTCTTTGTGCAACTATTCTGTTAATATCATGACAGTATAATAAGGTAACCATAGATGTCTGCCTGATTTTAAAAGCTCTCTAATAATCAAGGTGAGGCCAAATTGCAAACTGTTCTACCCACAGATACTTTGAGGCACAAAATTGAAAGTGTAGAATGTGATATCCGTAGGTTGTATTAGATTAAATAATCAGCATGGATCTGTGTAGTATAAGCATAAATTGTATCTTTGACAGCAGATCTTGTAAAAAGCATGAATTTTGTCTGACCAAAGATCCTTTATTATTGGAACAGCAACCAGGATTTAGATAGGACAATGGATGTTTAATTCCTGGTCATTCCTATATTTAACAACCACCTCACCCTGTCTGCTGGTACTCCCACAGTGACCATTTCCCAGAGGCAGTGTTTTTCCAGACTGTCAAGTGTTTACTCATTTATCATACATAAACAAAAGTTTAATGGTAATAAAGAGAAGGTGTGGAAATATTCTCACTTCATAGGATAGAGTGGAAGTATCTAAAATGTTCTAAACCAGTCTCATCTCTGGCTCTACAGGCAGCGAAGAGACATTGACAGCATTTCAGTTGACAGCCATTGCAAGATTTAGCATGTGATCATTATGTTTTTCATGGAAACTTGGCAGAATGTATCAAATTCCTCTCATTCTCTTACTCTTGCTTCCTTTTTTTCCATACTTTTGTACTGTATATGCCATATCCCATTTCAGAACAACAGTGAGTGACTTCAGACATTTCTCAGGGATTATCACACTTCATGGGCAGCTGTATATCCAAGGCATCTAAAATTGCCCCAGAAATGCTTTGTTTGGAATATCTTGCTACTCAAATGGGGCTAGAGATACTCCACCTCACCTCCTACCAGCTGAAACAGGCAGATATTGAACAGAGGCAAGATAACAGATTTGTTCTAATTCACAGTAGACAATCAAAGCAGCACACACTACCTCAAAAAATTGAATCTGATTTATGGGCTTGTTCAATCTCTCTGAATTCCTGTTAACTTCGGGGAGGGGGAGGTAAGATTCGTCCACACTTCACAGTGTGTATTCAACTTCTTTCAGAAAGCAGCTGTCACAGACTACCTATAATTTGCTGTTTTGCTCTAAAGTGCAGTTGATTGTAAGAGAAATACAAATCTCCATTTTTACCTGCTACTGAGAAACCACGAAGTGGCTATTTAAAGACACTAATTTATGCAATTTAGGTTTGGGTCACATTCATTTATCAGAAGTTCAGTGTAGTGGAAAAACTCCTCCTCCTGAATTGTTTTCCTGAGATTTATTGGAAGAGGCCTAAAGTACCTTGATGTATTTCAGAGGTTACTTCTATATCAGTGAATGAGGCTAACTCCAGATGGAGATGAGAGGTGGCATTTTGCCAAGACAAGAGCTACAGCTTTCTGTGGGCAGTTCCCAGCATGGGCAATCACCAGCCAGAATTCCTGTGTTTACAGCTTTGCTTCCCAATGGCTGGTCTCAGTTAACTCCTCTACTGTTTCCCTTCTTTAAATTTGTCCTTTTCCACTATGAAGGCATGATGTGGTAAAATCACACCCTCTTGCTGCTATGCTTCTATTGATCATTTTAGTGATGTTATATACAATGTTGCTTAATGTGCTTGTTTATTATTATCTGAAACTGTAAACACAAGGTGACTAGTTCTGTTGTATCGTGTAACTGCAAAGCGATGGGCTTGTGTAAGTCGGTGAATAATTTGGTCCTAAATCAGAAAAATATTTTGCTTTGTAAAACTGTCAGGAAAAGGTTTGAGTGTTTTGTCTGTTTATGCAATGTCCAGCATAGTGAAGCCCCCTTTTCATTAAGGCAGTGCCTTGATAGAAATATTAGATAGCAATAGAAGTAAAAGACTTTAAAATTTGTATGACCAGTACAAGAACTCTCTGTGCCTGAAAGCATTCAGTGACTTGCAGCAAACTGCCTTGACTTTTGTAAACATAATGGGAAAAATAACCTTGTTTTCTGGTTGCTCTGTGAGCTGTTGTACTGCATTGGCCCTTTCTCACCTTAATTTCACCCTTCTCCTAGTATAAATCAAATTTTCTTGCTCATGCACCATCTTATCTTTGGCTTAAAAATTCAATTGATACCACAGACTTTGTATAACTTATGCCATACAGGCCTCTCACAAACTTCACAGCTACATGCCGAAGATACAGTAAGATAGGAAAAGTAGAAAAACATTCCTGCTTGACATGGATGTGAAAATAAGAACTTGTGTTTTCATACTCCATGTTTTTATGAAGTGACATGGTCTTTTTTTATGTTTCCCTCTTCTGCATTTCAAAAATATCCAGAAATTGTCAAGACTAGCACAATATTTTCTGCTTTTTGCCTAGGAAGAATGATCAAAGGATGCAGAAATAGCTTTTATGTTCCATAATAATGGTCTTGCTAGAGTGAGTTTTAATAATTTCCATGCCTGTAGAGGCCTGGTTTAGAATACACATCATGAAAACAATTTCCCATCACTTTGAATAAAAGGCAAGGATGATTTTTCATGTTGTGAACAGGCATTTACTTGTAGATGTCTCAGTGCACCCAAAACTGTGCAATCCCCTGCTGGAACATGTAGCAGAGATATGTGGATACAAGGAAAGGGATAAATAAAAGAGAATGAATACCAGCACAGAAAAAAACAAAGAGAGTAGGGAGTGCTCTATTAACCTGTTTGGTATCTTGTAGAGGTAACTCCATGCCTTTTTTCCAACTTTTGGCTGGAAAAAAGCCCACTGCCACCAGCTCTATGTGGGAAAAGACCTATCGTTTATCTTTTTTAAAGTTCAGTTTTTCCACACTGCTGGACTTCAAGAGACCACTAACTTTCAGGCCTAAAGTCAGCATAAGCTTTTCTGACCTTCTTCAGCAAATCACTTTCTTAGTATGTCCATGTGCATTTTGTGCTCCTTCGGAACTCCCTTGAAGGAGTTTCTTACTTGGGCAGCTTAGTATGTGATCACCAGAAGGACAAGGCCTGAGAACCTGTAAAATTCATTTATATTTTAATGAAAACCTTGAAACAGAAAATAGTAACTCAGCTGAATGGACCATGACTTATAGAAGGAGGTTTCAGTTTACCATTGATTTCTGTACAGTTTTACTACTAGAGTAACTCATTCTTCTCAACTGATTGAAGCTAATGTGGATGCTGGAGAGTGTTTATTTGTCAGGGAGACCCCTAGAACTGCATTAAGGCAGAGTCCAAATTGCAAAAGTGACCTCCTGGATCCCTTGCTCATGTTAGACAATCCTTCTGTTGCCCACAAAACCCAAGGGATTTCTGAGATATGGACAATGCAGGACTCCTTGTCTTAATATTTATGGGTATCAGAGTTGTCTTCCCTTATGAAGTATCAGGCCTCTCTTTTAACATCATCTGTAAACAACAACCTTTGAATAACAATTTGGGGGGATAGGGATGGTATAGTCTTTTATGGTTTTATTGGTTCTACTGTCTGCTATGCAAAACCGTACCATAGCACTCTTGGGAACTCTTTCAGAAGCAGGGTGATCCACCTGGACCCATACTGAAACACTGTGTGGTAGAGATGAGAGGCCACTGACAAGGCCAATGCCATTCCAAAGTTGTGCAGCTGCTGCCTTTGGGAATGCTGATAAGACACCTACTGGCTTGAGAGCATATGAGCAGCCAGGTCATTGTCTTGACAGCCTTGTGTCTTAGCTCCAGGGAGAGCTGAAGTATTTCTGGCATAGGTCATTAATGGATAAAAAAGCATGTGAACTTCAGCAATCAGTCTGCTGGGTAATGTCCCAGGGCAAAGATGAGCAAGGAGCACTTTAGAAAAGGGGGGGGGGGGAGCAACAGATCGAGCCAAGTGGGGTCTGTACTTTGTTCTTGTATTTTTACTGGCAGAAACACTGCTATAGTCTTTTGCAAAGATTCAGAGTTCTCAGTTTACTGTGACTAACTCTTGGATCAAGCTATCAAAATGCAGTTGTAAGAACTCAAGAGAATCAGGATATGGAAATTATTATGGCATATACTAGACAATCCCAAGATTTGTTTTAAAACTTCAGGGTCCTATAAACAGACTCTTCTGCCTTCTTGATATTTTAACTCTATAACTAAGTGTCCATGAAAGATATGGGACATGACTTTAGTGTTTATCTGTCTAAATTCTTATTCTGCTTCTGTGATTTCAGTATCACTTGGTCACTACAGTTATTAGTAAGCTCATTTTTTTATGTTAATCATATGTTCCAATTTTTTCCATACTACATTCCCTGTGTTGAAAGCATTTTTTTAGAGGAGAAGAAAAGGGTGTGCTAAAAAACAGTAACTTTTTTTGTATTACAATCAAGCAGTATTTGATGTATTCATTTTTTTTTCTATTTCATTAAGTGAAAAGTAGGGAGGGGAGAAGAAGAAAACCTCTTTAGCCTTAAGGAACATATAAAAGTGTGTTGGTATAAGTATTTTAATAGAGATGTACAGAAGACGCCAAACGTATTTGTTACTGGTAAAGAAAAATATCAAATAGTAAACAAGCCAATTCTGTATTTGCACTCTGTTAAGGCTAAGGATTTTTTTTCTATATTATTGTTGAAAAATGAAATAATATATGCATTTAATATATCTCAATCTGAGAGCTAAATAGCCATTTCACATATACCTATTCACACCAGTTCCATTTGGCCAGTGGGAATACATTGGTGCGGGATCAGTTCTTGATTTGTCAAGGTCAGTCATCTAAACAGTATGTAAAACCATACATTTGCAAGGAAAGACAATCCCTTAATTGCTACTGGAGGCTGGTGACATGTGAAAGTGGATAGGCAAAACTGTCATAGGTCCAAGACCAGAGCCAGTTCAGAGCATCTGGTAAAGATCACAGAGTGTTAAACTCACATCTGCCTGTGACACAGAGCCTTGTCTGTTAACTGCAATCCTGTGTATCAAATTGCACAAACAAATGCAGATTTTAAGCTCACTTATTAGGTGGCTACTTTGCAAGCTCCATTCTCTGTCTTCAGCTTTAGCACAGTATCAAACATTCCAGGGGATGGTTGGCTATTTTATTTTAACTGCGTAAGAGCAAATATATTACTTGGCTTTTCTCCTTTATGCATTTCTCTATATGTATATGCAGATATTATTCAGCTGCATACAAAGATCATCTGTTGTGCATATCTGTAAATGGTAAGGATAGTATTGAACAGAAATTGTATAACTTTATAATAAAAGTTCTCACAGTGTTGCAATAAATGAGAGTAATTCATGCTCTTGGAAGAACTGGCAAGCAAAATTATGAAGCAATGAAAAACACTCTTTTTAGGTTTTTTAAAAAAATCAGTTTAGTAAAAGCAAGATATGGATAGTGCTAACTGACTGTAATGACTTTGAAATAGAGCTTTTTTCATGTGAAGCAGGTCAGGAAAGTCACAGCTTAGTAAGATAACCATTGCATCTGTGAATCAGTTTGGCTAGTGTTCTTCCACTTTTCGGAATTTGTGCTTATGTTGGTTATTTTCTAGTTAACAGAACCACACAATTTACAGACATTAAAATCTACTCACCTGCAGCTATAATATATAGTCCTTTTGATACTATATGGTAAACTTGCCAAATTGGAAACTAGGCCCCTAAATTTTGTTCCAACATTTCCATTCAGTAATAGGTAGTAGCTGCTCAAAATGCCACATTGCAATATTTTCCTTAGCAAGCCAGCAAGGTATAAGCACACAAATTGTGTGTGCAGTAGTATAATCTCATTAATGCATAAAGCCTTTATCAGAGTTTCTGCTGAAGGTCTTTTCTGACATACAGCAGAGTAGGGTTTCAGCAATTTAACATCTGAAGAGAGGGCTCCCGGTGTTATGGGGGTTTGTGCAGGTATATGTGCTGCAGTTCTCTCAGTGGCTGTCTGTGCCCGCAGAAGTAGGCACAACCTGTGCGGCTTCTGTCCTCCCGGCAGATTTTGGGGTTCCCTTTTGGTGGCATAAACTTAGGAGGTGAATGTAACAGAACCTACTGTTACTCTCAGACTGAGGAGATTTACCAAGCAAAGGTAATGCCAAAACCTGTAAATCGGGACATTTGCTTAGTTATGAACTGATTGAAATGCAGCAGTAGGGTGTGGTTAAGGTTAATAGCCCAACTGTGTCTCCCATGATGTGAAAAGAAGTTGCAGCACAGATGTGGGATGAGACAGTGCTTATCAGATGAACTTCTTTTATTGTATAACCTGTTTCAATTCATTCAGCCTCTAAGAATCAGGAAGGCTGCCTGCCACTCATGCCACTGCTGCCTGCTGTCATGGTTGGCTTGTGCCCTTTGCTCAGAAGCACAGACCCCTTCTGTTCACTTCTGCAGATCATCTCTGCTGCAAGGGCCAGGGGAGGTGGAGGGAAGGAGGACTAGGAATTGAACTCTTACTTGCTGTAGAAGTGTTGGACAAAGTCCTGAAAAGCAGAGAAGAGTTTGGGAAAGCTGGCAGAGTGGCAAGTTGAAGAGAAAGCTTCCTCTCTAAGCAGGTTCTATCGATCAGAAACTATTTGTGGCCTTGATTTTTTGGAAGCTGAAAGCTGCTTGGAGTAGAACTTACATTGAAGCTGCTTACTGAAAAACTGAAAGACCTTATCTAATCATTTTGTTGCTTTATCAGTTTGTTCTGGAAAATAATTGCTTAATATGTTATTGGAGAGCAGCTTTGGCAGTATTATGTTGGTGCAAGTCTCAGGGCAAATAGCTGCTGAGGCAAAAATGTTGCATAGGAAAAGTTACCTCATAACAGAGTCCTACATAGTAAGTTTTGTAGTTAGATTTATATGCTGAGAAATCAAGTAGTCACTGTTGTTTGATGCAAGTGTCTCCAAAAGCTTGGGTTTAACTGGATCATATCAACAGAGGGAGAAGAAACAGAAACAGCTTTCTAAAGCTGGAAAAAACAGGACAGGGCAGGACTACAGTACAGGAAGAAATGATGTGTGATGCACATGGCATCTGATTTTAATATGATGACTTTTTCTGCCCTCTTTGATTATGTATCTGGAGTTTGCCATTTGTTTTAATGTCCATGAATTGCTTGATTATTAAATTAAACATGACCTCTCTGTTTCTATCAACTTGAGAAAGAACTGTTGCTTTTGTAACTTTATAGATTGTTTTGTCAAGTAGATTTATGGCCTATTTATTCGAATAGTTCCTATTATCATCAAAAGATATTCCAGCTAGTCTGGCACCTTGCAGTAGCTTTGTACCTTTGCAGTAATTTAACTGAAGAGTTTGAAGATGATCGTTTCTTTTCCGCACTCTGAGATACAATCTTTCTCTCCTTACCCCTATCTATTTCTCTCTTGGTATTCTGGCTGCCAGTTTTAGTTCTTTGGACAGCACTATGGCCTTTGAAGTCAGAAGACGAATGAATCTTTCCACATGATCAATAGGCATTTGGCCATCAAGTCTCCACAACACTATTTTTAAAAATAATTATAGAAGTTTCTCCTGAGAGAGAGGGGAAAATAAATTCTTGAATGGCTAGGCATTCATCAGATGAGGCTGAGATAAGCAGATGAAATAGGGAGGCTGGATCAAACTGCTACAGCATTAAATTTTTATGCTTTTACTTTAACATTTTTTGCTAGATGAGTTAACACTTGGCCCATTTGTACTGTATATTTAGGTTGGAGTTTTTTTATTTTAACATATTCTTCCTTTTCTCGGTTTTTAATAACAAGTAGTGAGATGCCAACATCTCCCCTTACCATTGTAGCCTTCAAGTGGAGACTGGCATGCAGAACTTAAGCAGACCCATCTTGTCTAGGGGAATGCTATGGCTGTGGCAGCCAAGAATCCATGGGCTCAACTTCCCAGCCCAGGTCAAACACTAATAGTCAAGAAGTTTTAGGGGACTAAGAGGCAAATGCAAACTGGGGGGACGAGGGTAGGAAGCATGAGAAAAACGAGGTTGGGACTCATTTAAAGAAAAAAATTTCTAGGTTATGTCAGGTTCAGGGTATAGACAGAGCTGGCAGTGAAGGCCTGATGGATGGACAAGTTAGAAAAAATGGGCACACTGTTGGAATGACTGTGCATGGTAATAGGCAGTAAATAGGGAATGAGTTATAAATGTCTATTAAAAAATTGCTACAACTGATAGCACACTGTGAGTACATGTGGTGATGCACTAAAAATGCAGATTACTTATACTGGAGTGTGTCTTTTCAGAGAAGGCTACAGATGGACAAATTTACTAGAGATGTATAATGTAGCTACAATCTGCTTGAAAGGCAAGAAGATCGAATGTTGCATGCACTTAATAAAATACAGGTCTTTCTATTTATTAATAGCATTTAGTTGAAAAAAATGCATTAATCATAAACTAGATTTTTCCCATTTTCAGTAATTCTCATTTATTTCATTTAATATAGGCTGGAGATACCACATCCTCATACTCTTACAAATAAAAAGTTATGCAGTTTTCAGTGTAACTGTTTTGTAGAAGTAAGGGATCTAGTCCTGAATTACTAGAAGGATGAATAAGACTACAGTAAGGACTGTCAAAATGTATAGCTACTTGTAGTAATGAGCAAGCACCAGGAATATGTAGGATAGTGGAATATAATAAGAACAAATATGACAGTCAGGAATGGTATCAAATAGAATAGAACAGAACAGAATATTTTTAGTTGGAAGGGAACTACAAGTCCAGCCACCTTGCCATGTCAGGGCTGACCAAAAGTTACAGTATGCTATTAAGGGCATTGTTCAAATGTCTTTTAAAAATTGACAGTCTTGGGGCTTTGACCACCTCTCTAGGAAGCCTCTTCCAGTGTTGGACTAACTTCTCAGTAAGGCAATGGTTTCTAATGTCCACTCTAAACCTCCCCTGATGCAACTTTGAGCCATTCCTGTGTGTCCTGTCACTGGACCCCAGAGAGAAGACCTCAGAAGCTTCCTCTCCGCTTCCCCTCCTCAGGAAGGTGCAGAGAGCAATGCCACCTCTCAGCCTCTTTTTCTTTCAGCCTCTTTTTCTCCAAACCAGACAAACCCAAATCCTTAGTAGCCCCTCCACAGGACATGGCCTTCCAGCCCTTTCACCAGCTTTGTTGCTCTTCTCTGGATGCATTCAAATACCTTAACATCCTTCTTAAACTGTGAGGCCCAGATATGCACAGTTTTGACAGGCTGATTATGCAGTGTTTATTGCACCCTGACAATGTAGATTCTGTCTCTTAACTGAATCTCCTTGCCTGCAGTCAGGGACCTCTCCTTAGTCCCTGTAAATGGATGAGGCTGTGCGAGTGGACTGAGATCCTCCCCTAAATGTATGGAGTAGGAGATCAGAGTTTTAGCAAATGGAAAATATCAAATGTTTCAGAGTTTGACTTTAAAATGTAAAGGTGTGTTCATCCTCAGAAATAAGCCTTTTATAAATCTGCTTCTTCCAGGGTCTGTATGAAAATGAGGAATATGCAAGAACAGGATTTTTCAGTGTACTGAATTACATCAAATAATTTCAGAAACTGAAAGTAAGGCAAGCCCAACTGTTTTCAGGCTTTAAATGTTGTCCCAGATGTGCTTGGAATTTTAGGGAGAATTTTTCAACTCATGAATTTTAATCCATGTCCATTTAAGATCTTTTGCTTACTCTGTGCATGTTTTATTCTGTTAATTGAACTCCTACTGTATTTTGATTTCATACACACAATTGCACTGGGGTATTTAGCTTTTAACTCTTTGTGCTAAAAGAACTTCAGTCATCAATGTAAAGAGTTATGAATGCTGCCCACCACAAAAAAAAAAAAAAAAAAAAAAGAACACACCCAAACCCACAAACCCAAACCAGCAAAAAAACAGTGAAAAGTATAAAAATTGAACCAAAACAAATGGCAAAGAATTTCCAGTCCCTGACAGTATTTTTCTTGAGCCCTTAGTGTTACTCCTGTATGAGAAAAAGCTTATCCAGAGGGAAGTCCTTAAGGCAAATGCTGCCATCTAGAGAGAAGCAAAAAGAAAGTGCACGATCTACTTAGTGATAGGATTTTCATTTCCAGGGAGCCCCAGGAGAAGCTGGACACAGAATGTCCACAGAATGGACTGCAATGACAGAGATGGGAGCCATGGGGTTATCTTTTCAACAGCTGCTGCCTGAAAATAGTTAGGTAATTCCCACAAACACTGAGCAAAAAAAACATTGAGAACATCCTGACAAAGGATTTTGAGTATGTATCAGGGATACTGAATGCCTCTTCTTAACCAGTTCAAATCATTTTGTGTTGCACGTTTTTTCCTCTGCATTTCCTTTTTTTTTCTGAGAAAAAATTTCATTCTAAACTTATTTTGTTTAAAGGAAGAAATGCAAAAGAAGCTTGCATTATTTGCTATTTATTGTTCATCTGCCTTTTTTTTTTTCCACATCACAAAACCTCTGTTTGCTCTTCAGCTGGTTTTGAGAACTAGGATTGCAAAATCCAAATAGAATGACAAACACAAAGAAACCACTGAAAATACCTGAAAGACAAGAAAGAAAAGATGGGATTTACCTTGTCTCAGTATATTATGTGTGCAGCTATATAAACATCCCAGCGTGTTCGAAGACTGAGCTATGCATGTTAAGCCTGAATGGCAAAAATGAATTCTTGTAGGTACTTTCAAAACTCTGCTAGCAGTAGCATTTCTCTGGGTATAATGAAGATGGCTCATTATGAACTAGTGATTTAGAAGAGCCTGCAGATAATGCTGCACATGCTCAACTTTGTTATGTCCATTCATTTCAGTGAAATTATTTGTACAGTTCACAATGAGTGATTCAGAGTTCCAGTTTGAAATGTTCAAATGAATAAGCACAGTAAGAATAAACCTATGTTTCACATAGGCAGTTATGTTTCAATGTCAGTGCATAAAACTGAGTTGACAAGGTCTCTGGGAGGGTTATTTTTAATTACCAGTTTTCTTTAATGTGTTGTGCTGTTAATGGCTAACTGTATGTTGTCTTGGTAATGATGTAGGTAAGCAACATGTGAGAAGGAAAATAAGGCAACTTCTGTATCTGTACCTGAATAAGATTTGCAGTCTGAGACTTTAGGATAGCTTAGCTACTTCTCCCTAAGTGGTGTCCTACAAGTGGAAAAGAATTATGGGAGAACCCTGGTTTTTTCCAAGTATATGCATACTTGCTGAGAAGTGTGCTTACAGGGCAGATAGTTGGTATTTTCACCTGAAAGTTGTGAAGGGGCTGGACACACTTTGAAGAAATACTGATAATAATTCCTTTATTTAGGTATATTTGTAACATATATAATCTCTACATATAAAAATGTAGAGATTTCAGAGCTCTGTAATTAAATCAATGAAAATAATTTTACAAAGCAATACTGGTTTTAAATACTGGTTTATAAGTGGGACATTTTCCTAATAATTGTAATGCATATTGGCATCAGTAATGCTTTCCACCTGGAAGCTTTTTCACCCTTCATATTTCGTATCCAAATCCTTTTCTGTAGTATTATTATATTTGTAAATTACTCAAACATAACCTATACACAACACAATGGAGTGAGACGAAGGTCTAGTTCTGCCCTGCACCATAAAATATTCTGCAGTCACAGAACAGATTGTCTTTTTTTCTCCATACTTCTTTCTGGACTTTTGATACTGACATTTGTATCCAAAAGCCTCGATACATTAAACTTACTGTTCATTTTTTCTTTCAGTTATGAAGTTAGCTGGGTTTTAAGATCAGACATAGGAACTGCTGCAGCCCAAAAGCAATGATTACCAGCCATTTTTATATCACTGGTGAGGAGGCTTCAAGTTTGAAGCAGTACAGGAAGCTCAAGCTATGCCTTTAAATACACAACAAATACAGAAGGTTTTAAAATAAGTTTTCTCTCTGACTGCCACAGAGGATTAAAGAAATGAAATATGCATTTCATAGTGATGCAAGGGCATGTTTTGAAGTGACAGTTCCATATGTTAACCAAAAAAAAAAAAAAGAGAGAGAAAGAAAATCGCAGATGCCTAAAAATGATGGGAAGCTTGTGAGTTTTCACAAACACATGAAAACTTTCCAAAGGCAAATTCCCTGCTTTCATTAAAATGCCCATGAGTGTCTTCTGTTTTCTAGCATATAGTACTGCCTATGAAAAACTTCAGCCTTCCAGAATGCCAGTGATGTAAATACAATTCTGCATTTCTCTAGTGGGATATTTTTGCTCTTATTTAGGGTTATTTATTTGCTTTGCCAGATCCTCTTCTCACAGTTCTTTGGTGTGGGATGGTCACCTGGTTATTATGACTAGGGAGGTGCATCTTAATAAAAACAGAGATAAAATAGTTAAAATAGATTAAGAATGGGTTTAAAGTAAAATGTCAAATTATTTATAAGATTTGCAAAATAGTGTGGAATCTTTTGTCATCCTCTTTGTGTCTGGATCTATGTATCTGAACTTTTTACTTTTTCCAGGTATCACTGAACATAGTAATGAGATTGTTTGGAAAATGTTGATTATAAAGTGTCCCAGTGCAAACTCATGTTGCAATTACTAAAGTAGCAAGATTCAGAATTCAAATTTGAGTTCTTAAAAACAACAAATCCAGTACCTGTAGTAAGATTTCTAAACTGTGGATTTGATTGGGAATTTGGGTGTTCGCATTTAACTGATAGATTTGGCCATCAAAGGCATGTTCATCCAGGATTAGAAACCTATCTTAAGGCATGTGCTTTCTTGTTTTGGTTTGGTTGGGGGTTTTTTTGGTGGTTTGGTATCATTTGTTTGTAGGGGGGGTTTTATTTCATGTCTCTTAGTGTGTTATTAGAAAGGTTGGAATTAGGTTTATTACTTAAGGATGAGAAGTCCTTATATTTTCCACTAGTAACATTTTTATTAGAGGCCACGAGGAGTATCCTAAAGCAGAAGGGAAGGAGCTGGACCTGGAATTAGATTTGGGTCTGTGAGCCAGTCCTGCCTGTATGGGGTAAAATTATTCAGGGGAGGCTGCTATTCAGGGTGGGCTTGAGAGACAAGAAAGAAACGGTGTCTGTTAATATGTGTGGGCATCTGTATTTTGCTGAAAAGTCTCTTTAGATGAAAATTGCCCACTATATGCTACAAAAATTTTTTTTCAATGCAAACTGTAGGGGACAAAAGTTGCATGGATTTTGAATGCCTAAGATTCATTCCATTACAGGATGAAAACTTGGTATCACAAGAAGTCAGTGGAAAATTTCCCCCAAATTTTGTTAACTGCAGCTTCATTATCCAGTGATATTTTTGTCTTATCGTGTTTAAAAACAGCTTTGCAAACAAGCCAGTATCACCTGGAATCCAGGTTATGTTAAAACTTGCCAACATGAAATGTCTTACTTCCGACATCTCTGGACTATTGATAAAGTGGAGATGGCTCTAGATTCCACACAAATTCAGAAAAAAATATGATTTCATTGACATTTTCCATAACTTAGGAGCTTAGAGTTGCATTTGTAGTACATTCTGCTTTAGATAACCGAAGAACATTATAAAAAAACCCATAATTTATTTTCTGCCACACTCACAGGGCGTATCTTTGATTTATAAGCAACTTTTTGCTCAAAACAACTGAACATATACAGTACAAATAAACAGATACAGGTATGCACAAACGCACATATAAACTAGACTGTGCAACTGCCAAATGCATCTGATATAGCTGCCATCAACATCAGTAAGTTTGCTCTCTTTTACTTGTTCCAGAACATCTTGCTGAATAAAATGTTAAACTTTTCCCTTCTCTTCCTTTCTTTTCAAGTTAGAAGACAATACATTCAGTTTATTCCTGCAAGTGTCTGTTTAGACTTAGTAAATGTGGTTGCCTCTTGCATTAAGAGTCCTAGGTTATAATCCTATTGGGGTTTTATTCTCATTCACTAGTATTTTACAATGATAATATTCTTCCTTTTTTTCCTTTGAAGAAACTGTGTTAGCCCATGCCAGATAGGCTTGTTCTGTTCATAAATAGGAAACATTTAAAAACAGATGAATGAAATCAAAAGATCCTTTTAACAGTGGTTTGTAAATGGACATTTTACAGGAACATAGCTGTTAGTAGCATAACTTGTATTATGTGCCTTTCTTTGTGTATTTATCACAAAATAAAACTCCATGCAAATTCAGTGTTACTAAACAGCAGTGTGGTGCCACAAGAACAGTGGTAGTTTGTAATCACTATTTCATACTCAGTGTGACTGGACTGTGATGCAAATTTGAAGATCTAAGTGAGACTGTAGAGAGAAATGAGTTATTACAGGATCTGGGATCCGGTGAGGATTGGAGATAAAGACATTTTATTTTGGAACAAGCAGTAAAAAAATCCTGACTAGCTGGGACATTGATTTTATTTTGTCTAAAAGATGGCATACCCAGGATATAAATTCCTAACACTGTTCCAAAGTGCTTGGTTCAATACTGACATATAGGGAAACCTTCCAAGAAATCAGTGCTTAGAACATCTATCTCAGACATAAGCATGCCTTAGTTTATAACCATTTTCTATGACATTTCTTGGGCCTAGTTTTTCTGCTGATTTGTTCTTCTTTGTATATTGACCCTTTTTGTCTGTACTAGATTCTTGGCGGGGGGTTTATAACCTACACCATTGTGTAACAGGATTATTCTACCCTATCAGATACTGATGATCACAGAGTGACCTACCACAAAAGTTGTGATAGAGTTCTCCACCTCTCTAGAAAATGTGACAAGAGGAATGAAATGTTGACAGGTTTCAAAAGACTTCTCAGCTCTTCCTTCGGAAAAAAAGATTAATCAGTAAAATTCAAAAGAATATTCTATTTTCTGCAAACCGATGAGTCTGTCCTGTGTGTTGAACTATGCCCCCAATCACTCCTAAACCATTGTTGTTGCCTGATTTGATTGTCCAGTGACCTATGCTTGGCTTCTGTTTGTGCTGTCTGGGCTTAATGTTTGGTTTCCATCTATCATGATACTACCTTTCTCCTGAATGATAAACTCTGCATTCAGCTAATAGAAAGAGGTATAAAAATTAACCTAGTTAACTTTTATTAGTTTGTTTTGGTCAACTACAAACAGGGTGCGACAAGACGCACCCCTGACCTGAGCACCTTCATCATCAACTTCTGGCATGTGACATGCCTGCTATATGCCAGATAGTTATAGCTGATCTCTAAATGGCATTTTCAAAAACACATGCATTAGGCAGTCTTAAACTTGTAGTAAAACTTGAAATGGAAGTGGTTAAACCACAGCCAACAAAATAGACCATGTAGTATAGCTATAGAAGTTGACGTCGCTTCCTGTACATCATGGAAGGGTACTTTTACAAACCTCAACAAACAGCCTATTTCTCTTCGGACTTACTGTCTATTCCCATATTCTCATCTGGAAGACAAATATTGCATTCACACAGTAGGATTCATCAGACCATATTCAGGTATCTACACCTAAACCGGCTGCTGGTGGCAGTCTGTGTGCTTGGAGGGGAGTGCAGCACAGGCCACCTCAGAAATAGCTGTTGAAATACATCAGTTGAATAATTGTCTATAACTCTTTACAAGACTATATGGAGAAAACAGACAGTCTGCTGGGGGTCCCATCTCCAGTGTGGTCATCTCAAGTTCGGTGAGCTGGATCTCTTTCATTAAACCTTTTTTTAGACCTACTAATACATCCCTTAAGGTATATGGCCACAGTGAAAATACCTTTGGAGTCTGCTACATTTTTTCCCTTAGTTAAGCAAAGCTGCCTTTTTTTAATAATGTATACCATCATTTTTGGTTTATTCTTTTCCAGATATGGTCACCACATTTTTGAATACATAAATTAGAATTGCTTTCAACTTCCTCTAAATATGGTCCGGATATTTCAGAACATGTAAATTAGCAGTGCTTTCGGGTTCTTTTAAATTTGCAGAGCAGGACTGATATGCAAAGAACAGCCTGTGTTCTGTGGGTCATTCAACTGCCTACACATACCTTAACAATGCTTGGACAGTAAACATAATCTCAGGGTCTGGCCTGTAGTAGCTGCTGTTTCTCATGCTTCTGAATAGATTTCCTTTCCATTTATAGTTTAAATCTTGCTACAGGTACTCTCTCCTGACAGCTGAATTAAAGGAACTAATAGAGGCAGGAATCCAAGTTTGCCAAAATGCAGACAAACTCCAAATCCCTTCCTACTCACTTCTTCTTGAGGTAAGAATCCCATTGCTGAAAAAAAGGATGTTGCCCGCCTAAATGTTGTATTTCAGGATTTAGTCCTAAATTAGTTCTAATATTTGCAAGTATTAATTTAGAGATGGATACAATTGTATCTAAAGAGTGAGAAACAAAAGCACAACTGAAATGTGTTAGGTGGTAGAAAATGCTGAATCTCAATAAAGATATTTCAGTATGGCACCTGCAAATCAGACAATTTCATGCTTCTAAAAAGTAGCTAGAAGTAGCTAAGATGATGATTTTAAGCAATTAGAAAAGGAATCTCAGTGTAAAAGATGTTTAATGCATCACGGAAAATAAATTCATATTAACAGAGAAAAAACTAGTATGCTGGATTAAGTGAGAGGTTTTCCAGCTTTCAGAAATTCTAGGAAATTGATTTAAAAATTATTTCAAAAGAGATTTGAAAAGTGCTGTAATTATTATTCTTATCCAGGTGAGTGGACATTAGATAACTAACTTAACAATGACTTTTATCTACTGTAATTTTCGTAGACATTTTTCTAGTCTGTTCTGCAGTGATGTGTAACTCTGCAACCATATATTGTTCAGCAAACTCATAAAGCAAGCATGTTAAACAACACAGGCTGTTTTAACCTTTCTCAGAAATACATGTAGTCCTTTTTTCTTTCCTTTGTTAAAAGGGCAAACATATGTAATTCTTAGGATATTATGAAGTGGAAGCTTCAATTACAAAATGAACATGCACACATGCAAAATTGGTTTGCAGATTTCTGAGACTTTGCCTCAATATCCCAACATTAATGCACAGAGGAACTCACTTTTCTCACTAAATATTCTTATTCTCTCACTCCCCTCTCCTCCCCCAGCATTGCCAAATGTATCTGTAGTTTGATGGCATCTTTCCAGAGAGTGATGAACAGGTCAGATCAGCAACCAACTTTTTATCCATTGACATACAGAGTGACTGATGGAAACTTCTAACAACCTTAAGACTTTAAGCCTCAGTACAAGAGTTTACATCAGACCCTTCACAGAAGGGGAAAGCCGTTTAATCCCAGAAACTGTTAAAACTTTCCACAAGACAAAATAAACTACCATGGTATAGTGTTTGTGTATTCTATTTATTATTTCTAAACAATTCAATATGAAAGATAATAAACTTAGATCTCTGCGTGTTTTTTCTCTTTAATCTGGCATTGGTACTTGAGTGATCTGCTTCAGATGGCAAGACCTTTATTCTCTGCCACTGATAGCTGGTGCTCTGAGTGCCTTCACTTGTCAGGTAGTGCTGGGAATCTTGCTCCCTCATTTCACCACAAAAGGGAGATTTTTAAAGCTTGAGTAATTCTTTGTTACAATGTAACTTAATTCTAAGATAATTTCAGAGCATATTTCCTGTATTATTACCTCACTACAAATTCCAGTATGAAATTTCAAATTGAGATGGAATAATTCTGCAGTACTGTGAAATCTAGGAAGCCTAAATGCTAACATACTTGGACAGCACCTATTACCCATCTCTAGAAACAGATGCAAGCATTATCTGGTATTCTGCTCACCAGTCAGCAGCTACAGCCACACTGCTGCCAGCCTACAGATGATCCCTGCCTACAATGGACATGATTTTCTTCCAAATGCATGAAAGGTTTTCAGTACAGTTTCTGTAGTGTGCAGGACTAGGGATTAGATGACAGCATCCAGTTTCCTGAAGGGTATAGCCATTAACATTGGAGTGTAACTTTTGCTAAAAATGTCACCAGAAGATGATTGCATACTGCTGGGGTGTTAGACAATAAATTCAGATTGTTCAGACTTTTTTAAAGCCAACAAATATGTCCAAACTACAGAAACTTTTCAAATTCTTTATTAAAACCTGTAATTTTGTATGATTAGTCATAGTCCACATATTCAAAAATTGCAAAGCACCAAACCCTCGGCACATTATTTGCATTAGTTTGCTGTTTAATATGTACTGATATGTCATGATTTGAAATCTAAGCAAGCATACATCATTGTTTGAAGACCAATTTAACAGAACTGTCCTAATTCAGAACTGTCTTAATTCTTACTCTAAAGAAATAAAAATATGCCTTAGATAAAGAATTTGCTGTCCATTTTTAAAGCTTTTTGTTTGTTCATTTTCACTCAGCCTAGGCCTCATTTACCACAGGATTTGTGCAGGATCCTTCTGGAGTGCCTCAGAGTTGTTAAGTGACAATCTAAAAGCCGATTTAGGATTAGCTAGCTTAACCAGGTGAACTGAGGGTTTCACTTTGATTGGGTAGAAAAGCTGTAGCTGTGCTTCGAAGTCCATATTGTGATACTGAAGGGCTTTATCAACATCCTGAGAGGAGTGCATTCAGAATAGGTGATGATGCGAATCTCACTAATCAGTGAAGGATTATCTGAGGCTCAAAGCTATACTGCTTCTAATTCCTTCTTCATGACGCTGTTCATGCACTGCAAAATGATCTAGTGCAACACCAGAAGTATAAATATTAGATGAGACTCTTCAGTATCTTAATTAGTGCTTTCTAAGGGAGCAGTTCTTGAATAGTCAGGGGTAATCAGACTTTTTTTAAAAAAAAAAAAGCACAAAATCAGAAGTGTGGCAGAAATCTGTGATGATTTCTAATGTACAGTGATTGACACTGGATCATACACAACATATATTACTTTCTAATTTTAGAAACAGTGGCAGCATCCACTCTGATGCCAAATTATTGACAGAATGTAGTATTTCTAGTCACACCATTACTGTGTTTAAGACAGTGATTCTGCATAATTCTTTCCTCTTACTGAAATGTCTGAAGTTCTCTATTGACAGATTTCTCCTGTATGGATTAGGAGTGTGCCAATACCCTACACAGTTATTTAAAATAGAATTCTCTGTACCCTATACGTGTTTCTTCCACAGGAAAAGAAAAAAGAAAAGAGAGGGAGAAAATTACTGAAACACTGAATACAAGTTGATTTTGTTTGCTTGAATTGGGTTTTTTTCTTCTCCTGATACATTTAATATAGTATAGCAGTCTATGAAGCATGGGACTGATAACAAAATTAAGCAACCTACTCTAGTGGAAGGTGTCCCTGCCTATGTCAGGGGGGTTAGAATTAAATAATCTGTAAGATCCCTTCCAAATCTAACCTTTTTATGATTCTAAGAATCTGTGAAAATTAGCATTTCCTACCACAACTCTGTTGAAAACTTATACTTGCACTTACCATAAATGACAGGTTTTCTAAATTGGAAAACTTTAAAGGAGTATACATTGGTAAAACAAGTGCTACCCTAGTTTACTTCACTATGCACATTGTCAAAATGACAGAACAAAATGTTTTTAATTCTTGACATCCAATAAGTTCCAATATCTACAAGACCACCAACAGGGTGAGGAATTGCTTCCCAGCATTTCTTGTAGTGTTCTATATTCTTCAGTGTATGTTTCTTCTTACCATCCTCATTTTACTTTTCTGGTCTCCAAGAAAAGTATTTACAAGTCACTGACATCTCTTAAAATGTGTTTTTATTAGACCCTTTCTCCTCACCATAAGTTTAAGTAAGATACAGAGGAAAGGTGGGCTGTAAGACCCCTGATCTGAAGAATCCAGAAACAGGTTCTGATCTTGCAGTATAGGACCGTTCATGGAACAAATCTTTAGATGAGTAGCTCATGATTTTTATATTACAAATTCTACTTGAATTCACTCTTTATGTAACTGAAGCTTAACAAAAAATCAGTTTTGTAATTTTACCAGACCAAGTGTTATTAATTACTATCAGAAACATCTATTTAAAGTTCAGAAAAAGTCAAAATAGAATCTACCTCTCTTAAAGGAGGGTAGGAGGGGTGTTGATTTAAATTTTACTGTGTTCATATAGGTATACTTCTGCTCATCAGGTGGCTTGCAGTATTTCTATGAAAAGATATATAATAAACACCTTAGAAACCAGACATTATAAACACAAGTAATGTATTTCATTTTAATATTGTTTTCAAAACCAGATAGCAATCTCCTTTCCATGATACCAAGAAAACATACATCCAGGTAGACTTCAGATACTGTGTCAGAGGACTTCCATTTCTGTCACTCCTTAATGATGAATGAGGTGGTTCTTCTAAACAAATAAGCACTTCAGAGAGTTATCCTTGACAGGGTTGTTAATCCTGGGAGTCTGCCTTATCATTGTAGAATTCAAGGGCTGAAGTTGTACAGTATCCCTGTACTGCCTGTCTCTTACACTGGCGCTCTGGCTGAGAGTTGGGACAGAACTATTTCACATCTTGTATGCAAAGCCATGCTCAGGGCTTCTGTTCTGGTGTGCTTGAAGATAGAGGGGCTTATCATCTTAGTAGCCACTGGCCCTCTTAATATCTGGCTGAATTTCTAATTTAGATGGATGTGTTATCAGTCTGCTTTCACTAGTGTATTGTTTCCTTTGCAGTCTTTCTTGACCAAGAGCAACAAATTTTGGACTATAATACAAAGCCTACCTTGAGCGCTACAGAACATTAAGGCAAGTTGGATCACACTTTCTTGTCACAAATGAATTAAAGATATGGCCCTTTAACAGAGTAGGACTTAAAAAACCAGCAATTTTGAAGAAATGCAGAAAATCTCGTCTTATGATTTTGCGTACCTGACAGCAGCTATTGTGCTTAATATCACCATTAAAACTATAAAGCCTTTAAAAAGCAACAGGTAACGGTGTTATTCTGGTGATTAAGGGGAGCATCTGTACCCATTTTCACAGGATTGAAAACTGTTCTCAAGCATTCTTCCAAATGTCTTTCATCCTTTCTCTCCACCACCTCCCAAATGCTTTCCACACCACCTGCCAGAGAAATTTGGAACGCTACCAGGATCATCTGCAAATTACGTGAATATTCTTTTATCTCCATCAGTTTCCTTATCCCTTAAAAGGTTTAGAACAGGCATGTGACTTCAGCTGCTGTTTGAAAGTCAAAGCATAATGTGTTTCCATTTTATAAATTATGAAATATTCAAAAGCACAGACTAATGTTACGGAATTGGTTACACTGCTTGATATCTAGAGCTGTTTGTTCCTTTTATCTCTCTTGCTTTTCCCTCCTGCTCCCCCTTTCCTTTACTTCTTAAGGATAGAACACAAAGAAAATGTAAATTTTGATGCCTTGGGCCTTGGAAAGATAGGAAGGAAAAAGATAATGCCAAAAATAAATTAGGGAGATAGGGTGAATAGAGGGTCTCTTTTGATCTGACACCAGTAGTTCCATTCAGTAGTTTCATTCCTTGTCCCACAGAAAGATCACTAATGCAAAGTGTTAGCTTTGTACAGGCTTTTCTGAACAGTGGGAAGAAAACCCAGGCATGTATACTGTACTAACTTTCATTCTGGTCTCCCATAGCTAAGCATGAATATTAATTGTCATCGATGCCATGTGAGAGGGATATTTTAACACCACTTTACAGATAGGAAACTGTGAGGTGTAAATAGTTAAGAAGCACAAGGGAGCATGAGAGCATTCCAGGAATAATGAACAGAAAACGAATGTTTGGGTCTGATCTTCAGAAGCTGTTTTCTTTAGGGACAGGGAAAGCCCTGCACTCATAGCTGGTAGAAAATATGCATACCATCCCCCTCAGCTGCCTGCACTGTAAAAGACAAATTCTGTTAGATGTAAGAGGTGAAATCCTCACTGGAGTGATGAGTAACTCCCGACTTAAGCAGAGCTGAACTTTTCTTTGCATGCTTATTTCTGCTTAGTACATAGTTTGTCAAAGTGAAAAAGAGACTTAGGTTGTAGTTCATTTTCATGGATTTGATAGTGGTAAAACCACTATGAAAAGTTCTCTGTCGTTCTTTACTCTAGCTTCCTAATCCGACATCACAGTCTGTACCCTCCTCAGCTGTGCTGAGGTAAGTGTCTGGAGAGCCAGGCTTATAAACCAGGCCCCTGAAATGATTTTGATTATATTTTAAATCCTCAGGATCTTTTAGGTGAGATGAGGAGAAAGAAAATTTATTTTGGAGTGGTTTGTATTTTTTAAACCTAGATAATTTTACTGTCCTGAATTATATCAGATTCCTCAGACAGTTGCAGCAAGTGTTAGAGGTAGGGGTAAACTGAACTGGAATGGTATTCCTGCCAGGGGAAATATGTTTTAAAATGCTCTGAGAATCAAAAGTATTTGGCTGTTTCTGTACTGTCAGTTCATAGCAAGTCTATGTATTTTTAAAGGTCCTGGCACAGTAAAAGTTTGATGCTCATTCGTGTGTGAGAACTTCCCTTATAAGCCTTTGTTAATACAATTATTTTTAAATGGAGTATTAATCCAGTTTTTTTAATGGAGTAGTATCAAGCTAGTATTTTTTAGAATTTGCTCTATCTGATGTCAATGACAAAAAATCACGTGGAGAACCATCATTTTAAGAGAACCTTCTCCATAAACCCTTGTGCATTGGCGAACATGTTACTTCCTTCTGGTCTTGAAGAAAGGTGACCTACAGATTTGAGCAAACTATCCTAAACCTTGTTTTCTGTGTTGTATCTCATCTGGCTTTATAGCCCTTTATCTTTTAGCTAAGCAAATGCTTGAATATTTGCCATATCCCTGACATGATGTTTCTAAAAACTATAAATCAAAAGAAAAACTGCGAATTAGACTGAAAGTAGTTTTTGCTGATGAGAATTCTATTTGCTTTCAATAGATATGTACCATTAGGGAGGCAAATACACCTCTCTTAATTACTCCTATTTTGTTGTCATGTATTTATTGATTAGGACATTTATCTAAAGAATAAACAATAGCATCTTGGACAGTGTTATCAAATGTGATGTAATCACGGCATACAGAGATTTAGTCATGTGTTTTCCTAACTTTGTTATCTAGCAAACACATCATTCTATGTTTAATTCTAGACTTAGCTCTGCAATAATTAACATTCTTTATTTTATAATAGGTTAGATGTAACTTATTTTGATCTATTTAGCTGTTATATGTAATTGATTGGGGTAAATTATGCTACTTAACTGCCATTTAGTGATTTTGAACCTGTGGCAAAGCATTATATTGACCGAATTTTATTATAGGGTGAGTATATAAAATTGATTCTGTGTGATGTGAGGTTCATGCTCTCCATTTAGCACTTTTTATTAGTACTGTCTTACATTTTTTTCCATCATCTAGGCAGAAAATACATTCTTTTTCTCCTCTGTATTTTACAAAACCAAAGGTTTGACCTGTAGTTAGAGTAGGCAGAACACTAAAGCATCGCATGTCTGGTCTTTGAAAACCTCAGGGTCTGCTACAGCTCCTATTGAAGTCACCGGGAGTTTTGCCATAGATTTCAATAGGACTGGAAGGAGAGCCTATGTTTATTGTTAGCTGAGATATACTGAAGTTCTGTTCACAGTGAAGTAGAATGATGGGTCTGAATTGTTTCAGAGGTTTATTATGTGCGGGCTGCAATTCCAGAGAACCTCTGTTTACAGGAGCAAAAAAACTCTTCATTCCTTGTACAGTCAGAATTTCCACTGAAGTCAATGAAATCTTTGGCTAACTAAGGATAAACACTTGCAACCAGAGTAGATTTAGTGAAAAACAAGCATGTTCCTGAAGTGCCTGTTGGCTGTGTTCCTTTATTTTCTGTCATTTAGATTTGAAGAGTCATCCAGTAGTAGTAGGTTTGGATTACTTATGTCTGCTTACTCTTAGTCAGTTTACAGCAACTACACACTAGTACCTTTCTTACAAGGAGTGTTTGTGTGAAAAGAAAGAACTGAAACTCTTACTGGATTTTCAAACAAATTCTGTTTGATTCAAAACATGCTGGCATATCCTCACTACATTTCTTGTTGTTTTCTGCTGAGAACCTGATGGTTGTAAGAAATCCACCTGATGATTGTATGAAATGTACTTGCAAATTTGTGCATGCCAGGGATCCAAGCTTCTGAACAGTGAGGACTTCAAGGAGGTTTTTTTCCTTCAAATTCCTAGGCTATGTGAAACATAGCCTAGTCCCAAGCACTTTTCACGTATAAGCATGCTGAAACCTTGATGTCTCAACAGTTATATCCTCACAAATTAACTTATCAGTGCTCTTCCAGGATTATTACTTTGTGACATGTGTGCCAAGTACTGCAAAACAGGGCTTTTTGTTTTGCAATAAAAATTTGAGGGTTGTGAGTAATTTTCTATTAAAACAGAAAAATACAAATAGGTGCCTTAAATGAAGCAGAGTAGAATTAGAGATTAATTTGTCTTCCGTACTAATTAAAAACCTTCAGATAGTATAATTCTTATATTTGTCCCATATATGTATGCAATAGAGTTTTGGGAGCCTTCTTGGTTCTTAGTAGTACTGATCCCTCAATGCCTTCACTATGCATTTGGACCCAGTCAAATTCTGCAGCAATGGTAGTACAGTAGGGACCTCAACAGCAGGTGAGGAGTGGGGTGAAATTACTGCCATGTGTTTCAGAGTGTTTCTCAAGCTGATGTAAAAGAGAAATGATCTTCCTAAAATACATGTTAATCCTGGGTTTGAAGGCAAAAGAAAGTGATTAGAATTTGCAGAGAAAAGATGTTTAAAAAAAATTACAAAACCAAAATTGTAATTTCAAATTGGAAATGATATACTGCATATTGAGAATAAGAGATTCTAATAAAACAAAAGACTTAATTTGAAATACATTATTTTTTCCACAGTCTGCATTATTCTCTGTCAAATATGCTGGGAACACAAATCTGCATCTGCATTGATTGGATGAATTTCAAAGACCTTTTACCTGCTCTCTGTTTGTGTTGCCTCATATCTTTATGACATGGAATGAACTGCTTGGCGCCACATTGCTGTTATCCATTAACCATTCCTGTTTTCCTAATCATCTTAGACTCCATCTTTCTCTGTCCTATCTGTTATTGTCTTCTGCAAAGAGATGTGATGGTCCTGTAGCCTGTTCTGGTTTGCATGACATGATTTGTGTTTCTGCTTACAAGGGTTTCTCTACTGAACCCTGTACATTATCTTCCCCCAGCGCCCCCCTCCTCTGTAACCAGGAGAAGAGGGTCATACATCTGTAAAATGACAGCACTTATGAAAAATGGGAGTTTGGTACACATGGCTCTCATCAGACACAGACTCATCTTCCATGCCACAGACACTACTTGTTTCCTTGCAATGCAGACTGTAGCTGGAAACACAGGAAACACCTAATAAATTGCCTGACCTATCAAATTAACAAGTCATCAAGAAACTATTTTGGTAATCAATGAGCAAAGCAGAATTGTTTGCTTTCAGTCTGAGAGAGAAGAATGCATGGAGATGGAGCAATTTATTTTCTTTGTCTCTCTTCTATAAACAGCATTTAACTGGATTGTAAATTTGCTGCAAATTTGCACAGAGAAAAATGTGAATAATCTATTTTTAGAATTAGGAGAACTCTTAGACATAGAGATATGCATTGGGCCAAGTTTGTGGCTGAGTACAGAACTTAAAATTCAGATCTACTTGGATATATGACAACATAATTGTGTCCATCACTATTTCTTATGGGTTTAATTCTGATTATAATAAATACATAACAGAAATTAAATTTTGTGGGTTTAAGCATGGTATGAATTGAAGTAAGCCTCAGTATAGTCCCTACGCTCGCGGCCTTGGAGAAAAACTACAATATGTAAAATTTTCAGCCTTTGTCTAACGCATCTAATAAAATTAAAATGAGTAATTGACATTGAATGAAGAAGCAAGCATTCCTTTTTCTACCTGATGTGCCCTGAGATAGAGAAATAGGCTGGCTCTTACTTCTGGTTAGAAAAGGTAGATGCTTGGAGCTGTTGAATATTAGGTCATGGTGATGGTTGTGCAGGCAACTGCCAAGGATAACTGGAACATTTAGTGCCCAGTTGGGATAGTGCAACAGAGAGCTGTTCCTGTGAAATAAGAACAGCATATAAAAATGTGAGACAGACTGGAAACTTGTAAGTTCTACCTGTAACTGCCAAGGATGTTCTGCTCAGTGAAACTTACATAGTGGACAGCCAAATGTCAAGGCAAGTGTTATTTATTTTGTGAGCTTAATAGTAGACATCCACTTGAGTACTCTGCCAAACTGTGGTCTCAAAAGCAATTAAATTATCTGGAAATTTATAGAACACCAGTAATGTTGCTACCACTGGGACATCCTCTTGCCTTTCATAGGCATTTTTGTGGTGCTTAATTTCCTGTTTTAATGACAGATCTTTAGCAAATCTCCATCACATTCGTAGAGGCCCCTGGAAAATTATACATCATTCCAACTGACCAATTACTTCAAGCATTTTTTTTCTTTACTAAATCAAAAATCAAATTCTGATAGGATGGAATAGAGCTCTGTAGATTATCAGGTTGTTATCTATGGCTATCGTTTTCCATTGGCCTTCTGACAATGAGAGGACAGAACAATTGCCACAGAGGGGTAAATGGGATAATGTAGGAATCCTTCTGACAAAAATTATAAATACATTTTGTTGTGGAAATCTGTGACATACCTGTTACAAATTCTTCTTATTTCTAAAAAAAGGTTGTTTTGAAGTTATGCATACTTTTTTTCTGTCTAAACTCAGTTCCATGTCTGTGGTCCCAGTCCAGTAAGATGTTTAAACATATGGACTTCTGTAACCATTTTTATGTTTTAAATCTGTTTTAAATAATTGGGGGGGAGTTTTGTTGTTATACTGTGGAGAAGGGGTGGAGTCTGTGTAAATTTACCACGTCTGTCAGTGTTATTTTAACTTCGGTATGCAGAATTCTTTTGTTGATGTAAGTGAAGTTTTTAAAGACTGTGCGATTAATTTATATTTTAATTATAATTCTTATACATACACATAAGTACTTTCTTAATGCCAAAAACATATGACAAGGTTCCTTCCCCCTGTCTTTATGTAAACTGTGGTCAAACAGAAGAAATTATACCTCATGTGATTATTATAATAATTAAAATTGGCCAAAATTAGGATTGTGAAAGTTGTCACTAAATTCCAGATGGGATAAGAACATGGGTTTACACCAATGGTTGTTTACAACTGTCTAAATCCAGAAGTATACCAGAGTCAATGATTCATGGCCTCATCCCATGTGTGCTGAGCAATATCTACAATATGTGTATAGAAAACTTAAAAATTGTACTGTTGCAGGACATATAAAGAGACAAATTAAAATTTCTGGATATTAAGCAATAATTTATTTAATTTTTAGAGCAAGAAGCAGTAAATGAAGTGTAACTAATTGGCTACGTCATTCAATTAACTTTTAAACTAAAAACAGTTTTTGTGTGTAAGCACTGAGTTATGGTTATTAAGGTTCTCTTTTCCAAAATATCCTTAACAGAAATTGTATCTGATATACATCAAGATACAATAATGGACACTAATTAGTTGAATATATGTTGAAGGCAGCATACCTTCATGTTAGATTTATTAATAAATTTTAAAAATACTTGTATCACAGAAATGCTAAAAGATTCTTCCTTCCATCCTCAAACACCAAAAATCTTGTAGTATCATAACACATGCTGCTGGGTAATTAAGACTTGATTTTCATCTTTTAATTTTTACTGTTTAACAGAATAAAATCACCTTTTTTGAGATATAATTAGTATTCTCCTTAAAAAAGGGCAGCAACCTAAATACTTCTTATATTTGCTCCATATCATTCCCTAGTTTAGAATTTTTCCTAGCAGGTTCTGTCTGTAACAGTAGCAATAGTTTGTTTATTCATAATTTTAGATTTCAGAAAGACAAATGGCTGTAGATAAACAGCTTCTTCCACTTTCTTCATGAAAAACTTCTGTCATATGCCAAGACATTCAGTTTGCAACTTTGAAAGTCTAGGTTAACCATATAAGCAACTGATAGAAGAGCAATGAAAATGTTAATTTGAGCTTAATTTTATTTAATAGTAACTGTAATAGTTGTTTTGCTTTTTTCCATTATATTATTACTTTGCTAAGTTTAATGCTCCTTGGCATGGGATTGTTCCGCTCATGGGAGTTATGCATTTCTCAAGTCAACTTCTGGTTTAACAGATGTTTGTTTTAAAAGAGTTCCTTAGCAGTATAAATTATAGTAGACTAAATTGCTCATTTAAGGGCATGACAAAGCAACTCTCGGAGCATGCTCTGGTATGTGAAGGAAGCTGGGTGAGTGCAAAAAGCAGCACATGGGTCTCCATGAAAAAAAGTTCTCTTTCCTACGTTTTAGAAAGGGACTCTGTCATACAAAAGTTATGCCTCCTGCTAAAGTAGTTGAACCAGCTGCATCCCATGTGCTGAAAACACTCTTGTCTCTTATTTCTCTTGTTCAATTATTGTGTCTATAAATTGCAGTGGGCCACCTGTGCAATGCACTCATCCAGAATAGCCCCAGAGGAAGCATTAACATATCAAGGCTCATAAAGCACAAATCCTTAAATGTAAAAACTGACACTTTCATCCTACTCCAGCCTACATCTATATAGACATTAAAACAGAAAGGAATAAAGAATATTTTACTATGCAATTTGAAGGCCTTGCTCTCATCTTGCAGAGGTCAGCAGCAAAACTCCTCTTGATTTTTACTTGGGAACAGGATCAAGGTATAAAAAGCATGAATTCTAGTTACATATTTTAGAAACTTATTCTGACTTTAACCATCTATCAAGTTTGATGCACCTATAAAAAAAAAGAAAGGAAGGCTTATGTTCTTGACATTAACCATATTTTTATTATTCCCAGTCTGAAAGAATTATATCAAATCTCTCTGGAAAGGGGTCTGTGGGTTTGGACTGACCAAAGGAAGATCTCCAAATTAGCAAAGCCGCTTCTTCTAGCTCTAATACTCCTTCTTTAGAATAGGTTTAAGAATTATTATTCTTTTCTTGATATGTCAAGGGTAAATCAACAAGTGCTGAGGTTGTTTTTTTAACCTCTGGGCATAGCCACTGATCAGAATGAATGTAAAGATGGCAGTTTTCCAGTTACCGCAATCTGCAGCACAGTTAACTTTTAACGGGGACAGATCAAGGTGAGACTAGACATTTCAATCAACTTGAGCAGTTCTTGAGCAACGTTCTCAAGAAAAGAAGCTCTCTGGAGAAGCAACCATCTTTGTACATTTATCTCCAGTGTATACATGGTATCACTGACCAGTAGATAATAGTAATAACTAAGAATGCAGACCCACCTGAATCTCAGTTTAGGATTCTGTCTGAAGAGTATATTCACATTTCTGTGTCTGGGACATTTGACATTTATCGAAGTGGCTGTCTGACTAAGCCCTTCATAAACAACGCTGTCCTTCATTACCTTGTTGTTTAACTGTTTGGTTCTCTTTCTTTTTTTACTAATTCCCTAGCTCCAACTCTTAAGACAGTTTCTAACACATCCCCAAATTGCAAACCTTTTCCTCTCTACAGCACAATTAGACCCCTGACCTTCTATTCCCCAAAGCTAAAGAAATGCCAAATTGCCACCAGCACTTCATTGTGTTTATATATTGGTCCTATGAGACTTGAATTTTCTCTGGCTGTCCACATCCTTCTTTTAATTTCCTGTTTACTGGCATCATACAACTTTCTATAGTTTCCAGGGCTCTTGAAATAGGATATATTTTTTTATCAGGTAAGGTTATGTGCACTTAGTGATTTTCTCTTTTTTCAAAATTTTATCTTCAATATTAGCCAGTGTGAATTAGTGATTATTACAAAACCTAAAGAAAGGAGAAAGAAAGTAAAAATTCAATAGTGTTAAGCACAGTACAAGAAGATTTTGTGGGTTTGGATCAAGATCCAGCACATGCGTGTTCACTGTTACTCTCATGAGTAGCCTCTGTCTTCAGTGCATTACTGAACCCTTACTTTTCAAATGCACTCTTTCAAAAGCTTCCACATTAAGCCTTCCTAACTGCAGATAGAAAACAATCCACAAATGAATATATTTTCCCTGAAGAAGACAGGTCAGTGTAAGTCATTCAATAAACAATTCAAAGCATGTTTTATCAACTTTAATGCATATTATTACATCTTTTGCTAAATCAATCCTAAATTAGCAATTAGTGACTGTGAAGTGTGTGAGATTACATGAGTGCCGTGATCACAATCTTTACCCTTAACTCTGCCCTGAGAACACAAACCAAAAAAACCCTTGTCTTATCCTCCTGATATATTAATCCCTATGTTTGCTTCATAGCATGAAAAAGGTAGCCTCGGTTATTTAAGTCAGCAGGAATTCTGTCATTTATTCAGTGAATCAGACACTATTTTAAGATAGTATTACTCTAGCCTTTGAGAGGAACGGCTACTGTCGGTTAGCTTCTAAAATCCTGCTCAGTTCTGTTTTCTGTTGTCATCTGGCATCTGCTTTCAGTATTCACCCTTCCGTATATTCCCAATAAACTGAGATAGCAGGCTCTGGTAGGTTTTTTCACTGATCAGTTCCTGTTTCAATTTTTTACCTCCTTAAGAACAGCATAAAAAATTGTCCATCTTTATGCAAAATTCGATGCAGTTCAAGTGCCAGTTTTTGGGCACAGAACTCTGACCCTTACTAGAATGAAAGGTCAGGCTAAAATGATGAAAATGATCATTTCTGGGCTTAAAATCTATTAACTGTATTTTCATTATCTGTAACTGCATAAGATCAGAGATATGTGAGCAGACATGGCAGTAAATAACATTCTGTTAGCTCATGCCTATAGGCATCTTGAAACAGTGAGTAGTTCTGCCTTGACCAGACTTGGAGGTAAGAGTGGTCAACATGCAGAGAGTGTTCTTGATGGAGAGCTGTTCAGCAGAGAAGTCTTCCCATGGGTACACACTGATTTTTTACTATTTTCTTTTACAATTCAGTGTATTTTTCATGGCTTATGAACCCTACAGGTGGGGTTTGAAATTACCGGTTCAGAGTGACCAGTGAAAATGTGCACCTCTCGCTCTGTAGCTTTCCTCTGTGTTGAGTCAGTAGTTGTTAATTTGTAACACAGTAAAAACCCAGTTTGAGACTATGAAGTTGTCCAAAATTAGTTTTGAAAGAAAACTCCTGGCTTTCTTTGGCTACAAAAAGATTAGGTTTTGCCTATGAATATCTTGATTGTGTTTGAAAAATCTGTTGCTTAGTTGAGCAGAGCTACCTTTCTCCTTGAGCAGATACCACATACCAACTGCAAAACGTTTGTACTTGTCATGATCATATTTGGAAATGTCTAATTATTCTAAACTTAGCATCAGTTTCTTAAGGAGGCTTGGAAATCAAAATGGGCTGAATATTATCAACGCACTCTATGTATTGCATTAAATTGCTGTGGAACTGGCAGCTGCAGATGGAAAAGAAAGGTTTGACACATGGCAGAAAGATGTGTGGTATGAATAGATCCATTTTTAGAGGGAAAGGTGTAAAAAGTATTTGTCTCTGTTTTATAACAAAATTATTCCGGAGAAACGGTGAACCATATTCTCATTTCTGGCATTTATTCTGTTCATGAAATCTGCTTCTTTTGTCTTTCCTGGGAATAAATAATACCAGAGGATGGGTGGAGAATATCAAAGTGACCTTCTTGATGATTGTGTCTTAACAGCAGCTCTTTTTAAGCAAGCAGTTGAAAATAGTAAAATAAGATAGTATAAGATTGGGCCTCAGGGTTTTACTTGGAATATGTCTCCAGGCTTACCCTTTTGTGCAAGAGATGCTGGCTGATGTAATAACAGGCCTGTATGGCTTAATTATTGGTGGATCCTCAGCAAGATTGCTGATGCTGTGCACTGGGGAATTTGTACGCAAATGTCATTATCTTTTTCTGTCAGTATGTTTTTATGTTGCTCTTTCCAAAAAATAAGGTAATATCATTGGTGATTGCAATCTGATCCCAGTGAATCATTATGCTACAGAAGTGGCCTCAAGAATTCATTGAAATTACATTCACAAGTCTTTGAAAAATTCTCAGGCAGACACAAATAGAAATAAGGCCAGTTCCACTCACTGAACCTGTCCAGTGCACTCAGTTCCTCTATTTCAAATGTGGGGCATTTAAAACCCAGATATAGTTGTAAAATCTATATATAAGACTTCAGTCTGTCTTCAAAAGACCTCGAGTGAAGTGTTTTGAGAGTTAAGGGGGTTTTTTTGACATAGAAGTAAAACGGAGCAATCTCAACCTAATTCTTTCCAAATACAGTCTTTCTACTTCAGTGAAATTACAAACTGAATGTAAAGTCAAACCAGGATAAAGGCAAAAGATTTTTCAGTTGGCACAAGTGGAAATTTGGCTGCAAAAGACTCATAGCCAAGTCAAACATTTTAGAACAAATAAAAGGACTGAACTCTGAGTAGTTTGTGAGTTGCATACTGAGATACAGTAATTATCTACATAGTAATGAAGAGATACATTCAGTTAATATCACCACTTAAATCCAGGTTCAGATTTATAGCACTCATAAGCCTTTGGGGTTATCTAGAGCTTGGGCTATGACTTGGCCCCACTTAATACATTTCAGTGTTTTTTCATTGTTTCCAGTAAAATTTTCTGTATAGTATTTTATTAGGCTTATAAATCAAATCTTCCTTCAAACTGAGAAATATTTTTTCTTTGGTAAACAGTACACAATGAATACTGTTTATTTGTCCAGTAATTATTGCCGCTCTCTACTTCTTATTGTATTTCAGCTGGCACTAAATTGGTTGGTCTCCCTACCCTGGGATACAGCCGTGGGATAGCAAGGAGATTGTCCTTGGGAAGATTTAAAAAAATAGCAACATTTCTTTGTAAGTCACTCTAAACACTGTGTGCTGTCCCCCTGTGACCTCTAGCTTCTCTTAGTCACACATGTGCATGGAGATGAATTTTGAGACAGAAATTCTCTTTTGTAGCAGCGTGCACCTGCCATTTTCATCACAGACAGCAGCAACTCTGCAGCAAGCAATAAATCTGTCAGTGGGATCAAGTAGTGGATGGCACCAGTGGTTTCACATCCAGCTATTTTGAGTCAAGCAGCTGAGTGATTTTTTTTTCCCTCTGAGTTGACATAATGCTATGCTAAGAAAATAAATTCCTTTAGTATTTCTCTTGTTCTGTCCAGCCCCCAGTAGGCTTCACATTGTAATTATTCTCAATCTAGATTCTATAAAATCCAATTTTTAAAAACAGGTTTCCCCTTTCCCAGCACAATGTCCAAGAATGGCCATTCGACTTCTTTTTTCTAACACCATTTGGTTACTGAAGACTGGTGTAGAAAACAGTGAGTTTAAATGTAGTTCACTTAGCAGACATTTAAAATACCAGTATTTCAGAGAATCCAAAGAACTTCAAGCCAGACACCAGACAGGTGCAAGCCCAATAAGGGATGTCACAAACATAAGCCTAATGTGACTTCCGTCAAACTCCAGTGGCCTCTTTCACTCATCTAAAATCTGCCCATCTATGGCACTAGTCTTAAAACTTGCAACATCTGATCTTAAGGAACAAAAGCAAAACACAGAAAAACCTGAGAAAAGCATTTCTAAATGACAATAAGTGATGATCACATCAAGGTACAAAATTAACCACAATATCAAGACAGAAATTGTAAATTTAAGCTGCATAAGGCACAAACATGCTTTCATGCAGACAGAGTGATAAAAAGTCAGGTCTTAATAGAGTCACTTTATAGATGGTTTTCAAAATACTTAAATTATTTGGAGAAAATGCAAAAATATCAATTTAACTTAATGACTTTTTTACTGCAGTTCTTCTCTGCTTCCATTTCTCCAAGAGACATCACATCATGGCTCCCTTATGCAACTACAAATATTGTTTGCTTTTTAAAAAAATGTCAAAAGGCAAACCTGATAAATACAGAGATAAATACAGCTTCTGCATTAGCATTAAAAATAACCTGATTTGTATTTACACAAAGATTCATAAACCTTTCTCATTTACACAGGAATAAGTGTGATTAGTATTCATTATTGCAAGACTTTAAATTGTGGGAATAGTAAAGGTGCTGTCTAAATGGACCTTCTCTTTGTATGAAAGGATAATGTAGTATTTGCATCCTCAGCAGTTCTTAGCTAACAGAGCTTCAGATGATACCTGCTGGATGGCTGCCTTAGTTAAATGAGTACTTGTCTTCTAGGCACTGAGTTCACTAGGAAACCTTCAAATAGAAGGAGGGAAAAAAACCACAGATTGTTCAGTTTTTCCTATAAAAGTGACTTAAGATAAAAAATAAACAGTATAAGATGTTCATTGAAAGTATTGAAAAATATTTATTGCTCTAGACAAAGAAAGATCCCTACCAATGAAAGAATAACAGAAAGAGTAAAGGACCAGTTTAAGGATAAACAAACTCAGTGTTTTTTAGCTAATATTTCATACTTGATGCTACATTCAGAGAGCTTGGATGGAGACTCCTTACCTAGGGAAACACTGAGGTGGTTTAAACTCTATTCAAACCTGTTCTAGCTTTTGTCTGGAGAAGTCAATATGACTAGAAACAGGTGAAATGAAAAGAAATTATTTTGTTGATAAACTCTAATATGATAGCAATCCAAAATTTTTTAAATACTAACTATCTCATTCTTCAGTCATAAACAACATTGCAAAGTCTCTGTTTCATGGAGTTGCGTTGATGCCT
Organism: Chiroxiphia lanceolata; assembly: GCF_009829145.1. Lineage (NCBI taxonomy): Eukaryota > Metazoa > Chordata > Aves > Passeriformes > Pipridae > Chiroxiphia > Chiroxiphia lanceolata. The sequence continues at coordinate 47,887,388 of NC_045640.1, read as the reverse complement.
ACACAGGAACAGAGTAGATTTGGATTTGGGCTGCAAAAATTTGTACTCTTGCTTTTTAGATATGAGTAGAAAGTATGTTAAGGGTGTTGAGAACAGTGATCATTGTAAATACAAGAAACTTTTCCAATCCTTTCATGATATCAAAGTAAAAGAGCTTCTCTAGAAACTTAAGACAGCAAATTTGGTTTTTTGGTTTTGGTTGGTTGTTTTTTTAATTCAAGACTGTAATTAGCCTATGACATTCCTTTCCACAAGACAGGAGGGTTGGGAAAAAAAGTGAATAGTTACTTGCATTTAAAAATACTTCTGCCTACAATAGTAAACATTTTTAAAAGACGAAAAAAGAGAGAAAGCAGTATTTTAGACATAGTTAACCTGCTTGCAGAAGTTATGAGACAGTTTTCTATGGCAGAGACTTATCTGTGACCACCAGTTGGTCCTTCCTTAGAAAGAATTGGTACTGACCACTGCTGAGGGAATGGCTCTGGGCAGAACAGACTGCTGGTCTGGTTCAGATTGGGAACTTCTCTGTTGGGTGTCACAATTCTTATAATTTTTGGAAGAGGCTTTGGGGACACACAAACATGTAAAATGTGTAGAAACTGGATTGTCTCTGCTTTAGGCCTCAATTTTGAGTTTACAAAAGCCTTTAGATTGAATTCTTCAGAAATTTGTTTTAACTGGGAACACCATGTGACATCATGTGAATTTTTAAGAATTTTGTTCTTGCAACATAATTTGCAAGCTAAAATGTGGCAAAATGAATGCTATGTCCAGGCTTTGAATTCCTGAAGTTCTTTCTGTGATCTGATTTGAAATATCCTCATTTAGCTGTGTGAAAAGCAGTGAAAAGTCCCTGTCAGTCTTCAAAGACAGACAATTCATGAGCCACACAGAAAGTCATGTAGAATCTGCATGATTTATATAGGCTGTAAATCTTCCTTCTGGTTTTCAACAGGACTGAAGAAGAAAAATTTGAGGACTACTAGCAGGGCTGTCTCTAAAGACACTGATTATACAATTGGGAGGTTTAAAAACCCTGAATGTCACAATTGTGTAACAGTGTGAGGAAATAAGACAAGAGGTAAAGTCCTCCGTTTGAGTCCATATTGAGTCGTCATAGCATCATAGAATGGTTTGCATTGGAAGGGAGCTTTAAAGGTCATCTAATTCAGCTCCCCTGTAATAAGCAGGGACATCTTCAACTAGATCAAGTTGCTCGGAGTCCCTTCCAACCTGGCCTTGAATGTTTCCAGGGCTGGGGCATCCATCACTTCTCTGGGTAACCTGTTCCAGTGTTTCACCGCCCTTACAAGATTTTGATCCTAAGAGGGCAGGAAGAAAGAAAGACATCAGTAAGAGATGCAAAGAAGGTACAGTGTAAATATTGTCCGAGTATAACTTCTCTACACACCCCAAATCTGGGGATAGACTTCCCATGTGATGCTGATTTGTATTGAAAACTGAAAGTATATAGCTAGTTTTGGACACCTCACCCATATATGCAAATTTTGAAAAAGAGTAGAAGTTCATACATGGGGTAGGAGGCTGAACCCACAGCTAATAAGAACCAATAACAAAGAGATAATAAACATTTCTTATGAAACCTGCTATCATCATGCTAATAATTGTATGCACATTTCATCCCGGAAGCTGAATCTTAATCAAATAATAATGTGTATCCTCTTTGAAATGTCTCTTCATTTTGCTTTGAAGTGCCAGACTGCAACCAGAAGAGTACTTCGGCATTTCTTACTTGACATGCTCCCATCTGCTACCATCAAAACTGACTTTCTCTCCTTCACTTTTTTTTCCTCTTCCCTTCCTTCCTATCTCCCCATTTTTAAGATGAAGACCAAACGTTTCTGCACCTGATAGGGCAAAGACATGTCAACTGCATCAAGCTTTGTGTAAGCAATGCTGCCTTGGATAAGAAATTTGAAAAGTAGCAAGAAAGATAATCTCCCTTTTATTGGCTTCATTCATATTGAAATGTATGATCAGAGTAAAAGTCTTAATCTTCACCTCACTTTCACAGCTGCTCAGCTAACCTTAGTGTGTATCCTAGCACTCTGTGAGAAAGCAAGGCCCCCTCATTGGATTAAAGCGCAAAGAAAGGGAATGTTGTGTTACCCCTTTAGGCAGCCCAGGCTCTCAGAAAGAAGCTCAAATAACAAAAGGTGAGAAATCTGACCCAGCAAAAGCATGGCAGGCTCCGTCAGACTTCAGCTGGCTGCACCAGCTACAATGAGGTCACTTTCGATACTCTATATGAGGTGACTTCTCAGTTTATACTAAATCCTCTCTTTTCTCAACAGAAGGCGGGAAGAGGTCTCTCCGTGCCTTCATACTGAGACAAGCCAATCAGTAGCCCAGAAAGTTAAGCCAAAACATTGAAATTTCCCTTGTAAGACCTCCTGTTAACAATTATCAGCTCCTAAAATGCTAAAGAAAAATATTGACTGCAGTTGACAATATGTATTTATCCAACAAATTGTACAAGGGAACCTTTTCTCTTTTTCTAAAGCCCTAGCAGTCAGCCCAAGCTTTGGTGGCTTCCCCATCACATTTATTTAGCTCCTTACATTCTTACACACCGATTCTCAGTCAAAAAATAAAAAGTTGGAAATTTGCCATTGTTCTTGCTGAAGACATGCAAAAGGAAAAACACTCTCTGGTAACAAGATCCTATCAAAGCTTATTTCTTTTAAATATTTACTATACTTCCCCAAGCATAAACTGCCCTCTCTTAGCAGTAAAGCTCTGGTAAGGAGTCCTCAGATAATCCACACTGTGTCAGAGGCCCCTCTGCCTCCTATCAGATCAAAGCTGGGGAGGGCAGTCAAAGAGAGGCAGACTATGGAGAACCATATCTAAGAAGATAACCCTCCACACCTGAATACCCAAGTGTATGGTTATCCCAGTATTGATTCATATGTTTTTTGAGAGGAGTCTTTTAGTCAAACCTGTGAAAACTTAATATGAACAACTGTAAACAAAGAAAGCCCTAACAAAATCAAAACTGGGCTGAGCTGCAGGTCTTAGCAGCAGAAGAGTAACTTCTTTGAAAATATCATTTTCTAAATTAAATTATAATCAAGCAAAAAGAAGAATGTGGGGAACATCACGACGCATGTCGTTTTAGAGAGAAACCTCACCTCAGTACATGACACAACTCTGCACTGAGAGGTTGGTGAACTTCTGCATCCATTAAGGTGAGGCTTGGACCTCCCCTGGCACTCAGCTTCCCTCCAATATGGCAGACAGAACTTCAAGAATTAACAAATGTTAAATCTCGTCCCCAGAATTAATCCTGGACTCAGACACCTGCAAACACCTGATACTGCAGGCCGATCATTGCAAACACAGATTTGGCAGACAGAGATGCTGCTTTGAATTAATTGTGTTGAGGCCAGGCCTTTGGAGAGACTCCAGTGACTAACTCCCTTTTAACCAACACTTTATAAACCTATCATTTTTTAGAGCCATCCTCAAGGGATGAAGAGTCACTTCTATTCCATGTCACCTTGATTTCTGTTGTAGGTCAGGTCCAGGTAGTACCGTGGTTATGGTGGCCTGTGAATCCCTATATATTCAGCACCAAAAGCAGGATCAGGGTCATGTTGCTATATATTAGAGCTATCTCCCAGGTGCTTTATTTTATTGGCAGTTATTGCTGTGATACTCCAGTGTTTGCAAAAGTGGTTTAAAAACACCTTTTCCCTCCACTTCCTGACCTCGAGTCAAATGTTGGTCAGCTGGACTGAGGGATTAAGTATCAAAGTCTGCTTTTTACATTCATCAGACTTTACTTTATGAGAAACCTTTCTTTCAGTGCTACTGCAAAGTGCAATCTCTCCTTCTCCAGACCTGCACCTCAGGACTGTAAGTAGACAAAATATGTAGATTCAGCAGCACAGTTTCCAGAAGGCTGCTGCTGTGGCAGCAGAAATGGAGATGTAGTTAGTGACATGTTGATCAGCTCCCTGCTGCTCTTTTGACAAAAGAGACGAAGAGCCAGTGTTTATTTTCAAATAACATTTTTGCTGAGGTTCTAGAAAGATGGATGAACTGAAACTGACTTTGATTTGGAGCTAATGGCCCAAATCAATCACTGTAAGTGGCCACTGCCTTACCACAGGTGGAGGCACGAGCTGACGGTGTTTGGGCAACATACAAGCTGACAGCCTTATATTTGCTGATGTGTTTACCTCAGCCATAAACAAACCTTTAGGAGATTGGCCTATTGATAGCTGGATTCTCAGTTTACATTTATTACAATACTTTATGTGTGAATAACCGTGGAAAATATTTCAAGGCTAAAAAGTTATGATAGAAGGTAAAGAAACAGGGATCATATGTTCTGTATAGTGAGAGAAAAAAAGGCTTGTAGTTGAGAACATACAAATTTGTATCCTTTGGTTTGTGCTAAGCTATGATATTGGCTTTCATGTAGAAATGAATAATAGCTTTATTCACCCTGTCTAGATTACCCTAACATGCTGCAACTTGATTAAGGGCATGAATTCAGGGCATGAATCTTCCTGATATAGTGAGATTATTGAAATTATCCCAAAAGAGCATGTTTGCTGCTCTGCATGCAAAGATCTTCCATTGTCTCCTTAAGAATACACAAGACAGGTCAAGAGAAGCTTAATTAATATGGAATTAGCACAAGTCAATTTTGGTTTTTTATATTGTCTTGCCCTTTGTGGCCTTAGGGCAGCTGGCAGTTCGAGGAGATCATGCTTATATATGTGTATTGATCAAACATTATTAGTTAAAGCTTTTTTGTGCGCTATCTTTCGGGTAGTAGAACAGGAATTCTATATAGCACATAGTGCTAGACAGAAAAGACCAACAGGTTTCTGCATTTTGGCAAGTCTAATTTAGGGCTAATAAGCAGCTGAGCTTTTCAGCACAGAAGAGGCAAGAAAACAAGGCTTTGGATTAACTCTGTGGCTACATGAGGCATTTCTTGCCTTGTTTAACACTGCATTGCAATCAAACAGCTTCCCCCTCCTAACTACCATGTCTATGAAGGATCATTTAATATCACTCGGTCATCTGCCGGGTTCCAGTACCTAGTTTGCAGAAATAATTTGGTTCCTTTAATGTCATTTGTTCTCAAATTTATTGGACAAGGACAAGCAAAAACAGGCTATTCATCTAATTGACTGAGCACTGCACTCTTTGAATATCATATTACCATTATGTCTAAGCTCTCAGGAGCCAAACTTAGCATTTGCCAAGAACTTATTTCTCATTATTTATCCATATTGCATGTCAGCCTAGGGATTCAGAAAAGATCATTCTGTCATCTTCACTATTCATTTCTCCTGATAGTTGTACCAAGTTCATAGCGAGGCAACTGAATTAATCCTCGGATATTTAATGATGCTGTGCCATGCAAAATTCTCATTGACTTAGTGGATCCCCTGTGGAAGGTACTGCAGCACAGAAGGAATCTTTTCTGGAATATGCTTTCTCAGCAGTCCTTCTCCATAGCAGTGAAAACAAAGCACAGCCAAGCACCTTGGAGACAATGAATCCATGCTAATCAAGTCTCTGAACAACTTGTTACAGTTCCTTTGTGCATGTGGAACATTTCCACAAAATTTATGATAGGTGCAAAGAGCATATTCTTATATGGCCCTGCATACAACTTGATGTTCCTTGGGACTTGTACAGTTCCTCATGACCTTAATTCCTATATTTGGAAATATGCTAATTGTACTTCTTTTATTTAGTATTATGGAAAATATCTTCCCTAGGTCGTAAGCTCTTTGCAATGGATTTATTCCCATCACCGTAATCAAAATGATTCACGGTTTAAAAACAGAGTTACTTTTTTTTTTTACGCAACTTTTAAGTCAGAAGGGAATATCCACCCACAAAACCTCCAAAGTATTTTAGGCTTCCTGCCATATGCCTGTTCAGTTGTGCCTATGTCAATCCAGGTCATGTGTCTCACCCAGATTTGGATTTTGGAGTTTTCAGAGAATTTGTGGGAAGAAGTAGAGAGGAGAATGTGTCAGTTGGACCATTTAATCTTTTTTGGGGGGGATAGTATAAGTTTGGCAACTATCACATGTCTTTCACCATCTGAGAAAACAAACCTCGACAGGTTAAAAAGTCCCCTTACTGCACATGAACAGATACAAATACCCACATGCAAGCACATGCACGTGCTTCATCTTTTTGTTCTTTCTCTCAGTTCTGCTCTTTACATTGGTGGAATTAATGTTATGAGCGATAACTGAATTAATTTGACAGTAATCCCAAGCTTAACAATGAACTTCTCATTTAAATCAGTTCCATGTCTCTGTTAGTATGTGAAATGCACATGTGCTAGCAGAGAACTGCCATGAGCAAAGCCCCACCATCTTAAAATTTAAATCCCTCCACACTCTCATAGAATCATATAGATTTTTTGTTTGCATTCTTTTTGGCAGCTCTTTTGTTGTAAACTGGTAGTTTGATCATTGTACATTATAACAGTTACCTCTATCTGTTATGCAAAGATAGTGAGAAGCAGTGTTTAGAACAAAACAAATAATTAAACCTCAGTGATGAAGTGGGGCTAGGTGAAAATACTGTCCAAAAATAATCTTTCTTTGATGTAAACGATATAAATTATGTCAGCTTCAACTTCTAGACATTTGAGGCTGTGTTCTGTGAAGTTCTGTGATGCTTTACTAGCACCTACTTTGAAAAGCATTTGTTAGAAACTTCTTACACTCCCTGCAAACTATTGTCAATCATTTTCAAACTACAGCAAATATTCACATACATTTTTATTGTTATAAAACCTTTTGTTGCTGTTTCTGATGCTGGGGGAGATGGTTTGATTATTTTCATATCACAGCTGTTCAGAAACATTTTTTTTAGATTTTTTTCCCTCCTTTTTAAGCAATTGACTTCACAATCAGGGCAAAACTGCTTATTCCAAAAAAATCTTTTAACAAGAGACCTGCAATACCTGGAGTGAAATGGAGTAGAGTAAGTCTGAGCCTGAGCATACTAAACTAATTGCTTTGGGTTATCACTGGGATACTGTTTTATATCATAAAGTGTTCTGATTCATTTTCAGGAAACATGGCTTATTTTTATGTTAATGTTTTTCTTTTCTCCAAAGAGGTTCTATGAATTATCCCAAATAGATTAATGTGCTGACCTTTGATCCTTAGAAACCAGAGGCTGAATTACAGCTGCACATGCCTTGAGAAGCTTAACTTTTACCATTCAGTTAAGATGTGAGCTGCAAAGTTGAGAGATGCTGAAGCTGACATTCTAAGGAAATAGCAAAATTAGCACAAGATTTTTCCAAGGCTATTTATACATCTTCTGAAATACAGAATATGGCTGATCATTGCCTTTGAAGAGTATCTGCAGAAGAGGCAGATTCACTGCTGTAGGAGAAGAAAATCCTGCAGTCATTCTTTAGGCTTAGTGAAAGTAAAACTTTTACAGATTTTCTTTTATGTACTCAGCCCAGCAGTATTTTTGAAGATTCTATTAGGAACTGCAAGTCATCTTTGCTCATAATAACTACACTAAGTTGGTGCTTTTTCGACAAAATACATTATCCTGTCTCTGTGAGACACGTTATCCTCATCAATACTCAGCCATACTTCCATTGGTTAGTAAGGACTTCATCTGCTCAGTTTGTGAAAAGAAGTTAAAAACCTAAAAGGAGGATTGTAGCTTAGTGTAACTCAGCTGACACAGACATGACAATTCTCTTTGCGTTCACACAAGCTTTTTGGATCGTGGGCAGAAATGCGAAGGTAAAAGTGTTCCTTTTTCTCTGGAGCAGAATATAGTATGCGAGTGGAAATGAAGGAAGAAATAAGGTAAAATTTAGCCATTTTAGTTTGAGAGTGACAAACTACAATACTTCTTGGGAAACAGGATGAGGAAGGGGGGAAGGAAGACGTGACAGGTGTGATAATTATCAAAGAATCACAGAACATGTAAAGTTGGAGGGGACCCACAAGGATTATAGAGTCCAACTCCTGGTCCTGTACAGGACCTTCCCCAAGAGTCAACACCATGTGCCTGAGAATGTTTTCCAAACACTTCTTGAACTCTGTCAGGCTTGGTGCTGTGACCAATTCCCTGGGGAGCCTGTTCCAACACCCAACCACCCTTTGGGTGAAGAACCTTCTTCTAATATCCAACCTAAACCTCCCCTGACACAACATAAGGACATTCCCTTGGGTCCTGTCACTGGTCACCACAGAGATCAGTGCCTGCCTCTCCTCTTCCGTTCACGAGGAAGCTGTAGTTATGTCTCCCAGGATTACAGTCCAGCACAGAAGGTTTTAGACAAGTATTAAGATAAATCTGAACTACTTAGGAGCAAAAAATATGGACAATTTTTGCCACAAAGCTAGATGTGATTGGCAACTTCTTTTGTCGATTCTTTTTTTTAAGTTTCCATAATACAGTACAGAATTGTGAGCTTCATTGAAACTAAAAACTTCTAAACTGCACAAGACTTTAATCCCACAAGCCAAATGAAATCCCAACACTTAAAGCCTGTTTGCATTCCTTGTATCCCTGCACAACATGAGAAGAATAGGTTAACTCTAGTGCATTGGTAAATGAGTAATTTTCAATTAAAAAAAATTAGAACATGCTGGTTCTAAGGCTTTTCTCATGGCATTTTCGACTTGTCTGAAACCAGAAAGTGTCAAAAGTGTTACAAGAAAACCTGTTCAAAACATATTTGATTTATAGACTCCAAGAAGTTGGCTGTGTAGAGATAATAATTTCATTTTCTGGAAGGTGATCAAAACAAAACTTTCAAACATTCTGAGGTTCACCCAGTGCTGGAGGACTGCATGGTTGCCATTTCTGCCATGTGCATTATATCAGAGTTATTCATCAGCTGTCTTTTTGATATATAGAGTTCATATGATACAGGGAGTTCATTCGTTTCATTTTACAGTACTAAATACTCTTCAAGCATTAGAGCTAATTGCAATAAATTATCACTTAAAACAAGTTATACTTATCAATTTCACCAAAAAATCCAAACTCCATTATCAGAATGTGGTTGCCATTGTATAATCATACAACAACAGTAAATACTGGATTATTAAGTAAAACACTTCTATTTCAGCAGGTTTTCATATTTTCTTTTGCTCACCAGTAGCGCAGGGTTGTGCATTATTTGCCATAGAGTGTGCCACCACTGGAGAGCGAGAGGAATTAAGCTATTTTTCTTCCAAAACCACAAATATAATACATAGAAGAAAGCCTAAAAGAGAGCTGATGTTCTGGGTGTTTTCATAAACTGGGAATCCACTTTCATGTGAGTCTTCTGGCTAAGGTGTAAACTCACTGGCTCATTCTTTGCATTGTGCTTTTTTTGAAGGTGTTTTTGAAAAAAATAAAATTAGTATCAGACTTCCTTGCAAAGCTGTAGGGGAGCAGCAGGTATGGTAGGAATATCAGGTAGATCATGCTGACTGAATAATTGTAATGATTGACACAAAGGCCTAAACCAGTTTCTGAGTGTCTCACAGCCAGGCCCATGGCCAACTTGTGACTGTGTATGCTTTTTAACTAAGGATTTCACTTTTCCCATAGCTTACCTGAAATTGTGATGAATTCTTCATGTAAAATCTTTCCTTTGGGCTCGTGTGCATTATCAAACAGTCTTGGTGGTCTGATCTATCAGAAATTCATGCTGTGTAGGTAAGCAGGGGTCAATGTTGTGCCTCTTGGTTGGAAGCTCTATGAACTGTGTTGTTACACTACCATACTATTTGTTGACCAGAGATCCCAGTCTAAGCAAACAACTCATTGCATTGCAAAGCTTACCATCACGTCAGGTAGACGTGATGACAGTATCAAGGAAAGCTGTAGGTCTAAAACACTAACGGGAAGTAGGACGGAGTTGGAGTTTTTCTAAGTAAGCTGTGTGGTGCATTGGCTGTGTGTACAGTAGGCTTCACAGAATAAACAGAGGCCCAGGAGCCCAGGACTTTAACTTGGTTATCTTTTCAGTGCAGCAGATTCACAGTATAACTGGTAAGTGATGAAAGTGATGCTTCAACAAATCGAAGTTAAGACAAAAATTGAGCTGTAGGTATCCCTGGATGTGATTTTGAAGAGTAGCATAGCTTTGGGATTTGTTTAGAATGTAATTTATTTGCTTGCTTGTTTGCTTTTAGAGGGGTGAGTCTTATAAGGATTTGTTGGCTTTGTACTGTTCAGGCATCTCAAAGATATAAAACTTGAAACATTGTCTGTTGACTTCCTGTTGGGAAAAACTTCCAGTTCTCACAAATCACCGGAGCCTGCTCATACAGCCACCAACTCTTATCTTTCTTGGAACCACAAAAGGTACAGAAAAGCACTGTGCTTGCCAGCCTCTTTCTTCTCAAACCTATATCAAGGGTGTGCAAAGCAGTTGAGGGAAGCAGGGAGCAAGAGAAGTAGAAATAGAGACGTTCAGTTCTTCAGATCTGAAGACATGATGCTGCCTTTATATGTCTGTATGTGTTGGAATTGAAATCCAAGTATTTCATATTTGTACAGTCCTTCATTTGTTTTTTTGGATCAGTAAAATATTTAAAACATACAAACCCTTCCTTAAGCTTCTTTAGTTTATGAATCAATTGTAAATAACCTTTGAAATGCATTCTGGTGATGAAAACCATTTGTTTGTTTGGAAAAGGTAATTTTCCCAAGCTCGGAGGGGAACAGGCCATCCTTTCTAGCAAATCCTTTAAAACGCTGTGAGAAATTATGGTCTAGATAGCTGGAGTGACCTCTCGTGGTGTTCACAGGAACTAAGGCAATTCACCTCCCCACTTCCTTACTCTCTTTTTAGCAGATACAGATCAAAGATGCTAGTTCTAACTGAAATTAGGACTTAGAAGCTCCATCGGGAGAGTGCAGGACAGGTAAATGATAAAATGCAGCTCACGCTGTGCTCCAAACTGAATTGATAGCCTGAAAATACTGTGTTAGCTCTTGAGTGTTACTCATCTATTCTCAGCTGCTCCAAGAAAGAAATGCTTTCCAGATATGGCAAGTTGGCTCCCTCCTAGCATGTCTCATCTATATTTTTTTAATGTTGGCTAACAAAAGTACAGGTCTAAAAAAGAGGTTAACATCTTCCTAAGCCACTGGAAATGGGAGCAATCAACCCTTCATGAAGAATCAATCAGTAGTGGCATAAGTAGCTGAAATATCTCTAACAGATGCCTGCATTACCTTTCACTGCCATCTTACTTTTATTTCACCATTTCTGTGGATCAGCTGGTTCTAGATAACAGTGAGAAATTTCTATCATACGTTTACAGACTGAAAAGACCAGTGCATATTCTCATTGCAGCATTTTCATCTTGGCACCCAAGGAGTTATTTTGTTTTCTTTGAGTTTTTTGAGTGGGAGGGGGAGAAAGAGGAGTCAGGTTATTACTGTTGCTGACATAAAGATATACCTATAAGTAGTAGGTTTTTTTTCAACCTGAATTAATTCCACTTGTTAAAACCCAAACATTTCAGACCAGGTGTCCCCCATCACTTCAGGCTGTCATATGCCATGTATTGACCAGTACATTAGATGCCTGGGAAAGTATTTATTATTTCTGTGATCCATTTCTTGAGAGGGACAGCTGTTGCACTAGGATTCCTCTGTCTCTTCTTCTTGTTGAACCTCCATTTCTCTAATTTTAAAAATTAATCAAGATATATAGTTTATAAATTGGTTTATATTGTTAGATGTTGTTTCTCCCTATATATCTGTCTTGAACAGAGGAGTCTGAGCCAAACTACAAGTGCACCACCTATTTACTCCCCAAACAGTACATTCAGAGTCCAAACCCAGATTTAGGTTTAGCGCTTTGCCTATGTATTTCTAATATTCATAGATTCCATACACCACTGAATAGAAAAATACCCCTCCCAACCATAGTTTAAGATTTGAAAACTTGAAAAACAGATCATGATCCTAATCAGACAGTTTAGACCTGTCTCTAGTATTGACAGCTCTGCTTAGGTGATAGAGAAGACGATTACCCCATGCCTGCCCTTCTCAGTGGTAGGGGATAAGGAAAAATTATCAATAGTCTCTAGAGGCACAAATAAGTGTCTATTGAATGGCTGTTGCATTCATTCTCCCTGCCATCTGTTCTTTTAATCTTCCATATGAGTATCACACACTGAAACAACATCAGTGCAATTGTCAATTCTTTTAAATTTCTATTTTCCCTCTTCTATTATTTTAGTTCTGCCTGACTGACTTTTAACGTATTTCTTCTTCGAGTTTCTTTACCATATGATTCTCCTTGTGGTTTTTGTAATGTCTTAACTCTCTCTTAGAGATGAAGTTGAGCATCAGGATAGTGAAAATGGATGGATATGTTGTTCGATAATAAAAAAGATCAGATTGTTTAATTTCATTATTTATAGCTACAAGACCTATCCAGCTATTTTCCAGGCTTTAGTCACACATAGTATATACCAGAAAAGTTCAATTATTTTCTCTCATTTCCATCTCCTACAAAAAGTAAGCAAGTATCCTACATTCTTTTGACACTAATACAGTAGCTTTTGAGATATGAGTGCAGACATGTCAGATATCTTAGTGCAGAGAACAGGATGTGCTCTTCAGTACAGCACAGACTGTCTGAACTTAATGCCAAAGCCCATCTGACCTTTTTTTCAAGAACTTAAGTTAGCAGAATGTGTTATTTTAAGTGAGCAAGTTCTCTTAAAAATTCTCATCTCTTCAGCCAAATCCAGCTCTCATGGTAAAAAAAAAGTCTGCCTGCAAAAGTTCCTTGACTGGCATCTCTTTGGGCTTCATTCCTGTCCAATAGGATGAAAAGCAGGGCAAACCCATCTCATTGAGGTCTATAAAATTTCAGCTAGTATAACTGAGGAGTTATATGATAGCTGTTTTCTAGAGCTCTATGTAGAGGCAAAAGGTAGGATTCTGAATTCCTCTTAGAAGGCATCAGAAGAACTTTTGTTAAGAATATCCTAAATTGAGTGTTTTCAGTATTGTCAATAAAACCTGTTTCTAGGAAGGTAGCAGTTTTAGCCTGCAGTGCTCTCCTACAATCTGATATAAACAGCAGGTGATTCAGGTGTCCTTTGTTATTTTAGATCTGGAATATAGTGGTAACAATTAAGATTCAATGCATTCTTGCTATTAACATCCACTGTAGATCACAGGTGAAAACACACATATGCACAGATGCACGAAATGTCTCTGTAGGTGGTTTCTGTGGGGTTTTGTCATCATTATTCTTACAAGCATAAATATTTACAATATTTATCTACCTGCTGAAATAGTCTCATTTCCATGTTTATTTAAATGAACTAGCTTGGCTGCATTTATGGTGCTTATTTTTACAGTTCAATAGAGACCTCCAAGAATTTGTTAACTCTAAGTGCAATCCAAATGTTTAGCATATAGATGAGAAAAGGTATTTTAGGGTCATTGCTTTGCTATTGCAAGTTTTCCATTTCATGTCATTGCTCTATTTTCACTTCTCTCCTGTTTCTTCCATTTTCTTCACTACTGGGAAGGGTTTTATGGCAGAAAATGCACCATGCTGAACATCACCACAGATTCCTATCACAGGTATTGGAAGTAATGAAAAGGAGAGAGAGAGAGTAATGAAACCCAAGAATCACAAGTGATGCACCATACAGTTGCTCGCCACCCACTGACCAATGCTCAGCCCATCCCCAAGCAGTAACTGGCATTTTCTGGCCAAACCCCAGTTCATATACTGAGCATGATGCTCTGTGGTGTGGGATATCCCTTTGGCAGGTTTAGGCCAGTTGTCCTGGCTGTGCTCCCTCCCAGTTTCTTGTGCACCTCTTCACTGGTGGAGCATGGGAAACTGAAAAATTCTTTGACTTAAGAAAACCACTGCTCAGCAACAATTAAAACATCACTGTGTTTTATTATTCTCACACTTAATAGAATATCCAGCACTACACTAGCTACTGAGAAGAAAATTAACTCTCTCCCAGCTGAAACCCAGTCAATTCTGCTTAAAGTAAAATAGTTTCAAATTCAATACCTTTCCTTCAGGCAATGTTTCACTGCCATTGCTGCCTAAGCCAAGCACAATTAGTAAGTTTTGCAGGGATCACACCATGTACATACATGCAAGTAGTTATCAATGCAAATGAAATGTTAGTGTTTAAAATAACAGTATAACAACTTAATTATGTTTAATTATTTCAAGGCATATCTTTGTGCGTACAGAAAGAATGAGCAGCAATAGCATAAGAATTTCCACTCTAAATGTTCTTTTCCATTTCTTGGATTGTCAAACTGCCAAGGCCTGGTTCCTCCCCTCTGCAGAAAGTGTATTTTAATTCTGAGCCAGTGTGTCTTATATATTTCCTCAATATGAACAATATTAGTATATAGTATAGTATATACAATAGTAGCAATGTCTAGTGGCCACAGCTGCAGGAAGGGATCTAATAAACCTCAATTCTATTCCCACTTTTGGGCTTACTGAATGAGTTTGCAGTCACCTTGCCTGTTTCCCCAACTATGAAATATTGCCGTCCATATAATAAGGAATTTAAGATCTTCCAAATTCAAGAGTAAGCGTACAGAAAACTCCCAACTCGCCACTGCTTTAGTTTAACAAAAGAGTTAACACATGGGTTTTGTGGATACAAAAAATCTTTGCAACTCTTTTTGGTTGGTTGGTTTGTTTGTTTTAATAAATCTGGTATCTCAAAGTGTGAAAACTGAACATAAGGCAGAAATTAGGTTCTATTACCTCAGTTGGTGTTCTGGTGAAATCCATTGAAGGTTAAAAAGATTTTAAGCACCTGAGCCCATGCCACAAGTTTTAAAATTTAAAAAAATATTTGAAAGTTACTTCTCAGTCTTCTGTGTTATGAAGTATGAATGCTAAAAGTTGAGTGCTTTCAGAAGCTCTAGGCATCTTTGGAGACATCATATTTGGTGGACTTTGAATCAACCTTTCTATGAGCAACAGAAGCTAGTACTCTATCTTCAAAGCTACCCAATAGAATTTTTAGTGGCTGTTTCTATTCTGACCATACCAGATCAGTGTCATCTTTTCAAGTTTTACTTATCTTTTTCCTGCAAGAACCTAGGAAATTAATGACTCTTCAGAGGGATGTAAGGTGAAAATTTAAAAAACGCTGGAGTTAAGACAGTCCATAAAACCTTACTTCCAATCTTTAGTACATTTTGTCACTCTCTCTATTCTCCTACTTATTTTCTGGCTTTCATTAAGGCTCTGTCTCTGCAAGTCCAATGCTGTGAAGTGAAAGGAGTGGGATGTCTAGCAAACTGCACGAACAACTGGAGAACCTGGAGTTCAGCCCCTAGCTGGCCGCAGTTTCTGGATACACGTCTAGAATATCTCTCTACTTATCCATGAACTTCAAACTTGTATAGGCCACAGTAACCGATAGCTTATTCGAGATCAGGACTAGGTAGAGTTATGTTCTGAAAGTCAAGAGACAAGACTGCTGTACAGGGGTGTAGCTACTCCTCTGTCTCATTAAGATGGTATACCTATAGGGGCTCATCACCTTCTTAAAATGCATCTCTACCTCCTCTCTTCATCCCCAGAGTAGCTGGAAATGTGGCATGTCAGATTCCATTAAGCAGCCTTTGAACTTGAGGGCAGAACTTTCTTTCACTTCTGTTCTTCAAAGCCAGGAACATTTTTCATTTAAAATAAAGTCAACCATAAAAAATAAGCCATTCCGGAAACAGCCTGGCTGCCACTGGAATTAATGGCAATAATCCATCTACTAAAAAGTCTGTCTAGAAAAATTCACAGCTGCAAGAAAAACTGAATAAGATCAGACTTTGTTGTCCATTTTTTCTCAATGATTTTCATTTCCTTTCTTTTCCAAAGAAACAAAAGCGGTAAGCAGCTGGATGGACATATAGACACTTGCTTGAAGTCAAACTTACTTAACTAGATTAAGTGGTAATCTTTTAAGTGTATTTCCAAACATACCACAGTAAGATGTGAAATGGCTCTGGAGTGTGAAAAGCTGATGAGATGTGGTAACAGCACACCTCAAAATGCTTCTAAGTGAACATAAGACTTAGAAATGTTACTTTCATCTTACTGAAGAGTGCGTGAAATCTCAAAAGGTTTAAAGCTTTCTTCTTACTAAAGGTTTCTTTCCTCTTTTCCTTCAGCTGAAGGCTTTTAATACTAGAAATTTTTTGTCTTAATAAAGAAATTACTGCTTCTTCAAAGCAAATAGGGGAAAAAAAGGAAAACATCTCTAATCCACATTAATTTAAATAAAACACTTCCGACTGAATCTTTTATGAATTTCCAGAACAAAACATTTGCATTTCACATGTTATATTTCTCTTAGCTTTGGTTATTGATAGCTTCTTCTAGGGATGGAGCTCAGCAACAGGAGACAAAATGTCTTCCTAGAAATGCTGATACCATTTTTAAAACATAGGTTCTCTGTTTTTGTGGACATTTCTATTTTCTGTCTGCCTTTATTGACATCTCAACAGGGATTAAAGTGTACATAGGTTCAAAATACCTGCCAATATGAATTAGGAAAATGACATAAACATCAGTGACATTTAGAGGTTAAGGTTGCTTCTGATACTTCAGTAGAATAATTTGAATCGTAATTTCAGTCAACCAGCCTCACTCAAATACAGAAGTGTCAAATTCAGGGATGAGTCTACTCTGATCTTTGCTGCCATGCCATCCATAGTGTTTATACTTATTTTTCACTCAACTCTCTAACTCGGTCAGACTCCACTCTGTTCCTGGACCTTGAGGACACTTACTTTCTGTTTTGTCCAGAAGGCTCTAGGTGGCTGTAGTGTATAGGCTGATAGACTGATGGAAAAAAATGAGCTATACTAACCCAGGATTACCTAGAATCACCGCTGATTTTATTCCTAAGGGCATACCTTAAGAAATATCATAAATTTTAGAAAAAGTTGAAGGAGAAACGTCTCTTGGAATTACCTTTGTTGTCTTGTGGAGAACAGAAAAAATATTTTATCCACTTTTTACTTGTCTTTATAGTGAAGGTATAATCCACTTTCCCCATATGTTAATATACAGTAACTACTTACAGACAGCACCAATTATTTCTTATGTTATTTATTGGTTAACTGGTGTTCTGAGAAAGGAGATGAGAACTCTTGCAAGTATTACACCCATGGTTTCTGTTTCTGCCCTATTTCTCTCCTCTCTATGGCAGCTTCCAATCCAGGCAAGCCAACTGAGCTGTGGCACCTCAAATTTGAGCCCTCCAGCCAAAAGCCATTTTCCTTGACAATCTGAGCTGAAACACCACAGCGAGCTGAGCACTCTCCCTTCTGCTGCCTGAACTGTGGAAATCTAGTACATTGCTGAGGATGTTCGCTTCTTAAACTCATAACAATTCAGCACTTTGTTCATTAATGTCTTAAGTCTCACAGTTACCTATTTGCACTGAACATACCACTTCTTTTTTCCTTCCATTCTTCACCTCTGTCTTCTTTTCTTTACCACACTGAATGACTTCGAAGTCTTAGCAATCTAATGACAATTTTGTCCAGAGTGAACAAAGGATAAAATCATCCCCTTTATTACCCAAGTCATTATCTGAATAATTCTGTTGTTATTCTAGGAATGTTGTGCTTATTGCTGTTGTAAATCAAAAAAAAAAGGGGAGATATACAGCATACCCTGAGGTACTTTTACCCCATGCTACTCTCAAAAAACGATCATTGTGAAATAGTGTCCACAAATTCTATGAACAGAACACATTCCCACTCCCTCTCTTTGGTGGAATTTATTTGCCTTCGAAATCATAAGTTAGTTCATTATTGCAAGGTATGGGCTATCACAGGGACAATCTTGAGTATCTGAAATTCTGCCAGCAATCTATAGAGGATTTAATTTTATTTAGTAAATTAGCAACAAAACACCTAACATAACTTCCTACTAAAGTCAGAAACAACATATTCAGAGAAATTTAGTATAACCATTCATGTAGACATAGGTCTGATTTCACTAAAATTTCTGTTGAGGGAACGTATCCCAAGTTAGCTGTAAATTTCATCTTTATAGCATTCAACTTGTTACATGAGCTCCTCCCTGTTCAAAAAAACAGAAGGCGGCAAATTTTCCCATTTTGTGTTATAAATGAGATCAAATTCTCATTTGAACATCAGAATGGATGTTATATAGAGTAGCTCAGCTTGCTGAAGTCTCTAGAATAGTTCCATGTAGATTTCTGGGATGTATAATAGCAGGCATTGAAGCTGAGCACTTAGAGCACAGACTAACAAAGAGGGCCTTTAGAGATCAAATCATTAGAAACCAGTTTTGTTTACTAGGAAATGGGGGCTTCAGTTCTTGCCTCATCACTGTCTGGTTGAGAAACCTTAGGGCAAGACTTATGCAGAGTCCTCTGTGTTTGAGTGCCAAAACTGAATCAAGAACCCTGGATTGTGCCACAAAACACAAATGGTGTCCCAAGTGGGACCCAGATACACAGATACACTGAGCAGGCAGCAACACTCCCTAGAGAGGTGGGAGGGTTGAGTCTCTCAACAATAGAACTGAATCTTCTCAGTCAGTGGTGAGAATTGATCCTAGATAGTTTGAACTCTGGACAAGGGGTGTGCTTCTTAAACTTATTTTTGTTAAGAAATAGATGGTGGTGCACTCTGTTGGAACACCACCCACAAGAGGGCCTGCTGTCTTCATCCTTTCAGAAATTGCAAGTTAAAAATTAATAAGCTGTGCCAATTAACCAGCATCTCACAAAGATTTTGATCCTATTTGCTTAACTTTCACTTAACACTTTCTGTCAGTGTCAAAATGCTATTCTGCATTAGGCATTTATCTTCCTGTATTGGGTCTGCCTGAGATGAAGTTCACTTCCCTATATACTCTCCATCTGTAAAATGTGAAAAAATGTCCCAGGTGAAAGTTCAGAGGCCATATACATATTTGAAAATCACTGCAAGACCCTCTACCCGAGTATGAATGCCCCAGGATTTGGGGATGGTTTCATTCTGTGAGGGAAATTCACATTCCAGTCTCAGGGAAATGAGTGATAAAATTCCCATGGATTTTAATTGTGCTGTTATTTGTCCAGAAACATAAAGTATGCTATTAATTTACATTTCCTGTTGATAAAGTCTAAGCCATTTTCATAAGTTTTGGAGGCAGTCTTTCGGAATATAGACTGCCTATATCTTCCAGTGTCTGTTGTCTGAATCAGTAAAATCTTAACTTGGGAAAGGAGTTATGTGCTGCCTGCACACCATTTGGAAGCCTTCATTTGGAAAGAACTGTCACATTATTCCGGCCTGAAAGCATTGTCAGGATAAAATAGCTGAAATATACCACTCCTTTAACTGGGCCAAACCAGTGCCCCTTCTTATCTAGGAATGTGTTATGGTTATGTCTAATAAACCAATTCAATAAGCACAGGATAAACTTAGTTTGTCAGTTTAATAGAGTTATGGTTCTTTTCATGTTTAAATAATAGTAGATATATGTAGATATAATTGAGAGGAAGCCTCAATTTCAGACAGGATGTGCAAAAGTTGAATTTATAGGTAAGTATGAACATACAGTAAAATACAGCAGTGAACATTCAGGAAAGATGCCTGTTTACATACATGTCAATGCAATATGTTTGAAATCAGGAAAATCTTAAGGTAGTTTGAACTGGCATGGGAGGCACTAGTTTAAACAGATGTGTTCCTTGAACTGAAAAGCATGATATGAACAGTTGGGTTTTTTCAGATGAAGAGAAGGAGATTGGATTCTGCTTTAATTCACTCCTTTGTATTTGTTTTAATAGGGTCCTATCAAAATGCAACCTACATAATGTGCATCATTAGAGAAAGGGCAGTATTTTACTGTTGTCTGGATTGTTTTATTTGGAAGGGATTCAAAGACTCTATGAACTGCACTTATCCTGTAAGTTTGTGGCTTAGACACTACTAAACACAGATGAACCACAATTGAGTTGACTGAGCTTTGGGTTTTGCATTATGTTCAGAGACCGTACTCATTTGACCCTGAAGTCTTGCAGTATTTTTTTATATGGTGGCGAAACATGGCTTTGAGATCAAATAACAGAGTTCTTGCTACCCCATAAAATGCACAATCTAGGCTGAGTATGGCATCACATTCCCAAATCTCTCTGCTGACTAATTCCACAACAAAGTTTTGGTGAAGAAATCTCTCGTTCTGAAATGGCTCCACTCTTGGGTTCGCATACATGTGCTTGCCTAGAATTAAGCGTACAGTGAATATTTTAATACTGGAATTTAACTGTCATTTCTTAAGAATTTTGGAGAGAAAATGTTACTTTAACTCCTCAGTAAGTAAGTACATCTTACAGAGTGGGTGTAAGGGCCAAGGCCAGTACAATCCAAAATGGGAAAAAAGACTCAGAAGAATGAATTCTCTTATACTGCCTGAGATGCTCTGTGCCTCTTTCTAGGCAATTAAACAATTTTCACAATTTCTGTGTCAGAGTTATGGCTATCAAATTGGGAGGTGGGGGGTGTGGTGTGTGAAAATTGAGTTGTGAAATGAGAGCAATCATAACTGGTCAAGTACAGGCCTGTTTAGTACTGGTAGCTGTCCATTTGTTACAGCTTGAGGCTTCTGTACAACTTTAGCAATCATCATCAAATAAGGAAGCTTTAAAAACTAGCAGTCTGTTTACAGATACTTTGAGAGAGGAAATAAACAATCTGTCATATAAAAAATTTGCTGTGCTTTTTGCAAAAGCTGTCTTACTTCCTACATTTTGCACCTGAATTGTGTGTATCCAACTAGCATTAGGAGTTCTCTAATGAGTGACTAAGGTAATTTAGGAACCTTTCAGGTTTGCATTTTCAAACTTTTGTCCTCAAGCCACAGGATTGCATTTTAAAGTGAGATTTAAGGTTCTCTCATGTTGAGATAGTGCTCTAAAAACTGACAGATGTTGCAAGAGAAACTTGAGGAAGCTGTCAATACCATCTCTACTTGATACGGTTTCTTACAATTGCCTATTCCTTACCTAATAGTGGCATTGTCTAGTTGTAAGGAATCCATACTATACTGTCTAGGAGAAGGCCTGATAATGCTCACAGTTACTGCCATGAGAAAGCATTCTGAAGACTGCACCAAAACCTGGTCACAGAATCTTTTCCAGACTATGTTTCTACTGAACATTATGTGAGAAACCTAAATTTGAGCCCTGTTAAATTGAGATGTAATGGTCTGTCTGCTAATCTTGACAAATAGAAACATTTGCAGTTTTATCTTGTAGGTGGACCAGATTAAAAAAGAAATTATTTGTGCCAAAAGGAAGTAAAATGTTCCATCTAGTATGCCTGTGTTACTGCTCGTGAGCAAAATGTTTGCAGGAACAGAGAAATTCCTCAGTGAATTGGAGAAAATATTTTTAAGCCCACTCTTCCCAAGTATTAAAACAATAGATTCAGTCTTCACAGCATAAAATTGTTAGTATTGTTGCAGTAGCTGTTTTCCACTCTTACTATAAATTAGTCCAATTAGTGGTTAGAGTTCATGTTGGCCTTCAATCACTTTCAAATGTCTCTTTAGACAGATGTCAGTGACACTCGGATCTCACAGCCTGGTATGTGGTTTGGCTGCTGGAGATGGGGGGTGAAACATAACGCTCTTGGATTTGCCACCGTGCTGGGACAGCCGCTGTCAGTAAACAGAGCTCATGTTTGCCACCCACTAATTCTAGGCTCTTCTGTCAGAAGCCAACACACAATTTGTTGCCATTGATATGCCCAAACATCTTATTATCTCTTCATTTCACCAACTAGGTGGTCGAGAGTGTGCTTCCCCTCAGGGTAAATGTACCTGTTAAAGCAATATTTCTTTTGGCTCTGGTTCTAAGCCATAGGCAGAGGGATTAGAGACTCAGATTTTGATTGTGCTCATCTTTTTCTGTTGCAAATAGCAATCATTCCACAGCACCTCTTATGATATGAAATTGAAAGTTGGATTAAAGCATATTTTTATTCCTGACCAGCCTTTCTGGTCAGAAAGGCACCTTGTTTAAGCCAGTGGATGTACTTATCAGCCAGTGCAGGCTTTGGCAGCTGTGTAGTGTAGGCAAATATTGAGTAATTTCAAAGCAATCCAGGCTTCACCTTCTAGAGAAGAACAGTAAGACCTGTTTTGTGCTTTTGTAGACAACATAAAGAATTATTTAGCATTGTTCATTTATTTATCAGCTTCAAATCTTTAAAGTTTTGACAGATTAATAACTTCCTTCAGGAGTTTTAAATAAACATGATGTATTAACAAACAGACCAAGAGCCTACTTAAATTGTACAAACATATAAAGCAGGCTGCCTTGTCTAATGAAAACCTGATAAGAAAAATATCTTTAAAAAAAAAAAGGTTGTGTCTCAATTTCCGAGAAAATAATTTATCTTTATATATCCACTGGAATAACAGATGAATAGAGCCAATCACAGTTTAAATAAACCCCAATTATGCTCTGCCTGATAATTCAATTTTATCTACACTGTATATATTTACTTATAGCTTCAATTATTTAATATTATAAATATGGTGTGTTTTGACAAACTAGGGCTTTTTTAATTTCAGCATAACTTCTGTAGATTAATATAATAAAGAGGAAATACTCCATGCAGACAGGTTTGGAATCATAGCTTCAGCAAACCTTATTAGTACTGTAGCTTTGCTAGAGTCTCAATGTCAGAGGTTGTATATTTGTGTAAGTTTAATTGGTGTTTAAGAACAAGCTGGATTCATCCAGCCATAGTCACTTAGCACAATTCATATGCGAAACTGGTGTGGATTTTGGGCTAGATGACCCAATTCTCCACAGCAGAGATTGTTGTTTAGACCAGTTTACTGTGATGGTAGAGCTGAGGATTTTCAACTCTAATTTTCCAGAGGCAGAAACACAGTTGAAAGACCTATTTGAATGGGTCAGTTTCCCTGCTGACAAGGTACCAGGATGAGCAAAATGTCACCATTAAACTGCAGTTGTAAATCTTCCAAGCTTGTCCTCTGCATATGTAGGCTACAGCTAACAGGTGGCTTAGCATTTCTAAAGGGAAAATGAGTGGTGAACTCTCATTCACACCTTCAGCTTAAAAGGTCTGAAACAGTTCTGTGGCTCCACAGCGCAGGAGGGGAAGCCATGGCTACTGTGGCAGCCTGGAGTGCCAGCAACACTGGCCCAGCAGAGCTCCTCGATGTGTTTTGGCAGCTAACTCCAGATTCCCAGCTTATCCTCCCTGCTGCTGGTGCAGTGCAGGAAGACCAGTTCCAGCCAGTCACCTGCAGCACTCTCTGAGTTCAGGTCTTCATTGGATAGAGCTTGAGTTTTATTGACAGTATTCTGTTTGTACTGGTCTTGTAATACAAAACAAGTACATGGATTTATAAACATCCTGTAAGGAAAATTACTAGATTTTGAAATGTCTTAACAGGTTTCAGAGGTATGTTTCATAGGAGCAGAAGCAGAAGGTGCAAACCAAAGAAACATATGATAGCCAACAAAGCAAATGCTAAACCAAGTGCCAGTAAATATATGGACCAGCTTGTACAAGTACAAAGGTGCAAATGATTCAAGGGAATCTCAAGGATCAGACAGCAGAATGAAATATCTTTTCATTTTATTTGTCAGAACTGTTTATCACTTTAATTAAATAAATATTTCTGTATTTCATGAGTAGTAAGACTACAAGAAAAATTACGAGTAGTACTTGCTAGTGGCAGGCATTGCAATTTGGCCCACCAAGACAGAATACTTTATATGAAGATATACATCTCTAATGTTGAACTGCTTTTGAAAATTAGATGATAATTTTTTATGTGTGATTTTTTTATTTTAGAAGTTTCTTCTCTTCCATAGCTACTAATTCATAAATCACTGAAAAATCTTTGTTCAGAGGAGACATTTTGTATTTTGAAAATGCTATTGTAGAAACAATGGAATGTTGTACCTTAAATATATTTTTCAGGCAAACAGCAAAACCCAATGCAATTCATTTTATACTGAATTCATAGTCCTGCTGCTTAAGCAGTCACACTATGTTTACATCAACATTATGGAAGGAACAGGAAAGAAGTGAACATTTTAGTCTTTAAATTATTGTATTAAAACTCTAGAAGATGAAGAAATTGGAGTTTGGGATAAGGGCTTAAATAGAGTGTAATTGGTTACCAGCATTAATTTGAACAATATTTGGTTTAAGTCTGATACCTGTGGTTTTTTCTAGAGTCAAAACAGCCTGCTTCTATTTTCATTCAGTCTGTTTCATAGGGATGCTTTATTTCTTTTAGAAAAAGAAATTGCAAATTATAGGCATTGAAAGATTTTTAGATACTTAAATCCTCCTTACAAGGGAAGGCCTTCAACGATGATTTCTTCCTTTCTTAGAAAAAGGTACCTGTTATTATTCAACATATTACTAAAACCATAGTATTTCTTTTGGTTTATATATTTCATTCTGGAGCTTACTGCATCATTTTCTTAGCTATAAGAGTATCAGGTTGTTTGAGAGATTGGACCAAAAGTTCTGCAGGGAGCAGTGGGAGAAAACACAAGCATACCCACCCTACACAAAAATTAACACATCAACAAGGAGCTTAGAGGAATGAGAAATTTCAGAGACATGACAAAACACACTTACATCAAGGGTTTTTTTAGCTGTGTGCTTCCTTTTCAGAGCCTCTGTGGCTTATTTTGTCTGTTGCTGTTTCTATTAGATTTGTCACTTAAAGTTCTCTCCAAATGGAATTTCATGAAATCCCAGAAGGCAAGGAGATTGGTAAACCTGCTCTAACTGCTCTAACAATATCACGAAACAGGGTTTGAATTACCAATACACCCGGGAATTCTAATGCAATTATGAGTGTTTACTTACACCATGTGTTT
Organism: Chiroxiphia lanceolata; assembly: GCF_009829145.1. NCBI lineage: Eukaryota > Metazoa > Chordata > Aves > Passeriformes > Pipridae > Chiroxiphia > Chiroxiphia lanceolata. The sequence goes on along the minus strand of NC_045640.1, from coordinate 47,862,453 downwards.
CTCACTGAGCCTCGGCTGTATCAGGATAAACCAAAGGGAGCTAATGTTTTATAGATGGTAAGACTCTGTTTGTTTTCAGTAGGGCTAAGTCTCCCAAAGCACTCAGACACACTAATTAAAGTAAACTGCAGAGGCCCATAATAAAATATATGTGTTTGGAGACTGTGAGATGAACTCCACTGGCTTATTAAAAGTCAAAAGAAAAATATACATTATTTATGACTTCAAAGGGACACATTGTGAGCTCCGGTTTATTTAAAGGATTAACTAAGCATTGGTTATTGGTGACCATCTGAACAGCTTTCCTTTCACAGTTCATTAGTTATGTCATATATGTGGGAAGTCATAATTTGGGTTTAGATCAAATATTATTAATCAACTAAATTATGGAGGGTACACCAACAATATTAAATGTAATCTTTAGGAAAATAACACCTCACAAATCCACTTTTCTCCAGTTGCCCAATTACATTTCAATACATAAACAAAAATCCAACAGATGTGTGGCAAGTTTTATAGAGCTGCCTATCTCTGGAGGGGTGTTTTGGTCAATAAATACAACACACTTAAAACACCAAATGGAATTAAAAGAAAGCACTATGTAGTTCAGTCCTTTTGCCCCAGCTACCTACAGGCAGTGGAAGTCACTTAATTTCTAAATAAATTTTGAAATAGCAAAACTTTGCCAAAATGTATGCAGAAGTTATATCCTGCTGAGCAACAAGATTCACAAATATGAAATATGTATTAAAATAGATTATGTATAATATATAGTTGAATATTTAACTTACATATTTATATTTATAAAAATATAAAAACTATTCCACAGGCCACATAATCCCATCATGTACCTGACCCATTCTACAAATAAAGATGAGAAGAACACCTTACAGTGCTGGTTCTCATCTTTTCTGTTTCTTTGGTGTTTTCCCCATACCACTTTTCCCAGTCAGCTGACATAACTGAGGTGTCCCCAGGCACTTGCCAGTCTGGGAAGTGAAGGTGAACATGGCTCCAGATCCCACATTAGATATTCATGGGCAAGTAACCATTTCACAAGACACAACTCATATGCCTTGGGTGGAGGTGTGCCTGACACTTCAGTGCTCCTTCACAGATGATCCTTCCCAGGCTTGTAGAGAGATCTGGATTTCTTGCCAAATGTCTTCTCTTTCTGCATCATACATAAACAAATGATCTCTCAGTTTTCTCCAGGATTATATTTTTATGAAATCTTTAGATTTATATGTCCTGTAACAGCAGGATTTTGTTTTAAAATCTGACCTACATTTAGGGAAAAAAAAGGAGGAGAAAATCCTTTGAAAGGTTCGAAGCTGAAATACAGTAAAATATTTCTTAAAAAAGTTTTTTTAGATGAGTTCTGTTTTATTAAACTGTTTGGAGAAAAATTATGGTTTAACCTCAGCTGATGATTTATCTCAGCCAGTAAAACTAAAACTTCATCTTTCACATAATTCTATCATTTCTTCAACATGAAACAGAATTTTAGGGATTGGACAAAGACACCTTTCAAAACATTATACCAGTTCTTCATCTTCTGCCATGATTAGTATACAATCAGAATTATTGTGTTCTTCCCCAGCTTCATAGCATTTTAGGAAATGGTGCAAATGACAAGAAATGCAGCCCAAGTAAATTTATAAATTAATTAATTTACATACAAACAACATCTCACAGGAGATTCAATTTTGTGGACCTCACTGATAAAAATATTTCATTCAAATTGGCTTCTAAACTTCAGGAGTTCAAAGTAACCCTATATATAGTTTGAATTAAAGCAATTGACTTGCTAGGATAAGTAGAATAAAGAACTGATTCCGGTATGCAATATTTTATCACCTAATAGTACATAATTTATAAAGACACATTGTAAAATTATGAACAATTAATCTTGAAATGGTTATTGAACTTAGAAACAACCATACATTTCCGAAGGTGGCCTTCAATAGATTAATGTGTGCTCCTGCCCTTTTCTATCTCTGTAGCCTAATTTGTCTAAAAACGAGTTGTCTTTGAAGTCAGGTTTAATTTACTGCCTATGAGTCCTTTAATGGATGTCTCCACAGTAGACATGCTTACATGGAAAACCTTGCATGGAACAGGTTCATACCTTACAGATAGAAAGAATGTATTATATATACCCTTATCATAAAATTGATAGGTATGCTGTTATGAGGTCTGTATTCTGGCATCCTTAATAGTATGCAGAGACAAAAAATCAAGGTCAGTAGCTAATACAAGTTTCTTAAACTGTTGTTAATTGATAATTAAATTGCGATAAAAGTAATCCAAGTAGGCAGATGTGTCCTCATGCATTTGACTTAATGCTTCCCTTTTAGCACCAAGTAGTATAAGCACAGCAAATTCCAGTGGCAGCAAATTGTACCTGTTTGTTTGGGATTTTTTTCTAATGTTGAATTGTATATTTTCCTGCTAGTTTTTATTTTTATTATAGAGTAGATACGTAAGAGAAGGCTATTGAAAGAGAAAATTATGTTGACTAATGAATTTACTGATTTAAGAATGTAATGTGCCTTTCCTTGGAATAAATAATATAAAAATACTCTTAGAATTGCTGAGTGGCTAAATGAATGCAGTGTTAAATTTTTATGTTTAAGAAACTGTAGAATGCTCAAACACAGAGAGAAAAAAATGGTGCTCTTGGATCCAGCACCTAAGTTTCTGTGAATAGATGCTGTTCAGTGTGTATGCTAAGGATTCAATTACATAAAATCCTTTTCCATTCATTGAAGACAAAGGAAAAAACTAGTTCTAATTAGCATATTTTTTACCTACTATTCCCTTAAATAAGAAATTAAGCTTCTGCTTATAATTAAGGTATTATAGGTAATAATTAGTAATGATGAATGCTACTCATGTATGCTATATATATACTGGTGGAACAACATCTGAGCTAATGTTAGGAAATTTGTCCTGATCACAGGAGCTGAAAAGAAAAAGCAGTCTTTAGATACAACACTAAAATGAAGATTAAGAACTCTTTCCAAGCTATTATTCATTCCAGATTATTTTATCTGGAAGCTCAATTACAGAACCCAGCAGGAGACTGATTGTAAAGCAGAAAACCTGACTCCATAAAGACACATGGGTAAGCAGACAGCAGAAAAGAGTAAAGCTTATTTGCTTTCCAAATCCAGGAGTAGTTGGGAGTATGTAACTATACTCTCACAACAGAGCAAGCCCTCTGCTGAATCAGTAGCTGAAGCCACTTATCCAAACAGAATCTGGCAGAACAGCCCAGCCATGGGAACTGAAGATTAGCAGAGGTGAGCAACTTTGCCCCTTTCTTCTCTGAGAGCTGGCTTGACATGAGAGTACAATTTAGGGAAAGTGAGATTTGGGCAAGATGTGTCATAGTGGAGCCTGGTGGACTGACTGCTGTATACCCTCTGGGTTGCCATTTCCTCTTTGCACAAATATGTTTACATACAAAGTTCTCATATGTTTATTTGGAGAACGTTTCTTTCCCCTCTTTCTTTTGTGCAACACCTTTTCCAAGGAGCTTTAGAGTGCTTGGAAATGAGAAAAGAAACAAATTGACTGAAAAGTTACTAATTTATTTTTGAGGACCAGAATTAAAAGCAGTTCTTCACTTCAGAGCTCAGCTAGCAGAAGGAAGCAATGACATCTGCCATTAAGCCTGGTTTGCTTTATGTGTGTGCTTGTAAATCCTGTTCAAGGGAGAAACTTTGCTCAGGTAAAACCACAGTGATACTCCAGTCTGAAAATACATCAAATTTTTAAGCTAATTAGGATTTATGCAGGCAAACCTTATCCCTCTAAAGAATACTCAGTAAATACACAAGTAGAAATGCGTTTATTTTTTCTTAGACTAAGTCAAAATATGCATGGGAATCTGTGTCAGCTTTGAAGATGAAGCTGCAAATACAGGAGTGCCTTCTGGCAATTAATGGTAATGTTTCTTACAGAAATACACCGAGTACTCCTGTATTCCAGGAAATCCAAATTTTTGCAGCTGCTAGAAAAGCTGATATTTAGGATTAAGGCCTTTAAAATAAGAAGCACAGACTTTAGAATAAAAATGAGTTCAGTCTAGGCATAAGAGCCTGTCATATCTGGAAGGCATCATCTTGTGTGCCTCGTGTAGTTTCTGCCACAGTTATATGAAGGAATAGTGTTGAGAGAGTCCTGGTATCTGATGCTGGATACTTCTGAGGCAACTCAGCACTGCTTAGGGCATGAATAATGCTCTGCCAATCTGTTGTCCTGTGTCTCCTTGAGCGTTGTTAAGTCCCACTAGATTCTCCTTTGCGCACCCCACTCAGTGAAGAGCCTGCTTAGCCAGCCAAAAGCTGCACTGGCAGATGTTTTATTTCTATAGGATGTAATCCTACCTTTCTCCTAGATAATTTCTGATATTAAATAGTTGTTGAACTCTCTAATGATTTTCAACTTGCAGATTCATTACATATTTTTCTAGTTATTCTCTCCAACTTTCCCATTATTAAGAATGTAAATGGATTTACTCATCTCCAGTGAATAGATATTTCTACAAAATGCCTGGGAGAGGAATTGTTAACATTGTTGAACTTGTTTTCTTCATAAGAAATGATAAACCCTATCTTTCTTTAAATATTAATATCGTTTGTCTGATGATTGTTACTTATAGGAAGTATGTTGCCACCTAAAACCTAAATATTTTGGTGTAGTGCTTAAGCTTTGCTATTTCTATGTTATACCCATATACAGCTTCTTTAACAGTAAGGTCAATGGCAATGCCAAACAGGAGGAGTGAGAGATTGCATCCTGATTAATTCCTAATTTTGCATTCTGGGATCATTGTGTTCCAGTAAAACAGGGTGAATAATTCATTGCGAATGATTGACCACTATTTGCCTGTTTTTCTAAATGGTCCATGAGCTGATCGTGTTCTAACAAAACCATTTCTTTGCTCGCATTAGCTCCATGCTCCATCCTAATTTTTCCTGTTCTCCAAATCAGAGATTCCCATCATTACTGTTGCCATCCCCCTTCAGAAATAGTTTTATTTATTCTATTTCCTTTCCAGATGCCTGTGCCATGTACACTTCCCCATTCTGATTCACAGATAACAATAGCTACTTGAAAATGAGTCTTGAAAGAATGAGACTAAAAGGGCTATCATAGTATGTCAAAGGCATTGCCAGGTCTAACAAGGCCATGTGTCTGAGTGGCCTTTTGGCAACACTAATGTTCCTATCCCTAGAAGATCTTAAAGAGATTCAGGATACCAACCTGTCATGGTTATTTTCATTATCTTGCCTTTCTGTGAGATGATTTTGTCACTTAATTTTAAGTCGTGCATATTTTTCTCTCTGTACCGTTACAATGAACACAGGATACAATGAAGTACCTTGTTTTAGAGATCAAAAGGACACTTTACCACAAAAATATTGGCACCTGTTGTTCCTCGTTGTCTACAGACATCTATGATCTATTGAAAAAGCTTTAAATAATCTAAAGTTCATTTAGTGTGTTTAGCACACAGAAAAGATAGGATTTTGTCATTTTCTTCACTGGTTAAATGATCTAAAATTTTAGAACTGTCTGTAAAAAAACTACTGTTTGGGGAGAATTCTGTCACTACTAGGAGAACATTTTTTCCTAAATCAATTCTAGAAATTATTTGTAGAATATATAAGCTACAATAGAAATATTACTCTGTTAGTTAATATTCATTCCTTTCAATGTGAAACCATTCCAGAATTGCCTTATAGTGAAGAAATTTGTTTTATTTATTTTATTTTTGTTCAGCAGATCTTTCTGGCATCCATTCATATGTGTGTGGCACTAGGAGGACCATGGATTCACACACGTGTTTTGTCATGTTTATATACTTTTCATGTGACTGAATATCTGTCAGATTTTCTTGTTTGCAAACTTTTGCTTTGAACTTTTAGATCAAGTAAGAAAACATTTAAGAAAAGATAGTTGGACCTCGAATCAAATTATTTCTGTGTAACTTTCTCTTATTCAAAACTGGTGAAGTTCACAAACACTTCCTCACTCCCCCTGAAGTCTATCATCAGTTTTGCAGCAACTCTGAACTCAAGCAAAACCCCATCTCAGAGCAACCCCTGCATCACAAGCGTGCAAGCCTTTTAACTTGACTCCACTCTAAATAAATCTTCCAGTAAAGCCATTTCACTTTTTCTTCAGAGTTTGTAACAAGTGCCTCAACAGTTGTTTCAGAACAACAAATGCTCAAAGTACTAAAAATCATGTAGCATCCCTGTGGTTTTCTTATGGTGTATAGTCCTTGAAGTGTGTCATAAAGAGAAGTAACTCATACTACCTTCTTAGAGGTGGAGAAGCAGAAGATGGTTAAGTGATTTTATCAACTTGTCTGGATAGGTGGAGACGGGGAGTGCCTTGACAAACTTGTCCTTCTGTGCCAGTACCTGTGACCGTGCTGCCTAGGTTCAAATGCAGCAAGTTGGTTCATATTTCCTGATACACAGATAGTCAGAAGCAGCATTCAGGTATAAACAGTAGAACAGCTGTGATTTCTATTCAGAGACAAGCTTCCTTTTCCTCCTACAATTTTCCACAAAATAGTCTGATATTTAAAACTTCATTCAGTATCTCTGGAAATGTGGAAATTGAGCAAATGAGCTTATTTTCTCTACTCCCACTGCTAAATACATAGTTTCCCCAACCATATATTAGGCCATTTCTGAGGTAATACATATAATTCAGTGACAAATCCACTTCAGCCTTCATAATGCCCTTCGTTTTTACTTCAAAACATTCACTGACTCTCATGGATTTGTACTATTTAACACCCAGATGAAGGTAAGCTGTCTTTTTTAATAACAATGGATTACATTTTCTCGTTACATGCTCTGATTCAATTGGATTTTTCGCTGTGAGCACATCTATTCCAGAGAAAACAGTAATGCCAGTGTGAGAATAATTATAGTTATTAGAAAGGTACACAAGATGAAACAAAAACTAACATAAACGGAAATTAAATTACTGCTTTAAAGGCCTGCTTTTTACTTTCCTTTGCAGAAGTATCTCTACATTTTTCTTTTCTTTGCAAGTATATTATTAGAAACAGTAGAGACAGACTATTTGTTGAGACCTGTTCTACTAGACCTTTTCTACTGCCAAAACTCTTCAGCAGAGGTGACTACCAGTGCAGAGGAGAGCTTCCATGCTCTTCAGAATAGGGCTGTTCCTTGCTAGTACCCCAAGTCTTGTTGAGATAATATCCCCAAATCCTCTCTGAAGATGGCAAGCCAACTCTCTTTAAGGGGATGCTGCAGTGAATGTATTTGTATGTATAGGAAAACTGCAAAAGCTCCAGAATGGCATTTCTGGCCCTCACAGAAAGTCAGCTCATAAACTGGAATTTGACAAGTGGTTTGCTGTCCACCTAGCTGCATCTAGCTTTGAACACCCTGCAGTGCTGGGGACTAATGCATCAAAGCTTTAAATATGCACTATTAAGTGTATGAGTACATCTCTCTGCACTTAGGAAAGCTTCTGACTATATAGATAAATCCTACTGGAGTAAACAGCAGTTAAGTGTGCATCAACTTGGTGACTTGCTGAACTGCTTTGCTGAACTAGAGCCTTAGACAGTCATTGTTTCTTCATATGGGAAAAAAAGGTCAACCCATTAAAATGTGTACTTTAAATGGCTTCTCCACTGAAATTCATCCAAGAAGATTTACACACTCTAATATATTTTGAGATGTTCCTTTGGGCAGAATATCATGCAGCCTGCACACCTGTCCTACTGAACAGATGATCTCCAGGGGAGAAGAGCTAGTATAGATCTGGGTATTTGTTTAGCCACCCCATCTCAGACATATGGAATTATATAACCTTGTTTTTGTAGGATTACTTTGCTAAAATAATATGAATATCACGTTTTTTCCTCTAAAACATATTACAATATAATATTGCCCTGAGAGAGAAAAGGGGAAGATGTGCAGCTCCTCCTGTTTCATTTCCTGCTTTCACGGATTGTTGTGTTACTAAAATATTTTTATTACAGAAGAACTTGAAGCAATATACATTGTTTGTCAGAGGATTATTTATAGTCCCTTTAAGCTGAATTTCTGTAATGAAATCCATTTACAGACATTCCACAGTGCCCTATGGTTACTTGCTTATGCAAATGAAATGTGACCCTTGAAATAAGCCTCTTGCCCTTGCTGTCACCCTCCTTGGCTTCAAAGGTCTACAGACAATCGCTTCTTAAGTGAATGGGGATTTTTTATTTGGTTTTCAGTGGGGAAAGAAAAAAATTGAAAAAGAAAAACCTTTCCATTTCATGTTATTCTTGCAGAGATCCATAGTGACTGAGTGGTTGTACATTTATGTGAGATAATGCTCATTTGTTTTAGATGTTAATAGGAATCCATTGCTTATGAACATGATTCTTAGATCATACTCTTTTAAAAGTGAGATTTTTACGTAGCAAGTTTGGAAATGTCCAGGTAATTTAAGTGCCTGGATTTAGGTTCATTTCTTCTTCAATTGTGCCTTGGATTCCAAATTCAGATACCTAGTTTCAAAGGTCTTACTTCTGGGCTCACAGAGGTGCAGTTTCAGCCTGGCATACCTGCAGAGCTAATTCTACAGTGGCCTGTGGAAAAAAAAAAGGTGTAAAATTTTACCCTATAAAAATCGTCTTATTGTATGACTATGCTTGCAGTAATCTACACTGATATAAATGAATGAGTGAACAAATATATAAGACAGAGAAAAGATATGAAGATCCAACTATTTCAGAGAGGTAGAGAGGACAACTTTTAAGAAAAATTAGTTATTCTATGTCTTTAATTATTATAGTATTCTGTCAGAAAAATGAAGAGAATGGACCATAACATAAAGGCTACATTTACAGTTGATTGTAGGTCCCAAGTCACTGCATTACTTGTATTTCAGATGTTTCTGTAATCCCTGGCGTCATGTTAAAATTTAGCATGCAACATCAGGGCACTAACAATAATACTTTTATGATACTTTTTTTGAAAATATTCGTAATAGTTCATGGCCTCTTAAATTAAGCGGAATGGTGATAAAAATAATGAAATATTCTGACTGCAGGGGTTTCTGTATAGATAGATTAAGGGAACTATACCTTGAGATGGTTAGTTATGTTTTTTTCAAAGAAGAAAATTTCAACAAAAGCCAGTGGCAAAACTGCTTCTTTCTCATTTTGATGTATGACGACTGTAAATAAAACAAACTGACTTCAAATGAACCAGGCTGTCCATAATGATGGTATCTCAGCAATAGCACTTGTCAGGAACATAGTAGACTTCCTTATCATCTATCTAGTTTCTTTTTCAGTTTCATTGTAAGGGGAAGTTGACTACCTGGAGTTATAGTCCACTTACAGCAATTGTAGATATCTCATTTACTTCAATATTAGCAGAATACCAATGCATGAGAGTAAAGACAGTTTTTGCTGGATTTTATTATTTATAGCTGATTCCAGCTGGGTTTTATTACAAAATATTTGTATCTTAAGGCCATGTTGAAGATAAGCAGACAGCCATGACCCCACGTTATCCTGGGGCCTTCTGCGATAAGTGGTGCTCTGAAAAGATTTGAGGCAACTGCTGAGTTTATCTGAATAGAGGACTGCAGCCCTTCATTTTTTATGACCTGTGCAAGAACATGTGGGAGAGGTCCTATAACTCTATAGACTGTGCTTCTCATCTCTTCCTGGGCTCCCTCCAGTCAGCACAAGAAATTCAATGCCATTCCCCTGGGGAGGCAGACTCCATGGGACAGAGAAAACGGGGGTGACCACCTAAACAGCACAGGTTTTCTCCTCAGGACAAGTTCTCAACTGCCCTTTTGAAAAGAGCCAAGAGGTGCAGAGCACAGGTCAGAAAGAGTGGGTAACTAACTACTGGGAGTAGGAACCAACAGAAGAAGAACTGGAACTGGCTGAGCAAGGACAGAAAGAGTGGATTTGGGAGCAAGTGGGAGTTTGAAAGAGAGTGAGTTACTGAGTTACTAGGGAGACTGTGAGTATAAATGGCTGGGATAAGTATGAGAATCAGAGAACAAGGCTGTTTGTGTCATTTTTTCCAAGACCATTTAGTTGGAAGGTGCATCCTAGCTCAAATTTTTCCATGCTAGTACAGAGTTTAGCACATGGTGATTGGTTTCTGAGGAATTAGCCTGGAGAAGAGATGACTGAGAGGGAATCTTATCAATGTATACAAATAGGCAAGTGCCAAGGTGGGGCCAGACATGTTACAGTGGAGCCCAGTGACAGGAAAAGGGACAGTGGGCACAAACTGAAACACAAGAAGTTTCATCTGAATATGAAGAAAAACTTAGTTGCTTTGAGGGTGACAGAGCATTGAAACAGGTTGTCCAGAAAGGCTGTGGTGTCTTATTCCCTGGAGATATTCAAAGTCTTCCTGGATGCAGTCCTGTGCAACCTGTTCCAGGTGAAACTGCTTTAGCAGGGCACTTGAACTAGGTGATATCCAACAGTTCCTTCCAACTCCAACCATTCTGTGATTCTGTGATTAAGAGAATGGTATGAAATACAAGATTTCTCTTGGTATTGCAGGGAGCATCATATGCCTGGAGCAGTCCATGTAAAATGTATTCATGATTCAAGTGCAGACCAAATCCAACTATTTGAGTAGACCTTCTTGAGGAAACAAGACAGTGATTAGCCAAAGTGAAGATAAAGCTGAAGTGAGGACCGAAGGTTGGGAAAGAACAGAATGAGAGATGCTAAAGCAGAAAGGACCCAAAAGACTAAATGTAGCAAAATTATATGTACGGACAATTGTCTGTACCCAACACAGAACATTGTCCATGGACCAGAATGGAGCTCCAAATTCCAGTATTTCACCATTCTTCAGTGTTCTGCCAGTGTCAGCAAAATGGGCCTCCCAACCCACTCTAATGTTTGTTACCCTGGTCTAGAATTGTGTCTGGACAGGGGATCTAAAGTTCCATCTCTGTGACAAGTCACAGAAACATTGACAGAAAAGGCAGCTAGACAACTAGAAAGTAGAGAAAGAGGCATTTGGTTTTGTTGGTCCATTGAAAATATGAAATGACCACAGAGAAGGAAGAAATGAGGTGGGAGAATAAAAATGGCTTAGAGTGAACCTTTGGTTCTTTTGGTTTAGGAATTAAAAAATTATTACAGGGAATTATTATTATAATTATTATAGGGAAATGCTTCCTTGAACAAATGAAGTTTATTTTTGCGTCTTCCACAGCATTCTCCTGAGTAAATGTAATTGGAAAGCCATTTTAAAAACAGATTTTCCTACTTTTCAATCACTTTCTTGAAATCCAACAGAGAAACTTGAGGTCTAATTCATAAAAATAACAAGCATGCACAACTGCATCTGAATTCCAAACTAAATGTGACTATAAAAGAGGGAAAACTGTGGTATGCTGTGAAATCAAGAGTCAGTGTCTCAAAGTCTGGATAAGCACATGAATGAATATTGCTACCCACATTCACCTCCCTTTGCAATGACAGGTCAATATTTGTGATACAGCTGGATACTGTATGGGTAGGACTATGAGGAAATGAATCATTCAGAATACATATCAGATCAAGAATAACATTCAGTAAATAATGCCTAGAGCTATTCACTCAACAGTGACACTAAGACTAATACGACTTTGCTGTAAAGTGGGTATCATCTATCCTACAGCCCCTGGAACACACAGGGTAAGTAAATACCAGATACCACATTGTATGGCCACAGGAGAGCTGAAGTAAAGTGGTACAAATTTTCAACAGCAATGGAAACTTTTGTGTCAAGGCAGGGCCTCAACTTTCTTGGCATATAAAATTTGTGTAAATACTTCCTGGTGAGTAGCTTGGCACAGTAGGCTTTAAGGTCCTGCAGAGTGAGAATGCGTGAAGACATAGATCTTGATGAGCTCAATTATCTTCTCCCTGTGACTTCTACATAGGTTAAAATTGTGGGTACCTATGTCAATAAAAGCGTGAGCTCCTGCTGTTTATGAACAGATCTCATGAGAATTACTTGTGATTTTAGTATGATTCCAGTGTTAGGCATGGGTTTTGTCCATTAAAATTAAATACCTCATTGATTAAGAAATGCTTAGTTGCTTGCTGAAATACTTCACCTGACTGTGTTTCATCTAGGATTACTTACTTGCAATGAAGTGTATCAATATGATCCCCCAGAGTACAAGTGCTTACTTCCTTTTTAGGAACAGTACAGATGATAGGAGTGTTCATTCTCCTGGATGCTCATCAGTCAGGTGAAGTGGAGAGCTGAGATGCAGGCTCTTAATTCACATAAATATCCTGGAGTTCCCACTTGAGTTAGCTAGCTGGCTAGATGCAATAAAAATTAAGAGTACAAATGCTGCACATACTTCAGCTGGCAGCCACCTGCTTTACAGCAGAAAACAGGCTAATCCTTTTGTCTGATGAAAGTCCTTCACCACTTTCCCACAGTTCCTTTTGTGCTCCACGGAAGCCAATGAGTTCTCCTGCAGTCCTCTGAAACAAAAAAATAGAGAGCCTCACTATACCACAAAAAAAAACTGGAGTCTGCCCCACAAAAGCTGTAGCACCCCACCAGGGAGCTCTGAGTCCCAGCAGAAGGGAGTATGTACACACAGCTTCGCACAGCCAGTGCCACACTGGTGAACCTGCTGCCCAGTATCTAGAGCTAATCACCAAAGCCAACCTTGCAATGAAGACTAAATCAGGAATTTTCCCCATTCATCTTCATCTGGAATTCCTACTTCTAATTAAAGAATGCCTATCAAGTATTAAAAAAATGGCTTAAACCAGCCTTTTTGGCATCTGGGTTTTGCCCTCACCAAATGCTATAAAACCTGTCACTGAATGACATGCCAGACAGATATGAAATTCCTTTTTCAATATGTAGGCTGGGAAAAGGAGAAGGAAAGAAAGAATAGAGTTCCCAGTGACAGCGCTCTAAGAGACTCTCAGAATTACTTTTTCTTTGTATTTTCAGCACTCGTTTGTTTTAAACATTAACCAGAGATATGGAGTGTAAAACCAGCTGTGCTTATTTCTGTCCTGCGAAGTTTGGTTAGATTTGAACTCATTGTACTGAGACCTACTCATCTTTCAAACATATGTTATTCCTTTTTTTCGAAGTCCATGGTCTCACCCGAGCAAAATGCCACTTGCGCTGATCAGTGAGGTTTGTCGCCTGGGTAAGGACTACCGTGTCTTTGTTACAGAGAGCCCAGCTGAGCTAGTTATGCAAGCGAGGACTATTTGCAAGTAATTTTCAGGATGCAGCTGCACTGTGAAAAGTATTGTATAGTCTATAAAAATAATGGGTATGCCTTGCAATCCTGAAGTCTTGGTATGTTTGCATGGAAACTCCACTAATGTTGTTACGTTGTTTCTTATGACCTCACAGAGGAGCAATGTATTTTCAGGAAGTCCATTCCCAGAGCTTGCCAGGGTCTGACATTTTAATCATGAAAAGCAATTCATCTCATTTTCAATATTAACTTAAGCATGACTTAATCAAATGGCAAAAATGTACCTAATGGTGCTTAATTACATGACTTGAACAAATGAAAAAATATGTATTTGATAAAATGTAACTAAACTGTGAAAATCATCGTAACATAAGAATTATTCCATTATCTTTGAATCAATTTGGAGATTTAAGGTTAACCTCTTGAGAAGGCAAGATTTTTCTGTGAAATACAGGTTAGATGCTTAGTATCTCACCTTTTTAAATGTTTTATTCCCATTCTGAGTTCTCTTTCACCATAGGGAATATTATATGAATTAACTATAATTATATGAAACTACGAAGTTATATTTCTGTTTTATAGTTTCAAGGCAAACCAACTAATTTTTAAAGATCTTGCCTCCCTATTTTGCTGAAGTTTTGAGGTCATATTCTTTAAAAATCATGTAATTGCAGTGCTCCTTATATGATACTTTCCATACTCTCCTGAGTGGAAATTATGGCTAGGACATTAAACAAAAATGCATGCATAATCTATAGATCGTTGTTCTAATATACTCCAAAGGGGTACCTTTTATTAAGAAAACAAATCACTTGGCTTCCACATACAGTCTTACTAAAAGCTAATAAAATTGTACATGCAATGGGGTTTGCATAATGATCTGTGCAGCGTGCTGACTACACTAGTATGGCATTAGAACAATGAACCTTGCAGAGTCAAGCTGAGAACTAGCAAAAAAAAAAAAAAGAAAAAAAAAAAAAACTTTGACAATTTATTTGTTTACATAGAAGATTAAAAGAAAAAAGTAAGTCAATTTTACACACACACCAGGAGAGAAGGTATGACTTACTCTGGTTCCCAGCCCAGACAGGTATATTTTTCTATATGTGTAGTCAAGGATATTTTACCAGATTTGGGGCAAGGCCCTTCCTGGCTGTAGAATATTAAGGGTGCCTAATTTATAAGAGAACTACATCAGTGTGTGTTGGGTCAGCATCTGATGTGCATTCAGATCTCGCAGATTTCATTTCAGCAGTTACACATCCCAAGAAATTCTGTCCTTGGTCTAAGAAATACCATACTGCTAAGAGAGGCTTTTGAGCAGATAATATTCTTCGTTTATCATTTGAGATGATTCATTATGCACTATAGTTATTAAAAAGGATATTATTTGCCTGCTGGACAACCTTAGTACACATTTCCTGGATGATTCTACTATTGTAAAATATTTAATTCCCTTTTGGTTTTGCTGTATTTTAAGTTGTCTATGATACATTTTTTTTCTGGATTATAAGAATGCTGTTCACTACTACTATGTGATAACAGTGAGATAGAAGGCAAAGGAGAGATGAAAGAAAATAATACCAGGACAAAATGGGCTATGTATAAAGTCCTGAGAAGCTAAAAGCATCTCTAAAGTGAAGACAGAGGATTCTTTAAGTGCTGAGCTACTTCTGTAATGCTCAAATTCTTCTTGCTCAACTTTACATGTCTGCAATATGAGAAGCTGCACAAAAGAGACAGCGCTGAAAACCCTTTCTTTGTTGAGCTAAGTGGGAGTATACACTGATTTCCTCCTTGACAACCCTACTGCATTGCCTTAGTTTCACCTGGGGCTCCCTTCCCAATGACAGTGGCATGGTCACACCCTAGAAGCTACTTTATCACCAACCTTGGCATGTGAACAGCCCTTCACCTTATTCTCATAGTCATCAGATAACCACAACCCTGCCCTGGGTTTGTGCCCTGCCCTCTAGTGTGGAAAGTGCATCCTCCTCCTGCTCTGTAGGATCCAACTGATCCAACCCTTGGCCCTTTCTGGCATTACAAAATGTGCATCTCAGATACATACACAGTGCATCAAATTTTGATGCATTACAAACCGTGCATGTCTAGCACAGGTCATCTTAAAAAAAAAAAAGTAGTACTAATAACGAAACATATAGTAAAAAGGGAGTTTCCAGGATTCTGGTAGCTCTGTAATAAGTGAATATGTTAGGAAGAAATTCTTTATGTGAAAGTTGTGGATGCCCTATCCCTAGGAGTGTTCAAGGACAAGTTGAATGGGACTTTGAGCAACCTGGTCTAATGAAACGTGTCCCTGCCCATGGCAGAGGGGTTGGAACTACTTGATCTTTAAGGTTCCTTTCAGCTCAAGCCATTCTATGATTCTGTTATTCTAAATTTTTGTGCTTTAGTTATCTTTATGTGTCTTTTGATTTCTCAGTTATTATTACCAGTAGTAATCCATGACTTACAGAGGGTTCCTTGGATAAGGTTATATAAAATACACTTATTTAAATGTCATTTTCGAATTACTGGATAGGTATATGCAAAAATATTTTTCTTAAGAGCTAATTTTCTAGCAATTCCATTCCAAAGGTCTATCGACAGTTCCTTTTCAGTCACTTGTCATCAGCTTGATATTTGACTATGAGTTGTATCACAATACAGTGTGAATTAGAAGCTAGCCTGCACTGTGTAGCTAGTAATCAAGAGGGAGAGCTTATGCATCATAGTTGTCCTGGCTGAGATTTGATTGCACTTTGTGCATTTTGGTCAGGGTAATACTTCTACAGCTTCCAGCCTCATAGATGTTTTGCAGAGAGCTGTAAACCTTAATCTAATGCTTCTAAATAGAAAAATAGAGTAAAACATGGCAGATTGTTGTCCCACAGGACAGATATTGTGATTTTTCAGAACAGCAAAGGAAATAATTGCATTAAAATCTAATAACTGTAATTGCTATCATTCCTTATTAAAAATAGGGAAACTTTATAATTAAGTACATATTTCATAGTACATCACAAGCAAATAACACTGCAGGTACCTCTCTCAAATTGTACCAAAACAGGGCAAATATTTGTATTTTCAAGGGTTAAAATATCATGGCACATTATGTATACATTTATACCAAAGGCCAGAGGGGTAGTAGCCCCATTTCATAATCACTGTGACATTTTATGGAACTTCTGCCTCTTTATGGTTCTGTGACTTCCCTCATTCAGGAAGGCCAGAATGAAAAAAGGTCAAAATAGATGTCAGTCTAAGCAATTATGAAAGAGAGAACTTGGACATGACCCTGAGATTAGAAATGGTGACCTGTCACAGTAACAGGGGAAAACCTGCCATGCTGCCTTTTTGTCAAATACAAACTACTATGGCAGTCTTAAAATGTACTCTCATTTATTTGCATTTTAATCTCTTTCACCTCTAATATTGGGGTTTCCATCTCATCTTCTTTCTTCTGCCATTAGCAGATGGTTCAGATGGCAGAAGATAGGCATAGAGTTTAGAATATCCACATCTCTTGCAAAGAAAGGCCTTGGGAAAATGGATCAAAAACATATTTGTCTGGACTTTGGGAGCAGAAATAACATGGTAAGAAAATTGTGACATGATTCTGAACACTGTAAGTCATATTCTAGGGTTTCTTGAAGGTCAATGAGATCTTGATTTCAGGTACAAAACATCCTCCAAAACTATATAAATAGGAGTAGAAGAAGAACCTAAACAGAACAGGATTTGGAAGTGAAATTTTCTCTTTTTTTTTTTTTTTTTTGACATGTTTTAGGTTTAATCATAGCAACATAACAAAATTCCTTGCTAGTTTTGTTTATTCACAAAGGAGATATTTTTAAGTTTGGTTTGGGTTTTAAACATGATTTGGACTAACTATGCCACTCCGTGGGATTAACTTTTTACAAAGGGAAGCATTGTCTCTGCACTGCATCTTTTATTTCACAGTTGACCATCTGTGGAAAGAATTCTGTGGAAGAGATATAGTTCATTTTCACTGATAAAACATGAGGGCCACGTTAGCAGAACACAGGGCTGGAGTGTTTAGCTGGGCCATGAATCATGGACCTAGCAGTGACGTGGCCAGTTCTCACTGGGGAACGGGATTTCTGCTTGCTGATTTCAGCCAGGGAGAGGTGCATGTTCTCAAAGGTCATCAGGCAGGCCAGCAAAATTCTGATATGCAAAGTAGCAATGCTTTCATGTTATAGAGTTGTCCTTTTTCACCAGGACAAATGCTTTAATTTCTTTATTATTCAGCATATTAAAATGTTTAGTTATAGGGTTTATGGTGGTTGCATCTCAAAAGTTTCTCCTTTGCCCCCTGGCTATTCCTGTAGAATACAGGAATCTTTCTTTCCTGTTTCAACAGCAGAAAAGTCCTGTTTGACATCTGTACCAGCTTTCTGTAAACAATCAATATTCACTATTCAGAATGGCAGATATTTCTTTATGACTTTTTTAAATTCTGAAAATTGATACAGTAATGTTCATATTGTGTTGCTAAGTCTGATTTCCTAACAATTACCTTATCTTCAAAGCTATGAACAAGTACAATTAGATCTACCCTCTCCCACCTTGCTGTGACAAGTTTGTGATTGTTCCAAAAGATGTGGCTTGATTATCAAAGTTCTGTTTGCTGAAAAACGAATGTCTGGAGATCAGGCATTTGGGAGTGATATTCTTGATAAATTTAAACTTTGCCCTCCCCAGTCTGAAACACAGATGTATGTGAATGGCCTAGTAATAGTTGGGGGGTTTTGCCCCACTTCAGAATAGTTGCTATGCCAGGAATAGGAAGTAGAGGAAAAGCTAGCCACTGTAACAGAAATCAAACTTGAAAATATGAGCTAGGTCTAGTGAAATGCTAGAGAAAAACCTTAAAAGTTATACAATTTACATAAATTTATTGTTGATGTTCTGCCATTTTCCTGTATTCTCTAACTTCTACTGTGGTAAAGCTTAGAATTACTATTGAAGGTCGAGGTCATTTCTGCACTGTAACACTGTTGGCAGGGAGTCATTTTTTCTCTCTACTGCTTGTGAGGCTTGATGTATGAAAACACACTGCTATATGAATATATGTTATATGGAAAACAGGACAAACCATGCTCCTGTTATTAGAGGAAAGGAAGGCTTTTACTTAAAAAAAAACAACTTGATTCTGTCTTTGGGGTTTTTTTCTATTTCTGCCTTTTCCCAGAACCAGAAATTTTGACCAATGCACATATCTAGCAAGAATATTAAAAATTATATCAATGCAGCTGCCTGTATCTGTATCAAAATAGCTGCTCAGTTGCACACACACTTCACAAATATAAAGTTACTTCCTGTCTGTACCTGCTGTACTTTTAACTGCATCTGCCTTTCTTCAGCATGACACTGAAATGTTGCCTAGGAAATGTCTGTCCAATCCTGGTTTGGGACAAACTCTTCTTACATTTGCTATTATGTAAAAACACAGAAATAAGTATTTACATCAGTAATATTTGAACCTCCATTTGACACTGTGGATATTGCACATGGACTGTAGCTGAGACTCAGAGCTTATGTGTTGTACTCTTTTCTTCTTCTAGAATTTAAAATCAAGAAAATATAAGATCAGAGGATATGTAGAGACCTTCTCAAAATTGCTGCCCTTACAAAGGGCTTCTAAGCTTTGACAGGAGCATCTAATATGGAGCATCTAATACGCATTTATAAATAGGTATCCTTCCAGTTGCATTGTGAGTCTGAATATACATTCAGAACATTCACTGTGATTTTTGTCTGATGATCAGCAGATCACACAATAGTAAAACCAGAAATACGCTGCGTCCTTCCAAACCTGCATACAAAATATGTATGCAATCATGCAGGTAAAGATGGAATAATTTGATTTTGCAAAATAAAAAAGCTCTTGTAAGGTTCCACTAGTTTGACTTCTATCCCTTTTTGTTAATACTGGGAACAGCATTGGAAAAGAAATACATATGCATGCAGTTAAAGACTCTGTGATATTGAATAATCGTGAGGCAGATAAAAGAACATTGTGTTGGCTGTCGGTGGTTTTAAATTAGCAAAATTGATCTTGCAGTGTTACTGTGTAAAGTAGAGGAGGTATAAATATAGTAATTTCTGGTTTTACCCTAAGGTAAGTGGGTGCAAAAAGTGTAAAATATTGCATTTATATTTGATTGTGGTACATGGAAGCTGCATACAATAGACCAGAACTCAGCAATTCTTTGCAACTGATGAAGATTTATTTGAATTTAACTCATTATCTCTGTCATAGCCTTCCTCTCACTGATCTTCTGTAATGATATACGGATATACATTTTAATACATTGCAAGCTCAAACAACTCTAGCTAAATATGTTTAGGACAGGTTTTGGAAACTTGACACATGGGAAATAATGGTAGCAGTTGCTAATGAGCACACAGGGAGAGACAAGCTTTTGTGGTGTACAGGGGATTGGGTTTTTCACCGGAACGCACGCTCTCAGAAGCTTTCCCAGCTTGGCTTGTAACTCAGGATTCCTGAAGTCAGTTCTCAGATCCACCTCAGACACCACCACAGAAAGGAACTGAAAAATGTGTGCAGGAACTTTATAAGTTTAAGGAAGGCTTTTGATTAAGGGAAATCCAGACTTTCCTCTCCAGAATACACTTGGGTTTCCAGCCTTTCTTCACCAGTAAAGAAGATTTAATTTGACAAGGGAAGTTCACCTACTACCAGCTTTGGCAAAACACTTTTCTTTTTTTTCTTGAACACAGTACGGTATATTGCTATTCAGGGCACAGCTTGCTTTGCTGTTAACACTGCTTGCTTTTTTTTTGTTTATTTTGTTTTGCAAATATTCTTCCTTTACATTATAAAGACACTTCAAAAATACTGTTTCTTGAAATTTTTTGCTAGCATCAAAGCACTTGATGAAGTCAATTATACATGCACTTGTTTAAACCAACTAGTAATAACAAAACAATAAGAACTATTATAATAACTATTATAATATATGTATTATAACTCTAAATTTTCTGCTAGAAAAAGTTTTACTTCATAAATTTTTGAAGTTTCCAGTTGTAATCAAGTGCATCATGTCCACAAAAGTTTATTTCTCCTATGTATTTAAAATTTGAAAAGACATGACTGTTTTCCTTAGTGAATGCTGAAAAATATAAAGCATGGTGAGGTTTCAGCATTGGATATGGGAGAGATATTGTGCATCAGACAAAGTAAATTGCCCAAAGCAATTGTCTTATGGAATTCTGATTATTGAACTTTCATTAAACTAAGTATTTTCTGAAAAAAAAAAAAGCAACGAACTGGTATCCACATTTTGCTGACTCGCTTTCATTCATATCTAGAGCCTCAATTTGTGTTTCTGAGTAAAAGTTTTAAATAAAAGATTGGTCATTGCAGCATAAAACCTCTTCTTTTTCTGTTATTATAAAATAAATTACAAATAGTTTTCCAGCAAGTAAGTTCCCTAGAGGTGTAACAACAGATGTGGATCTATATACAGTGCAAGTAAGGAGGAATTTTTGTAAGATGGAACTACATTTTTCTTCAGATGAAATCCAGCAATAGCATTCATACCTGCCATATACCTGGGGAATCTGTGAGCAATAGATTAAAATATAGCATAATTGGCTAGGTAATACAATCTTCATCTTGTCCTGGATTTTTCCTACTAATTGAACCAAATCATGTCAGATATGGGGTCTTGGGTTTGAACTATAGATCCAAATATTTTTCCAAAGATATTTTTGCTAGAGATCTCTATGTGTGAACATAAAGCTCCCAAGGAAGAAGTCTGTACAATATGACATCAATTAAAAAAACTCCAGAAGAAATTGTCAGTGGATTGTTTGGTTGTAGTGCATTCTCATTATTATCACAAACCCACTAAAACTATCTATCACTTGCTTTAAAAAAAAAAAAAAAAAAGGAAGCAAAGTAAAAAAGGTACCAGTGGCTATTATATGTCACAAGTATAAGTACAGGTTTACTGGTGATGTTGGATGACACCATACCATTTTCTTTAGTGGTTCATTCAACTAACAACAATCTTTACCTATGATAATGCCATTGACCTTGACCCTATTAGAAGGCTCACCTTTGGCTCATAGCACGCAGTTCAACCTGCAGTCAGTTACACCCAAGGAAGCTCTCAGTAGCTGAGTGTTGCACAAATTGTTTATCTTAATGTTTATCTGATAAATATTCACAAAGGCAGAGGTGGGGAATCATATGCAGTCAAGATAAACAGTTGGGCAAAGATTCTGAGTACAATAGCATTTGTTTACTCTTTATAATTACTAGAAAATCTTACAGTTCTGTTGAACACATGACCAAAGAAATCTATAGAGATATTTTCAATTACTCAGATTTCTGGTATGCTATGAACAGTCATTTCTTCCTTTTGCCTTTTTTCTCTCTCCACCTTAATCTCCCAAGAGCAAAAGTTAGTCAAACCTAAGGGTATCATTGATTGAAGAGGTTTTGTGGAATTCCAAAAAAATACTGTGGAGCAAATGAGATTTTGAAATAAGAAAAAAAGAAAAAAACTAGGGGAAAAAAAAAAAAAAAAGAACAAGCCAAAAAGAAAGAGCCACAGTATATTGCTGATGAAATGAGCAGATGAAGTATGATGAGCAGATTGAAGATGAAAAATTAGTGGATTGCTCTTCAATAAATCCAAATAACCACTGTTTCACTTTTTAATTGAATGAATCAGAGCAAACTATCTCAGTGGTGAGAAGACAAGAGCAAAAATCTGCAAGACATATTAAAACATGCAGAGAAATGATCTCATTGTCTCCACCCAAAGGTAAAGTTAAGGCTTGGAAACTTCCTTGACAGCATTAGGCATGACAGGAAAGAAGATGAAGTGGAATGTTTCCTTTCAGACACAGATCTCGCTGCTGTGCTCTGCATCTTCATTGTGTTTAAGAATGGATTCCCACACTGTGCACTACAAGACTCTACCTTAGCTCTATGCACAAAATTGAGACACCATGGAAAGCAAGGAGGCTGCTGGCAGTGCAGCTGTAGTATATGGTACCATTTGTGTACTGACTCTCTTCTCTCAGTAAACCCTAAGTAGTTAATTGTCTTTTATTCAGCAGTCATTCCTGTCACTGTACTACAGTGTCTCTATTGTTGTTATACATCTTAGTGCTCACAAATCAAGTCAGAGTAGGGAACTGCTGCCAGATTTTTTATGAAAGACATTGGCCAGAAAGGGCAAAGGTGCAGTGTAGAGCCTTTACTAAACTTCGTCTATGGGGTCTTGCATGTGTCTGAATTCAGAATTTTTGAATGCTGACAATCCTTTGACCAAATTAACCTTTTATATTCATTGGTTCTTCCAAACATCAGCAATGACTGCTGGTCCTTCTTGGTTCTGTGTACAAAAATAAAAACTATTTCTGTGGTCCAAAATTAAAAGTATTTATAGCTATGTTTGATGCTACTTACCCTAAAAAGTAAAGACCACCTTAGGTATTGTTTCTTCTTTTGTTTTTGTTTTGAAACTTGAAGCATCAGGATTTAAGTCTGGTAGTTTGAGAAGGTGTCAATGGTATTTTAGATTTTTTACGCAGTGCTCTTTAAAAAGTTAGATAAAAAAGATTAGCTGACAGCTTGTTATATGAATATAAGCAGGTAAGATTAAATTTTTGATGACAGCACTGAAGCCTGATTAAAATCTCTTAATTAAACTAGTACAACTGAAAAAAAGACAGCGTGTGATTGCGTGTGTACGTATGCTTGTGTGAGACTAGTACAGTTTATTGCAAAGCAAAAACTTTGTCTAACATCACAACAAGAAATAGTAATTGTACATCAGCTAGGCAGATAATCCAAGTAGATAATCCATTTAAAGTAAGTAATGGATTGAGCACCTTCAGGCAGTGCTTACACTGCATGTTTTGTCAGAAGGAAGGTGAGAACTATGTGAATGGCTGTCAGTGAAGCAAACACAGGGACCCGAGCAAACCCTTTTTCAGGTTTCTAGGAAGATATAGGGACTCTTGCAGATACTAAAGACTATGTTGAATATGCATATACCATGTTTATATGTGTACTTGAATGGCTTTTATAATTACATTGGCTCTGATTCTTCCAGTATTTGTGTACTGCTTAACTTGAGCATGGGAATCATTTTTGCCCAGTGAAGGATTATGGAAGTCCACCAAAAAAAGGGTGTAGATGTTGCACCAGTGACCATGATGAAAAACAGAAATCCTATACAAGCATACTGTTTTCTGGTTACATTGAACTAGCTTTCAAAATTCCCCCTTGTGGGGATAAACTTGGATTTGCAGAAGGCAATAAAAGATTGACATCTGTAGCTGCACATAACAGCTTTTCTGGCATGATTCATGGAAACAGGTCAGTTATGAATATGGCATGATAACAAAATCTAATCAGTATGCCCACACATAGTCATAAAATATGGGAAAATAAAGAACTTGGATTGAAAACTTTGAGCACTATTAGAAATCATACATAAATATTATATTGGTAAAAAATTCAAGTTTCTTGTCAGGTAACATACATTTAATGTTTCATTGATTTCTTCACTTCTGGAATCAAACATTTCATAAGTACTTGTGGAAAAAATGCATATATTGTGTACCCCTACTTTATTATCATGTTTAGGAAACCAGCAGATGTATTTATACATAATAAAAGTAACTACAGTATTCGTTTCAGTGAAGTTTGTGTTGCAAATAGGTATGTTGCTTTTGTCCTCCAGACGTTTGTAAACAGCTCCATCTTCAGGCATCATTCCTTATGCTAGAAAAAGAAAAAGGCAACAATTGTATCATAGCACAAACTTCCAAAGACCTGTTAGCATTTTACAATTTACACTAACTTTTTGCACTTAAACCAATGTAATGGTCTCATATAACCACTTCCCACATATATTAAGCTGAAAGAAAATCATTGGGATTGAGCTAAGCATCTAACATGAATCCTGGTAGGTCAATGGCAGAGTAGATGTATGACTGGAGTACATTTATCTATATCTAAATTAGACTGAAACTGCATTGCAACCGCTAGAATGTCTTTCTGTCAGCAGACAGACCCCAAAGTGCTCAAATCAAGTCAAATCAAGTTTTAAAATGTGTGTGTGGCTAAACAAAAATGAATGAAGTGAGAGAGACAGCACTGAGAAAATGTTAACATGCAGGAAATGAAATATCTAAAAATCTTGGAGAGGGTACGTCTCCCAAAATCAGGCCTGCAGAATGGCCTTTTGACTGTCATTCGGTGTGAGTGAAAGATGTAATTTCATATGCTGGCATGAGTGTAGATGAGGTTTTCCTTGGATACTGAAGAGAGTGTAATACTGTTGTCTGATGGGTATTTTTCTTCCCAGTGGCAGTGACTGAATAAACCAGTAAAATGGATTGATTTTTTTAATCTGAAAACACTTTGGAATATAGTTTGCCTCCAAAGTCTCCAAAAGGGATCTCTGTTTACTTAACAGGATTTTTGGTAGTGGATAATATAATCATTTCTAGAATTATAAACTAAACTGAATATATTAGTCTGTCAAAGATCAGTGTGTTTGCCATTTTAAAATACAGTCTATTGTCTTTACAATTATTTTCTATTAATCCTGCCGATCAGATCACTGTTATTCTGAAGTACTGTATGTGTGTTTGCAAATTCAATAGATCTACGTGATCTGCTCCTGTGTGTGTGTAGAGGTATACATGAAAAATCCTTCTTTTCTATACATGAAACATCCTTCTTTCTCCACCAATCAGACATAAGACAGGTAAAAAAACCTCAGTAACTGAGAACACAAAGTATAACATAAAAGATACATTCATTGCTTCTCTAAAACCACCAATCTACAAAGAAACATTTTACTTCAGTTCATAAACGTTCTAATTTCACCATCTCTATCCATATACATAGCCAGTCCTATCAAATTAATGGAATTATTTCTAATCTGAAAATAGGAAAATGTTTGTATAACTTCCTAAACAAACATGCTGTATTTCCCACACACCCCACACCTCAAAATATTGTATCTACTTTTTGTGCCAAAAGCCAAAGAAACTGTGTGTTTTATAGGAAAGTAAATACTATAGAATGTACAGGATGTGGATCCAACAATCCGTATGCAAATTTAATACATTCCTAGAGATGTCATTCCAAAACCTAGTATGGTAAAATCCGGACTCCACTGAAGCCTGTAAATTTCCATTGATTTAAATGGAGCCTGGATTTCCTTCACGAAATTTTCTTGCCATATTATAGAAATGCTAACCAAAGCAATTCAATTTTAGAGGATGAAAGTATTTCTGTAACTATATTGATGGGATAACTGAGCATTTCTTTGAAAGGTTGGGTTTGTGGTTTGATTGGTTTTTTGGTGGTTGGTTTTTATATTATTTTATTTCTTTCTACTTAGAGCCTACAGGACTTTTACCAAAGGTAATGACAGAGTCAGATTAACTTTTATTAGAAAAAATATTGGATAATTATTGGAGTTCATTGAAGTTTAGTTAAGTTAGAATATTAGAGTTTAGTTGTATTACATCAATAAGAAAACATAATTCATATTTGTTATTAGAAAAGGATACCATTAGTATGAGTTTCTGATTATACATCTAACTACCACTGAATTGTTCTTCTGGGGTGTATCCCCTGGCCTCTCCTTGACTCATCTGCGTTAATTGGGTGGGCAAACAAAAACCATTGTGGTAGAGTTGCTAAACTGGTTAGTTAATTCTGTGTAGAGTGCTTCGAATACAGTGTTGCAGATATGTGTTTTAATATTGTCAAGAAAAGAGATTGGTTCCCCAACAAAGCAGCTGTCACATACTAGAACTACTTCTGCTGTGCTACACAAATCTGTGGCCTCATGGTCATTTAGGAGGCTGTGCTCACCAGCAGAAACAACAAAGCAAGTAATTATGGCTGATAAAATGTTTTCCCATGTGAAGCCATTTCCTCAAGAAATCTTTCTTTCTGTAACAAAAAAAAAAAAAAAAAAAAAAAAAGCCAAAACCTTTTATGAGGTGATTATCTAACTCATATACAGTTTCTGTAATTTTTATATCAATGTGTCACTGAAATTATGATCCCAATCATATATTTCTAAGTAATAAAAGTTGTGGGTTGGTGAGTAAAATAAGTCTAAAATCACTCTTTCATATGTTTGAATTTTTTAAAAAAGAAAATGGAATATAACTCTTCTCTGAGCCCTTCACAATAGAAACTGGGGAAAAAAAAATCTCTGAAATAATTTTTGTCTATCTCAAACTAGTGGCTGCTAATCCTAAATCAGAATTCCATAAACAGCTACTGAAAGATTTTGACCAAAGTCAGCATAAAGCTTAAATTTATTTGAAAATCTTTAATTTAAAATATTCTGATTGAAGAAATTGCTTAGATCAAAGGGACTGGGTTGGACACAGCTCTAATTCAGATTATTTCTTTGAAGGACTCAGTTACTGAGGACCTGAAGGCTTTGACAGGAGATGTATTTGATTCTATATTTTTTCAGATATGCTTTCATAGCCTGCTGTTTTGCTTGCTTGCACCCTCTCTTCTTATTATTAATGAAGTCAGAAGTAGAAACTCCCTCAGCCATTCTGTCCATAGGCTTGCACAGCTGACAGTATTCCTTTATAAATCATCTCCCTGGTGCATGCGTTCGTTTTGGTTCCTTGTAAGGGGTTTTCCAGCCTGTCTGGTGACGCATGCCGTGTGTTGCCAAGCAATAATGGAAATGAATCCATCAACTCATGGTTGCCTTCCCAGGATAATCTGCCACCCCATCTGTGCCTTTGAATCAAACTTCTGCTATTCCAGCATCTGCCCAATGGTTATTATACAATCCATTTAATATATTCTCGAGGAGCCATAACCACCACTGTGCCTAGATGGGATACCAGTAAGGCCTCAGCAGACATGCCAGAGCAGCTTCTCCAGGGGATTGAATAGGAGCCAGATTCACCATACTCGGTTAAGTACACATTCCTTTGGTACATGTGTGGCTAATCTACTTTTAATTGAGCTCTATTGTTTTCATATATTTAGTAAACAAACGTGCATAGGTACAAAAGCTGCTGCTTGTTGACAACACAAACAGTATGCAGCTTGCTGGAGCTTTGGAGAGGCACCCTTGGCAGTAGATGTTGTAGAGTGTATTTAATGGGCAGACATATTTCTTTGTGCTTTTTGCCTTTTTCTTTTTTTTTCCTTTCCTTAACATTTCCTGGATCTTTGTGTCCCAGCAGCCTATTCTGTGTGATTATCACAGCTGAGTGTAGGTGCAAACACAATGTCCTGCTCCATGCAGAGACATCTGTGTGCCAGCATTGTTAAAGGGTATGAACTGGGTTTTGTCTAGGTTTGCTCTCACTTTCTTTGATTAATATTAAGCCTCTTTAGACTGGGATAAAAAGGCAGCATTCGGCCACTGTGATGACTCTTTTATTGCCTTACAGGGAACAGGGACATGTCATTCACTTTTCACCTGTCTTTAAAAGGTATGCTATATTTTGCTTTCCCTATTGTTATTCAATATTCAGCATATGATATTTAGAGAAACCTTGACATCCTTTGTTTGCTGTATTAAATAAATGATTGATTGCCAAAAGAATAGGGCAGCTCCAAAACAAGGTTCAAGTCATCTACTTCCCTTTTTTGAAGATGGTTTTAATTTGCTTTGTATTGCCTGCAAGGTGCTCTGGGAAGAAATGCCCACATCAGGACTAGTACCTTGTTCCTGTTGCTGAGCGATGAGAGATGTCTGGAGCAGTTGCTGGATCAGCACTTTGCTTGGCTCCATCAAATCTCCTGTGGCTACACAAGAGCCGTTCCCCTTCTTACAATGCCTGACCCTGTTCCCACTCTGTCACTGCAGGAAGGACAGGATGGATTGCTGGCAAAGACAGTGGTCTCCTCACTCCTTCCCTTGAGAGTAGTCAAAAAGTTTCTAGCGGCTGGATGATCTTTGCTAGTACACATGTCTAGATGGCAGCTCTTCTCTTGACAGGTGGTTATGTATCTGTAAGCAGCCTCATTGTGTTTAATATACCCCAGTATTAGATCCTGACTAGGGGCTCCTGCTGCAAGACAGCTCTCAGCTCATCCTCTTTGCAGTAGGGGATGCTGCATCCGTTCATCAAGATGCTGTCCTTCATCTTAGCAAAGTCTCAAAGTGACATCTAGTGGAATACCTAGTCTCTGTGGGGAAATTTAATTAAACCACAGTCCCTTTATACCAGCACAAATATTGTGAAGGAAAACAACTCAACTCCTTTGACATTTTTACAAATAGGTTCAGTGGAAACTGCTGTGTTTACTTTAACTGACATTTGTTTTTTCAGTCAATTATCCCTCAGCCTTTTTTTCTTTCATAATTTATTACATGCCGCTCAGCCATAATAATAAATACAAAGTTGTTTCCCCTTTCTGTTGTTGTCTTGCATACTATGCTATGAACAAATGAAATAAAAATGAGTGTCCCTAATCTCCCTTGCTCTTCCATCTTTGTGGTAGCCTCAAACTATTTATTATGGACCTTAGCAGCCTCATATGGAGCAGAGTTTAATCCCAAATGTGAACAGAAGATTAGTCTGCAACCCTCGTGTTTTTTCCTCATGCTTGTGTCCTGTTCCAAAATGCATGAAAGACACTAAGAGTTATTTGGGGTCTTTTTCACTTCAGTGGTCTTTTGAGCAAGCCCCTTAACCATGACTCTGAAACACATCTTTTATCCAGATGACATCTTTCTGACTTAGTTGCTCTATCTGAACTAAAAGACAAACACTCCACCTTGATATAGTTCTTTACTTCTCACATCCAGTTTTTCTTTAAGAATTATAAGTTTTTTCTTTAAGGAAATCTTTAGAACTCTCCAAAGAAAATCTACCCAAAAACTCAATTTGTAAAAGGAAGGCCCTTATAATGAGGGGGCGGAATCACAGAATGGACTTATGCGAATGTTTCCATTTTCTTCAATGCTTGGTTCGTAGCCAAAGCTGCAATGACAAATTATTTTTCTACCTCTTTAGTCAAAAGCTGTCTGAATAGAGGAGAAACATGACTTTTTTTTTTCCTTGCTGTTTAAGAATGAAAATAATATGTTTGCAAGGGTAGAACATGTTCCTCACAATTCTTAGGCATGCAGCAGCTGTGCTTTAAGTGATGTAAGAAAAAGCAGAGAAACAACAGAGTGTACTGTGCACTCATTTAATCCATCAGGTACTGTCATGTTGCTGCTTTCCTTTGTGCGCAGAAATAGTCTGATCTTTAGTTAAAAACTTTCATCAAAGCAAACCAAATATTTTACAGCCAACGATCTTCAGCTGGTCATTTTGTCTGAAAATATTTCCATTTTCTGAACAGTTATTTTTCATAAAATCCTACCAGTTGAGAGCTATTTTTCTTCCTTTATTCTTCATAAGGACCAAAAGGAGCACCTCAAGAGCTACATAAAGTTTAATATTCCATCTGGGAAGCTCATCAGCCATCCACAAAAATGAAGCTATTTAAAGTAACAGTAAATAGAGATGTGAACATTTGGAATCTGGAAAGCTGAATCCACTGGAAAGAAGTTATTTTTCAAAGTCCTTTTCAATATGGCTTTTGCCAATAATACAGTGAATCTGTGACATATCTAATGATTCTATAAAATCCTTTATGTTCAGTCAACCAAATATTGAGGCAAACAGGAGGACAAAGAAAGTGAGGAGAAAGAAAAATACATAGCAAATCAATCTAGAAATCAGCTGTATTTTGTCAGGATGTGACAGTGTTAATTTTTTAATTCCTTGTGCCTAATGCTTATGTTCATCTAGCTTAGAAATGCTTCCTTGTCATAAAATTATTTGCACAGAAATATTTAGAAAATAAAGTAAGAAGAGGAATTTCTTTGATCAGTTTGGAACTTCACAGTTCACTCATATTTTAATTGTGGTATGCTGGAAAATGCCCTTCAGATTATAACTGTCCTTGTGGGCTGTACATTTACTTTGGTTTCTGCAATAAGTTCCACAGGTGTCAATGGAAGGGGTTTGGTGTGGCTCTTAGAGGAGCTGAAATAAGGGAAAAAAAAAAAAGGAAAATCAAAACTAAAACTGAAAATGTGGTGTGGATTTACTGCACTGTCTTTCCTATGAGTTTGTTTTTCCTGGTCTGATATAAAACCTGGGTTTTACCATATATAGATGAAAAGCTTAATTTTTCTTACTCTTGACCGACTCTGGTGGGGATTCAAAGAAATCCTCTGACTTACATTAACATAAAAGCAAAGCAAAAGACTAACTGGGACATGTATAAATAAGTATGTCACACAGAACGCTTGGAGTCACACCTTTGCTAATATAAATTCCCAAACCAGCTTTTTAATTGGAGGGGGAGACAAATGGTGTGAGTGCAACGGAACACACTGGTGAATCCTGCTCAGAGAAAGAGGGGAGCAGCCCAAAGGCTAAGGTGGTCATCCAGGGTAGAATGCTGAAGTAGAGCAGTTGAAGAGAAGAAGAAAAGATCTATAGTCTACATTACTATGTTTCAGTTGACATTTAAACACCCCAAATCGGCTTCTCTTTTATTTCCCACCTTAATTTGGAAAGAAATGGGCCAGCTTTTTAAAGGTTGGTTTCATTAGAAATTAAGCATTTGAACAGCTCTAAAAATCTGACCCAAAAAGATCACCTCCATTGACATTGCAAGCACACCAAGACAGCTGAGCTATCCTACTGCAACTTTCGTGAAAAGATGAGTTCAAACTTTGAGATTGAATTGCTAATTCTGTATCAAATGATGTAAAATGATATAACCTTTTTTACAAGGTACTATTTGATAAAGATATTTTTATTAGTTTAAAGTGTAAGGTAACTTGATTAAATGTATTCATCGAGATAGGATTTTAAAATTATCATTCCACATTTCAGGTAACCTGCAGAAATAAAGGAATGAATGATCTTCACTTCAAATAGGGATGTTTATCCTAGAATAAGGGCCAAATCCTTCCAGTTCAGCCCAGGCTAGAGATTAATGACAACCTCCTGAGTATGATTCTGACCCTGGTATCAAAAAAAAAGGACAACACGAGAGAGAACTACACCTGTGCTTGTCAATAAGAAGTTTCTTTGGAGAAGTTAGACAAGCATGTGACACAGACAGTGCTGCATATAATTTCTAATTTCCTGAGAACCAGTTTACTTTTGGCCACCAGCAGGGTTTCTTTGTTTTTCATTAGCACATGGCTAAAGCTCTCTGTGTAACCATATCCAGATTGCTAATGAAAAAATATTGTCTGGAGTCACATAAGTAATCTGGAGACTGTGGGTATAATGAGGGTAGGGAGCAATGTATCAACCTGTGCACTTACTGAGAGGCTTTGTTACCCATGCCACTGCCACAAATTAGCCTATATTGTGCTGCTTATTTTGACAGATGTGTGTGAAAATCTACCTCTAGGTGGAGTTTTCATAGACTAGTGCAGACTTCAAGCCCTTTCATCTTCTTTTTTTTTTTTTGATTCAGTGCCCTATCCTGACTACTGATAATTTAATTGAATTCTAATTAACTTAATAGAAATGACAGAGACTTTTTTTGTATTCTGGGAAATGTGCTGCATCGCAACAAAATTGTTTCCATTTTTCTCATTGTACTTCAGTTGCAAATGATGCTTATGATGTACTGTAATACTTTTTGGTGAGGAATGACAGATTTTCTGAGATGGTTCTGTGCAATAAAAGCTCTATGATAAGGCAGTCTGGTCTGTGGATAGTAACAAATCTGTCATTGCTTTTACAGCCACAAAAACACAGACTCCTGCATGACTACAAAACCACTGTGGTGCAAACATAGGACAGATGCTTCTTGAAACCAGAAAAAAACTGATTCTAATGATCTGTGGCCCTCTGAACTCGCTCTCCATTTTCCCATGAAATGCCAGTAAGGCTGTAGCTGTTGAAAGATACACCATGTGCTTCTAGGGTGCTATCCTGTCTTCTTTCTTCCTCTCTGCTCTCCCGTGCATTTCAGTCAAGGTTTTATCTACAAATGCCTCCTTACAGATCAGACCTCACCTCGTTCTTATGGTGGTGTAAAGTTGATGCTCGGGGCATCAACAGGGGGAGAAGGAGCGGAAGAGGGAAGCAATTATTCTCTCCATTCATAGACACTTCCTCCTTCTCTTCCACCCCTTAGAAGTACAGGAAGTTCATCCTCAAACCATATGGTACCTAGAGATATGCTGTGAGTCTTGGGGGAATGCCAAGGGCCCAGCAGCACCCTCAGGGGCCAAGGCGGCCCTTTGCCTCACCTCCTCTCCCCAACTTTCTGTGGCACGGTTTCCTTCATGAGTTCCCTTATCACACTTCTGCCAGTGCATCTCCTTCCTGGCCTGCAACACCTGTGCTGCATTACTGTGCAGAAAACAATACCCACACTGAGACAGGCAAACTGTATTTCATTTGTCAGCCTCGCTCAGCTCCAGAAAAGCCACTGGAATTAATCCACGATGAAGCCTTTGATAGCCTGTTACTGAGAGGCTGGGTGAAGGCACTTTGGCCTTTGGATCGAGGTTTGAGCGCACCAAGTTGTGCTTGAAGTAAGCAGCAGTAATTGTTTCATTTCTGTGATGTGCTTGTTTCTCTCTAAGATCTCCATTGTTAGTGATGTAATCAAAGTCACTTGGCATGGAATTGGCGGACACACAGCGGTTTGCCTGCTTTGGCGTTTGTGATCCATTTTGTTAGCAGGACCTGCTTATAATTTGAAATATATGATTTCCTTCAAAGTGGCATAGTTTTGAAAAATAGCATGTGATGCACTAATAAATTATTCAGCCTTCTGAACTGGCTACATGAAAAGCACATTTTTCCATCTGCGTCTGGCTAGGCATTTGCAACTGTTTCTCTTGGATCTGCGCTGCAGCCCACTTAGCCATGGTTTTGTGACCTCCAGAAAGGATTAATGCAATATGTTGTGCAGGGGACTGCTAGTGAAGGTCACTTGGAAATGTGGGCTAGTGCGACACGTGGCTGCCCACACCTGCTCGGTGCTGTTAGCTGCGGGGAGCGTGTCATCCTATGTCTCCAAACTGCGGTGAGCCCAGGCACTGCAGACAAAAGGCAGAGGGTCCCACTCCTTTCTAGCCCTACTCCTGTAGTTAAGTGCTACAGTGCTTTGTGCTCCTGGGTTTGCTGGGGTCCGCAAGGGACCGTTAATAGGAGACTATCTACAGTTATTGCAATGCCACTTATGAAAATCAGGACTTGAGACCAGACCCTTAAAACTCTTTTTGTGGAGGAAAAGGAGAACCTGCTGTAATTGCTGCCAGTAGGGAGCAGTCCTTCTTGTCAAACTTATGCAAGGGGTCAGTACTACTCATTCATTAACAAAAACTCATCCTTTGTGTTTTGAGACACTTTCAGGAAGTCAGTTTACATTAGACACTACTTTTTGTTGGGAGAAAGATGAGTTCAGCTGCAGCACTCAGGACCCCAGTCTAAACCCAAGATGTTCTTCAAAAAGTGCCATAAAAATGGTGTCAGTCCAAGGGAAATGAAACCTCTTGGCAACTCAGACACCTTTTTACTTTCTCTTCTGTCTGTGAAATAGTGTTGTGCAGTCCAATCTGAAATAGCAAAACTTATGATGGAGATGTTTTTTTAAAGATTTTATTAGTTAATTATTTTCATTGTTTATGCTTTCTGCTTTCAGAGGTATATTTCATCAATCAAACAAATAGCATTTTTACATGAAATGAGTACTGGAGTAGTTTGCAACAAGATGTAGAAAGCCAGAATGACCTCTGTACCTTAAGTGTACTGACCTTCATAGGTGGTGTGCTCTGATGTTAGGCACTAGATAAATAATGATACAGACTGAAAATAGAGCTGCACAAAACATTTTGTTTGTGACAAAAGCTGCTCAGTGTGCCAGAAACATAAGCGTGATCACATTCAGCTAAAAAATATCAGGATTCGAATGCCCTGCGCCTTGATTTTGATGAAAGACTTTTGTATACCACCAAAAAGAGAAATAATCAGTACTGCCTAGGGTCTGGCATCAATCAGGCTCAGAATTATTTCCTTGCCAAGGTAAATACCTCTTCCATATCTTGGGATAAGCTGGATGGCTGATGTGTTGGTACTAGAAGAAAACAAAAATTGGGCATGTTTAGACCCAGACGAGAAGTTTGAGTCCCACGTGACAAAGAAAAAGGTGAATATTCTTGCTAACTCTGAGAAGTAAGATTTGAATCCTCATTAAAAGTAAGAAAAAAATAACAATGAGGAAAAAAGATTAGCCAGATCATGCATTCCTACCATTTTAATGTGCCATTTAGTAGATGAAGGAGTATTAACACAGTCCATGAGTAAATATAATATATTGCACTGTGACTAGACATATCAGGCACAAATTTAAATGGAGAAAGGTGAAGGAATGAGTTATCACTCTTTCTCTACCACGTGCATCATCACATTGGGGGAAATGCAGACAGCACAGTCAAGATCATGCAGTTACCTCCCAGATCAGACAACTGGTCCTCAGCACTTGCTGTCCTACAACCCTCACCTCTCTCTGTCCCAGCACCACACTGCCAAGTGTCTCCTGCTTCAGCTCCACGTCCACAGTATGGAAAGGCTTTCTCAGTCCCTCCCATAAGGGCACCCAAGTTTCAAAAAAAGCATTCAGAAAGGCAAAATTACCCAGCTACCATTAGCACTACTGTCTTTCCCTATTATGAGACCTGCCTGTCTGTAGATTGATATGCAGGATCTCACACACAGGCAGAGAACACCTTTAGCCACTGGATCATATTTTCTCCTGGACTTTCCTGCCACTCCTCCTGCTCTGCATCCACCCCTGCACAAAACACTCTGCATAGTCAAAAGTTCTTAGCCTGGCCCGCATGGACACAAGAAGCATACATTTGGGATAGAAGTGACTGAATCTAATGAGACTCAGGAGTAAAGAAAACTCATAGGATCAAGGCTGAGAAAGGGTCTTACCTCTCAGAAGCAGATACTGCCCCAATAATTTGGGGATTGGGGAACACAACTGAGTGGTGAGGCTTGCATTGCCTATATCGCATAACTCAGCCCTAGACTGTATGTCAGCAGATAGCCAAAGGATGATATTTCACAGCTCTGCAGTAGCTAGGCTGACCTTCTGCAAGGCTCTTAACCTTGAGCTAATAAGTATTGTCCTTTAAGGGGTAAAACATTTAACTGCAGCTGTTTACTATTTACACAAAGGGACTGACATGTGAGCCTTCCCGTCATGCAGTTTGGCCCATGTGAACTCTGTTCGAAAAGAAAGGAGGAAAAAAGTTCAGATTTTATTACATTTGCAACTTACAGAGGGCAGACTGTCCTCAGCTGTCGCCTGTGAGCTCTTTCTTGAGCTTTGCTCATTGTCAGAGACAATATTAATTTTTTTCAGTCATTTTCTTTTCCATTTATTGTTCAACACCAAACCATGAAAAATGAGCACTGACGTAATGATTGATCATGGAGCTGGGAGTTGAAAGTGAACACTAGAACTGTTGGGCTGTATATGAAAAGGGTTTAGGTTTTTTTCCTTTTTTTTTTAGATGATAATATATTGTTTGTGAATGGGTTATTTATTAGAGCCATGTGTAGCCTAAAAGGTTTGTAAAGATGATTACTAAAGCATATCCATATGTGGAATGTGTGTGCATATTTGTAAACTTGGCGATTCTTCCAGAATTTTTTTTTCAATGTTTGTAGAAAAAAGGTCTCTGAAATGGTGTAGGGTTATTCTTTTTCTTAATAGCAGGCAACATATTTTCAAAACTATTGTGCTTTGTACAACTTCTGCTTTAGTTCTGACAGCAGATGCATATGTACTGTTGTATACTTCTAAAATGATGAATAATCTAAATATTTGATAGTCTGGCATCAATCTTAGCAGAAAATTGCTTCTTTGCCAGCATATTGTAGCTTCCAAATACTGTGTTAGATCAGATACAGACCTAAGGCATCTGTGTTGGAAGGTACCAAAAACTGGACATGACTAAACTACTGTCAGAGATTTGAGTGCTTTATCACACTGGAAATTGTCACATTTTTTGTTAAATTTTGGAACCCTGGAGCACCAGATTTTTCTTAAAGAAACATTTGGCCAGATCACACTCCCATGAGTTCTGGAAATGGAAGTGGAAGCTCAAACAACAAACTAATCCTCTTGTTTCCTGCTCTTAACTAGTTGGCCCTGGTGGGGCTGGGAGCAGGACTTTTTCTGTCATATGCTCCAAGACACCCCAAATGTTAGCGGGAATGGGTTCTGTTGGGTCTGACGGCATTAAATCAGGCTTTTGCAAGATCTAAGCACTGTACAAAGAAGAACGTCCTGCAGCGCACCTCAGATGCAGGCTGCTATCTATTAATCTCATTTTAAAGGAAATGAGGAAAGCGGCACAGACAGGTGCTCCCTAGCAAGGCACCACAAACATAAAAGGAAACCCATGAGCTAATGCTGCAGAGAGGAAATGGGCTTGTAACTCAACCTTGACAATAGACAACCAGTGGAGAAAAACTCAGGTACTTCTGTATGCAGCTAAATTCAGGCCCAGGGCTTGGTTGGAACTCTGCAGCCTGGGGAGCTGTGCCATTATCTTCAGTGATCTCCTCCCATCTCTGTTTGGAGCTGTGCAAATGCAGTAGGCTTGTCTCTCCAAGGTGGCCATAGCAGCAGTATGCTGTCACTCTGTGAAGTCCACGTCTTGAACTTCTTAGTGAATCTTTTCCAGTACGTATGTAAATTTCAAAGTAAGAAAAGAAGAAGGTAAAAGCGAGTTGGGAAAACAGTCTCAGATCCTTTCCATGTAGTTAAGAGTTTATATTTCAGGAAATAGGGATGTGATTAAATTATACATTTATTTAAGTGCCTTGTTTTATCGAGGCATAAATATTTATTTACAATACTCCTATAAATGAAGGCAAGGATCATTTAAATTCACTTTCAGGTTGCCAGAATGCCTCACTGATTTGGACTGGAATTAAGAAAGATCAAAAAGTCATGTCACAAACCCACCAAATATACAAAATACAGGTTTACTAGAGAAAAAGATCTAGTAAACAGAGCAGTCTGAAACTAAATGAGAAACTTAAAGGGATTTGGGAAGTCAAACACTGGAAGCTATGATTTGCTTCTCATGTTAAAAATAACATCTCCTTCACATCTCCTTAGGATCAGGCTTATTTCAAACAATTCTAGTTTATGGAGACTATTCTATGGAAAAAATATTTAATATATTAATTTTCCTTTAGGCAGACATTTCAGCTGCAATAATAAACCATACCTGAATTTCATTAATAAATTAATTTTACATCAAAGCTATGGTTTATGCCCATAAAAAGTTTTGTCTTATAGCCCAATGTGGAAAAAATATTTAAAAACACAGAGGCATTTAATTCCTAAAATATGCGATAAATGTCCTTGAAAAAGGTATACAGTATGTTGTCAGTGATGGTATTATTTATCTTTGGGTAACTATTATTTTGGGGAGCAATTTAAGTATTTAAATAATTGTATATTTTTTTAGCTGCAAGTTATGGAAATATAACTAGGTTCTGATGTTTCAGTTTGGTCATAACTAGTCTCTAATTGTGTACCAACAGTTTTATGGAGGAGAGTTGCAGGGGGCAAGGGGGGAGTGGTTATGATAACTGTGGGTTAGATTGATGCCAGTTTAGAAGTCTTCAGAGCTGGCTTGTTTCATTTTGGTCAAAGATCAGCAACAGTTACACAGGGTTTAAACCATTACTGAGTACTCAAAATTTCCTACCAGATGTCTGTATGATTGTGTTTTCTAGCCTAATGTTTAACTGGGCATCTAAACAGGCCCTAGGATTCTTTACAATTTTTTGTGTTTGCAGAAATGCAAAGTAAATCCTTACTAAATTCATCAAATTAAATCCTTGATACATCCCATTGCTTGGTGTTTTGCAATGTGGAAAAATTCTGTTTCTGTCTTAGATTTTTCATCCATCACCATTTACTTTCGTAACTTTTTGCTTTGTGACTTGTCTAGGGCTTCATTAAATTCTTAGGATTCTTTAGACTCATTTATGTTAAAATTATTGCAGCTTGTCCTTTGTACACTGTGATGTGGACTTGCATAAGACATATTGGTGGCTACTATACTTAGTACTTGATCGACTGCTCCTTCCCCTGGGCTTTTGTACCTTCTGCATGAACTTTTATTACTGCCGCTTAAATTATGGCAGCCCCCTTAGTACCTAACAAATGTCTTTGTTCACTATATCTCGGTGTTCTCCCGGCTGCTGGTTACATAGTTCCCAATTTTGCCAATTATGTCAGATGCAGGTCTCACTTTAGTTTGGTTAGATGGAGCACTAAAAATTCTCTAGTATTATGTCAAGGTATTTTCCTGTCTCTTCTACAGTGTTTATTGAGTCCCCATTTTTCCTCTTGGTTAGCTGACCTTGTATGCTAGGGAATGGATGTAATAAAGATTACTTTAGAAATGTTTTCACAAATTCTGTTCGTCACCCATCCAGATTTACCATTGTTTCCAGTATGAACTCTAATCACTATATCCGTTTCTCCCTTACATACCACTTCTTCAGTACAACATGTATGATTTATTTTATTTGTTTTGCTGACAGTTAAACAGTTTTGGCATTTGAGAGAGTAAGTGTTGGCATTCCCAGCCCTGTGATCATCAAATGCAGATAAGTATTCCCCTGCAGATATTGTGTTGCAAGGAGAGTTGTTTCTTGGTACCTGAGCTGATAGGGTTGCAAATATAAATGCAACATAAATATAGGTTTTGAAAGAACAAGTGAGCAATTTCTTCCTATTTCCACTTCAAACTGTGTGTGGGAATGTCTGTACCATTATGAGTAGCTTTTTCACAACAAATACCAGAGTTTTTTTTAGACAGAAGTGGTATCAGGTAAAAAAGATCATTGGGTAGTGTCGTAATTGAAGAGTGCTTTCTAAAGCATCATAATCAACATTTCTTAGAAGAATGTGACATTATTATAAAGTCACCTTTTGGTATCTACTGTATTACTGGTAGGCTGCCTGTCCTCTTGCTGTGTTAGTCCTTTTTTTGCAGAACTGCATCTTCAGCAGAGTAACAAACACCAAAAGCAATGAAATTCAAAACACATGAGATACAAAGGTCTTCCCAGTGAGTTGCTTTACTTTCAGTGTCTACAGTCCTGTATCTGAACCAAAGTTATGTGGCCAGGCTCTTGTCCATATATTGGACTGATGAGGACAGGTCACTGCAGAAACTAAAAAGCTTGCAGTTTTTAATTCCTGGTTACTACATTGTGATTATTTGCTCTGGTTGAGGGTTTTTTGTGGTCTTAGTAGTCAGTGTAGGTCTTGGTTGGCTGAATATTAATGGCATAATTTTAGGGCCACTGTAGGGCTGTGGATAAGAGGGAGTGAGACAGAGGAAAGAAGGAATCATTCTAAGCCTGTAAGGGATGCATAGTCAACCAAAAGGTGAGGAGAAAGGAGTGAACTATTTGCTAATGTCTAAAAATAAACATTTGGATGAAAGCAGAGGAGGATAGTAAGCTTCCCCAAAGTGTGAGATCACATCAATGGTTTGATTAACAGTGCACTTTGCATCTTTAGTGATGGACTGTTTTGCAGTTGTCAAGTAACCACAGAGTGTGAACTCACACTTGAGCTGTGCCACACTATTCTAGACACCAGTATGGGCAACACTCATTTAATTTAATTTAATGCAACAAATCATATGGATAAAATGAACATGTCACCATCCTTCCTGAGAGGCAAAATATTATTGACCCTCTTACTTTCTTTCACATACTCCAGTGCTAGTCCAAACTCCTCTT
Organism: Chiroxiphia lanceolata; assembly: GCF_009829145.1. Taxonomy (NCBI): domain Eukaryota; kingdom Metazoa; phylum Chordata; class Aves; order Passeriformes; family Pipridae; genus Chiroxiphia; species Chiroxiphia lanceolata. The sequence continues at coordinate 47,822,301 of NC_045640.1, read as the reverse complement.
CTCCACTTCTCGAGCAATAATTATCAAATTGTAGATAAGGGAAAGAGTGTATCAGGCCCGAGCATACTTCATATATTTTGTGCAAATGCTGGAGGGAAAACTAGAGAACACCTGAATGACTGTTTTATTACTGAACAGGACTCTTTGTCTAACCTGTCAACTACCTGGCTGGGAATCTCTGATTTTGACACAATAACAAGAGAACCAGTTTTACAAATTAATGTTCAGATGCTGACAAAGCAAGTCCCAACTCATATGCTCCAAATGTCACCTTTCTGTTTAATAAGGTGCAATTTAGATGCCAGTTCAGTCGATGTTTCACCCCTTGCTTTTTCACTTCCAGTTAAGCATGCCAGCGGGTTGAGATGTACATACCCTGCAGCTGTGGCAGTCTTCCCAGATAATAGCACAGAAGGGATTAACCACAAACACATTTTCAAATAATTCCTCCCCTTGGTTGGTTAATTTTCCATTTAAAGTTCTCATTTTATTAATTTGACTCGCTCACCTGGTTTAACACTGCAGTAAGACATAAAACTGGCTCTTCTGGGAAGTGTGATAATATAGGTCTCACCATTGCAACAGTATCCCAAGTTACATTTCCCCAGGCTCTGTCCCTTCATTTTCAGGAAGTCAGACAACAAAACTGCAGCTCTTTTCTTCTAAGCCTGAGGAGCCCTATGCATGTGTCAGTTGTCTCCATATTGCTCCATTTAAGTCTAGCATTTGTACAAATAGCATTTGTAGTCTTCTCCAGAAAAATTATCTTACTTGTTCTGTCTGAGGCACCTTTTATGGCCATGGTTAGAATAGGTGTGCATGTGCAATCTCTGCAATTTTAACTGTCAAAGAAGAGAGTTGTTGGATGTGGGCCCAGCTTTAGAAAAATTAGCTCTTCAGTAATTTGTGGTTGCTTATGAAGGTTTGACAGTTCTGCAGCCAGAGGCCAGATTGTGGCCACTGTACACAAAGATGAATGATGCAAGAACCCTCCATCACCCCTGCCTGAGGCACTGAACAGTACCTCCATACAATGGCAGTCCTCAAGATCCTTGAAATCAGGCAGCACTCCTCCCTTAAGGCATCAATTCTTTATCAGCAAAACAGGTGAAGGTATAGAGGAACCAAGAAAAATGTGGGAAAAGCTAATGGTGCTGAACATAGGGTCAGTTTCTTTGCTACCAAACGAAACAGGTCAAGAAGGAGGAGACAGTAACAGCAGCTTGAGTCAGTGACTAGAGTCCAGACAACAAAGAGGCACAAGAAGAAGGTGACAGGTGAGGGACGCTAGCAAAAATTGTGTCAAGAAAGGACCAAAATGTCAGCATGGACAGTGGGGAGGCACACCAGCCATCTAAGAGACAAAGAAGGGCTGTTTAGTGGAGTAGGAGAGGAAATCCCAGCCCTTTGAGAATGACAGACTCTTGGTGACAGAAGCACTTTTCCTGAGGAATTAGTTGATCAATTAGGTAGCTTTACTGCAGCTTTTCTATAGATGGATGAAGCACTAACCCAAGGTAAATCAATTGCTGACAGAATCCGTGCCTTTCCTTAGATATTGGCACACATAGCTGTGCCTCGACAGGGAAAGAAACTTTGTCAGCATTTGGATGAAGTCAGTGGCCACCTGTTTCTCTGAGACCTTTCTTTGTTTCAAATATGGCCTTATGCAGTTTTATTCCATCTCTCAAACTTTATTCCTTGCTGTTCCACTGGCCTGCTGTTTGGTCTTGGACACTCTTTTTTAATATAAATACCTCAGTTTGTACATCTTTACATTAAGCCTAAAACAACTTGTCCAAGGATGCTCTATCCACTAATATGTGGGAGCTCTGAATTTAGAAGAGAGAAAACATTTTAATTATACTAAGTTACCTTTATAACAATAAAAACATTCTTCTAATGCATTTTCTTTCCATTTGAAATCCATTTTAACAAGTGTTGCATACAATTCATTAGATGTGAGTTGTCACTTATCTACCTTATTGTAGTTTTTCCTCTATTTGACTGCAGAACAATTTGAATAGAATCCAGAGAATATGAAACATGTGGCTTATCTGTCTCTGATATTGAACAGCCACATTACAGGAGTTGTGCCTAGCCAACTAGGAGATGTCTATAAAGCTGACAGGTCCTGACTTTTTGGAAAACAAGCTTTGCATATCTGACAGTAAAATCTCTGGCTTTTACACCCAAAATTGAGAAGCACACTGAATGTCTGAGAAGCATATGTTCCAAATCAGCTGTCATTAAGTGACCAAGCAAATGCATGGAACAACTTAGACATTCTTCGCACTTTGCAAATGCATATACACTTTCTCTTACTTTTAAGTTTTTCCTTTACACTCATGTTCAAATGGAAACCTCTCCAAAAGCCAGGTAATGTGGTGCACAATGGGAAAATAGCACTGGGAGTGATTGATTGCAAAAAATGGAAGATGTATTGTGTAATCATATGCCGGGAGAAGGAGCAGGCAACATGACTTGGTTTCCATTTCAAATAGACAGTGGAACAGTCAAGAAACTGCCAAAGTAAATGAATTCAGCATGGTTGGAACACCAGCACATTGCTGCTTCAGAGAAGGTTTCTGTCACAGCATCAGTAGTGAAAGACACAGATCTTCTGTTTTATTTTTCACTTCCTGAGCCACACTCTGCTCTCTGTTATTGTAACTGACATCTGGAGGAACACCGGTGAGTTCACTCAAATTAGTCATAGTTTAAATTATTGTAAACCAGATCATATTCCTGCCCACTGTCCTTGAACCCCTGAGATATGCAAAATGTGTGATGGACTCTTTCTCATGGGGATTTACACTGATTTAACTGCTCCTGGCAGCTTCTTTACTACATTATAAGCTTTAGGGGAGAAGGAAAAAAAATCTTCTAACTTTGAAAAAGTGATAGAAATAAAGAAGAATTAGTAGCTTTTCATGGAACTTGCAAGAGGTCCCAAGGCCATATCAGAGCACATTATTTAAATTCTTTAACTTTCACCAGCAGAGCAGAACTTCTCTTCCAACATGTCTGAATCTGCATTTGATCTTGTAATTTGAGATATGTTAAATGAGAGGTTATCATGCTCCTTTACTTTGAAATCTGTCACAGTGCATTTTGTAAAAGGCTTTGACTTTGCATAAGCTGAATATAAACATCACAACACACACACCCTTGACTTGCACCAAACACTATATCTTTGCAAACTTCAACAGTGTTGTGCAGGTGTGTGAGCAAGGATTTACCAACACACCAGGTTATGCACAGCTTGTATCAGAAGGACAGAGTGCTCAAACAGTATCACAGTCTAATACCTAACATGCTTTATGTGAAAGCAGGGCACTCCTTCATTAGCTGAAGGTCACAGATTATAATAATGCTTGGCACTTACAATCCAGAAGGTGTTGTACTCCATCTAATTAAAATTGGCAGATATGTAGGCTTTTATGCATAGGGAAAATAAAGTAGAGATTTCCCTAAAGGCATAGAGAGAAGAGAAAAGAAGTCATAAGCACAGAATCCTAATTCTAATTCAGTTGCTGGGTACCAGTGCTTCCTCAGATTCCTGACCCCACTTTCTAATAATAAGGGAAGAATTGGAATTTCATTCAAAAAAAAAAAAAGATAAAGTGAGGAATAAGTAACAAGTCTATCATTTATGCTAAGCCATGGCACAATATTTTGAATAACAAAGTTTTTTTCCAGGAGTATGAGTAGAAGAGCAAAGCATAACACCCACTGGTGTTAGAATTTACAGGATTATTGCAAGCCCGAAATCATCCCTTATTTCTCTTACTACTTCACATCTTATTTTCCAGAGCAAAATCTTAGAGTATCAGTGGAAGCTTTAAAGAACTTGATGCATTTGAGAACATCTCACACATTCATCTTATAAAGACTTTGCATGTAAGTGCATTTATTAAGCTGGACACCATAATATTACTCTTTAGCTTATATTAACCGTGTAAGCAGAAGGGAAACCCAATCTGACCAATTCTATTTTTATATTTTAAGAGTTTTTGTTCTTTTTTCTAGTTACTAATAGATGCATACTTCATAATGAGATATCCAGTTCTCCAATAATCACATTTGCATGAAGCTCACTTCAGCTGGGAGTACAGCTATCTGTAATTCTTCACACTGGACTATGTGATGGGAGAGGTGTCCACAAAAGTCATCTCTCTTGGTGCTCTCCATCCTCATTTGAGGTTGGCTGTAAGTAAGAATGTATGTTAAGGCCTATGCATCTTATTAATCAATAAAGAGAGAGGCTGTAAAGTACAAAGTACATGCAGTTCATTGGCTGTATCTTGCAGCTTATAAAGTGTCCTTCCCTGATATCCTGCATGGCAACAGCATTAACTAGAAATGTTTAAGTAACCACATGTATTTTAAAGTGTCTGCTCTACTGCTAAACTGAACACATGTACAACTCTTCAAAAGAAGTTTCTCCGTCTCGTTCTACATTAGCCTAGAGAATGTCTTAACACTTAATAAATACTATCAACTTTTCAAACCATACTTTGCACTCTTAAACACTGTGCAAGCACTGTGTAGCAACATCTGAAAAATAAGCAGAGATCAACATTCAGTAAAGTGCATTACATATGCCTCTTTATCCTTATTCAGTGGCTATAATTTCAATCCTTCAGAGCAGACAGAACGGGCTGCCACCACCTCTGTGTTATTTTGTTGCTACTGTCTTGATTTTTTTATTCAAACTGGAGCAGTCAAGAAGGTCATTATTAATAAAAGCAACAGTTATGGACAAGGTGAATTGTATTGAATAATTAATTTCTCAAGAAAGCAGGATGTTCTCTCACAGTGTCTTGTATTTCTCATTGTTTTTAAAACAGATCAATACACTGGAATAACTTTTCTTAATAGGCTACATTTGCTTTTGATAAATTGAAAACGGAGAAAATGATAGTGTAGAAAGTTGAGAAGTTTTTCTCCTCAGAGCACTAGCCAGAGAACAGTGTGGAAGACATTTTCTGGAGTTGAATAAACAAGCTCAGTTATTTATACTGAAAAATTCCAAAGATTAGGCTTCTGCTTTTTAATGTCTCAGCCCTAAAAGGTATGTGATGTATGTGTTCAGTTTGTTCCTTTTTACATTTGCCCTTAAAGCGCAGAGTCCACTGATAGCCATTTAGAAAGCACCTAGGACTTGAGTGCCATGTGTTTAAGCAAAGCTAATAAGAGAGAGATTTTTAGATATAAGGACTAGTGTTTAAAACAACCTCATGAAATTGCTGGTTTCTATACACTGCCAAGAATAAACCTGGGGTGGGAGGGGAGCAGAGAAGCTTCAGAGGAAGCCTTAAAGAAATGAGCCATAGCCAATGCTGTCATCTGTGACGATGAGACTCAGACTGGCAGTTTAGTCAGCGTTAAGCTAATATCTGGAATTCAGACACCCCTGAACACAAATCCTTAATGCCAGGGAGCTCTGTAGCTGACTGGCACTTCAGCCAGCAGTACAGACATGGAATGGCTGGCCATCCTGCTGTGGATGCCATGTTCAGCCTTTGGAGGGAGTAAGGGCTCGAATGTGCATAGAGATAACAACTATTTGCTTGTTTCGTCCTGTCACATGGGATGGTCAGAATCACATTTGTCCTTCCCTAACAGTGGATTCACACATATTTTTTCATACATCTTAGTCCTGCAGGGAGTCATCTTTGCTGCTGAACAAGGCAGGATACTGCAAAATTATTCAGTATTCCAGAGAGATGTTTAAAATGTAAGCCACCAGGTTTAATGAGGGGAGAGGTCTTTTCCAGCACGTACCAGGGCACTAGAACTTTTTCTTTACTTTCTCTGAAGCAATACAATCTTGCTTAGCTTTGCAAAAGACCTTTTCGGCAAGGGTTGCGTGTAACGCCAGAGTTTCTGGAGATGAGTGCAGTGCCAAATTTGACCCACTGCTTTGATTGGAGTGCAGTATTCATGGAGACTGAGGATGCCTGAAATGCCTGAAGATGTAGTTATCTTCTGTGTTACTATCTGAATTGGACTACCAAAGTCATGAAATTGAGGGTGTGAGTTCAGTGAGACTTGCCAGAGCCTTTATCAGCTGCTGAGGAACAGAGTTCCAGTGGGATTGATGGGAATTGTAGGGTCTCAGGAAATAGATCTACGTCCCTTTAGGAATAACTATTGTTCCATTATTGATACAGCTTTCAGAAATTTAGACTATATTTGCACCCTTTTTTTTTAATCCAAACTACAGTGAGAGCCTTGGTCTGGAGCACTTCAATGGCATGAGAAGCTGGCAAGAACTGGTGGTCTGGGGTGCAAATTTGCACTATTAACCTCTGACTCCCATTAGTTCCCAAGAAATGCCTAGTGATCAGTGTTGCTTAATCAATTTGTAGTGAACTGACAGGAAGATGTGGACCTGGTGTCTCCTAATTGTGTTACTTTCTAAATTGTGTCCTTTAAAAACCTTATTCATGTTATTCTTTAGACTTTTGACCTTCCATTCATCTTTCTTCTGCCATACAACAGATGGACTTGAATCTAGCATGAATGATGACAAGTCTTCATCTAGTAGGAGCTCTCATCAGCATTGCTCCTGCTTGTTCTGCCTTGTTAATACCCTGTTTCAATAGAAATGAGAAAAATGCCTTTATCCTCATTTCTCTGTGAAATACCATGTATTTGGAAGATAAGCCTAGACCTTCATGCTAATCATAAATCAATTATGTTTATCCTAAACCTAGAAAGCATGAAAATACCTTCTTTCCTTATTGCAAAATCCAGTAGGATATTCACAGTAATTATGGCACTTTTTGTACAAATCATAAGCTCATATCATAATCATTAGAGCTACAACTGAGTAGTTGCCTATCTTAGAATATTTGAAATGTCTGTTTCAATTGCAGTGGACGTTTGGGAATTTATTTGTTTTTAACAGCTGAAGAAAATCCTTTCATAAACTAGTTTTCCCCTTTTTATTCCTCATGTAGCCTTTTTAGTTTAGTGAAGAAAATGAGAAGGGAACTATGAGGTTAAGCCTGTAAAATACTATCTGTGCCCAGTACCATTGACCATTGATTTGGCTGATAAGCACCCTGCAAGATTGCTCCTTACACCCTGAGTCTGTAAATAGATTATGTCAGTCAAGCTGTCCCCACTGTTTGTTATTACTATCACTTGAACCATCCAATGTGTTTATCAGATGGAAACCTCTCAGTGTTAAGGGATGTACAAGGACAGTATTAACGTCACAAACGGTGGGAAGAAAGAAATATTCTTAATTCTGCTATATGCATAAGTAGCTGTGATACAGAGAAAGTAAAGATAATTCATTGTCTTCATGCTCCTAATTTTTTGCAGTTGGGTTTTTGGAGGGTGGTTTTTTTGTTTGTTTGTTGGGTGGGTTTGGTGTCAGAGGGTGATATTTACAGTTCTGATCCCACCTGGTACACAGAGGTTCCAGATTATAGGAAAAATGGATTAATCCACAGTCTGTGGCTTGCACATACTATTCTGTTCCCAACCATGTCTAAAAACTGGCTAGGTTCATCGTGGGCTCTCAAATCCCTTAAACCAGTTTACCCCATGTAATACTAAGGTTCTGGGCTTGGCTCACATTGTGACTAGCAGTGCCAGAGAATAAATTCTCTGCACCTTCCCTCACAGTTCACTTGACAAAATATCAAATAAGCACACTTCTGCTTAAGAGAGTGCACATTTAATTGTCAATGTCTAGAACTCAACCACCAGAAATATCCCATTATTCTGTGTTCGTTATTAAATAAGTGCCATGGACTCATTTCTCCTGCTGGTCTCGGACTCTGTGGAATGTAAGCATGATCTTATGGTCAGGCCCTGCTGCCCTTTCCACATTAAGTACTAAACTGTCAGAATGAGTGGAAACAGGTGTATGCATAGAAAGAAAGATGGCTATATCTGAAAGAGCGATTTTGATTGTTGCAGCCATGGTTGAAATTAAATCTGGCTGAGAAGTGCAACCAAAATTTTTCAGGCTCTTTTGTGCACCTTCATGACTAATGACCATTGTGCCAGCAAGCATGTTAATAAAAGGGCACTTCAGAAATTCTCCCTTCGTGGCAGTGCCCATTTCAGTTGCACATTATTACTTTCTGAAGCCTCTGAAATATTTTGGCTTTGTTATGTCAAAACTTCCTAATGAGTAGGTCAAAAGATTCAAATATACGTTTTGTATTTCTTTCACTTCTGTAAAAATAGGTGTCTAAAATCAGTCCCAGTGAGTTTGCATGTAATTGCCAGTGCTGGAAAACAGACACCTGAAATATTCCATTGTTTCTCATGCACTGTGAGATAGGCGGGGAGGTATCTGCTCTGCCTGGCTCAGGCACTCTAAGTGTAAAGTGCACTTTGAGATTACGTGCTCTTCCCAAAGGCTGAGGCTATTATGGCATCATGCATAAAAGCAGCTGCTATTTGTCAAAGTGAAAGTATGATAATTAATTTTATAGGATATATAGCGTAATGAAGAATTGAATCTCTACAAAAGGGTTTAAATTGACAGCCTTTTGTTATCATTTTGATGGGGAAAGGGGGACATCTGGTGGGAGGTCTTCGTAAAAATTGAACAAGGCAATTTCCTATTTGCAGCAGGGTACAAATCCCTAGGGAAGTAGTATATTCTCAGTAACCTTTAGATTTTGCGTAATTTCTGACTAAGAGGGTTGATTAATTAATGTGTATCAAAACAACAAAACAGAATATTTTGCAGTGGTGCATACTGTAAAGCCCTCACATCCCTTTTATTCAGTTCACAAAGTATAGCTAAACCTGGATGAATGCCCGGTACCCTCTTGTAATGAGATTTTTACAAAAGGTCTGGAAGAAAAGTGGTGGGATGAAGACTCATCCAGAAAAAACACTTAATACTTTTTGCTCAGGATTACAAAATAAATATTAGAAATCTGCCAGCATTGCCTGAGTACATAAGAAAGCAAGACGTTCTGGCATTACTAAGCCTTAAGCAGACATCTTCTGAAGGATTATAACCTGCTTAATCAAGCCTTGGGAATGCAACAAGGCAGGAGGCAAAACATACAGCAATACTTGAGCATGACACTTAAAAATAAATTGCAGCAGATTAAAGGAAGATGTAAAAATATGGCACATCCCAGGATACAATGCCCAGTATACTTTGGCCTATCATGTAAATAATAAATAATCATTGCCTTTATTGATAAAGAAGAGGACAACTACAAATCTTTGTTGTTTACACGTTCTCTGATCCTTTCCTGGCAACAGTCAATCTGGAATAAGCAGCTCTGCTCCTTCTGCTGCCATTTCATAGCTTCTGTCCCATGTTGTGAATGATCCCCTTAAAAAAGCATCCTACAGGGAGGCAGCTCTGGGGTCCCAGAAGCCACAGGGAGAGACCTTCAGTCTTGCTGTGGGAGAGGCAGTGCTGGAAAATCATTCCCTGTACAAGCAGTGCTGCACAGGGCTTTGAGAAGACAGCCAGCATGATGTGAGACCTTACCATGGCTGCTCACTCTGTCAGGCCATCTTGCATTGTAGCTGAGCTATCTCACCCACTGTAAACTGGGTGTAGTTAATTTCCCAGGAATTCTGTGGAAACATAGAATATGGTACATTTCTTTTCACCAAAGTCAGCATGAGATCTGTTGCAAGCTGAGACTTGAAGTAAATGTATTTCTTTTTCCCCTACTCCACTACCATATTTCACTTCTTTGTCTAAATCATTCCATATTCTGGGTCCCATGGCAACATAGTACACTTTTAGCCCATCACTGCTACAAATTTAGATTTTTTTTTAATATTTCTCTGTTCTTACTAAAACATTGTCTTTGAGCGCATTCCAGATTTATCTGCAGTCTTTAAAGTGCAGTAAGAGACTATCAGTGTATCTAATTTATGCCTGCATTTGTATTTAAGTTATCATTAGCATAAGGTATTAAATCAGATTATGATTAACTTGCTTTTGCAAAGCTATAGCAGAACTTTTTGCGACAAAATGTATCTTACTGCTATCTGAAAAATTATTTCCATATAAAGTGTGTTTATGTAATGTGATGAGCTGTTATGTAGTTCCTTTAAATTTATGAAAAGACTCAGAAACTGCTTGGCAAGAATACTCGAAATGACAATATATATCATAAATGCCTTTCATACTATAGAAAGAACAGCATGCAAAAAGAACAACTAAAAAAGTTTACCGTATTCACTTATGCTCTGAATATAATATAAGCCAAGCTGACCTCATTTTATATGAGGCCCTTTTTTACTCAAATATATCACTAAGCTTTATTTTATCTGTTGTATTTTCATCATTTTTGGCCAAATCTGAAGTGCAAGCATTCAGCTTGCCTGACAGAGAGGAATTCTAAGCTGCCTGATAGAGAGGAATTTAAAAATGGAACAAGGTTCAGAACTGACTCCTGTGATGGCTACATAACTTATTTTAAAAGATAGGCTTCTGAGCTAGCACAAAGATGCAATGCTAATATTGTGGTCCTATACAGAATACACATTTTAATTGTTTGGAGTTCTACCACAAGTGGAGTTTCAATTCTCTCTCTCAAAAATTACTGATGTCATAGTTTATTAATTTTGGGGATCACTCTGAGTAGTTTAGTTTTGAAACATGCTATAACTTCCAAGTTAAACCATTAGGAAAATTATTAGAGCTAAGTGCCCTTTTACTGTCAAACAACGAAGAATAAGATTTCTTGCACTAAATCTTCAATTCCCATTGGTTCCCGTAGGGTTTTGTAGCAGTGATGCAAAGTCATTTTTAAAGACAAGGTCTCACAGCTGATGGTGGACAACAAAGCACCTCTGTGAAGCACCATTACTTGACAGTTATTGCACTGATCACTCTTCAGAGGGGTCCTAGTTGAGTGACTAACTTTTCCATTTAGAGATACGCCCAAACCAAGATTCTGGATTTGAATGACTATTAAGCAGAGAATAAAGTTTTAGCATTGAATCTAAATTTGCTTCTGCATTTAATAGGTGACAAAGGGAATGGTAGGTCATCTGTGCCATTTTTGAGAAAATCTCCATGAGATTGTTCTCAAGGGAAGTGTACAACTAAATTTTCAAAAGAATTGACGTGTTCAATTGCCTGTAATCACAGAGTTTAGCATATTCAGAAAGGTAATCGAATTTCAGCATCAGCCTGGTATGTTCTTCTGTTTCTATACCATATTAGTCTGATGGGATTTTCAGCTTTTCTGTGGGGCATTTATTATTTACTATTTGCTAGTGAAAAATACCAGCTTTGATGGAAATATCATCTGATATCTTGTGGTAGATACTGTCTTCTTGAGAGCCACAGTAACTTAACAGCCAGGGTAAGTGCTTGCACTACCAAAAGTCCAGCTGGAAGGTCCAGCTTGGCAAGGTGTGCAAACAGCATCATCCCTGAGGCTTGCTGGGAGTTTTCTTACAGAGACCAAAAATTAAAGGTTTGCATGACTCTTTGTGTATGCATGAACATACTTATTATTTTAAATACCTTCAGATTATTTTTGTGGAAATTAATCCATCTGTAAACCTGTTCTTTGTCTGAGTTGTGCAATTTTAATTGTCCCAGACTGTTCTATGAAATAAACAGGTGGCTGAGATGTGGTTGCATTAGGAAAAATCAGGTCCCTTGTGGTAATAGATTGCAGCAATCTCCAGCACAAAAAATAAGTGACAAGTGTTTGCAATAGGAAATTTATGGACACGTAGAAAAGATATTGTCAGCGATTTGGGTTAAAATGATACTAGAGTTAATGCTTATTAACAGTGAAATGTTAATGCTCAGGAACAGTGAAATAAAGAAGATATGTCTATTTTTTTAATTAAGATTATATGTCAAATCTTGTAGAAACAAATCCAAACTGCATTGAACTCTACAAACAGAATCCAAGCCCGATTAATTTTGTATCGTTGCTTACAAACATCATACACAACTGGACTTTCTGTAGCAGAGTGGCTCCCCAGTGTAAGTCGGTTGAGAACAACTTACATGACCTGTGTGCAACATATAGACAGCCGAAGGTGTGCAATGCATGCGTACATAGTTTTCATTATGAACTGTGCGTAGGAGTCTTCCATCTTCCTGGAAGATTAACTATTTTTCTTTGGCTCTAGAGAGGTAAAAGATACACTGTGGGAGAATTCAAAAAAGGAAGCATTCATTTGAATTGAAAACACAGACAGGGAAGTACATGACATCTATAGAACAAGAGTTTATTTCCAAGGGATTAGCTGATGAGATTTTTAGGAATAAATACAATGTACATTAGGTTTAGGAAAGGCTTTTCCCTAGATTACTATAAGAACATTATGCCATTGATTTCTGACACTGGATTTGTAAACTTAAAATGTAGTGCTGAATCAGTAAGCACAGCTTTCATGGAACTTAAAAGTCATCTCATGCAGTAATTGTTTCAGCTGTAACTCTGACACCAGCAGAAGTGTGGGAACTTTGATTTTTGTTTTAATTGTATGAGGATTGGGCTGAATTTATTAATTTCAATGTAATTCCATTGAATTAATGAAGCTACACTAGAAGAAAATTCTTTTCTGGTCTGATTTTCAGCTGGGTTTTTCTCCTTATATATTTTTACCCAAAGATAATCGTGGATGGCTGTACTGGTTGCATCTGTAAATGCTCATGCTAATTTAACACCTGTATCATCACCTTGTTTAGGTGATCAAAATATTTATAGACAGGAAGAGAACTCAAATACCTTGGAGATAGCCCTATGGTCATCGTTTGTCAGAAAATAGGATTGACGCGTAAGATTCTTTGTGAGAGTGCTGGCACGAGTGCTTATGAAAATATCACTGAAACTTGTTCTTGATTAAAACTGGAATAATATTTTGCAAACAAGTCTGCTTGACACATTTTAAGCTCTCCTACTTGGCAGGACAGGAACCCTCCCTGCTTGGTCTTTGTTCAATTTTTTTGCATTTTAAAGAAAAGAACAGTTTCTACATCTTAGAACAGTCATTTCTACATCTTGTGTGGAAGTAGCAGTAACAATTCAATTATTTTTAGTAATACTAACAGCTAGGAAGATGCAGGAATGATATACTGATACTGAAAACTCTCTAAGATGATTCTGCTTAGAGAGTGGATAGCGGAAAGATAAGGTCAAAGTACACACACAGTTCTCTTCCTTCATAGAAAAGCTAAACACTCACTAGCCTGTTTGTTGGGTTTATCTTGTATTGGAAGAATATCAAAGAAAATGTGCTGTTTAAAATCTTTGCACTGATTCAGTGAAACAAAAGCCTGATGTTTCCTGATGCTGCAAAGTCTTCACTATTGTGAAGATAGAGTTGACCTTCGGTAAGCCAGAATCTGATCTTTCATCATTTATTGAAATATTTCTGCTTCTTTCATCGTTTCTTCTTCTTCTTCTTCCTTCTCCTTTTCCTTTGTCCATTGGAGAAACAGATATCAATCTATATTTCTACATATGTACCTGAGCCAGCTGAGAAGGCCAGTGGTATCCTGGGGTGCACTAGGAAGAGCATTGCCAGCAGGTCAAGGGAGGTGATCCTGCCTCTCTACTCAGCCCTAGTGAGGCCACATCTAGAGTGCTGTGTCCAGTTCTGGGCTCCTCAGTACAAGAGAAACATGGAGATCCTGGAGTGGGTCCAGTGGAGGACTTACGAAGATGATGAGGGGACTGGAGCATCTCTCTTATGAGTGAAGGCTGAGGGAGCTGGGCTTGTTCAGCCGTGAGAAGAGATGACTGAGAGGGGACTTCATTAATGTCTGTAAGTATCTGGAGGGAGAGTGTCAAGAGGATGGAGCCAGGCTCTTCTTGGTGGTGCCAAGCAGTAGGACCAGAGGCAACAGGAATAAACTGATGCACAGGAAGTTCCACTTGATATGAGAAAGAGTTTCATTACTGGGCAGGTGACCAAGCACTGGAACAGATTGCCCAGTGAGGTTGTGGAGTCTCCCTCACTGGAGGTACTCAAGAATCTTCTGAGTGCAACCCTGTGCAATGTACTCTAGGATGACCCTGCTTGAGCAGGGGGGTTGGACCAGATGACCCCCTGTGGTTTCCTTCCAAATTTAAACATTCTGTGATCCTGTGATAGGTGTTTAAATCTATGTATAAACATATCTATGTATAAATAACCTTGCAAAAGAAAACCATCATCAGTAACTAAAATTCAGTTCTCTGCATCAACTCTACTGAGTACCCACCAGGAATGAGAGAACCCAAAAGTGTAGAAGAATTCACAGACTCTTTGAAGGCAACGCAGGCAAAGCAGGCCAAGTGCTATCCCAGGCCCAGCTCCCAGGATACAGACAGAGAAGATGCTGGAGTGCCTGGCCCTTTCTCAAGATGCCACCAATGCTCTGAGTCATTCTGACTTACCCCTACATTGTTAGGAAATATTTATATTTTAGTAGTGCACAGGAGCACAACTCGAGATAAAGCCCTACTGTGCAAGACTCTAAGGCAAACTTAGTAATAGCATACCGACTGCTTAGGAAAACTCACATCAATTTAGAGAGCCCTCAGGAAAGTCACTCCTGTAACAGAAATTACTCATCCTCTGAACACCAAATGCTCCGTTAAGCTCTGAGATGTGCAGTAAGACACAGTAATCGCATTTTGCCCTGAAGCGTTTGGGAGTTAATAATTCTTGTAGAGAAAATCCACCTCATTCAATTCTCAGAGGAACTCTCTGTCCACACAGCCATCAGATCAGTCCAGTTTTCATCTAGAGATGTTGCTTCAAAGGGACAGCAAGTATTTCATGCTGTATCCTGGAATGTAATTCTGCATCACTAACTCATAAAATGATAATAATAAACAGTGACATAAGTGACAAGGACTACAACAGCGATGGATAATATTTGGCCAATACAAACTGATAAGCATGTGGGGGGTAACAGAAATGTTAGCTGGTAGCTCAGGTGCACACTGCTTTACATGTACACAATTCTGGGTCCCATTTCTGACACTCTCAGCTGCCCCCCAAGAGAACTGGGAACCAGGCACCAGCTGGGGGCCACTCACATCTCCCATTTCACTCATGCTGGAAACATGAAGTGCTTTCTCTCACATCCATGCCTCTGAAACGGTACCAGCCTACTTGAAGGAAAATGGAAATCAGGCTTTCACTGTCCCTGTAGCTCAGTTCCTTCTCTTTTAAAATATTGTGAAGGTATATTTATTTAGTATTGTTTTACAGTTCAGGTGCCTTAGTGACACAGGCCTTTTACACAAATATTTGGAAGCTGTTCTTATGCAAGCTTTTAAAATTTAACTTCTCTGGAGTAGTCCAGGGGTCTAGACAGATTTATTTCCTTCACATATGCTTTCTTTCTCTCTCTTTCTCTGTTCGTACCCCCTTCCCATGTTCTGTAAAACATATTAACTTCTTTATCCTGAAAGGTATTTACTTTCAACTTTTTCAACAGACGGCCCCTAAACTCCATAGCTACATGAATTAAACATCATCCATCCAGTCTTTGGAGCTGCAAATGTTGCTATGCCGCCTTGATTCTGTAAGCGGTTGCAAAAAGGAGTTTTCCCTCTTTTTCAGTGACTCATTAGGCATTATTCTGTATGAAATATGTCTATCCACTGATTTGCATGTTTTATCAATAGTTATAAATATGCTGAATAGGTACAAGCCAATCAAATAAATAAATACAGCTGATTGCTGGCTCTTGAATGAAGCAAAAGACAACTGTAATCAACCACTTTAGAATAAGAGTAGGTTTATGCAACTAACTCTTGAATTTTTGTTCCAGTATATTTGTTAAAGAAAAGGAAGTGCTTTTAAGTCCTACCTTACACTGCCCAAGTTGCAATTACTGTACCACTTCCTTGGATTTTAATGATGTTTTATGTCTCCATGTATCTAGTTCATAAATTCCCAGACATTTTTTCCCACTTTTGATAACTTTACCTCCTTTTGGAACGGCAGACCTCAGTACCATGGAAGTAAAAAATAAGCTGTTTCAGAAGAGACTGAAAGATTGATGAAGAACAGGAACTAATAAATTACATGGAGCGAGCATATCCTGCACTTATTTCACATAATTCTTTAAAATTATTATGATGTAATGATTTTTTTGTTCCATAAAGAGGGCTTTTGGCAAGAACTTGCCTAGTGAATACATCCTAGCATTAAACCTACACCCTTTTTTTTTTCCTGACAGGAACTGGCAAAGAAAAAAAAAGCCCCATATCTGGGAATAGGTCTGCTGGAAGACACCACTACGACCTGATCTGCATGCTCCTTCACTGAGTTCATCATCATTCAGGTAACTCTCATGCTGTTTAAAAGCCCTGCCCCTGCAGAGCTGTGTTATTTCACTCAGGTGACTGTTTCAGAGCATTCACCTCAGTAACTTGGTGCCTTTCAAATCCAAAGCATCTGATCCTGGCAACTCCAGGAAGCAAAGGAAATGGAGCTGAAAAAAACCTACAGAAATATCAAAAGTGGGTATCAAAATTTATTGTTTTCAGACATGGAGTAATCTGTAATAACAAGTTAGACTGACAATTGAACACCATTAACAGGAACTGATCCTTGCTAAAACAGCAGTGGAAACTAAGGCTGAATGGGCTTGTTATTTTCAGTTGCAAATCTGTGTAACTCCATAACCAGTCTCTCTAATTTTGGGATAACTATCTCAGTTCTTCTGTCAATCATGCATGCCAGGGGCTTTGCATTGTTTCTGATTAAAAAAGCTTCACACATTGTTTCACAAATCTCATCTTTGAAAAAATTGTGCATTTAAAGGCAAGTACAAAGGACCTCAGCTACAGAGCTCCAAACAGAAGGTTTACATTGAATTAAGGGTGGAAATGGTTTGGACCCTTCCAGAAGCACCATCTGTTTCTACGGCTGGTCATTGTTTGGATTATTTATGACCATAATTTTAAATTTATCTGGTTAACCTTTGGATAGCCTCCTAAAATAACTATTGACTCTTTGAATTTTCAAGGTAATATATTAAGATGCGAGGGTTTAATGTTATTATATTATGGAAAGAACCACAAGCCTTTTCATGTAATATATCAATACCTACAAACCCAGGAAATAGCTCTACTATCACATGGCAAGAGGAACTGCAGCATCACATACTTGTTGTTCACACCATGGCCTATGCAAGCTGAAATTTCTTCATAAGAAAAAGCAAAGGATAGCTTTTTTTTTTTTTTAAAACTTCCCCTCCCCCCACAGTATCCATCTTCATGTTACAGTTCAACAGAGAGGGGAGTTACACGGGATGAAGGTCCTCCAAAAATAATAGAAAAGAAAAAGGAAATGGGTCTTGAGGATTCATGACTTGTATCAGGCTTTAAATGGATGAAAGGAGATGAAAAAATTCTTTTACATATCAGCTTGTATGACCTCATCCTGAACTATTAGAGGTGCTGGGAGTCTTTCCATTTTCCTTGAGGGATCAGGTCCCACAATTCAAAATTACTGTGCAAAAATAAAAAAAGGACACAACACTGGTTGGTTTGGCAAACATTCATCAAGGATGGTTCAAATTTAGGTTGAAAATAAGCTAGTAGAAATCAGTATCTGTGGGAAAGGTTTTGTAAAACTAAGGTAGGTTTAGTGGGAGTATGATTACAGTTTTCATGCTCATTAGTTTATGCATTCCAATATATAGGCTTCAGAATTAAACAGCATTAACTTTCATGAATCTGTTTGCATTTAAAGGGCAGAATTCCAACTAAATGAGAATATTTATAGAATATATTCTTCAAAAAGGGTGAGCCTACAATCTCATGTAGCTTTTGGCTCCTCTCTGTATAACAGGCTAAAACAAACCCTGAGATTAAAACACCTTACTGTTTCACTTTGGACTTTATGGCTTATGTCCAGTTTTGGTTTAAAATTCATTTTACAATATTCTGAATCCACACAGCACTGTACAAAATGTCCATTAATGAGGATGTTGGAAACCAGTTAAAAAAAAATCTTCTTAAAAAATATGCTGTAAGGGAAACTTAGTCTTTTCTTAGCAAAACAAGGATAAATTGAAAAAAACTTTTTAGTTTTCCTAATAATGTACTGCATTCCTCTTCTCAGCAGAGAAAATAGTCTTAAATTATAAAAATCTAAAGAAGGCATTTTTCCTGATTGTCTCCTTGTGTTCCTCTATCAACAAAAAATAAATCCAAGAGAGAGATTCCAGTACAGTGCTACAATAAACAATAGCCCCAGCTATTTTAGAAGGAACTATAGGTATCTGGTAAAACAAAAGAATATTAGATGAAGATCTCAAAAAAACATGAATTCAGGTCTCCCAGGTAGTACTGCAGAATGATCTGATTGTTTCATTTTTGTGAAAAAGAGCCAAAATGCTACATACCTGGTCTTTTTGTTACTTACCCAAATTCATTTTGGCATTTTTAGCAATCAGTGAGGGCAATCAACCACATTATCACATGTGCTGCTGAAGTCAAACAAACACAGCAGATGTGGTGAACCAGGCTGACTTATTTTATTACAGCTGGGAGCTTCCCAAAATTTACTCAGTATTTTACTCTGTAGTCACGGAATCTTCCTTTTTATGGTTCTAAACCTATAAAATCAATTTGTCACGTGAGACCCAAATTGAAATTTCCATATTCATCTTAAACACTAGCAAAAATTAAACTAAATTGTATTGAGGTGTATAAACACCTAATGAGAGGGAATAAAGAGGGAGCCAGGCTCTCTTCAGCCATGCTTACTGACAGAACAAGAGGCAATGGGGACAGAATAAAAACCAGAAAATCTAAACCCAAGGAATTCCTTTTTTACTCTGGGGGTGGTCAAACACGGGCACAGGTTGTTCAGAGAGGTTGTGAATTTTCCATCCTTGAAGGTACTCAGCATCCAGATGGACATGATCCTGGGCATCCAGCTCTAAGCGGCCCTGCTTGAGCAAGAGGCATGGACTGGATGACCTCCAGAGGTGTCTTTCAACCTCAGCCATTCTGTGATTCTGTGAAAATAGGAACTTATCCTATAGCTAGTTCACCTAATTCAGCATCAGTGTAAGATTGATGGCAGAGTGTGAAGAATTTGATCATATTGTAGGGTTTTTTTATTCTAAATAAGATTCAACAATGACTAAACTGTATTTAATGAACTTTGCTAATCACAAACAGATAAAGTGAAGGAAAAAGATGGGTAAGTTATATGTACCTTTTGTCTTTGTGGTTTATCAGCTTCAAGAAACGCATTTGAACCATTGGTAAGTGAATCTTGTGAGACATATTTTTGTTCAGCATCTTTCTGATTTGATAAGGAAACAGGAAAATGTTCTACAGTATTTCTTATGGTACTGGCACGTGTTTCGAAGTTTGCTACAAAATTAATACAAAACTAACAGATATTTTTATATGACCTGATCTTATACTACCACCTAGTGGCTAAGATCTAAATGAGTTGTTGTGCAACTCCACTATCGATGGGTATATAGTAGTTGTGTATGTTATAATATTATTTTCGTCCATTTTTAGAAACTATTTTACATATATTATATGTCCACACAGTAACAGCGCTGCCAGACATAGTAAAGAGGAGAGAAATTTCCGTGTTCAAGGACAATAATATTCATGTTGAGCACTACTAGTGGTTGAGTGCCCTCTTACTGTCAAGAGGACCTCCATGTTAACATAGTTACAGTTTGAGATAGAATTACTTTCAAGATGAGCTTTAGTGAAGGACTTCAGCCATGACATTTGAGATATCTATCAGCTGTTATTATTAGAAAGAAACATTCTTGCGGTAGATTGTATTAAAAATGTCCCATGAAGACTCTCTTGCATCTTCCTGCAAACTCTTGTGGCCCAAACATTCATGGGCTTGGTGGTGAATAATTTATCTTGCTCAGTTGAACACATCCACGTACATTAAGTCTTCAGGCATCTATTTCCCATTCATTTTTGTAATTCCTATACCTGAGTAAGATCACAAAATAAAGCCCATTATTGTATTTAGCTTGAACAGGTCAATCGTTCAGGAGTTCCATATTTTCCCATTTCATCCAAACCCCATACCGTGGATCCTAGCAGGAATATATGACTTGGCAAAAAATTGAGCTCTTCCAGGAGCTTAGAGGAAAACACTACCAGAAAAAACTACTTCTGCAGGTAACAGTGACAACAGCTAGTTGGAGGAAAGGATTCCTCCTCAGGAAAATGAGTTTCCAGCTGCTTGCACTAAATGGCTTTTAATTCTTGGCATTCTATATGCCTGCCACACAAGCTGCTCCTGCTACAATTGTCAGCCCTCTTTGTGACGGCAGGAATTATGTTGGCAAGGAGCAAGAGATGTGCACATTGACTATGTCTAAATTTTTTTTAAAACCAACATATCTATATATAGAGGTAGACCTATAGATATAAATTTAAAATTAATTGATCTAGGTCTCTTCCCTAGAGGCTTCTGTAACTCAGGTCTTGATGGAAGGAGAAATTTTAGTACACAGGTGAGGACAGAATAAAGAAGTCATTTTGTCCACAAGGTGGCACTTGGTCATTGGGCTTCTAGGTTTAAAAAATCACCTGAAGGCAAAAATAAACTTCAGGTTATGATTATATGAGGTGTAAGGTATTATTGAGCAAGGATCTGTCTGTTTCTGTAAATGTAATCTACCTAGATCTTTTCTGGAGAGGTCATTTTGATCTTAATAAAGGAAATGGGATTTCTGTCATTGACTTAAAAGAAAAGTGACTTAGCCTCAACTAGGTGGAAGCATTAGGGAAATAGAATCTCTTTGCAGTGTGCAGGTCAGAATATTTTTATTCTTTCAGGCTGTTAGAAGAGCTATATGAGTGATGGTGAGCGAATTGTATCTAATTCAATAGAGAAGGGAAGTGGAAAATGTGACAGTCACTGAGTGGCACAAACTCAGAGTTTTGGATGATGAATAAGCCAAACAGGCAGTACAATTCATTCTGCAATAGTTTCCTGCACTGATGGAAAACACCCAACTACAGAATTTGTAAACTTTTTTTCATGCAGTTTTAATCCAACGCACACATTGCCTGAGGTGCCTTTTCCACCATACCAGCTGGAAGTTGGCTGCAGACACTGGTATACTGTAAAGACATTTGTACAGCGTAAATAAGAATAAAAATTATCTGTGGTGGGGCAGCACAGGCGGAGTTTGGAAACTGTCCTTTTACAAGTCATCTACAGAACAACCTTAGCTGAATGTTTTTTAAAAATATTTTATTCTATTCTGCAGTTTGCATGATTTACATATGAGTATGTTTAGTTAATGTAGAAATGTTAGGTGTATGTGACATGCAAAATACTGATGGAAGCTGAAACTCTTTCCCCAGTGGAAGATATACACCTCCTGTGGCAGCAGCCAGTGCACCCCAGTACCCCCAATCAGTACAATCCTGGACAACTTCAGGCCTTACCTCCAGACCCTTTCAGTCCTTTCCTTGCTTTCTGTAGCAGCTCTCTGACAGTAAGAACTTTCCCAGAAGCAACACAGGGAGATCATAGAGAGGAACTGCCAAGGCTTTTGTGTTAGGACAGGTCTCTGACACTGTCTCAGTTGCTAATGAAGGAATATTGTATTGGTGACATAGAACTAGAGAAGAGCTTTAATTTCCTGACTAGCCAGTTCATATTTTGGCCTTATATTTCTTATACTTGTTCATTTTCCATCAAGGGTCATCTAAAACCATTTGTGTTTTGCTACTCCATTTACTTTCCAGGCTTCTAAGGGACTGCTGAAAGTGCCTCAGTATACATTACTTCTTGTTAAAATAAAGGAAGTTCCTGTCTCCTTAATGCAGTATATGTACAACTATTGAACATTTCCTGAACCCTGTCTAGTGTTGTTCTGCTGAAAAGCAGGTTTTCATTTCAAGAGCTTGTAAGTGAGCTGGGAAAAGGACAAGTAATGATTTTAAGAGCACTTACACGAAAACAGTATATGAGGTATCTAGTTCTCTTTCTTAGAAACAATAAAACACTGTCAATGCACAGAATTGGCTTAGAAGTCCCATTCGCTATGACCAATTTGTTTCTGCTAAGGAAAACTGTTTCCAGGGCATTTGCTTAAATCAACTTTTCTAGGAAGTGCAATTGTGTGCTAATCTACACCATGCAGTAGGAATCTGCCTGACCCCGTACCACTGCTGGAAGAAGACACTGAACTGGAAATGATAGGTCCAGTTAGTTTACAATTGTAGAAACAATCTGCTCCAGTAATAAGCAATTCCCAGAAACATAACAGCATCCTGGAATCATGCTGTTGCTATTTTGGATCTGAAACATGTTGCTAGTGTTCTCATTATGAGTTTTAACTGAGTTGTTAAAGACAAATACTGAAATGAAAACTGACACTTCTGTCTTGCCTACAGAGATAAGCTTCTTCTTTTAAAATTTGCTCTGTCTGCTATGCCTTAGAACCTCAAGATGTAGTTGTATTATTCTAATTATCCAACCACATTGGAAGTGTTTGAGGGCCTCTGCACAGATCTTCATTTTACATCTCAGAGGAACATCTTCTAATGTCAAACCTTTCTGCAAAGGAAAAATTCTTAACCTTCTCTTGGCTGTCATCTCTACCTCCCTTCCTACTTCCTTTCCTGTTAGTTCCATGCTACTTCTACTTCTCCCTCAACCCAGAATTAATATTGGAAAGCTTTACTAAAGAAATTAGGCAGGGAAATTTCTTACCTTTACCAAATTAATTCCAAAAAGTACTACAGGAAAGGTACTCCAAAATTGAGAATAAGACTATAGTTTATCATTGTTGCTATGGTAACCAAAACTAGGACAGTAACTTTTTTTTTTTTTTTTTTTTCATTTTTCAGCCTCTGCTTCTGATATGGTAAAGAACTTGGTTCCCGAACAGGGGTCTGATTAACTGCAAAACACCAATCTCTGAGCCATGAAAAAGAAAAGAAGTTAAATTGGCTGAGAGTTTTATGATTGTTCCAAAGAGGAAAGTGAAAAAAAAAAGGCCAGGAATAAGAATGTGCTCACATGTATACCATAGCCATCACTAAATAATTGCATAAAACAATGAAGACCATAGTCAAAATTCAGTGCAGCTTTTTAGCACACAACCTCACAATTTTATACTGTGGTTTGCGGAAGCACCTCTCTATAAAGTTCATCAACTCACAAAACCTCTCAGCTGATGTCAAGATAGAAGAAGCCAATCAGACAGGAAGGACAGGGAATTCTATTTGAAAAACTAAGGACCATATAACTTGATAAGAAATTCAAAATGAAGGAAATAAGTGGGAAAGGCACTGAATTACACAAATAATTTGAATTTGAATGGGGTTTAGTTTAATTTCAGAAAGCTTGCATTTCCAAATGTAAAGATCAGAAGCTTTATTAGGTAATACATTTAGGAACATTTCAGCATAACCATTTCTTAAAATTTTTCACATTTTCTCTCTACAAAAATTCTTCCAAAATAAAGGATTTTTTGCTTTACACAATCAGGCTTTGCTGCTTTGGAGCAACACAAGTTCTCATTCTTTCGCTTGATCATACAGTGAGGTTGAGGTTTCACGTGTAGTACTGCAGGTAAAGTAGGACTGTTCAGATTGTGAGTTGCAGTGTCAAAGGCACTGTAATGTCACATCAGACTTGTGTGATGCACCTAGCTTTTAGTTGTCAGTTCTCTTTTCTAACAAACATGCATCAAACATTTCCTTCAAGCCCCAAAATACAGTGCTGTTGCCAACCACCCCTCTGATTGCTGTTGCCGCAGCCACATTGAGCATGAGCAGCACGGTTCTTCCTGGCAGCTGGATCTCCGGTCGTACTGGAACTGCACTTAGAAAGAAAGGCTACAGGATGTGTCCAAGAGGGTCATCATACACTTTAAACAAAACTTTGGGCTCAAAACAGGCGTGCGTTCAACAGCTTGCCTCTTTTTTGACTGTCCTAATTTAATGAGCGTCTGTCAAAATCACTGCCCTCAGTTTGTCTAAACTGAATGGCTATTTTAGCACCTGTTAGATCAGCAGAGCAGGTCTGACAGGCTGGTCTCCATGAGATTGACTGGATTAAGCTGTCCTACTATGAATGTTCCAGGACAACTGTCCAGAGTGGAAACTCCATTAAAAATAAAATAAATAGCTTCACTAGAGTACTGTTATGGGGGAATGAGGACATAAATAAAAACATGAAATAGCTTTAAGAGAAGGTTTTTAGTAACTTCCTTTTCCATTGTTTTTCCCCCTGGAATTAGTCATTTTCTTTCCTTTTTCTTAACAAGCAAAACAGACGTGCAGCACTGGAACAGACTTACAATTCTTTGGTAGCAATAAATTTGCTTCTTTCTGTTTGGATGTCTCCCTGAAGTACAAAAATAATCTGATAAGGGAAAAAATCCTAAGATATTTTAAAAGCTAAAAACTTCAGATAGTTTTTAATTAACTACACCAGCTTTCCATAATTAGACAATAAGTTAACTAGGCAGGATAAATCTTTCTATTGAGTCTAACTACAACCTTCATTGAAGCCAAATCATGATCCCTGAGCAGCTTTAAAGACTCAACAGCTTCTGTTTTAAAGTAGGTTCATAATAATCGTTTATGGTTGCTCTCCAACACTGGTGTGGAAGAAAGAGCAAAGTTAAAAAACATCTTAGTAATTTCAAAGCAGAACTCATTCAGTATTCTCAGTATCTTAGTAGGTAATATTTAAGCCAATTTGCTCAGGAGATAAGGAACAGAAGGCTTGACAGCCACGAAAAACTCAGTTATTTGGGATTTGTTTGGGGACGGTTCCTTCGTATGTCAGTTTCTCCTTTCCCACTTACTATGTTTGTCTTTTGTTGCCCCAAGGAGAAATTGTAGTAGCAATAGTAGCTACTTTGCATTTCTTTAATTAAGTTCTGAGAGGCACCAGATGCTTCCATTTGCAATCTCCCCTTTTCTTACTAAAGCACAGGGGAGTTAATCATATAGTAGGCTTTAGTTTATTCTGAACCCAGGCTGGGGCAGAGTTAATTAAGTCTTGCCATTTAGTTAAAGTATAGCCTGTCATCGCATCAGGTCTCTGTTGCATTGCTTTGTGTTGTTTTTTCAATCCAAAAGAGAAATCTCAGATTTTATTACTCTCTGTAGTTTAAATTATTAAAGACTTGATCTGTAATCATTTCTTCTTGTCCAAGAAGTAAGTGTTATAATTTGGCCCTTAGGAAGGGCCTGGTTCAGTCATACTGAAATGTAGATAGCTTAAAACACATGCACACACACAAGCCCCCCAAACAGCAACATACTGTTCTGATCTGCCCTTACTTGCACTTGGACAAATGACAGCACATTAAGGAAAGTTTGGGTTTTATTTTAGCCTAACAAATTTTACATTATTAGCCCATACTTCTTAAAGTGCCCATTGTCTGAATATTCTTGTCCTCAAAAAAAAAAAAACAACAAAAAAAAGGCATTTTTTTCACGTAAACACAAAAAGATTTTCAGTGGAGGAGAGGAAGCATAATTAAATGTTGGGCATGAGGTCACAGATCCACAGTATAAAGTGTTCAGCATCAGTGCTTTATTAAGGAATTTCCTCTCCCTTTTCTTTCTCATGCTTCAAGCTGTTTTTTCTGTTCCTATGACTCAAAGCACCATCCTGGCTAAGTGGCACAAAAACTGTTTGTGAGACTGGGCTAGGAATGATCATGAACTCTGTGTCATACTTGTCCCATATGTTTCTCTCCAGGCCCACATCAGGGTCCTCTATGCACCTGCAGCTGTGGGAGGGCAATGGGCCAACAGGATGGACGAGGAAGGGAGAGGCTGGGAGGGACCTGTGAAACTGGCATGGCACTGTAAAGACAAAGCCTCATATTAGTAACCCA
This sequence comes from Chiroxiphia lanceolata, assembly GCF_009829145.1. Classification (NCBI taxonomy): domain Eukaryota; kingdom Metazoa; phylum Chordata; class Aves; order Passeriformes; family Pipridae; genus Chiroxiphia; species Chiroxiphia lanceolata. The sequence goes on along the minus strand of NC_045640.1, from coordinate 47,796,479 downwards.
TCAGACTTATTTCAACTTACATATGAATCATTGCTATTTGACACTGCAGAAAGAAAAGGCTCTATTCCTGTAGAGAACTGCTGGAAGCACAAGAACTTTGTGAGTGGCAGCAAGCAGCAAACTGGACCCACACTTCCATCATCCTCAAGTAATTAAAAAAAAAATTAAATACACTGCTGTGAATTTGGACTGTCTATACATTTTCAAAGTACTTTTTTGCCTGCTCTGAGCTTATATGCTGTGGAGTAAATGCTTATAAAAGGCTCATGGCAAGGTAAAAATATAAAACTCACTTCTCAGGTGATAGGCAAGAAGAAAGGTCATAAATTAAGAAAGATCAGAGCAATTGAAGTAAGCAAAATTAAGGTTCTGTTTTGAAAGCTTGCTAATCCTAATGGGGTTAGAGGTAAATATTGATCATGCAAACAGGCTGTACAGAAAATCAGGCTCTCATCAAGGATGGTAAATTAACCTAACCTAAAAAGAGAATTAAACAAAAAAGGGAAAATTTAGATTTGATATCCAGGGAAGAGCCTCTTGTCAAATTTTTTTATACTGTGAAATAATATCTAAGGAAATGGCAGAATTCAATTGAAATGTTAAAAAAAAAATTAGACTGGTAAATGCATTAGAAAAGGTACTACAGAAAACTACCTTGCAATGCCTAGTACTGCTCCAGGTGACCTTTTTTAATAGAACTTCTCCATGACTGTTTTGTTTCTTCCTTTCTAAGCCCGTGTATATGAGACCATGTATATTTTGCTTTGACCCTTAAATGAGATTGCATGATACATATCAACTATTGGAGAATAGATATTGCTAATGCGAGGTGATCTTCAATGTCCTTTTGTCATTACATATAGAAGAAAAAGGAACCAAATTAATTGTTTCATTTCATTTTTATTCAGTATACTTTAATATATTTTCATGGTTTGAATTCCAATTTCTTCCAGTTCACTTTGTATCCAGTGTTGGAAAAGCCATATCATGTATTTCTTAATATGCTTGAAGGATCTAAGGAAATTACAGAATTTAACAGCTTTACTTCAAAAATCCATGTAAGAGCTACAATGACCATCATAAGCTGCACGATCATACTGGGCAAATTGTCTGTGAGTTTAGAGAATTTACTTATATTAACATCTGGAATATAAAGTAGATAAAACCCATCAGAGAGTTAGAAATGTTCCATTCATCAGTAAATCCATTATCCTATATAAAACCACACTGACCTCTTTCCAGTTAGGACAAAAGTTTCCATTAACAGAGGTTTAAAGAACCTCTGTTTTTTCCAAGCCTTTTAATATTTAGATGAACTCTAGAGTTTGAAAAGGTTCAGGATTAAACTGTGCAGTCAGCAATCTGAGTGAATCTGATACTGAAGTCAGTTACATCTATTAGATGCACATAAAGAGGGGGGGGAAAGAGGTTGGTTGTGGGGGTTTTTTCCCTGAAGTCTTTAACCACATACTTATTAAAGGAAGTTAGCTGAGTTGCCACTGATAGGAAGTGGCAGGTAGCAAACAGGTGAGAACTCTGGACATCCATTGGATCTTATTTCTGTCCCTTCTGAGTCCCCACAAGGAGAAATTTTGTGTTGGGAATAACCCTGAAGGCTTGGTCTGGAGCAGATGCAGACACACAGTTGTGTTTCTGTTGTATTGGATAGTACATGGTGCCCCATTTTAGGTTGATGGTGGGTGTTCATGCCAGCTTTCTGCCAGGTGGGAGAGAAGACGCAATACCTGCTCTGGCTAAGACCTGTATACACAGTGCTAATCCATCAAAAATGTTTGACCTGTTTGAACAGACACAGGAACGTGTCTGTGTGCTACACGGTGATGGCCTTTTCATTCTGGAATTAAACAGCCAAAACCTGGTTTTATTGTATGGTCGTACCAAAGCCTGCACTCTGGCAGGCTTCAGTTTTGCCTTCGTGCCCTCAGGCAGGTAGCTGAGATGGGGAAGTCCTGAGAGCAGGAGCAGCTGACATCCCTGGAGAGGGGGCTCACTGCCCCAGCCATAACAGCAGTCTAAGGAGGCATTAGTGAAGGCCAGGGACATGAAAATAAAATTGCAGGATGAATGGGATACATTCCTCTGGGCAACAAGACCAGTATAAGCACTCTGTGTGACTTGGCTGCATGTGATCCCTGTGGTAGAGGGCCTTCCTCTGCTGCCTTTGAAATACTGTTCTCACTATCCAACCTGGAGCCTAGGCTCAGGAAGTCTTTGAACTTCAGACTACCAGAAGCCACAAGAATAATCTCAAGAAATGTTAAGAAGTTTCACTGCAGCATCTATTACCCTTTCCCCAGTACCTACTATTGGCTTTGGTTAGAGCACAGATACCCATCTAGAGGGAGTTTAGTCCCACTCACTCCAGCTATGTCTACATTTTGCAGTCTTGTTTCAGCACTTAGTTTCAGCAAGGCCAGTGGGCTCAGCCTGTCCTGGCTCTGAGCAAAGCTACAGCATTTAATCTTCCTTCTGCTGCAAGTAGTTCTTTTTCCCAAAAACCCATTAATTACAGATTTTTGCATGAAGTTCTGACTCTCTTTAGTGACCCCCAAATAACAGAGTCGTGCAAGGCAACCTCTCTTTATTCATTGGGAGATATTTTGTCTGTACATATATTACAAATGGACTACAAGTTGCCTCGTGAAACAGTTATTGTGCAGAAATCTGCCCTTAAACGTGCATTTTTGCAAAACTTTTTGGCACGTGGTTTTTTTGCCTATCACTTAAGTCATGCTGGGGTTTATGCTGGCATTTTCTGAGAGTATTGCTACTGGGAGAAGACACCATCAGCAGGTCAGCCATGTCCTGAGGGCTTTGAGGGTGGGAAACTTCACTCAGACAGTGATCTTAAAAGGAAAGTTGCTAAGTTGTGGTGATCTCTTGGTGATATAGATCCTTGAGCTTGTTCTTGTGATTAGATCCTTATGAAGCTACCACACAGTTATGAATGTTAGGAAATAATCCTGATTTCAGTAAGACAAAGGAGATACATCACTCATTCAGAGAAGTTCACAGCAGGTCAGCTACATTCACAGACTCAGGGACCAGTGTGCAGAGCACACAAAGCCTCAAAAAGTTCATCATAAGAAGAGCTAGAGGTTGTGATGTGATTGTGGCATTGCTTTTACTATGAGTGTTTGCTATGAAGGGGAATAGGTTTCTTTGAGGTTACCGAAGTTGCACAGGTGAATGCATCCTAAGAAATCTCAGTGAGGGCTTCGGAGTCCCTGTTCTTCCCCTGGTTGCTGAGGCTATTGCCTCAGGGGTGCTTCCCCACATAGAGAGTGCCAGGGACCCAGAGGCAGTTCCAGTGCACTGAGTTACTCAGTGTGTGAAAAAGCAGTCAAAGGCTGACAGCTGCAGTAGGGAGGAGTGTGACTTACTAAGAAATATGATAAGCTTTCCTTCACTACAGAAGCTCTGGAAGAATCTTTGTCTGCAGGGAGATCAACATCCAACCAGTGGGACTGCAGATAAGTGAGGATGAAACCATAGCACCAAGCCAGACAGTAGACTTTATAGTATTCCTGGCAGAATGGTCGCTGATGTCCAAGAGGCAGCAGGGATCAGAGGCTGTACTGTGAAGAACAGTGGTGACCTCAGCATAAACTTTCCCTAAAAAAAATTTCTAATGCACTTTTTCGTGATTCACAAATCAGCAAAGGTTTAAGTGTACTAAAAAGCTCACTGAAAGGGACACCTAATCAGTACTTCAATTAAGGCTTTTTTTTCAGAAGGCATTTACTGAATGTCAGTACTATGTGTGACACTTCATTTCTTCACAAATCGCCCACAGAGCAGAGAACCTCGAGGATGTTTTACAACGCGGCTGCTGAGCAGTCACATCGTGCACAGATATATATCACCACAGCTCTTGGTGGTGAAGTCCGTAGGATTTTTTTCTGGTGTCCAGTAATTTTGCATGCCAACAAGACTTCAGTGGTGTATGGGCACTGTTTCAACAGCTTGATACTTCATCAAGCTTATCCCTGTTCCTAAGAAACACTACTAAGAAATAAATGGGCAAGCAGTTAGTCAGGTCTTCAGGGCAAATTCCTTTTGGCCACCCTGCACCTCATGGAGCAGCCAGGCCAGTGGCCCTTCCCCCAAGTGCGCAGTCCCAGCTGTCCCCACGTTGGCCCTCAGCCCCTGCAGCCAAACTGAGGGCCTGGCAAGTGCTGTGGCTTGTTTATTGTTCAACACTTATGAAGAATACTTGCTTGTAGCCTGAAGGTGTGACTATACCACAGTACCCTGAGCGGTTCTTTTTTATGGTTTTAGGTTTGCTACAACTATTGCTGATTGTTGGCAACAATAATGACAGAAAAAGCAAAGAGCAGGTAGAATTCACTCCAAATGACAGTGGGACCTACACACAGTCACCAAAAAGTCATATAATATTAATCTGATTTGCGCAGAATCCTACTATCTTGCAACCTGTTAGCACCTCCAGTAATTGCTTGTGCAAAGAAAACTAAGCCAAGCAGACCTGCCACCCGTAATGCATGAACTGGCTTCTGGATGAGGAGAAAAGATGCGTAAACATGATGACAGTGGTCCCACTAGTGTTTGGGAATGCCATGCACTGAAATCCAGCTGCACTTTCAGGCTCCATCCTTCCTGTGCTCTGCTGGGGTGGACAGCATGGATAAGATGGGGCAGGAACGAGGCCTCTCTATAGAGGTACAGTTGTGCTTGGAGCAGGAACTGAGTACACTCCTGTGCAGTGGCACTTTATTGATGTAGAATCAGAGGATCATTTAGATTGGAAAAGATCTTTAAGACCATCGAGTCCGTTAACCCAGCACTGCCAAGTTCACCGCTAAACCATGTCCCCAAGTGCCACATCTGTGTGTCTTCTAAATACCTGGTGACTCCACCACTTCCCTGAGCAGCCCGTTTCAATGCCTGACCACCCTTTCAGTGACGAATTTTTTCCTAATATCCAATCTAAACATCCCCTAATCTAAATCTAATCCTCCATACACCAAGTCTTATCTTCTGGGTTAGCTGTTGCGTTTCCTTCTTCCTGGTGTGCATTAGTTCCTTCTAAAGAAAGAGGACCTGATCCAGACACCTTCGGAAGAGCGAGGCCAACGTTTCCACTTTGCCGAGGGAGGAACAGCAAATGCCACACCTCACACTGCCAAGAGGCAGCCGTTCCTCCCCAGGGACATACCAACAGGGTGTGGTGCTAAAATTAACGCTTTATTAACACCTGGCGCTTCCTGGTTTTAACAAAAGCTTGGGAAAGTGCGTGTTTAGGTTTTGGTAGGGTTTGGTTTTGTTTTTTTTCCGGCTTGAACTAGCAGCAAGCAGCTCTCCGATCCCACTCGGGACCCGGCAGCAGGAGGTTCCCCGCCCCGGGCCCCCCCAGTCCCGGCGCGGGGCCGTGCCAGGGGCCGCCCCTCGCTCTCCGCGGCGCCGCCCTCCCGCCGCTCCCCGCGCCCCGTGACGGCCCCGTCCCGCCCCGGCAGCGGCGGGAGCGCGCTGCGCTGGGCCGGAGGAGCCATGGGCTCGGCGGCGGAGCTGCTGCCGCCGCCACCACCGCCGCCGCCCGGGGAATGCGAGCGGGAAGCGGGGGCGGCGGCCACCCGGCACCGGCGGCGCCCGGAGGAGCAGGTGGGTGTCAGCCGGCGAGGGGGCTGGGAGGGCGGCCCGCGGCCCCGGGGCTGCCCCGCCGTCGGGCAGCGGGAACCCGTGAACGCCTTTTGGTTCCTCTCCCGTGGCGTTCCCGGTGCAGCCCACGCGGGTGAATCGCTCCCGGGTAACGCTCCATTGCGGCGGGGCTTATGCAACCCAGCCGAGCTGCGTGGGGCTGCCCACGCGTGATGCTGGAGGATCCCCCCGGTGGGCCCGCCTGAACCTCCTTCTTCCCTCCGGGACGCTTAGTTCGGCTGGGAGAGGGTGGGAGCAGATGGCTCCCGCACGGCATCCACGCTTATCTCGCTGGAAATAACCGGGGTGCTCTTGTCATCCCCGGAATTCCCCAGTAGTTTAGCTCTTGTGTTCCTTCACTTGAATATTTTAAGCTTTTAGTCTCTTTATTGCTTCTGAAATTTAATCAATTGTAATTGGAGAAAACCACCAACTCTTTTTTTGCTTGGTTGGTTGGTTGGTTTTTGTCTGCTTTCTTCAGAATTTACGTCTTTATTGCACGGAAGTGGGTTTTTTGCTTAGGGAATGAAAGGACCGTTTCCCTATTGTTAACTGTAAACTGGCTTTCCATGCACCCTTTGTTTTGTAGACAGCATCGTCCCGGTGTTTAGACAAAGGCGGTGCTCTAAATGCGCCTTTATTGATGTTTTATTTAAAGAAAAGAAGAACATTTTTTGTTGAAGATTCTTGTAAGATGCTCTCCACTTAACCATGAATGAGCCCTTTCACTGATAAAATAGCTTAATATTTGGAAGCATCTGGTAGTACTTGCCAGACATTACATCTAGAAGTGGGCTACTGAAATATGCTGGTACTTGAGAATTCACTGGGTCACCATTTACGTAAGTCAGTGCATCTTCTTGTCCCTTTCTCTAGAAAAATAGTGCAGAGCAGGGCACATACCTGAATGTAGCGTAAGGACAAACTCACCCGAGAGAGGCTCAGCAGTTCCCGTCTCTCTGTCCTTAAGCCCTCCTGCAGGATATCGCAGGAGGAGAGTCAGGAATACTTGCTGGTTCTTGTTGCTGTCTTCCCTGGAAAAAGACGTTAAAAAGTTGCATTAGATCATCTCATCTGTTCTTTCTCTCAAACTGGTTGTAACTCTTTACTGAGGAGATTGCTCCCTGCAGGTTACCACTGCTTCTTAGTGACCGGTGTGGTGGTCTTTCTAGGGGATGGTGCATGCTGAAGAACTGCCTTCCAACGTTCCCTAAACACATTTTAAAATGAAGTTGGTATAAAGGTACTGCTTGGTTGGACACAGGCACACGTGGTTGAGAAACTCTCTATTGGCTTTTCTCAGACACAGGTAGTGATCCTGGCCCTTTCTGACAAGTTGGGGCATAACAATAGGATACCAAGGCAGAAATTTTAAATAGGCCACAAGGCAGGAGGAGAAAATCCTTCCTGTTTACTGGAAATATTTCACTGTTGTAGCATGGAGTAGTTTTTCTCCATACTGAGGTGCCAGCAGCTGGACAAATAATAAACTAGATTTAGAAATAAGGAATATGAGTTACCTTTATTTAATATGCATAGAAAATGTGAATGTTGTATAAAATAGCAGTAAAAAATAATCATAATTTGATAAATAAATAGGAGTATTTTATTTTTATGTGTGGGGAAGGCCAAAGCTAGGTGAGGAGTTGGTGGTGCCTTCACTTGCTGCAGACTTTGACAGAAAGTCCCAGATTCTCTTGTTCAAGAGAAGAACAGACATATAGCTTGACTTGGAGGTCTCCTGTGTCAGCAAGGCTAGTCACGTGCTGTACTTCTTTTGCTTTCGTGAATGTGTTGATATTTCTCTCAAAATAATCAGTAGCCCCTGCCCTTTTTTGCCCTCATGGAAGGGCTGTTGCTGAACACTGCTGTTCCAGCAGGCAGGAATCCTGTTTCCAGGCTGAGTCCTTACTAGAGTACCTCATGGAGGCCCAGCACTGTCGCTGTGTTTGCTGAGGGTGTTTGCACTGTTAACAGACTCTGATCCTCAACTCATGTTTTCCTGTTTCACATTCTCTCCTGAAGTATAAATGCGTGCGCCACCTTAGTGGTATGTGCAGTGCAAAAGAAAGGAGTCAAAGTCTGCTCTGATGGTGGTGTAAATTCTTACTTCTCTCAGCTGGTGTGAAGTAAAGCCTGCTTGAGAGCAAATCCTTTGGCCTTATTTGAGAGGATTTTTTAGGTGAGGATCGGAGGCTACAAACCTGGGCATTATTTGTTTTTCCCGTTTCCTGGAAAATAAGCTCAGTTTGTGTAAGATCATATCTTGGAGCATAATGCTGAAGGAATACCTTCCTGACAAGCAGGACCTAAATAATAATGTATACACCCTATAATATTTTCTAAGAGAGAGTACTCTGTAGGAAATGTCTACTTATTTAATGCCAAACCCTCTGGGTGTAATTTTTTATTGAAGCTTATTATTATGTCAGCAAGGACATGCTTAGTGAAATTACTGACAGGCACGTTTTTAAAAAAATGGGAGGATATGTACCTAAATTTTATACATAGCCTTTGGAATTCATTATTTGCATAGACTAGAATTACTTCAGTGATTAGATTTGAGAGCTGAACTGGATGCTAATTTGATTAATATCCTTTGTAGGTTTGCATGCAAAGATGAAAATAATTACACTTACTGTAGTATTCAAAGCACTGCAGAACCTGGGTAGTTTCTTCCACCTTTCCTTTATTGCACTGCTGGGCTTCACAAGTGGTACATGAAAGCACCAAAAGATTTAGCTGTTCCTGAAGCTGTGGGGGCAGGTTGCTGCTTTGCCCTGCAAGTTCACAATTTTTTCCTAACTGTTGATAGTTATTAGTCAGACACACAGATTGTCCTGTATTCTCAGCATCACTACAGGTAAGGATCAAATCTCCTTCCCTAACCCACTTTCTAAAATAGGTTAGCCACTGTCACATTAGTGCAGTCTAAATCTCATCAACACCTATAAATTAAACCATGAAACAAGAATAGAAAAGTGTGTTGTAATAATAAAAGGTGATGCAAAACTCCTGCATTTGTGTCTTCTGCATCTTGCACATGCCATACAGCAAGGGGTGAGGTGGTCTTAGCAGCAGATACAGCACCTGCTCTGTCCATAAGCAATTTGAAGCCAAACTGTCACAGCAGAGTTCCTGAAAGCTGTGGCACTGTGGCTTCCTTCAGGACTGAAAACTGTCTGTCTGGGAAGTAATGGGATTTAGTTTCTCATAATCAAAGTTGAAGGCAATGGCAGAATCTCCAGTTGCTTCAGTGAGGTTGGGATCTCCACCTCACACTGGATTTGCATACATAGAATCCAAAGTGCTGTTAAAGTGTAAACCCAATGCTTCAAGAAAATGTCTAAGTGCAGAGTTAATATGTGATATGTGTATTCGAAAGTAGATTAAATTACCTTAGATGATCATCTTTTCATTAACCTGAGTTTGTAACCCTTTGGTATGTTTTATTATTATTATTTTAACAGTGTTTTATCTCTATAAGTGGAGTATTTTATCTTCTAATAGATGACATCAGATTTAGAGGTGCTATTACAAAAGGGCTTGGGTGTTTCCTGTTGAGAATTATGTTGAGGAGGTTTGGGTGTCTTAACTAAGTTCGAGTCCTGAACTTTTTGTATAAGTCTCGAGTATCACTAGTATTTCCTCAGCATGGGAAGAATGAGCAGAAACAGAACTAGAGGATAATATCAACACATTTGTGGTATCCCTTGTGTAAATGCTTAATTGTTCATCAGACTGTAGAATGGATGTATGCTGTGTTGCACAGTATGGTATAGTTTGTCATAACTCAGTAGCAGCCGAGAATGTTTTGAAGTGCACTTGTATATGTGGAAACTGATGCCTAAGGCTAGAAACCTATTCCTGATTTATTCTACAATGAGATAATCTGGAAATTGAAGTTTTTTCCTGCTTGCCATTTGGGATTTGTTTCTGAAAATAGTCATACCTGACAGAGAAGGCTTAATCCCAAATTTGTTCAGGCTCTACATATAATTTAAGTCTGCTGCAGAGGTTCATATCTACAAAATAATAGGTGATAGTAACTTTCTAAAAAGCATTAGTGTATTTTCTGAGGCTTGACAGCATTTGAAGAAAAAAAAAATTCAGCGTTTCAAACATAACTGTAGCACCTGCAGTAAGCAGGATAACATGCTCTGGTTGAATGATGTAAAGATCCCATTTTCTTAAAGAAAAAAGTAGTCTGGAGATAGAAGCAAATAGAAATCCTTTCTTTAAAAGACAAAATTAACAGCTGTTTCATTTTAGCAAGCCAGTGCATTGAAACCATGCTGAACATACAGGGATCGAAAGCCTTTTGCTGGGTCAAGCTGACCAGTTTTAGTGGGGGAACCCTGATAAACAAAATCCTATGGAAGTTTAGTGTTGCAGGTGTAAGGAAAAGATGAATTAGTACTGCATTTGATCTAGTTTCTATGTAAAATTGCAGCATGGATGGGATCAAGTTACAGGGACAGTAGTAGGAGCATAAGGAGGAGCATAAACGGCACCCAGAAATGGAGAAGAGAGACAGTAGATCTTTACATGGAGGCAGGCAGGTTTCCTCTCCCACAACCCTCCTGTGCTAGGTTCCTGTCTTTACACTTTCTTATTTGGTGCTGTATTAGTGGGGAAATTTACTCCCAAAATTATGGGACTCCAACACTTATTTTTGTGTTTATCAAGAGAAGCCTCTGTTTCTCTTGAAGCCATCTCTGCTCCACAAGTTAAGTATCTGGAAAAGCCTTTTCATCTCCTGTGCACAAAACCTCTCCTGGTATTTTGAAGTTTGTTCCAGCAACTGTTGATTCTAAACTTAAGTTGCTGTAAAGGCTGACTAAAGGGAATCCAGTGCTGTTGCTTTTCTTATGTTATTGCTTGTTTCTATAGAAACATCTTGTCTCAATTTTATAAATGATGTCTAGATTCCTGCTGTAAAATGAATGTTAACCCAATCTTTGGTTTGGAATCTTTCTATTTAAACTTCTTCTAAGTATGTCACTTTTATTGGTAGCTGCTGTACAGTGCTTTTGGTATAAAGATTTTTTGCTACTTTTCTTGCATTTGCTTCTTTTTCTCAGAGGAACAAGTTAAACTTAGTTTTTTTCTATCTTGTTTTTCATTTGGAAGTGAGGTATTTTTTTTTCTCATTTCCTAATCTATTAATCTTTTCATACTTAAATATCAGATTAAAATTAGCCCAGAGAAATGAACCTTGTTTGTTGTTTTTTTCCTCCAGACAGTTGAAATTGATTTTGTTGTCTTAATAGTCTGTTGGCTGAATATCAAGATCTTTTTACTGCTTACATTTCCAAGGTTAAATACTAATTGTTAGTTTTATGCTAGCAAAGGATACAAAGGGATACCGGTTTTTTTCCTGCTGTAGTAGAAGAGGAAGAAAATCAGAAACTTTTCCAATAAAATTATTTGCCCTTCTTGGGCAAATTTCACTTTCTTTTAGTTGAACATAAGATACCTTTTAAGTGTAGGAAAGCAGGGTGAAATCCTGATCACATGCCAGGTGTTACTAGTAACGAAACTGTCTCTTTTGCATATGTGGAGGAGTAGGAGGCAGAAAGCCTGCACCCACCCAACCAGTGCCTTGGCAGGGTTTTGTGCTGGTGCCCTGCGATGGGAGGCGGTGGTTCGGAGAAAGAGGAGGCCGTGACCTGAGAATTTGCTGTTCACTGCAGATCTCCAAAGCCTGTCCGTGGCAATACACTGGACAGTCAGATGGCTGAGTACCAGCAAGATTTTAGTACGGAGCGATTCGTTCCTCCAGGACTAAAATGGCTGGTTATTCAGCTACCAAATACTTGTAGCTGTGTGTTGGCTGATACGGATCCCCATCTGCACGCAGCAGAACTTGGTCTCTTTATTTTGGAGGGAAGGGAGCTTGTGGTTTCTTCCATCCTGGTCTCTCTTATCTGCTCACTTTCGTCTTGTATTTTCCTTAAGGTTGGTCCTAAAGTGCTTTCAGTTTTAGTTTGCATCCTCTAAAAACAGATGACTCTGTGATGCACTCGCTTCTGAACATTAATGTCCCAGCTTTCAAAAATATACGAGTATTTTTCAGTAAGTTAGCATGTCCATTAAGTCGGATCTCACTGGCTTTTTTGACATTTAAGTGTCTGTGGGCTTCAGCTAGCAGACACACCACCTGTTCCCTGGAGTAAAAATAACCACAACTGGAGTAAAATAGATAGTGAGCAGTTAAATCATGCAGAAGAAACTTTTTACTTGGAAAAAAAAAAAAAGGTGAAATGTGCATGTGGGTATGTAAATGTGATATCCATGTGTTTTCTTTATTGCAGTTTTTTCTTAACATTTCTTTTAGATGATGTTAAACATGTTTACTACAAAACTCAAAAGGGGTTTCTTTTCTATCTAATGTGGAAATAAGTCTCTTAAATGTGCCATTCCTTTTTCTTTCTTTTATAACTGTACATGTGATGAATTGTGATCTGAGGTATGTCAAACAATTTGGAGATGCTGCTGCTTTTTTGTGCTGGAAGATGAATATTGTATATACCTTTGTGTCCTCTCTCTTTACCTTCTTTGCCCAGCAGCACTTCTTTGACTGTAAAACAATGTTTGTATGTGGAGAGTAATTATTTTCCCAGTCCATTGGACATTTCTCCTCCATTGTTGGAGTTCACATTTGTCTAATCCTGTTTCAGGCAGCTGATGCAAGAAAAGAGAAAATGATGGACTTATACTCAGTTTGGTGCTATTGTTGAGTGTGGGGTGGGAATTTTTCAAGTTGTCTGAGCTAGAGAAGATTGTTGAGGTTTCTTCAACTCATTAGTCATGAAAAATAGAAGAATGCTATGTGGTTTGGTTTGATGGATCTTATACCTTCAGAGTAGTTGAATGGATTTTTATTTTCTTATTCTAACAAAATACCCTGAATCTTCAAAAGTGGCACAGGTTTCTTATGTTCATCTACTTCCTCCCACAGAACAAAAGCAGTTGAACTTTATCCAGTTATTTCACTCAAATCAGTTACTTGGGTTTTTTTTCCCACACACACAAAAAAATCCCAAACTAAACATGCCATCACAAGATCCTTAGGCTGAGTGTGGAAAACTGTGGACCAAGCTGCTGCTTCATCAGGTGAAATACCCAAAAGACCATAACCATACCTGTTCTCCCCACAGCTAGTGCAGTGATGAGGTTACAGGACTGAGACTCCTTGTGGTTACTTTACAGCTGTTCAGTCCTCCCAGCAGAAAAAAATAAATGCTAAATCGGGGCTTCCATGCTCTTTTTGACTAGCCACAGGAAAATAACTTCCCAAGTGAGGCTCTTGTCCCCTTCAGATCCATTTGTGTTCTGCATCCTCCAAGAGCTTGGCAGACTTACTTGTCTTGGTGTGATCTGCAAATGGTCTGAGGCAGGAACTGTGTGCTCCCAGCAGTTTGAGAGGAAAAGACCTTGCGCTGGCTACATTACACTTAGGAGATGCAGACGGGTATCATCTGCATAAGCCATTGTGAAAAGTGCAGTGCCTAACTTTATCCTTCTCTCCCACTGAGTAGCATATGACTCCTTGCAAAGATGGCTTCTTTCCAGGGGGACAATATTCCAATGGGATCTCATGTGTCTCTGCGTGATCAAAACACCCCTTGATAGGAAGGGAATAAGCAAGAAAAGGATCCTCCTGTCAGATTGGTGTGAAGTGGCCTCTGCTTGTGACGTACCATGTGCTTTCCTGAATTTAGGAAGCAGTGAGTTTGAGTGGATGTGGTGGAAGTTTGCCATAAGGAAGGGTAGTTAGTGGTCAGAACATAGGGAATTTTGTGTGTTGTGTTGATGACAAACATAACTGGTAAAGCCACAACTGGATGTTAGTTGGGTTCAGCAGGATGAGTTAACTTTACCTTCTCTATTGTTTTAAAGCTAGTCAAGGAAAACATTCAATTACATGGGGGAATTTTTCAGAAGCACTTCAGGGATGTAGGAACATCAGCTGTGCTGGAAGCAGACAGAACTTGGGCTTAGTATCCCCTCTCTGACATCCTTATAGAGTTTAGTTCTGAAAAGAAGGTGATTTTATGGCATCCTGCATCAAATCTGAGAGGACATGTTATGATTCCCCCTAAAGTATCAAAGCCCCTAAGCCATTTGGCCATAAAAACTGGGAAAATTTAGTTACCACGTTCCTGTATAAAGTTTTTTGGAGTTCGGACCTTCAAGTTCTGACTTTCTGCCAGTAAACAGTGGAGGACAGCAGACAATGGCTTTGCTGATGAAAATGTGCCATTTCAAATACGGAGGGAAATTTTATAATACCAAATATCTGAAAAGACAAGAGGAAATGGGGGGCTTGATGGGCACCTTCATGTACCAGCGGGCTTGCAAAGGACATTGTGTATGCTAAGCAGTAGGGCAGATCAGATTCTTCCTCTTCTGTTCCATATGATAACTCTGTTTTTAAGTAAAGTAAAAAAACAGAAACCAAATATGAAATTGAGTATGGAGTACTGCATCCAGCTCTGGAGCCCCCAGCACAGGAAAGACATGGACCTGCTGGAGTGAATCCAGAGGAGGACCATGAAGATGCTTCGAGGGCTGGAGCACCTCTCTCGTGAAGACAGGCTGAAAGAGCTGGGGCTGTTCAGCTGGGAGAAGAGAAGGCTCCAGCGAGACCTTACAGCACCTTCCAGTACCTAAGGGAGGCTACAAGAGATTTGGAGAGGGACTTTTTACAAGGACATGTAGTGATAGGACAAGGGGGAATGACTTCAAACTGGCAGAGGGTAGATTCAGACTAGGTGATCCCAGTAAGTCTAAAATAAAATCTTTGATGTAAAATTTATTTAAATTACAGTAAGAAGTAATTCATTACAGTAATTTGATAAGAAACATTAGGTTAGGAAACAAATGCAATCAGCATTTCTAATACATTCTGATTTAGATTTATTCGCTCAGGAAAGCCCCATTCTCCTTTATCCTTCAGGAATAATACTACAGGTGTGTATTTAGTGTCTTTCAGCCAACTGGAGGAAGGAGGAGAGAGACGTTGGGGAGACAGTACTGCTGTACCTCTTTTCAGGAGATATTTTGGGCATGCATTAATCTATATCCATCTGTATCTCTGGCTGCACTTCTGTTCCCCAGTCCCTTTGCATTTCTTTGTCGCTCCTGTGTTCAAAGAGTGAGGAAAGGCAAACAAACTAGTGCAATTGAAGTGTCTCTCTCTTACATTTCCTCCTGCATTGTGGCAGATGAAGTCTGGGGGTGTCCCCTGCAAAGCACATGTTAGCTATAAGGAGAAGAGCCGCTGGGAAGGCCTGGAAAAAGCATGCTTTCTCTGGGGCTAGTTGCAGGCAAAGAAATTCCCTCACAGAAATGGTTCTTAAAAGTTATGAAGCCAAGGCTGGGTTGTTGATTTTTAAAACTAGCAACTTTGAAACAGAAACTTCTTGTGCTTTTAAATGAGGAAGTTTTGGTTTGGGGGGGGGTGTGCAGCTACTTGGAATGGATACATTTCTCTCTCAGCATTTTTTCTTTATGGTAGTGTCTGTCTGGCTTCAGGCTGATTCAGCAAGATTTAGTATGAAAACAGCCCTGTGAAAATAGTTCTGTAAAAATTAAGAGTCAGCTGGGAACTGCGTTTGCTAAGGATGGCCAATTTCTAAAAATGTTTAGAAAAGTACTTTTGGAAAAAAAAAAAGTATTTGGTTCTGAGGCTATGGTTTGAGAGCTACTGGCACATATATGGGATTGTGTGCCATTTTACTGTTGCCCTGAAAATTAGTGAGAAAAATTCTAGCTTATTTAACAGTCTTTAGTGATCTGGAGTATTTGCCCTAATAGCTCTATTTTAGCTACACCTCAGAAGAAAGGTATTTGCTCAGCATGTAAATTATTATGCAATAGTAAAGAAGAATATGCCATCAGTGTTTCACGGCTGATCATGTTTTCAGCTTCGCTTGCTTTTTGCTGAGTTGCCTGAAGCAAGATGTATTCAGCCTGAATTAACTGAAGCAGACTTTGAAGTCTTGAGAATCTTCACGATCATTTTGAAAGGTTTTGTAAGCTATTGAAAATATTTGGGAAAATTTGACAGTTGTTCAGTAATTAAACACATACTTGTCAGTCTGCACCTGGAAGCTGCCTTTGCATAATCGCTTTAGGAATTAATGAATCTACCCTTGTTTGAGAAGGTGAGGGTGAGGTAAATAAAAAATCAAAAAGACCTGGACTGCCTAAGTGAGGTGGAATTCACTCTGTACCCTGCTTAAGAGACTGCGTGCAGTCCTTGCTGTTACCTTATCAAAGCAGGAGGGGCTGCAAGCGAAATCCCATGTCCTACAGTTGCCTCGTACCAGGAGAGATGTTGTCAGCGTGGTCACGTAGAGTTAATCATGCTTAGCCCAGTGAGATGGAGCTTGCAGAGGAGCTTGCAGACACATTCCTGCTGGTGGCCTCCTGGCCAGTGCTGCATTGGGCTTGCTCTTTGCAAAGGCTCCCAGGAGCCTTTGTTAGTACCACTAGCAATCCAGAGACAAGGAGGTGATGCATTTGTTTCCCTCTCACTGGCTACTTTGCTAGAAAATGTAGTGATTTCTCCTGCAGACTGTTTCTCTCAGAAGTGATCTCTGCACTGCTTGACACGAGCTGGGAGTGCGCTCTGGTCCCACAGGCATATGCTCCCTCTGGTCTTTGCATGCAAGATGCAAATAAATATATTTTCCCTTCCTGGCACATCCTTTCTCTTTTCCCTAGTTGTTGTGATCAATATACCACTTAGCTTGTTTGGCTCCCTGTGCATTTTGGGAATGGAGAGATGAGAGTTCTTGTAGTAACATTGTGTTCCCAGCCCTGCCTAGTCTGCAGGAGCTCACAAGAGGCTCTGCCTTTCCGGAAGAGACTAATCTTGAAACACTGGAATTAACGAGTCAACATTTATTTGAATTAAATAAAGCACAGTTAAAGCCAAAAATGCTGAAAACTGGAGTTTCCACGCCCAGTAAGGAGGAGAAAATGATCTGGGTTTGAGAAGCAGACTGAAAGGAGACGAGGGGGTGTCTGGCTGCACGTAACCTCCAGTCCTGCAGTTCTCTACACCAGGCTCTTGTGTAGAACCGCAGAAAGAGTGAACACGGTGTTAGTTATGAATTAGTTATGAACACGTTACTATTTAGGCTTCCTGCACCCCTCCCTTTCTGGGATTCTGTACTGAAGCTTAAACCAGACTCTTTATGGATAAGCACATAAAAAAATATCCAAGCACTCTCAGCTGAGGGACTGTTGGGGTTTTGTTGGGGGTTTTTTTCAGTAGCAGCTGTGGAGCTTTACCCAGCCTTCACTCAGCAGGCAGGTTCTGCATCGTGGCCTAAAGTCTGGCCTAGAAAAACAGTAGTCTTCCTTTGGTCTTTGCTGGATGTCCTTCTGTGGGAATAGGAATTCACTTTGTTACTTGCTCTCTAATGGAGAGCCTGTCATTCCTGTGGGAGGGAATTTCTGTTTCTCTACCAAGGCCATGCCATGTAACAACGGATGCAGAATAGCTTTCATCCTTGGAAGACAGAACACATTTGCTTTGAATCTGGGAGTAGGCTAATTGCCCATAGAGTTTGCAGGCAATTTGTAGGACCCATTGATCAGTTGACTGAAATATTGATGAGTACCTGCTTCATGTGCTTTCATTGCTGCCTAATGGAAACATTAGGGGACTTACATTCATCATCTTTAAAGCATGTTTGTCCTGTCATACGCAAACAAAAGACAATAAGGCTTTGTGCAAAGGATCTCTGGACACTGGGAAATGAGAGATCTCAACCTCTTATCTAGTTGCAATTTACATGTTGAAACATTCACGTTTTCTGAAGTGATATTTAACTCTGTGATATCTTCATCTAAAGATGGTCTTCTGCCTTCCTATGCGTTTGTTCCACCACTTTTCACTTTGCAAAAAGTCCAGCACTTATTTCCCCTCCCCTTTGCTTTTTTGTACCACTACTTTGCATCTCTGCAGGCCTTTGGTCTGTCTTCCTTTGCCTGACTTGCATGGCTTCTTACGTCAACATTGGGATAGATGTTTGTCGCCTTGCCAGTTGAGTCCTGTGCCCTTCTTTCAGCAGTGATAGTAGCCCTTCAGTTCCCTTGTGTGAAATACTTCATAGTTCATGTTTAATAGTTTTGTATCATTCTTGTGGTTCTGAAGATATTCTGGAAATAATTTATAACAAATCTGCTTCAACTAAATCCCCTCCCTGAAATTACTGGCATCTCATTCCGTTTCGTTTGTCCTGACAACCACAGACAGGTTGCACAGACAGGTAAGATGTGTGACCTGCAGGAGAGCTTTACCCCTCTAGACTGGTATCTGGAGAGGAGACAGGCTATCATATGTTTTTAGCAGTACTTTAGTGTCCCAGGTTTGGAAAAGTGACATCGTTAACATTGTGCCAAAGTAACAAGCTACATAGCATTTTCAATATCTTGATTTAAAGAATAAATTTATTGCATGTGTATCTTAGTTTTATGCATTCAAACAGAAATAGATGAGACTTGTTCATAATGACAGTTATAAGATTGTACAACTTATTTCCTTATTTTGTCTTCTGTCCACAGGTCCAGCAAGAGCAAAGGAACCACACCACAGAACCTGTAATAGATGACTATAAAAAGATGGGGACTCTCTTCGGCGAACTAAACAAAAGCCTTATCAGAATAGGCTTCACAAGGATGTACTTTGGAGAACGGATAGTAGAACCTGTAATAATTATATTCTTCTGGGTTATGCTCTGGTTTCTTGGCCTACAAGCTCTTGGACTGGTTGCTGTTCTGTGCCTTGTCATTATTTATGTACAACAGTAAAATTTTATATAGATACTGTTCAGATTATGTATTTCGACACCATCACTATGTCAGTGGATTTATGTGTTTAAAGTAAATGGGCGGCATATCAAAAGCTGCAATGCTTCAAATTGCTGAAATTCCAACATTTGAGGTGAGGGGGACTAAAATTATGCATTTTAAGCCAAATCAGCAGTGCCCTCTTACATCTTTGTGGGGTATGGGGAAAGGAGATGTTTGTAATATAATGGTGTCAAATGTACTGTTTTCTGCACTCTTGGGGCCTCAGCCCGAACACTGGCTTTTTGTTGTCCACTCCCGTCTCCCCATCTTCTTGCTTTGTATAGTGTAAATTTCCTGTCTGATTTTAAGAGGATACTCGATGTGAGTGTCTTGTTTCACTGTTGGGGGAGGCTCATGTGCTGTTTGTTCCCTGAATCTGCATAATTTGTTAGTATTCTGCTGAAAAGCTGCATCTGCACAAGGGAGGTTTAGTAACAAACTACAATGACAAATAATCACAAAAGCATCTTTTGTTTGTATAGTTTATAGTAAGCTTTCCCCTAAGAAACAAGCTATACCAGCAAAATGCTCTTATACTAATATTAGTGACTGCACACAAGACTTCAGCTGTTGTTAAGGAGAAATTGCAGTCCTACATTGGCCAAGTGGTCTAATGCAGCTCTGCCTTGTTTTTTTGAAATGTACTCAGCTCCTGCTGCTATTTTTCTTTCTTTATTTTTTGTACTTGCTCTTTCCCCCAGCCCTCCTTCTTAACATAAATATTTGGATAATTCATGGAGTTTGTAGGTAGTTACAGCTGCAGTGCTGGAGAGTTGCCATTCCAGACGGCAGTGCTAGGATGTTGTCTGCTTCCTCTGGGTGGTGTGTGAAGTGTCTGAACAACCAGATATCAGACTAGATCTCTTAATGCTTCCCTGGTTTTGCAGTGTGGGCCCACATCAGCTAAAGCTTTGCTCACGTCAGCAAACCAGATCTGTTTCCTCATGCAGGGCAAGAATGTAGTTGAAACCAGGTGGTCATTTTATCTAGTAGTCTTAACTGATTCATTTCCACACTGGGCAACAAAAAATGCCTACCTATAGGTATATGTTATGGGCCACACAAATTAGGGAATAGGGTATATACATTCAAGAGTGGGTTCAAAATTCACTCTGACTCCCCAGGGGCCACACCAGGGGTGTACTGAATATTTCCAAGTTTGAAGAAAAACAGTAAAATGAAACAGAATCTTTAGTACTTCTACTTTATTACTACTACTAAATAGGCTACCAATTTAATAATTGGTGTACATTACTTTTACTAAGAAACTTAAATTGCAAAATTGACTTAATCTATGGTCCAGTGAAATTATATATTTACTTAAAGAAATGTAATAGGAGATGTGAAATTTACAGAAAATTACTTAAACTTTTGCAGCGACTTTTCCCTAAAGAACAATAAATTAGATCAACAATCAATTAGTTGAAAATGCTGTCTTAATCAGAGATTTTTGAAGTTAGGGGAAGTTTCGGTATGGTCCCAGTCCTGCAACTGGATTCTCAAGGCCAGCTTTATGCCTGCATGGACCACGTTGACTGCTAGGCTCTATTTCCAGGGCCTCTGGCCCCAGTCCTTATGGACTTTCCTGTTAGGGAAATAATTGTTATTTAGGGCAGTAAACATGAAGGCCCAGCTCCTTTAAAGTGTTTATGTACTGAAATGCCATCTGCAGACATGTCTCTGTGCTTTTCTAATGAGCATGTAGTTACCTTCTGAGGAGCTAGGTTGCCTTTCTGGATCTTCAGATGACCTTGACTGTGGATCTGAGAGGCTTTGCTGAACCGTCAGGACTGCAGGGAAGTGGGACTGAGGCCCCAGCTCTGTGGTCAGGTGGCAACCCGTGTTGATTGGCATGTAGTTAAATAGTTACACTTGTAGCTGGGAAATGTTGGACAACAGAAGGTGTTTCTGGATGCAGGGATTTGTTGTTCGCATCTGGAAGACCCAAAGCAAACAGCAAGTACAGGCTGAACTCGGAGGCAGGAGCTCTGTGCTCTAAAGTGCCTAGGGGTAAGCTTTGGGTTTGTTTCAAGTCCCCTAGAAGCAGAACATCTGTTTACACCTCTGCGTAATTTGTATAGATAGAATGGTGGTTTTATGTGTCTCCTGTGTAAGGGTTGTACTACAAAAGCATCCTGTCGTTAAAAGTAAAAAAAAAAAAGTTCTTTCTTTCTTCCCACAATCCAGTTACTGTTCAGAGGGTCTCATCTAATTCCTTTCATCCTGTAGGAAAAAGTGTGTCTGTGATACTCTTGTTGCAGTAGTACTCTTGTGTATAGAGGCTGTGCTGTGAGATGGCATGTGGTATTTCCTTGAGATGGTGATTTTGCTCTATACATATGGAACGGGGAACGGTGAATCATGAGTGTGACCAACAGCTTCAGTGAGAACATTGTTTATACATGTGTAACCTTTTAATATATGCATAACTGTGACTGTTGCACTCATGAATTCATTTCAGTTGGTCCTTTGCTGTTCATGTTATACATGTACTCTAGGGAAAAGTAGCTTTTGGACTGAGATTGTGTATAGTGAATGTCTTGTGTGGTTTCTCTTAAGGGTAACTTGCTATGTCTTGTCCTTCATGGAAGTTTTTCATTTTTAAAAATCTGAAAAAATAATCCTCCTAATAGTTGAGGAGGATTATTGTTGACTGAAAGTGGAAAAAGAAAAATAATGTATTGCATGGAAAATAACCCTGTCCTGTTCATACATTCCCTCATATATAAGAACTTATACTGAATTGTCTGTCCTAATTTTGTGCAATTACTATATTATCTCCCTCTCATTTGCAGGAAAGGAAAGAGGGGTTAAGGAAAAAGGGGGACTGAGTTAGAATCAGACATAAAGAGTGCAAAATGGAATGCGGTGAAACGATGCATATATGTGTCCAAAAAAATCTGGTCATAAATGTGTGTCAAAAGCAAAGATGAAATGGGTGAACAGTCATTGCCTTGTGTTCTTCATTCCATCCAGATGTAGCTGCAAGGCAGAGGAAGCACCAAGTGCTCAAAGGATGTCCCTAGCTAAAAAGCAGAAGGTTAATTTAAAAAAAAAAAAAAGTCAGTTTTACTGTTGCCTATATAGTAAAAATTGATAATGTTATTTATGGTGTTAAATGTTAATGTTCTTGATAGAACTGAAAGCACCTTTATGCATCTGTGTGTAGGACTGTATGAAGGAATTATGTCCCTTAAATCTGTGTTGAACAACAAACGATGCAGTTTCTGTTGGTCAGCGTGACATGGAAAGCGTTTTACATAACCTCGGTTTTTTAAAGGATGGACTCTTCAGTACTATTTCACACCTACCAAATGCATAAATGTTTGAACTACTGTGTACAGAGAAGAAACTCCACGTGCAGAAGAATCTTGGAGAACCCTGTTTGCACTGAAAAATCACCACATCAAAACTGTCCATATAAAAAGGAGAAATCATATTTCTTAAAAACTCTGTATTAAGTGAATTCTATGGAAAGCACTTTGTTACTCTTTCTAATAAAAAGTATTGCCATCAATGAACCTGTGAATTCTTTATGGTGATTTGTTCAATGTTACATGGGTCCTTTCAAAATTTCATGTTAGGCCCAGATGAAATGGGGCAATGTTCAGATAACTGCTGAAATCAGTTCACTTGCAGCTAGAGGAGAAAAAACTGCAGTACAGGAGCTGAATAAACTGCACCAGGTCTGTGTGGTTGTGTGCAGCAAATTATGCTGCACCAAAAAGCAATAAATAGTAGAGCAAGATGTTAACAAATAATGGTAACATTTCGTTGTAAAGTAGATTTTAGTTCACAGCATATCTTGTTTTGCATCTAGAGCAGCCTCTGAAGGAACCAGATGTAGTCAAGGATGTGAAAAATCCTTTGAAGTGACAATTGGTGCGCCACAGAAAGGTTTGAGGATTTTTATTGGTTTTTTTTTAAATATGCATAGAACAGTAAATGGTTCAAAACAAATGTACTTTTAACTGTTGTTTTTGCTTTTTTCTGCAAGTCAGAAAGGTGTTCATTCTGCCAGATCCAACAGATACTTAAATGTATCTGTGTTGTTCAGGATGCACAGTGAGTTAAGCAGTTAAGGGGTTTTTTTAAAGTAGCAAAGTTGAATTTTGGTCCTTCAGACTCTCATTGGTGGATGTGCACAGAAGAAGTAAGGCTTATTCCTGAACAAATTCAAGCCTTAAGGTTTTATCTCAGTTGAAGTATCTTTGTCAGGCCTTTTATAGGGTGCATGCAAATTCAAAAACAATCTCTGTTTGATTCTTTCCATCCTGGGCTTTACTCTAGGTTTTGGGAACTTTATTTCTTAGCCTCTCCCCTCTGCCAGAACTTAGCTTCATCCCCTTTATACATTCCTCCTTTCACTCTGTAGTGTTGCCTTCTCTAGAGATGTTCACTTTGAACAGTCTCTCTCTGTGCCAAAGGTTCAGGCTATTTCATCATTCAGTCTTCTTAAAAGCTACCTAGACAGAAAATCTATTTTCAGATGGGTATTTTGTTTGTTTTACTGTGTGCACGCTTAACAACAGAAGGGAGGAAATTAGAGAGAGGATTATTAAAAAATATTCATAAGCTGGTTAGTCACTTCATTTTTTGCAGTGCTTATCTGCTGGTTTAGATGATGGTTAATGAACTGCAATGTGCTGTCACCAAAGGTCCAAGAGAGTGTTGCAAACGTGTAGGGTAAGGAGCTGTTGATAGGTTGGCATCAGGATTTTGAAAATCGATGGGACAAGCAGTGTTTGGCTCAGGGTTGTTTCAAGCTTAAACAGGCAGGTAGACTTCTAACTTCCCTTAACTCCTGCCAACGCCTCAGTTATTTCTGAGAATGTCTCCAAATGCATATAAAAATCATCAGTATTCCTTCTACATGCTGAAGAAAACTGAACTTTCATCAGCTCTGTTTTACACAGAGGAGCCAAAGAGGATGAGAATGGGAAAGGGGAATTGGACTTAGCATTTTTTAACTTGCATGCAAGCTTGTGGTCTTTTCAAATTATAGTCTTGTACTATCCAGATAATGTTTGTGTCTTGTATGCAGTTGTCACAAGTCTTTTATGCCCCCCAGCCTATATGTGTGTTTTCCAATTAATACGGAAATGAAGCAGCTGTGATAATACATGCTTTTTCCCAAGCAATTTATTGAAAACTACACATCCCTTCTCAGGTGGCAGGAGGGATGTGACTGGATAAAGCCCTTCTGATGACAGGAGCTGTTCTTGGTGCAGTCTCAGGGTCACCATCTCTCTCCCAGGGTACAGCAGGCTACCAGAGTGCTAGGGAAACATCTTGCCCAGTCCCAGGCACTGTTGAAATATCTGGAATCCAAGTGGCATGGAAGGAGAAGGACTGTTACATACCACAGTCCAAGGGATCTGATCAGACAGTGTTTCAGACAAAGCTGTTACAGAGTACCGTATATAGATTTTATGTTCTTTAAATGAAATTTAATTAAGCCCCATTGTTTCTTGGCTTGTCCTGGTGCATCACCTCGTGTTCAGAATGAATGTTGCTTGCAGCAAATGGTTCTGCTTCTGGAACCCATCTGTGTCTGTGGGCATATTTTATATGTACCATTTAGCATTAATTGCATTTTAAAGCATTACAAGGGAAAAGGGCTCATCTTCCAGTCGGCATTTGGATGAGGGTTTAATTAATACATGTGAGAAGGGAACCAAATTAGTCACTGGCACACTGATGAGGGCTTCCTTTTAGAGGAAAAAGCTGCTAACTGATGTATGGGTAATGAATGTACGAGAGACAGGGGTTTGCATACTGTCCAGAATGGGTGGTGGAAAGTGACCGTTTTTCTACCCTAGTTCACAAATTAATTATCTGTTTTTAAATGTAGCTATCTTCCTTAAGTAGCTGGAACATACTTCCTGGGTACAAGAAGTCAGTAGCAAGGAAATGAATTATTAATTAAGGAAAACCCTTGGTCAACCAAAATCCTGGTCTGTAACGGGAAGTCTCTTCTTGACTTGAATGAAATTTGAGTTCTTCAGTGTTTGGGGTTATTAATTCTTTATCTTGAATATTTTACCTGGTTATTGTTTTAAATCATTCTTTCATTCATGTTCTTTCTAAAAGTTGTTAATATCAGTCCAAAATTCTTGAAAGCCACTTCACTGTCAATAGCTGTTACCAGTAGGGCTGTAGGTAGCCCATGCATGTGGAATGGCAGGTCACGGGGAGAGACTTGTGTGTCTTTAGTGCTACCTGGCTGGTGTCACAAAGCCTTTGCTGTCACTTTCTGTATGTATCTTGTTAGGTGTTGAACAAAAGCTCACATTAGCCAAGTACCTGATTTCCTTGGGCATTTCAGCCCTCTGAGCTTGGGACTTTATGCTGCTGAACAGACTCACTCTGCCCATCTCTACACAGCTGGGCACTCACATAACTGTCCTTCACTTCCTGCTGAGAGTGGAAATACCATCTCACTCATGGGTCATGTCCTCATCCTAATAAGATTAGGAAAAGTGTGATCATACAATTTTCTGGACAGAACAAACATTTCTATGCCTCTCTGAGAAGCTTCCTGTTGCAGAGAGGGAAAAATAATTAAGTTTTGAGTCTGCTGCCCATTTTTGATGCTTAGCGGATAAGAGAACCAAAGGCATGCAACTGTTTGAATATTATTTTTTTTCCATTTTGATATCCAGTTTCTTCATTCCATCTGTGATTAGAGAGATAAAAGAGTATTTGTTTGAGCTCTGTTATCAGTAGAGTTAACTTGGCTCTTAGTTAGTCTTATCCCAAGGTCTTCAGCAGGTACATAAGAATTGCTATATTTTTTATCTTCAGTCTGTTTTTTCTTGTTCTGATGCATCAGCTTAGATTTTTTTATTTTTTTTTTAAAGAAAGCCAGACATGTTTTGGGGAGAGTCTGTACCTTGCCATGGATATACCTCAGTGGTGATGAGACTGTTGGACAATTTAGTGTTATGACCCTGCATTTGGCAGGGGTTTTGTCATCATTGAGACCTGCCTGTCTTGTCACCTGGGCTTCACCAGCTGTAGGGTGTGAGGGGTTCTGTGCTAAGAAGCAGGTAGGGTTTAAACTGTAGTTAAGGCTTGAGATTATTAGTTAGTTGTGCAGCGAGAGCTTTGCTGCAGTTTCCTGGGAGACAGTTGTGTTGTAATGACAGTGTTTTGCAAGGAACTCGAGAAACTGAGCTAAAGAAAAAAAAAATTCAGTGCATTTTTATATTCTCCACTTAAATTTTGAAACTGGTAGCACAGATCCTTTTTGATGTTACCCTTCTCTCATCGTTTCTGAAAGCTTGCTGATTGCCACCTTTATTTTTCCACTTCAAATTACTGTGTAATACAGAAAGTAGAGGGAGAAAAAAGTGTAGCTATTCCCAAATAGAATGTACTTGCTTCCAGCGTAGTGGTAGTGTGCCGATTTTTCCTCCCTAAGTGCTTCAGAGTTCTTCTGGGGAAACTCAGAAACTATTTAACTCAGAATCAGCTCTGCTTCTGTCTCATTGTAGGTGTCGTTTCCTTTGGCTTGCTTTGAGGAGTAGCATTTTAAAGCAGGTTTCTGACTGAGCTTATTTGAGACTGCTGATGAAAACTCCCTTTGAATCTTCATGATGATTTTGCAGAGAAGGGCTTTGGGAAGAATTCCTAAAGAAAAATAAGAGGACAAGACCAGTTAGAGCAGGATCAAGAGCAATGTTGTGGGTGGGATATGGGCCTTCCATTGCGACTTGAATTTGACCCTGGGGACTTTATCTGAAAGCCACAAAATCACTGTGAAGATTCAAAGGGAGTTTTCAGCCTGCAATAACCTCCCCTGTAACACAAAGTCATGAAGAGGTGTGTCAGAAATAAGATGCTTAATTATCATGGGAACTGGTAAGATACAAAGGGGTTTTCTTGGAGTTTCCCATAAAACACTGAAGTAGTGAAATCTTACATTCTCTTCACTTTCAGCACTGTTAATGATTTATTTGCTACATGCCTGGTGGGTTATTGGGGTTTTTTTCCCCCACACTTGTAGTCAATGAACATTAAACTTCTATCTCCTGAGTAGTGTTGAGCTCTAATGTTTTCCATCTTGACATTTTTGTATTATGTTTTTATTCGATCCATTGTCATTCAGTCCACTGTCATTCCTAACCAGCTGAAAGCTTGTTAAATGCTGCTGTTGACACAGGACAGAGGGCAGTCATCCTGCTCAGTAAAATGTCCTTCTGTTGCCCTGTGTCAGCCTGGAGTCCAAGTTGTGTTTACAGCAAGGCTTATGCCATAGTGGATTTGAAGCAAATCTGTGTCCTGGCTTTTTGGCACCCCAGGAAGAAAGCCATCAGGACAGTCTCATGACAGTGCTGCTCTGAAGGCTAATGTGTTTCTTGACAGAAGTCACCTGCATCTCCAGTGACCTTAAATAGGGCAGGCACATGCTGCCTTTCCTCTATCTCTGTGCTGGTTCGTGGGCAAGGGTAATTCTGGCTCTTTATGGGCTTGTAAAGCCTTTGCCTAGATTTCTGGCTGACAGTTTGTTTAGGTGGAATGCTTTGCCAAGTGTGTAGTTGCATGGACTAAAATAGAACAGGCTCTGAACTTTAAAAACCAGCTAAGCGTAGATTTATGATTTTCTCCTTTGGGGCTTTTTATAAGGAATACATAGAATAGTTTATTTCTCAAATAGAAGTGGCATTTGAACTACTCTTTTGTAAAATGAAAACACAGCAAGTCTTTAAATAACAATTCTCATTTCACCTCCCAGGGCATCCTGGGGTTTCCATATGTCCTAGCAGTTGCCTGAAGAGCTGTGCCACAGCCTGTTTCCTTGCGGTGGCTGTGTTTCAGCAGCTACCACGTGATGCCAGCTGAATGCATGTGGGTACTTTCTGTGTGTTCCTGAATCAACATTGTTTTGTTGCTGAGCTCAAAAGTGCTTTATCTTGAGGAGGAGAAATGGAGCTTACTCTATCAAAAATGTACACAGGCACAAGGGTCCATGCCATTATCACTGTAAAAAAATCACTGAAGCACTCCATGGAAAAAAATCACGGTGCCGTGAATTGGGCACCAATGATAATCATCATTGGGATGATTATCTTTATTCATATCTTCCTGCTTCGATGGCTTTATTAACATCAGAAATTTGCAAAGCCATTCTAGCATTGCAGTTCACAGACATGCAATATGTGTTACCTTCCCTTCTGGACACAGTAAAAAAATTATTAAATGTCATTTCTTTTAGGAGTGTCTTCTTCATATTTTGCTACTAATAACATACACATGAATGGAAACTACTGTATTATTTAGAAGGTTGGTGCTACCCAGTTTGAAATGTCCTCACAAAGACTTTTTTAAAAGATACTACATACAATATCTTATGTAGGATCTTATTTCTTGAAATATGGGTCTTTTTCATCTCAAGCATCTGCAAAGGGGCCTTCTCCTTCCTTGAGCTGTGCCTGGCATTTCCCTGACTCCCATTCCAGTCCCCAGCCCCCCCGTAACTATGGGGTTGTGCACTTCTCTCTTTATCAGTCATATAATATACTGTTCTTGAAAAGCATCTCACAGACACAAAACTAGAACTCACATGAAGATGGGAAAGAATTATCAAATCAGTTTAAGGATCACAAAGAGGAGCGTTCAGCAATGAACGGCATTAACATCAGAAAGCCAATAGGTACAACTTATATGAGCATGTTAATTGCCAGTTCAGTATTAGCTGTAGACAACTTCAAATAGGACTGGACTGACTACTGAGTTTTGAGTGGCTTGAAGAGCTACTGGTTTTGTAACTAAATTGACCTTTTATTCGGTTTGTGTTTGCTCAAAGATCTCCAGCTCTTCTGGACAACATACAGCTTGGACATGTGCAAGCCAAACTGCAAATCTGTCCTGGTACAGAGAGAATCTTTTGTAGCAGTCTGTGCCCTCTCTGCATCAGTTCAATCATTGTTTTCTCTAAAAATTAATTACTTAAGAGCTTTTTTTGAATACTTTTGGACTCTTAACATGCTAAGGCATGTTTCTGCTTTAGCATGCTATTTCTGTTCTTCAGTGGGGCTTCCTGCTTGTTTATGATTAAGTGCAAAGCAGGAACCATGCTCTGCAGTAGCATTAGCTTGTGTAGAGGGAAAAAAAGGAATGTAAATTATTTATGTGCCTCACGGCTCACTCTCGAGCTGATCTTCAGCAAGCTCAGCTTTTTTTGAGCCTTTGATACTTTCATGGATGAGCCTTCTCCTTTAGGAAACTAAATAAAAATACCTTTAAGCCTTTTCCTGTATTTGGCTTTTCCAGGAAGTTTTGCTTGCGTTTCCCATTTTACCTTTTGAAGAGTGAAATTGTTGAACAGAGCACCTGAAGCCCAGACTCCATAGAGTTAGCAGGAAACTGCTGTGCTTTTCTAATATTGCTTACTTGACACTTCCCACGTGAGCATTCTAGGTGTTATTTCCATAACAAAAAACTTATGCACAAAATTAGATAAAATGTGAATTTATTTCTTAGAGCCATATACTTTTGATAACTCATTTCATAGCCAGGATATGTAGGATAAATGTAACAGACCTAACTGACCTGTAAATCAGTATTTGTAGAATACAGGAAGAAAAGCATGATAAAACTCCAGCTGAGACAAGGGAAATGAAGAAAAGCTGTCAGACTGGAAGAAGTCTTGCAGGAGAATTCTTCACAGTGGGGTCTGTACACCTACTTTGTTTTTGTTTGGAGTAGTGATGGCAGCACAAGAATTAGACGTGTAATAAACTTACAGAAACAATAGGAAGGATTATGCAAAATGCCTCAGCATTAAGGCCTGACGTTATGAAATCAGGGGGAAACTAAATTTCATAGTATGGTGTGCAAGATCATCATAGAGATCTAAATTCATAAAAAGGCACTCTAAGAGCTCATCTTTTGAAACTGACAAAGGAGGATAGCTGGAATTTTAGCTGCATGCTGGGAAACAGGAGCCAAGAGTAAGATGTGGCTGTCAAAAAATAACTCTAGGATATTTTGGACAATATATTTTCACTAGACATGTAATAAGTCATAGCATTGCACTAAGTTTTTTTAATCTTTCAAACATTTTCATTAAAATCTTATGGAAGCTGGCTTGTTTGTAAATGGAAAATGAAGTCATGGGACAAAGCATAGCAAAAGTAAGTGAAAGGCTGTTGGCTGCAGGGTATTTAGGTAACAACTGTTAGTAACTTTAGTCCAAATATTAGGCAAAATTTCAAACCCTCATTTGAGAAAGATTCTGACAGAGTAACATCAGTGACAACAAGAACTGGAAACAGCTTTTAGGATAAAGCTTGGTTGTTTCCAAAAGAGGTGCTGTGGGATGATTGCCTGCAAGAGGGAAAGACCAGACTCTGGCTCTGAAGCTGATTTTTTCCAGTTCTCTGGTACAGCTACAACTAAAAGCTGAGTTGAGTTGCTTGTGTTCTTCTAGAGACATGAGTGCAAGGGGCCCACTTTTAAGTAGTCTGCAGAGATTGCTTTTTTGCTCATTTCCCCTGTTTTGGTTGTCAACATGTTGCAGTATTGTGTATCACTCACAGAGATTATCTAACCACATCTTTGCTCCAACTTTGGCTGGTTTAACTGAAAGATTCTTTTCTGAGATAACACAGTTTATATTTGCTTAATACTGTTCTTGGTTTCCAAATATCTGATTTATCCAGCTTGGAGGCAGGAGTGATATTCCTGTGGAATAACCAAGCTGATATGGTCTGTGTTAGCCCCATTGCAGTGGAAGAAAGAAAGGAGTTAAGTGATTAGGCTCTAAAATTATTGCCAAATTCTGCTCTCTTGCATTTGATTTGCTCAATAAACTGTACGTTGTAGTAATGTGCCCCCAGCATCCTCGGCTGGACATTCAATTACTTGTGACCATACAAGCTGATAATCTCATGGCCAGTGATGTGAACAACACTTCCCTTTCCAGTGTTAACAGAAATTGCTCAACAGTTACAGAACCTTCCTCCCCTTCCACGTACAGTTCAGCAGCACGTGGATGCCTTTCACAAGAGTCATGGCATGAGAGAAACCTTTTCAGTTCCAGCTAACAAGTCAGAGCTAACCCAAGCCACCAGGAAAACCACAACTGCCATCACCTTAGGGATTACTGTAGGGCTTCTGCATTTGGACTAAATTACTCAAACCCAGTCAGGAAGGCAGTAATCCACAAAGCAACCGTCACAGGTGGCATTATTTGATGTATGTCATCATCCAGTGAGCCAAAAAAATAGAGCTTTAGGGAAGCACGGAACCTGAATTCAGCTTTAAAGGAGGGATAGCCCAAACTTTGGTTAAATTTTTCATATAACTTGGATTAATTCTATCTTGCCTCTGTTGGAGACTTTATCTCCCCTTTTGTAAAAGTGAAAGGAAGGAGGGCGTAAATAAAACAGGCCATTTAAGGGAACATCAAAGTTATGTGGGATGACATTGCCTCTTAGGAGTGCAGAGTTCCCTGGAAAACCCACCACAGCAATGCAGACCTGTGCTTCAAGCCTGCTGGTAGGTGTGGTTAAAATGTGTATGCATGCTCTCTTTAAAAACATATACATACCGTCTTTATGGCTGAAGAGAACAACTTAAAAGATGTCATTTAAGAAATTTACATCAAAGTATCACACTTATCCAATAAGTTATCAGATGTCAGCATAGGATCAGTGGTCTCCCACGTGGCAGAGTTCATTACCACAAAGACAGCATATGGTATTATTTAGTTTCCATTAGTACCTGCAAACCTCTATGCATCTGATGCTGCAAAATCCTGTTGTAAGAAGTCGTATCTGTTTCTAAAGGCTTACACCTAAGGAAATGAAAAACAGAAGAGGGTTGAAAACAGTAATTTTCTTGGGGAAATAGAGAGTGATTGTATTTGGTGGCTGAGATTTGCCTGAGATAGGAGAGTTTACAGGAGAGCTGGGAACTGAACATGGCTCTGTGGAGGCCCAGTCTCACTCTTCCCCATATTAGTTTCCTACCTCTCACTTTTGCCACACTTCAGGCACTTATTTCAGAATCTAAAAGTATCGGTAACCGTCTGAACTCAGTTCAGTAACAGATTATTTGTCTTAGTTCCAGTAAGAAAAGCAAATATTTCTACTGGTGTGGATTTTCCCTGACAATCCCATTAGAAACACCTGCTTGGGTTGCTGAACCTGCAGGGCACACAAAGCCTGAACTCTGCCTGCCTGGGCAGCTGTTGGCAGGATGCCGGGAGATCTGCAGAAAGGTGGTCACTAGCATCCAAGAGCATTTACATCCCATGCAGCCCTCTGTTTCAGGGTGTCCAGTGAGAGTACCTAGAAATTATATTCAAGTGTTTTAGTGCACTAATGGAAAAGTCATTATCTTTCACGTGGGAGCCTCATTCAAATACACAGTTCTTGCTCAAAAAAACAAGCTTGAATTTTGAGATCCGCTATTAGGTAAAGCTATACATCCTCAAAGCACCAGCCAGTGGGATGTGACTGAAACAAATGAAGAAATGCTGCTGGGGAATATAGCATGAAGTAAAAAGACGTCTGCCAAAACCAGCTGAAGAAACAGGTAATCTCTACTGCCTGATTAAATACAGTAGAAGTTCATTTGTCACAATTTTGTGCTTTGTTAAAAAGTCATCACAACTGTGGCTGCAGCACTGTGCATTGTGCCATGTAACTTTTACAGGGAAGTCCAGATGCTGTGATAGAAATAGCATAGAGACCTTTCCAGAAGCTTCACCTAATTTGACCATTTCTTCCTATAGAGGTAAAACTCATTGACACCATCTTTGTGAATCACATCTGCCATCACTGCTGCCTCCCAGCGAATGCTGCAGAAGAGACAACTGAGTAATGAGTATGGCTGGGAGGATTTCTTTTTGCCTTCAAAGTGAATCAGGCAGGACAAAAATTAAACACACCCTCAAATTTGCATTTCTATGGCTGTTTGAAACGAGACATATGTTGCCAAGCTATTTCTAACAGAATACTTATCTCCTAGTGTTTGCTATTTACTAACTGGAAAGGGTGTTAAGACAAGTAATTTCCTGTTCCATTGAAAAAATCTTTACCTCATTTAAAGTTGTTCATAAAAATCCCAGGCATAAAAAACATATTGGTCCTAGCTCAAATTTCATAAGGGCTGGTTTGTTTGGGTTTTTTTCCCCGAAATACACTTTTCTGGCAGGGCTGCGCTGCCCAGTGACCTGTCTGTGTGGTACCTCAGTGCTGCGGGGAGGGAGACAACACACTGTTTAAAGCCAGAGACTCCCAATGGAGGGCAAGTGCCCTGACATGGCAGTGACCCACGAATCAGGCACCAGCATTTAACCACCAGCCTCTGTGATTCCAATCCAACCTGCAACAGAGAGGCCAAAAGAAAGAGGGAAGCTCCCCACTGAGTGCATGGGGATAGCTCCACCTAACATGCACACCCACTTTCAGAACTTTTCACTATTTATACATTTTTGCAAACAAAGAAATAAATGTTCATTGGCTATAAATTACATAATTCTCTTCATTAATTAGTATTCTATCTTCTATTAGTTATTGATTTCTTGCTTCTTATGCTAATTAGCCCACATTTTCAGTTATTTTTGTTATCTTTTTCCCAGATAGGGAAAGTTGCAGTACAATTGTAGAATTGTCTTTGTTAGTTTCTTCTTTATGTTGGGGTTCTGCAAAATGCCCTTGTGGTCCATAAATGCTGCATTCCTTGTGTCCGGTTTCAGCAATATGTCTCTCTCACAGGCTTAGTTAACCTCCTTCTATGTGTAAGATCACTGAAGTACATCAAGGTTGATCAGAGTTGTTTTAGCAAAACTTAATAGTTTCAGTAATTTTTTCAAACAGTGTTCCCACAATAGCAGTTTATGACAAACCTTGCTTAATGCTGGCATATGACAGAGTGGAAAATTACACTGCTTATGATTAATTAAAACAATTAATTAGAAAGGTTAATTAAAACTTTTAGTTAGAAAAGTTATTAGGAAAGTTATGTCATTTACTAAGGACTATATGGTACAAAACTAAGCATTTACAAATGTAGGGATCAAACAGTATTGTGCTAAGGTTAAAAGAATTTTCCAAAATCTTCCCCCACTGCTGCATAAACTCCTTTTTAAAGAAATATAATTTGTTCAGTAACATCAGGAAGGGCTTTTTGCCTCCCTACACCCTCCTCAGGAAAAGCCAGGGGGCTTCTGGGCTGAGCCCAAACACATGGAGCTGGGACTGTGCTGCCAACCCATGAACAGCAGCGTGGTCCCAGTTCCAGGCCCCAAAGCACTGGGCTCTATCTATGTTTCTGGGCACAACAACCCAGGACTTGATCTCCTGTGTTCCAAGCCCTAGATTTGACCATGTGAGCATTGTTTCAAGCCCCAAAAATGCACCACTTTGTCCCTGTTTCTACATCCTCAAACCACAGGATTTAGCCTCAGTTTCTTGGCCTCTGAGTTGGCCAAATTAGCCTAGTTCCAAGCCCCCAAAACCCACATATCTTGGTGTCTGTTTCCAAGCCCAACAATGCAGGACTTGGTCTCCAATTTGCAAACCCTAAAACTGCCCAAATGAGCCTATTTCCAAGCCCCAACAATGCAGGACTTCAGTGTTGGTTTTCAAGCAGTAAAACACAGGACTTCATCTCAGTTTTCAAAACCTTAAGCTGCCCAGATGAGCCTAGTTTCAAATTCCCAAAACACAGGACTTCATTTTGTCTTTCAACAACCCCCTCTCCCCCCAAAATGCAGGACTTAACTGCTTCCAAGCCCTAAACCTGTTCAGTTTGGAAGCTGGAGAAGCCTTACAAGTTGCAATAAAAAGCCTGAAAGGCAGATGAAAGGAAATGGTAAATTCAATTAAAACCTCATCTAAGCCAAATTCATCATTTTTAACACAGTGAAGAGAGGTGGGCAGTGTCCATCCTGCTGCTGCTCTGCCACTGGGATTTCTGTTTTCTGCCTCCAATGCTGCCTTCAGCTTTGATGATCCTTATTTGACGCAGCTCCATTAGCAGCAAACGTCAGACTGACTCGTACAGTCTGTCTGTACAGGCCCAAGCATCACATTATCCACACTGGGGGGAATGGAAAAGCCCATTTAAGGTTTGCTTTTTAAAGAGGAAAGGACAAACTCACCACTTTAAAGCACAGCCTCTGCTTTTCACGTGTTACATTTTTCCAAGCCTCCAAATCATGCCTTCACATACCAGCAGGTTTCCTTTTCTAACACCATTGGAAGTGAGGAGAGAGTAACAGCAATTTTAATAACAAACACTTTCAGATGTGCATTTATTTTTAGTGAACAGAGTGCTCCTTCCCTCCCTCCTTTCCTTGCTTTCCCATGTAATTGGTACACATCTACTAAATCACCTTTCATTATTTGCCATTGTCTTCCAATGAACTTTTCCCTGCCATTTGCCCTTCCTTGGCAATTTAGAAAGTCTGCTGGCATGCACTATATTTTACTTTGTTTCATGATACTAATACCAAAATGCCCTTGGTTTTTTCCCCCAGTTTTCCTGGACTACATATTATACACCATACAAATACGGTCACTCACAATGTTTGCAAAGTCTCATTTTTCCTCTAGCCATTTAACTATTGGAAGCACTGCTCCTCTATTTGACAGAGTGTATTGCCGTGTCCTTTCTCCCTTCTGCTTTCATCTCTCATTCCATGTAAATACTGATGACAGAGAATAAAACATGTGGCTGTTTCAGCATCCCAGTATTACAGATACTCCCCAGGGAGTAAATGAGGGACCCCTTTATGCTCCTGTGACTTTTTTGCCAGGAGAGGTGGGCTGTTGGTAAGAACACAAATACAGACATATCCCAAGCTCAGCTGACCATGGAGAGCTGTACTGAGTGCAAGTCTTCACAATTAGTGAAAAAGAGGAAAGCTGGATGTTTCATAGAGCTTTTGATAGCAAGAACAAGCTGCTTTGGGGAGGAGTTCAGGAAATAAACAATTGTGGTCCTGATTCAAACATCTCTGTGCTGCTCACCGTGGATGCCTTAGCAGCTCTTGAAGCATATTTCCCTTGTACACACTCAAGTTACCTGGATGTAGCAGTTAAGCATTTCCTAGGGATTGATGCGTTCAGGTTTGAGATACTGAGGGAGGTTGGTGATGAAAGCGGTGTAGGTCCCTCAGAAATCCCTGACAAGGATTGGTTCTGTCAGGTGGTAATTTGATCCTTTGGCAGACTCTAAAAAGGTTAAACTTTTATATAAGCCTGTTCTAAGAGTCTCAAAGCCTGCTGAATTCATAGACATTTGCCCCTGTATCTACATGCCCAGTAACCCCAGCTGTAGAGCTCTTTCCCACCTAGTGTTATGGTGGCATTATCAGTAGCTGTCTCTTGTTATTGACAGCTTTAAAGGTGGCATTTTAGGGGACACTCAGTCTCCTCTAATAGGCTTAAGTTGGAGCATCAGTTTTTTATCAAGTTCTTTCATTCTGTACCACCTGATGGCACACTTGCATTAGCACAGTACGGGCTGAAGGCAGGACAAATCAACAAGCACATCATGTCCAAGGTTGTTCCACTTAGTTTCTTCTGCATCATAAATGTACCTGCTTAATTGATTAAAGGGATCTAACATGGAATATTGAGTAGGAATAAGCAGGGCATACCAAATAATTACACCAAGAAAGCCCTGTATTTTGCAATTTTTATCCCAGATAGTACCTGAATAATTAACTATTTTTTCATTTTTTCAGTAATTTTGATAAAAAACTTGCCATTGCCTTACTGAGACTTTCTTCCAAGGATGACAATTTTCCTTGCCCAGTATTTTCTCTGTCAGAAGGTTTGTAGCAGATTTGTCTATCGCATGTGTTACTAAACTGTAAATGGAAATTAATTTATGTCCTCTAAGTAATATAATTATCATCCAACTTCATATCAAAGCCCATTCTCCAGTGGGCTATAAGATTATGAAGTGTTATCGTAGAATAGTTTAGATTGGAAGGGACCTTAAAGATCATCTAAGTTATCACATTTGCTGTTTATATCTAGATGGTTATAAATACATCAACGAATGCTGCAGATGGTTGCAGACCACAGGTGGAAACAACTTGCTAGTCTGCTGGATTCTATGCCTTCGTGAAGAATGTATTAAAACATTTATTAGCTTTTTATATGCAGAATCTTAATGGAAAATGTAAACAGACAAGATCTGAACTTGAAAGTTTCAGAGCGGGAGCCTCTCCGAGTGTTGTGGGTAGGTAGCACCTGAGAGGTTTTGAAGCATTCCTCCATTACCCACTGAATTGCTTTGTAAGCGATAATTGTAGCTTCAGCAAAAATAGCTGCTAAACAATGTTAGCAGTAAAGCCCTACATCCCTTTTCTCAATTAAATTAAGGGGAAATTTAGTCCTTGAGGACTGCTTCTGAAACTGGATGAACAGAGTAAGAGTCACTACCTTGGTGGGTTGGAGGGCAGTGAGGGCAGGAGAAAGATGCTCGCTTGGCTCTCTGACCACTGTCTCTGTGTCTCCATCTGAAAAGTTAGAGGCCACCTCTGCCCTAGAGCTAATGTTGGCATGAGAATAAAAGCAACAGATTGGAAATTGAATCTACTCTAACAGAGGCCACCTAAGCTGGTAAATTTTGAGGAAGGCCATTGGCATCTCTGTAGTCGTCATTTTTCTTCTAGTTTTGCATCAGCAGCTTGTGCTTCTGCCATTGTTTGCCTGTCTCAGCTGCAACCTCTTGATCTCTGAAGGCTATTTTGGTATTGTTAGTATGTCCTTTCTACCTCATTTATTTCTACCCTGTTTATATTGGTAATGTGCTTTTTATCAACACCATCTGCAAATTTCTCACATTTGTTAACAGGTCTTACAAATTAGAACTGTTTGTCTCTATACATTCCTGTGTGAAGGGGAACTAGAGTAATTTTTTGTAACAAAGGAAATATCTTTACACTCATTTGATGTAAACTACCCAAAATGAAAGAATGAAGCAAACAAGTATGAAGTGTTTGTCATAAATACTCAATGGATTCAGGAGATTTTCTTCAAATGATATCTAAGAGCATTTACTTCAGCCTTTATAAAGGAAGGGGAACTCTGCCTTAATAAACATTATTTGTGATAAAGATGGGATAAGAAGACAGGTTTTTATGGAAGAAAACAGCCTGCAAGTTGATAAAGCCTATTAACCTCTTTCTGCATTGCTTAGAAACAATAACCCAAGTAAGTAGAAAGGTTTTTAGCCAACCTTACTTAACATAGCTCTTGAACTGCTGTCTCAAAGATTCTGGGCACAGATTTCTGTATCCAAATTGTTCACAGTGCTTAGAAAAAAAGTATCTAAAACTTTGGAAACCAGGCAAACACAGTACATGGCTGTGACCTAAGAAATCTGGAGGCATTCACCTTTGTCTACCACCCAAAGCTTGCTTACAGAATTGAATTTGTGCCCTGTGAAGCGACCAAGCTCTTCATGGTCCTTGGGTCTAGCCCCAAGCCCCTTTCTCCCTTTCATAATTTCTTGTGCCAGTTCCCCATTGCTTTTGATGTATTTTGAGCAGCACTTGACCCCAGTACTCTGACAGGCACTTTATCAGTGTAACAAAGCATCTCTGGTCTTGTGGGAAACAGAAGTAGTCGTCTGTCAGGAAGCAGCCAGGACCTACTACAGCTTGTCATGCAAAGCCAGAGGCTGAGAAGAGAGAACTTGTTAACTTTACTTTGATAAGCCCATGAGTGTGAAAGACATGTCACATGCAATTTCCATTACAGAGATCACCAGGATTCCACGAGAAGCAAGAATGAGTGGAAGATTCAGGCATGCAAAAAATTATTCAGACCAGAAACCTTGGGCTATTCTAGGTATTCCTGCTTTCCACAGGAACCAAGGGGATTCTCAAAATTGTCTTATCAAATCAAGAGAAGAACATGCATTACGAAGTACATCAAGATAGCAAGGTAACATTTGCAGATTAATCTTCCTAGTAGCAGAGTCAGCTTTCAGAGACAGAGAACCTCAGATTACAACGAGAGATCAGAAACAAGGATCATGTTCTTTAGTAGCAACTCAAATTCTGTAAGCTGCATGAGCCGCTCGCAGGAAAGGAACTGGCACGCACTGCACCATCCTGTGGGTCCAGGGGCTGACTGTAGCTTTGCAATGAAGAGGACTGGTCATCAGCTGGACACCTATCACTCCACTTCCTCTTTCTGAAGCACAGCAATGAATAATTATCTACAGTAAATACATGCACTGCAGCACTGTTGCCAAGCAGGAGCGTATGTCACATCCTTGAATTTAGGCTTTATCGGATGAGAAGCCAGCTTTCTGAATTTGGATATTTGGTGTCAGCTGGGACAGATGTGAGGAGCCACGCAACTCAGGGACTGTTTGTGCTTGGTTTCCAGGCACCAACTTTGGTTTAAAGCTGATTATATTTAAGGAAGGAAATAAGCTTTTGTTTTTTGCATTCACTCTCTCAAAAGCTTCTGTACCTTAAAGCTGACAAAAGCACAGCATATTTGTACAAGTTAAAAATACTGTTTCACTTAGGAAAAATAATGCCCTTTTGAAAACTGCAATTAATTGAACAAGTGATGCAATGTGCATATAAAATCTATCAGACCAATCCTACCTCAGGACAGAGTGTGTGCTCATTAATACAGTGCTAAAATAGCATCACTCCAGAAGTTCAGCAGCCTAGTTTTAAGAACTCAAGTCAGATAATAGTTACTTCTGCAAGACAAGTAGAAGCAAAGTCTGCTTCTGTCAATCAGTATGAAAATGTAATTTAATTCCATGCAACAGTAAGAAATTTTTCTCCTAGAATCTAAGAAATCAGAATTCTAGACAGAGCACAGTTCATGTTTTTGTTACATATAGTTCTTTTCTGTTCTGCTTTACTGCTTAGAAAATGAAGGCTTACAAACATTCACAATGATAATAAAATCTTACTCCAGTTCAGACTTCTTTTTGGCGACCAGGAGGTGGAATCAGTGCTCCATCAGATCCATCAGGCCATATCATTAGTGTAACTAAAGCAAGGTCTACAAAAGGAAAAACAGGAAACCAAAGGTCCCTAAACTTTAAAAAACAAACAAACAAACAAAAACCCAAAACAAAAACAAACCCATTTTTCTCATCAGTTGCCTTCTCTAGAGAAGCAACAGGACAAGACACTAATTCAAGTAGTCTTCTTCCCTCCAAAAACACATATCTGTCCAAGTCCTTTCCAGCATCATCTTGCAGTCCAGGGGCACCTAGGTCCCCAAGTTTGGGCTAGAAGCTCTCACAAAACAACCCAGGTTTCTCTACCACAAACAAAGGGCCTTATGCCTTTGGGTTGCCCTGCCCCACGCATTTCCCAGCTGCATTTTCTGGGCTCTCACACCACTCATAGCCCTGCAAAGAACATTCAGTGACCAACACCAGAACAAGCCTCAGTACCTGTGGCACAGGCAGACCTCCTGCCCAAGGGGTGCTCAGCCAGTCTGACCAGTCACTAGCACACAGGATACTTACCTTGAAAGTAGAACACCAGCAGCAGAGTGCTGGAAGAACAGCACTGCTGTGTTGGGGAGGACAAGCCAGGATGCACGGCTTACCATGCCACAGCAACTTCATCAGCATGGGGCACAGTACCAAGCAGCATAAGCAGAGCAGAGCTGGTGGCAATAACAAGTCCCAGAATCAGCCCAGCAATCATCAGACATGCAAAGACGAAGCAAGTCCCAAGGCAAGCTAAGAAATCTGGCAGTGGGGTGAAGGCTGGAGGCACCAGGAGAAGGTGATGAGGGTAATTAGAGTCTATTAGCACCTTCACACACTGCCAACTGGCTCTCTTCAGGCTAATTTGAGTCAAGGATTTTACCATTTGTCCATGAGCCACTTTATAGACACTTTGTTTTCTGAAATTCAGGCCCACATTTCCGCAGCCAGAAGTGTTTTTACTTGTAATAAATATTTTCATCAGGCTTCTGTCTTTCTTACGTTCTGACCTGTTTCTTGTGCTTACCTTTGCTGTAGCCCCCAGCATTCTGTGCACACTTCTCCCCAGCATGCAGCAAGGTCTGCCTGATGACAACCATGAAATCCTGTGTCCTGCCCAGGAGGGCTGCAGCCCTGATGACTGTGAATCCTGGTGGGAAGACCTCTTCCAGGGGATGGGGCAGCCTTGTGAGGTGCACAGCATCCCATGTTCCTGTCAGGATCCATCAGCATCTGCTTGGCTAAACAAAGCTCAGCTCTTGGGCCCCACTGAGCCCCCACACTGCTGAAAAAATGCAAACCCCTCACCATTTCTTGAGCTGAAAATAGACCTGTACCTATTTTGATTGCTGCCTGAGCCAAGGGCATTTTAACTATGCCTCCCCTGCAGTGATTCTGCTTCTCTGGGGTGGCAAAGGACACCTCCATGCTATGGAGAGTCACTTTGAGCTTTCCATCATCTCCCTCCAGATTAAAGGTTAGTGTATCTGGGGCAGGCAGGGATATTTTGGAGATGCCTCCTTGCCAGCCGTTTCCCTCATAACACTTTTATTTTTAAATGTGTGTGTTGACAGACACCCAGCTGCATGTGCTGGGGGATTATCACATACCCCCAGAGCTGGCACAGCCCTCCACATGCTGTCTGGCAGGGCTTCAGCTGGGTCCCTGCCATTGCAGGAAGAGAAGTGTGGTTTGTCTCTGTAGATAAAATAAGGTGGCAAGCTGCTGGGCCACTGGGCAGGTAAGTGTTTATGCAAGTGCTGAGACACAGTGAGTCCTTCCACCCTTATCCACAGGTCCCAAATTGTCTCGTGCACTTACTGGCTACTCTGGTCACTCGGCCGCTGCCCACCAGTCCCACTCATTTGCCAGCACTATTTATACCCCAGGTCTAGGGTTTCAGAGGGGTTGGAAACCGAGCTCCACAGTGCCACAGCAACAGGGATGCTTACAGAGGCCCAGACAGGAGGGTTGGAGTTAGGGCAGCAGCTGGAGGCAGCAAGTGCCCAGGGAATGCATTCGAAACAGCCCCCAGACCTTGACGGGGAGACGCCTGTGAGCCAAGCCTGGACAGAGCAAGGGCTGGGCACTGGGGCTGCCCAGATAGCAGGAAGAAAAGGGAGGTTTTGTCAGTGCCACACAAAGCGTGGTTTAATCCCCACTGACCACAGCAGACAAAGAACAAAAGTCAGCAGATGCCAAGGAGTAGGTTTTAACTGCCCGGGGAGCCTTCCCATTACGGCTGAGTAACACTTGAAAAACGCAAGAGGCAATTATAGGGGCTGTTTATCTTTTTATTATAAATTTAGTATGAATGACCAATGGAAAAGTCACAATGGAGTACCAAGAACATTTTATCAAAATTTTAGCAGCATTTAAACAGTAATAGATTCCCAGCCTCCTCCGGGCACCCTTTGCCCTTTGCCTCCCACCCACAAAACAGTAACCTTCACTCAAATGTGCTTTCCAAAGGCACGCAGGGGATGCAGCTAGACATTTTCCCCTGAGCTGCCTTGAAAAAAATCTCATCTCAAATGCTGGTTACCATACAACCTCCATCCACGCAGGGCCAGGCTCCCATCCCCTCCTTGCTGTTGGCAGCACAGCAAGAGGTTGGCTGGCTGTGGCATCGGATGGGACTTGCCACGGGGGATGCAGCATCTGCTCACATCCTCCCCGTTGTTTCTCACACTATCCCCTGCATGGATCAGCACTCCCATGGGCGCCCATTACCTTCAACCACAAAACCAGGGCTAGGCCCGTTTCCTAACAGCTGCTGCCCTTCGCTTCTGTACGCGGGGGTGCCGTGCATGCCACGGTCCCGCTCCTGTACCTGAGAGTGTGTGCTTGTGGCTGGATGGACAGGAAAAGGGGAGACTGACAGTCTGGTCTCCCACAGGAATTGATAGGAGGGCAACTGGGAGCCGTGACTTGAAGGGGAAAGGCAGAAGGTGAGCAGTGAGATACTGAAGTATCAACCCACAAAATGAAGTCAGTCTACTATCAGCTAATGTGGAGAACCATGGTCTGCCTACTAAGTCACAAGAGCTAACTTTTTTGTGTGCGCTTCTTTTTTTTTTAAAGTTACATTAAGACATGAACAGTACTATCCCAGCCTCACTGGCTGGAGCTTGGTGAAAATGCTGAATTAGAGGTTGGGAAACACAACACACGCTCACACGTGTAGACAACAACATAATATTGGCAAGCTATTCCCCTGCTTCTTTGGTACTTCCTAAACTTTCTTATCCAAAATATATAAGGGAAATGCACCATTTAAAAGTTACTGTTGTAAGTATTTACACAGCCATAACCATCACGCTATGATACACAAAGATCAATATGATATGAACAAAGTTATTTTATGAAAAGCACTTCTGCACATTTTATTTTGTTCCAGTATCTTAATAGCTTTAAAAAATTCATGTGTTATGCAGTCCTGTACCTCGCTTCTTATATCAAATGGACAAGAAACATTTCCTAATCCATACTCTTCTTCAAAAGATTAAAAAATAGCCACCAAAATGATACACTATGTACAAATTTTACTAAATATTAAATTCTAGGTAATTATTTTCACCCCACTGATAATATAACTTAGGTATTGTTACCTACTATATGCATATATATTTCTGTAATATATAAGAAATGGCACCACATCACCATGTCACCAATATGACACATTGTTATGTACAGTAGATAAGAAGTTAGATATGGAAGATGGATCCTCTCCGACTGCTTCTTTCACGGGAACGCTTCTCCTCTCGGTAGTAGCTTGGCCATTTCCCCTTTTCCCAGCAGAGGAAGCTCTTCAGATGTAAGGCAAGATCCCATACCTCAGCAGCGCCATAACCCCAGCACTGAACAAGCCAGCCACTGGCACAGTCACAAACCACGCCAGGAAGATGTTGCGGAAAAGGCGCCAGTCAACAGCTTTCTTGGAGCGGATCCAGCCAACGGCCACCACGGAGCCAACCTTGGGAGTGTGGGGAGGAGAGAGGGAGACAAGATGTGAGGGGTAGGTCTGAGTGCCTGTAATATGCCCACAACCACACCAATGCCAGCCAGCTGATACCAAGCGATGCCCTGAGATAAAGCAGCCCCTGAGGATGACAATGGCTCTGTTCGGGTGTGGTAGCAGGAGGGTGACACTTCCAAGGTGCTTTAACCTTTATTTTTCAACGATCTGTTTTTCATGAGTCTTGGGGTTGGCCAAAGGCAAATAAATACGTTTGTAGGTTTTTCTCTGTCCTGCTAACTCCTGCATCAGCCATCAGTGGAACTGAGGCAGCCCTCCACCTTACTCAGTCCACAGGGCGCAGGGCAAGTGTCCACGGAGTCTGGCCAGACTGCAGTCTAAATTATGAAAAAACCAGGAGAGTTGTTTTTAGGGCTCTGCTAGAGAGCTTAGCACGGAGTAGGTCAGGAGAACTAGTATGTCCCGCCTGCCTGCCCTCTTGCTGGTTTGGGATGTCCTGCCCAAACCCAGCAGCTGCAGAACCTCTGCAGCTTACAGCCCAGCGTACAGAGGTGACTCAAAACAGCATATCTGTATTTTAATACTGTGGGCTATAAACAGGACAGCAACAGCAAGGTAAGCAACTGAGCCCACCCTGTGACAGTGAGGGTGACTTGGCAGGGGGCAGATAGACAGTGCAAGGTTAGATGCAGTACATCAAACTCATCAGTCCAAGCCCTCTGAGGAAAACCAGCCCTTTTGGACCAGCTAGCCAAGCAAAGCATTCAGAGCTAAAATCCTCCGTGCAGACAAAGACAGCAGCCTGATGCTTTGGGGCACGCAAACTGCACGGACACCAAAACGATGGTGGGGAAGTGGATGAACCACCAAAATATCCTTCAAAGTCACGGCTACTAGGGCAGCGGGGTAGGTCAGTGGTTTTGTAGACAAAACACATTGTAGCATGGCAAAGCTGCAACGTTT
This sequence comes from Chiroxiphia lanceolata, assembly GCF_009829145.1. NCBI lineage: Eukaryota > Metazoa > Chordata > Aves > Passeriformes > Pipridae > Chiroxiphia > Chiroxiphia lanceolata. Next base: position 47,752,027 of record NC_045640.1, on the reverse strand, counting down.
TCTTCCTTTGACTGTGTTTTCAGTCCATAAGCTCAGGTATAAACCCAGCATATTAGTTCTTAAGAAAAAAACTGGGCTGAAAAAACCATTTTCAGTGAAAAATTATACAAAAACTTCAGAAACTCTCTATTTTCTTTCTGCCCTGGAAGTGGCTTTCCATGCTGTTAGCAAAAACATGTGCATGTCTATTCAAAGTGCACGGTAAAGCAGCAAGAAATGTGGAAGGAATATCCTGTTTTGAAGGTAAGGAAACTCCAAGACACAGCTGCCTACCCACTTATTTTCTTAATGGGAGTATCAGTCCCTGCCTATAGATCAAAAGACGAGCTGCTCCCCATGTACAGAGCCAGGAAAATGATAAATGCTAGGAGGACAAGGAATCAGGGAAAGACGGGATGAAGATATCAAATCCATATTTTTTGTTAATACCTACTTAGCTTCTAACTATTGCTTAATGTTTCTTTTTGGAGAACAGTTATTTGTGGAAGACCCTGTAACTCCAGGGTGCCTGTGATGGAACAAGGGAAAACTAAATCTGATAATCTATGACCAATAAGGCCTCTGTCTAAAGCTTGATCCAATAAGGAAATCGTTTGGATAATATTTCATCTGAATACTGCTTGAGTGGATAATATGCTATTCTGTATTTAGGAGGTGCCTAGTGAAGAGGAACCCCACACTTCTGCCTATATCAAAGCCTTAATTCAAGGAAACAGCGTTTGGTTTTCCAGCAGCTCAGCTGTGAGGCTCAGCTTTCCATTTTCCATGTCCTTAGCATCCATCTGTCATGCTTGTAACAAGAAGCATTGATTATTGAGTAAGCCTGCAGTCTACGTACGCAAGTCTCCGAGTCCTTCCTGAAATTTAAAAGGTATCAGCAATGATGGCATTGGCAATCTGTTTCAAACATTGTTAAAGTTTAGTTTATTAATAGTTATTTTGATGGACTAGAGGTTAGGAGAGTAACTAAAACTTGGGTGTAGGCACACTACACCGCCTGCAGAATTTCAGATGATATCTACTTTGAGATTGGTTTGAAACCAGTGCAGTTTGCCTTCAGTATGCTCTGCTTAAAGCATTACAGAAATGCTCTTGGCTCTTGTTCCTGTGCAATGGTGTATCATAAGAACACACAGAACAGGATAATTCAATCATAGCAGCACAGAGAATATTTTTCAAAACCCCAAAATCATAATGGCAAAACGGAGCTAACAGTATGACCTCAGCAAAGTCGCTTTTGCAGAGGAAAAGCATTTAACTCCTGCACTGTAATTTTATCTGTACATGAACACAATCTGTTACAGCTGAGAAATGTCTATTTATTTCTCCATCTCAAATCTTAGAATAAATAACAGGTGCTATGTGTAACATTCAATACGACCATTTGCCCACCTGGGCAATAGAAAGGCAAGGTATGCATTCACACCGTACCACCTTTTCGGTGCTAAATCCTAAGGGAGGTTGAACTGGTGCAGGCAGAGCAATGTGGCTACCATGTTCAGATTCATAAATTCCTTTGGAAGCTCAAAAGATTAGGTCTTTCCTTCAGGCTTCCTTGACTTGGAGGCTTTTAGAGGGATTTTCTTCTCCCCTTTGACTCATGGCAAACATGAAGGTGCAGTTCAGGCTCTCAGCAGGCACTGAGCGTGAAAAAGCTGCTTGGCTCTAGATTTAGGACAGGCACATCGAGCAGTGACCACCTCATGTAGACCAAAGCCTCTGATTTAGGACCACAGGCAGCTCCTGATCTGAGAGGGACTGACGAATCTTTCTCAGAAGATAACGCTTCTCTTCCTGCTACCAACCTCCAGTTTGCCACCACATCTGCTCCAAGACCTGAAAACTGCTGCTCAGAGCTTTCCTTCATACTTGGTCTCCATTTTTCATTACAGGCTATTGTTCCACCTTAAAAAGGTCTCACTCTACCTCTGTTGTTTCATGCTGCTCCTTCTTTGCCATCAGTTTATCTAGTTACCGCATGTTCAATTGACTGACACCCCTTGGTAGGGCTCCCACTTCCGCAAATTCTATTCTGCAGTGGAGCAAAAACAAATATTGGGTAAAGGAATAATTTCCACTCCCTGGTGCTTGAGCCTCAATATCAGGCTAACCTCGAATCTCTTTTCTTTTTGATTTCTAGGGCAAAATAATTTTCCTGCTGATTTTTAAGACAGCATTTTTGACTCAGTGGCTGACAGCACTTTCAGAGAGGAATTTTTACATGGAGCAAAGGATATATAACAGTCCTTTTATTCCTTCCCTGGGCCCTCAAAGAAAACAAGGAATTAATCAGTTACAAGTGTTTGCTTTATCTTGTGTTGATCACTTACGATCTTTCAACTCAGGATCTCACTTTGCTGAAACACTGAGTCAGTTATAATGACATGATGTCCTGGAAGAGTCTAATCCTATTGCAAAGTGGATCTTTCCATTAAGAATGATCCATCTAATGAGATACAGAAAACTACAGGGCGCAGACACAGACTAACCACATCAACTGCTTTTATGAAAGTATTTTTAAAAAAGAACTATTTTGCTCTGCAGTTAGAAAAGACCAAGCTTTTAACTGTGTTGAGGGAATAAATACCTCCTCATGCCACCCCCTCATTAGCTTATGGCTTCCAAGACATTTTCTTTTTAAATTCAGTTTATTTATCTGCACCAAAGTGTGTTTTCTCTTTTACAACAGTTGGCTAGAAGTGCTTCAGGCACACAGGGATAATCAAAGCTGTATTATTCTCCCTGGCAAATTCTTCATCATGCATTTGATATACCAGTCATCTTAAAGGGAGGTGGTTTCAGGCTAGCATTTTTAGAAGTGGATCACGTTGTTATTATTTTTCCCCTCCCTGCTTGATTCAGAGGAACCAGAGTTCTGTCAATGCCAGGAAATCTGAACAGCCTTTCAGAGTAGCTCAGTCTTGGCTGCTTCTCAAAGAGGCACCAGGGCAGAAGAAAGAAATGATTTTGCAACAGAGGAAGGCTTTCTGAAGAAATGGCTTTCACTAGAAAAAGGCCAATTGACTCTTTCACTGGAAACCAGGTCAATGTCACAGGCAAGGATGCCAGGTTTTTTGCCAGCCCGCCTGCCATGCCATGGAGCAGTTAGCCCCGGAAACCTGCCTGCCTGCCCCAGCCCCAGCCCGGGCTGGAAGGGCTCCAAGGTCTCCAGGGTGCAGTAGTGAATCCTACAGGATCTGTCTTTTTTTAGGGCTTGGTCTTGGTGGCATATCACGCCACTGAGGGACTTTGCCACTCTGGGGTCTCTGATTTTGGAGGGGCTTCCCCACATCCTGCCAGAGGATGAGAGAAACAAACGGCTCTGCATGTCCAAGACCTTGGGAGTCCATAGGGAAGCAAAGGAAAGAAAGATGGGATTTTTGACTTGAAAATTTCCCAGGGAACATAATTTTAAATTCCCATTATGTTCTTCCAGCAGTGCAAATGTGCACATACTCCCTATGTCTACAAGCAATATAAATGTCTTTTCACACAGCCTACCATATGACACAATTAAATTCTGCTCATTACCCAGCCTATATCTATACTCCAAAGTGGTCTTTTTTAGAAAATAATAAGAAAGCCAACAACCTTGTTCAAAGAACTGATTATAAGGGCCAGATTCTGTATTATAATGCACAAAAGTGAGGACAAGTTGGTTTAAAAGAAGAGAGACATTAAAATATTAGCTTAATGATGTAGCAGTGTTTTTCATACAGGTTGCTCTAAAACACATGTAAATGGGTTCACGCAAACTACAGATCTATGTTATTTTAATATGTCTATATTAGTTCAGTACAATCATGTAAGGGTGAAAAATGGTCCAGACTTTTGTGCAATTAGTTATAATGCTGACTTTGCTTTTATCTGTACCAGCTTTAAAAGTGAACCTCGTTATTTTGCGATCGCAGTCTGCACTGTGCACCACATAGTGAAGGCAATCTGCAACAATTGGTATCTCTTGTGGTTTGTTATGGTTTGTCCTAGTGATGTGATTTACTGATAGGATCACTGCAAACCCCAATACCTTGCAATGGGTGGAGCTTATTGGAATACCCACATTTGAGGCTACAAGTACCGTTAGCGCACACATTACTTCAATGCAAAATCCACTGTGAAGAAATAAAAAAAAAAAAAAGACAGATGGAAAACCTGTAGTAAAAGAGTTATATGCAGGAAATCCCATGCCATGCACTTATCAAGAAAGTGAAGTATAAATGATGAATGGTGCGCAGCCTCTGAACAAGGGAGAAATGTTACCCGACCAGGTTCAAATGGCACTGTCAGAGGAAACCAGGTTCTTCCTTGTAATCATTTGCTTTAAAATTGATGTCATGTTTTTGTAAGTGCTGTTTTTCTTTACCAACAGCTATGGAGTTCACACCGGGTCCAATTCCAGTGACTTTATTGTGACAACTCCAATGCATTTTTTGGAAGCCTGATTATTTTCCAATGTCACTGGCATGACCGAGATGCGCTGATGCACCTCTGCCTAACCATCCTCTGTCAGCGGCTGTTTTCCCCTTGCCATGCCATTATCCCTGGCTCGAGCGGCACAATTTTAAGATGAATAGTCCAGACTGCCTTGACTGCAGTCGCTGGGCAAAGGCATACCTTGCAGTGTGTAGTACTGACAGGAAGTCCAACATTGGAAGCTACCACAACTGTGAACGCCGAAGCCAACTCAATAGTGAATCCACTGCAGGAAGCATAAGAAAACACTTCACAATCACTCTTTGCATCAGCTCGGACTGATACCATGCAGCGTGCCAAAGTCTTACCCGTTTCTTCTTTCGACTGTGTTATCTCCAAGTGATTTTTGTCATACAAATAAGTTAAGAGAACAAGGAAGGGTTGAATAAAGGGAACGGCACAGGCTAGTCATCTGTAGTAACCTGGCTGCATGGCTCATTGCGTCAGGGACTTTTACTACTCGCCGCTGCAGTGAATCATGCCTAATTAGTAATTCGGTTAAGCACCAGCAGAGGTCGAATATGCATTAAGGATGAAAATTACTGTAATAAATACATATGGTTTTAATAGTCAGAAGTGCACTTGGGAAAGCCACTGTAATCTTGCCATTTCCAAATGCACCTTCTGCCATATTAATTAGGTCATCAGCAGAAGACTGTTCACGCAGACCTCTACACCTCAAACACATTCAGTATTAGTTTACAGGGTTATCTTTTTTTCTTTCACTCCTTCTCATTCTTTCTTTCTCTCCTTTTCCTTTTATTTCTTTCATTTTATAGAAAGATGGAGAAGTCGAAGCAAGGTTATCATTAAAATCAAAGCACAGCACATTCAGCAAACTGCATTACAAACAAAATACTGGAGCAGCAATTTCTCAGATTGGTTCACACACGAAGTTCACACAGCCGTAATGACACCTGTGGACCTACCTTGATGGTGTGATTGGAGTGAGGTCTTTACCCATGGTCTGGATAACTCTTCTACCCCAGACCCAGAGACCCACACAGATCCCAACACCTCCATAAAACAGCAGCCAGACGGGAGTCGACGCTTCTTGCATTACACCACCTTGCTCGTAGATAAGCCAGAGCGCGACGAGGGGACCGATTGCATTGCTGGAGAAATAGAAATACATCACCTGAGTTATAGAAATGCAGATAATCGCCTTAAAAGAAGTCTCTTATTTTCTGTGTTATTTTAATTCACTATGCATGCAGCACTGCTCTGACTTGACCCTACAGGCAACACCCTTTCTTGCTTGGAAAGGCTGAGGCAGGAGACTCTCATCATGTTGCTTTTTCAGCTGTCACTTCATCACTGATAACTAGAGTGAATCCTGAAAGGAATTTCTCTTTTACAAATTATTTCCTGAAATGTCAGTCAGAAGTACCTCATTAAGTCTGTTTTGTGACAAAAATCAGTATTTTCAGCACTGCACTGAAACTATCTCAAAATTTACCAATTCAAGAGCTCTCCATCTTCAAAATTCAAGTATCAAATTAGCTCTTCCTGTCAAATAGGGAAAATAATGAACAAAATTACCATTGCAGACAAGAATATAGAAATATAATCTAGTTTGACAGCCAGTAAAGTTAGGGATATGATCAGAGTGCAGCTAGGAAGGTGACTTAGTCCTCTTCAAACATGTAGAGCTAGTTGGACTGGATCAGAGAGGACCCTTTGGTGACACAGAGCTGGCGTAAGCCCTTTTTGCTACCCTGCTGTTGCTATCTAGAAAAACACTGAAAGTCAGCCACATTGAAGTCCCCACTCCTAATGCAGGTCATCCAAAATTGGTCACTGGAGTCTCCAGTGCCTGGAGTCATACTTCTGACATTGTTTATTCTAAAAAAGCATGAAAGTTAGAAGAAAAACTTAAAAGCTGGTATCCAGTTACTTTAGAGGCTTAAATACTAAAAAGCAGATAGGAATTTCAATGTCCCTTTTTTTTCAGCTTTTTTACTAAATTGAGTATCTGCTTGCCTTGTTGAGCAGTATTTATCCACTCCAAGAAAGCATACTTAGTGAAACAGCACTACATTTATGTCTAAAGAATCACAAAAAGAGTAGAGCAAACCTGACCAGTGTCATTCAAAACATGTGAAAACCATCAGGAAGCACCGCTCCTTGTAAATCAATAAGGAAAGCGGGTCACAGCGAGCACTGCAGGCAGGACTGATGGCCATGCTCACCCTGGAGCCAGGACCAGCTAAATTTAGTTCCTGGTTCCGCTCCAAAACACACAGATGGAGTAAGGGCCAGTTTTAATGTCAAATGTTATGCAAACCAAGCCACCGTATCTGCCAGTTAATAATTTACTTGAATCCCATCTTTACCAAATACAAGGCACTAGCAGCTGAGTGGCGATTGCCAAGAGACGAGGGTCCTCAGCATCGCAAAGCTTGGCACATCTAAGCAATACAAGACCCTCCTTCTTTCATCTGGTCCTTGAGAAATCCAGCTCTGAACCCTTGGAAGTGGTCCTGGAGCACAGTAACTAGGAAGGAGTTTTCCCTTGTAAACACACACAACAACACTGAAGCTGCAAGGCAAATGAAAATATTTTAAAATGTTCTTTGATATAAGAAAGAATTAATAATTCTTACAGATTTTGAGAAAATTACTGAAAATAAATTAGTGAGCTAACATGAATAATAAAATCCAGTGGGTTTGAAGACTATGGGTTATACAGTGAAGAGCTAAATACACATTAAATAAAGACTGATTTCCACTAGCAAAAATACTTTAAAATTCTGATCTGATACTGTGTCTGAGTAAGCATTTGATTTGTTGATTTTTTGTGTGAATGGAATCACAGTATGTAAAAAGTCCCTAGGGCCTAAATGCAAGAATTATTTTTCCTCCAAGGAAGAAGAGATTCTTGATCAAAACATTTCTAATATTTTTAAGTTGACCTGAAACTTCTTTTTCAGTGTTTTCAGGTGTGGATTAAGTTACTGGCACATTTAAATGCCTTCTTCTGCACAGAAAAACAAAGGTAATTCAATGTACCTTCAACTGATGGCTACAGAAGGATGGATAAAGGCAAATAAAACACTGATCAGATGAATAAAGGGAAAACTGATCATCCCTTTTTACTGTGCTGTATAACATGGAAACAACCTCCCTGTTGAAAATAACAGGCACATTTGAAGCAAGTCCAGGCATTGATTCCTGACTGTTCTAAAGAGATTACGGATGGATATTTGTAAGGTCCAATGTAAATGGAAAGACAGAAAAGGCTTCAAAAACTGCAGCAGCAAATTATGCTCTTCTGCATCAAAATCCAGTTTTAATTATTTGCAAATGCTACACCTCTGTGAATCAACTAAGCTTAATCTTTGAAGAAAAGGTTATTTTCTTATTTACAGCAATGGAAGACAAGGCAAAACTCTGCTGGCTTATGCTCAGCCTCAGAGGATCTGAGTGGCTGATTCTGCCCAATAGATCATAAGAGATGGCGCTGATGCCCACAAAAGCAGCATTTCTGATAACTTCCCTATAAGAAATGAAAGCAGAAGAGCACTGGATCCATATATGTTTGGAAAGGCAAAAAGGTAATTAACCACATTTTTATTTGTGGGTATCTGCATCACTAGTTATCTTTACCAGAAGGATATTTCTCCTCTCCCTATAAATCATGTTCAATGTGACTTAAATGTTCAGCTCCTAGGGACAGTGACATCTCCCAGCCTGAGCATCTGAAAGTGGCTACCAACAGCCACCATCCAGTGGCTCCAATCTACCACCATCATGGCTCTCCAAGGGGCTCCTTCGGCTTCTAGATTTGTTCAGGAGGTCCAGTCTGAGGGGGCTATGGTATCAATGCTTCCTATGTCAATGGAGAACAACTCTAGAAGAAGCTGTTAGGCCTGTTCCACCACAAAACTACCGAAAGCTCACAATGAATGGGTCTGAGTCAGGCACTGGAAAGAATGACTTTGGTTCTGTATAGAAATAGAAGAGAACCAGTCCCAACAGGACCGTAAAAGTGAGTAAGCGAGAAACAACACACACGAAAAAAAAAAAGGCATTGTTAGATAAGAGAGTTTGCTTTGAGACCTTCTGCGGTTAATAGATGTCTCCTACAGCTGAGTGACTAACCAGATGAACCACAAAGATGCTGGCTAGACTGGGATGTGGCTTTCACAGTATTTCCCACCAGTTTTATCTCATTTGACTCAAGACATAACTAGCAAGAAAGCAGACCTTAAATCTTCCATGCATTTGGCTAAGACTCATTTCACAAGTCTATTTTCAAGTGACTTTCTCTCATTCTCCCATGCAGGTTTTTACTTGCCTTAACTAACTCTCCTTCGTGCTGGAGCTCCAAGTCTTATTTATGGTAGCTTAGAGGAGAAGAAAAAAGCCTGAGACGGTCACTCAGGGGCTCTGAACCCCTATCCACATCTATGTATACCTAAAACTGCTCTTAGGTTCCTATGAAACTGAAGTGCTTTAGAGGATGTTGCTGTATTATTTAGCTATTGGGTTTAAAAAGCAACATGAGCTGCTCCTGCCATGGTATTACTTTAATTTTGTATGCCTAATACACACTTTTCCACCGAGCACAAGAGGATGGCCATTACAAGCTAATTTTAGGATGAATTTATGAAATGGCGTAAGAAGCCTACCTCCTGAGTCTACCTGTTGTAAAGTGTACTTTCCACATCCAGTACTTTTCACCATCTCTGCTGGGCTCCACCAGCCACAGTTACTCGCAGGGCACAGGACTTTGCAGCAGGGGCAGCGCATAGGGCTGTTTGCCTTCTCCAGAGGTGCAATACAGGATTAAATGCCATCTATAGTAATACTTGTACTTGCAGACACGTGTCACAGTGGTTCAGCAAAGTGCTGCTCAGTGTTTCTGAAGTGCTGCCTGACCCTCATGATGATTTCTCTCTCTACTAACGTGAATTGGCACAACTTCTCTTTTTCTGCTCGCTTGTGCCAGTTGAGAATCTGTCACGCACCATTTATAAAACTGTTGTGAAAGATAGCATTTGACAGTGATTCTGAACTATAAATAGAGTTGGCTTCTCCTCTCCCCGTGAGACAGATAGTATTACCAACAAAAAAAAAACACAAAACACCCCACATTCAGCTATCATGAGACAGGCTTAGAAATTACAGTTCCCGTGCGCACACACACAAGCAGAAATTTCTGGTACCTTTGGGTCACAAGTCCAAGCCCTTCTCTGGAGGCACAAGGACTAAAACTTTTTTAAAATTATATTTTTATTAAAAAATTAGGGATTTTTTCCCAGTAATGGAAGAATGCCATCAGCTGAATGCTCTATTGCCAAATCCCATCAAACTTGTCATAACACTTTGTGAAGCAGCAACATTGCTGCTACCTCACTATTATTTGGGGGGAGTAGTGAGTTGCTCAAAAAGAAAATCTAACTGTATTTGAAATCTACACTCTGAATACGCTTTGTTAATAATCTACAGACTCCTTGATGACCATGCTTTGATGCTCTGCTACCTGAAAAAAGAGATTGTGTTTTAGCAACTTTTTCTAGTGGAGTGAAAGAAACTTGAAATGTACATTTTCAGCAATTAAAACTGAATGACAGCCATCTGAGAAATCTTTATTAGGCGTCCAATATTACAAATATAATTGCAAAATCCCCAGCCTTTTGTCAGTTTCTCAAGGCAGGGTTTCACAAACAAACCTTCCACTGGGAAAATCAGTGAGATGGATATTTCTGAATAGGCTGTAGTTATGCCATGACATCACCCAGTTGAGTAAGGGTGCAAGAAAGATATGTCTATATGTAGCAAGAGGAAAAAAACATGTCCTGATCTCCAGAGATCTCAGATTATCAAGAGAGTTTAATCCTAATCCCAATAACCAGACAGTTCTGAAATAGTGCATATACCATAGCACAATAAAAGTGTGCCACAGATGTGCCTTGTGAAGTGCACAAAGTGCAAGTTTTGGGTGCGTTAGTGAGTCAGGGAGGATACGTTTTTACTCCTGCAGCTCATTTCTGTGCGCTCCAAATACTGCCCTGAAACCCCAACTCACTGGATCCTGGAGAGTTTGGTCCATCCTCCCTCATACCCACCAGCATCAGCTTTTTTCCTGGCAAACCCACTCATGGGCCCTGCTCACAGCAGGATGGGGAGGGATTCCTGCACCCACTGGAGCCCCGTTTCTTGCTGCTCTCCTCTTGTTTGCCTGCATGGTACAACAAAAATGACACGTCCCTGCACAATTAAGGACACAAGTGAACATTCATACCTACTTGAGACACAGGCTGGATTCACAGGATGGACTTTTGTTAAAAAGGGAAGAAATAAGATATCAGGCTGCTCACACTAATCGTAACTGACAGATTAGCTTCCTAAATATTCTAAGTGATCTCGACTGCAGCTCTCAAGGAAGAAATAAGAAATACTCATTTTGTAATCCAGCCTTATTATAGCTCCTTTAGACTCCTTATTTAGCCAGGAGGCTGAATCCCACTAAGCTCTCTGTGTGCAGCAAGATACTGGCAAGGTTCCAGCTCTTCCCTCCTTTAATCCCATTACATTTACTTTAGGAAGAGGGGGAAAAGGTGAATCCTACTGCTGTTTGTGTGCTCTGACCTAAAAATCCAGTGAAGTCTGTACGGAGGTGAGAGGAGTTTCCTCTGCCTGTATTTTGAGCAAGTAGGTATTTCCTAGTTTCACTCAAACTGCTTTGCTTAAACAATTAATTCCCTGTCTGGTAGCAGTTCAGCTTCCCTAAAACCAGTGAGACAATGTGTAGAAATATTTTAAAAACACTAAACATTTTTACTACAGTTCTGAAATAGTTTTAAATCCTGTTGTCAGTAATGCAGTCTGTACCATTTAGATAATGAGAGCCATTCTTTGTCAAATTTGTGCCATAAATCTATAAGGCATGACCTGCAAATTCTAACACAAATGACCACTTTATCCTAATATCTAAGCATGAATATGCAAGGGTAGTCTTGAAATCCTCCAAGTGAAATTTAATTAGAGCAGACACATTCAAACCATTTATGCAGCAGGAACTCAGGAAAACTGAGATCCCCCGTGAAACGTCTGCAGGGAGGTTTCTCCTCCCTAGAGCATGTACCAGCCAAACCTCAGCACCAACTGCACCTTGGCACGCACAGACAGGGGTGGGCAGCATGGGCCACAGTCACCCTGTTCAGCTGGAGCATCACGCCTCCTGCCACCATCACGATAGTAAATCAACCTTCCTCCATGGCCAGAATTCATGAGCACAGGTAGATGCCTGCTCACACAAGTCAGGGCACGCAGCTCCTTCTGACATCCTCGGGGTTTCTCCTGTGACAGCAAGAATGATGGCCCGAGGCAGAGAAGGGAGGGTAGGAGGGGACAGAAGAGGCTACCCATTTATAGGGGAAAGAATCTGTACAAGAAAGGACTAAACAACATGCAGGGACAGGTGTTTAGGAGCACAAGGTACAGGTTTTTTTCAGAGCATAAACAGCAGATTTTAATCAACAAACCTCACACTGACCTACAGCATCTTTCTGTGGGTCATCCTGCTTTGATTGCAAGAAAAATCCTTATTCAAGGAATAACAAGCTACAGAGATTGATTGAGTAAACAAAAGCGTCTTCCCATTTGCTAGGATTGGGCTGTGGGTCTGATGCACTCTTTGCTCATTGCTTTCTCATTCCCAACCCCGTAACAAAGCAGCCACAGCCACCGCTGTGCTGAGCACCAGAGATAGCTGTGGGGTTAGCAGCCCTCTCTAGCCATGTCCAAAACAGCCTGCCTAACTGCCCTTGTTCTTTGAGAACTAGTTAATTCAGACATATTTCCAGACTTTGAAACGCAGCATAAACCTTACAATTTCAGCAACTCTCCTGTTATTTGTCATTATACAGGTAGGCTGCTCCATCTGCAGTGCTGAGCCCCGGGCCACCACAATTCCTGCTGAGCTAGCCTATGTTAGAAAAATAAGCTCAGTCCAACCCAACCATAGGTGCATAAAATCCCCACTGGCCAACAAAGCCTCCCGGTCTCTCTGGAAAGCTGGCTCTGAACAAGCATTTAGGAAGCTGGCAGTTCTCCTTGTGTCACGCTCCTGGTCCAGGTCTTTTTTCCATCCTGGCCTTTTTATTCTCCCATTGCCCTTGCAATGACCTGACGTGCTCCCTTTGTGCTCGGGTGCTGAGCCAGTGGAGCTGCTCACTTGGCACCTCTAATTAAGTTAAACAAAAACATTTTTTTCAGCAGTTCTGTCCCAACACATTTAGTCAGGATTTTAAATTCTTTAGATTTCATTCAGTCCATGTGCATGATGGTGTCACAAGGCTCTCGGCCCGGCTCAGCTAGTCCCAGCCCTGGAAGAGCTCCAGCACCCTTGACACAGCGCATATGAGCTTGGCGGCAGGGGGGCAGGAGGGGATGGTGTGAACAAAACAGTCACCCAAATAAGGAGTTGCCATGACTCCCTGTTTCTTTTAACACACAGCTGCCCCAGTCAGGATCCCTGCTGATGTCAGCCTAAGCATGAGCCCTGACCGCTACAAACATCAGCTCCTACAGCAAAGATGGCTGGTATTGTTATGACGCTAAAAAGCACTATCTTGGAAGAAACTGGGATCTAACTCCCCCATGAGTTAGTTACGAGTTAGTTCTGCAGTCGAGGGCAAAATACTGATTTAACTCTTCCAGGTCCATGGGCAATCCTGGACAATGAAAAGAGAGATGTCCATATGATGTTTTGTCCAGTAAAGTGCTGTCCAAACTATATGGGGCACTTCTGATCCATGAAGTTTTTCTGAGCTCCCTCAGGGTTCAGTCTGAACTGTATGCCTCATGCTCAAATATGCTCTAAAACAGGTCAATTATTTGCTTCGCAATTACCTGCAGTTTTTAAGTTTCCTATTAGCTTTTTTTTTTCTCTCTTTGCTCCTCTTATCTGCTCCTGTCCCTTCAAGGAATACCAAAAAACAGCCTGATGGAAAAATAAATGGAAAACATGGCACAAGAGTAAGTTCCAGGATAGCAAAAGAAAATGTAGGAGACAAATCCAAAGAAAAAGATGTGGACAGTGGAGGTGCTGCCCTAAATATGAGTGAGGAGCTTTAAACCAAATGCAGAAGAAAGCTGGATTTTAATAACAGGATTCAAGGCTGAGGAAAAAAAATAGAGAAGCAGTATCTAGAATGAGCAGAAGGAAAGCAAACAAAGGAGGGAGATGAAAAGAGAGCAGCCATCAGTGGAAGATGGACTGCCAGGGCTTACTTTCTTACAGAAGTGTGAACAGAAAGCCATGCTCCTAGCTAGATTCTACTGCCTTATTTTTAAAACAGTGTGTTGCCTTTCAAGCTCTGCAGATCTTCATGCAACATGTGGAGGACCCAAGAGTCTTCTGGTCCGCTAGACGAAGACTGGAAAAATGTCTCTGCTACACAGTCCACTGGATAGATATCTGCATTCCTGGAGTGTTTTACCTACTATATTTTTAGGCATAGAAAGGGGTCTTTAATTTTTATTGTTTAGCTGGAACTCAGTACAATCACAAGGATGGGTTCCTACCCAGTCCTTGACCACCTATCCTACCCATGACCATCTTCTTGCTTTTCTACTAGCTTTGACAAAATGAAGCCAACTTGTTCTTTAGTTTTGCAACATATGAATTCAGCTTAAAAAGAGATTTTGGAACAAATAGCATTTAATAAAAACACATGTTTCCTGGCAAATTTGGTAGGATTGCCAGCAGGAGCAGAGATCTGAAAAATACTAAAAAAATGTGAATTTTCAGGAAAGGATATTGCCAAGGTAACAAGCCAGTCCAATTAAAAAATTCTAGGGGAATTAAGCTGTAAGATGCAACAAAGCATACTGCACAGAGTCTGAACTTTGTATTTCATCCTGGCCAGCTCCTGTCCACACCAAATCTGATTTCTGAACTGACTGCATCCTTACAGATCACTTCTACCAAGCTCTACTACCCCTGCCTCCTATAGAACAGGCAAGTGATCCTTGCGTAACATGTGAGTCCTTCAGGAGTATGTATAAGCATCACCTGCAGGGCTGGGGTACCTCCTGAGGTAGGCTGTGAGCTTTCTGCAATGCTATTTCCCAGGGTACGTTACAAGAAAGATCAGTGGTGTTTGTCCTTATTCCTATGTTCCCTTCAGCACGTGCTATTAGCCCCCATGGGTCTTTGCTCTTGGCCAGCCAGCATGCTCAGAGCAGAGGTCCTTAACAACAGAGACCATCCAAGAGGAAAGAAAGTTGCACCTCTAATTCAGAGGATGAGGGGACCCTGGACTCCTTCCTGGAGCCAAATCCCTGTGGATACGAAGGGAGTACAAGAAGGCTCTTCAGAAAGCCCTATTCTGAATTCCCTGGACACTGGCTGGATGGGAAGAAACATGTTTTTAAGCCTTTTCAAGATGAGCAGTGAGTTAAATTGGGTGGCTGACAAGAGCAACGAATAACTGTTCTTGCTGAGTTGGACAGTGTTTGCCCAAATGCCTAAGGAGGGCGATGAAAATCATGAACGCTTTAAAGTCCCATTACAAACACGGAAACCAACACTGCCAGGGCACAGCTAACACAGAAAGGGCTCAGTGGGAAGGGGACTCAGTACAGCCCCAGCTACAACCCAAATAAGGACAGCTGCTTCAACAAGCAGCTTGAGTGAATTTCTCAGGGGACCTTATCATGATACTGGAAAAAGTGCTTATTAAATACCAAATGGATCGCTCCAGGCCTAGGGAAGAGGCAGTCCAGCCAAATCCTTAAGGAAAAATATGCAGTGTTCCCAGGGACAGAGCAAAACCACCCAAATTGCTCTCCAGTCACAAGCCATCAAGATGATGAGGTGCAATAGACCCCCACAGTGTTATAGGCAGATGGGCAATGTGACTGCAGACAAGAAAGGTATAAAATGCTTCATCCTGAGCCTGTGTCCTACAGACAAAAGTCTTGTACTTTGTGGAATAAAACAGAGCCAAGCCTTCAAAACGAAAGAGGTTGGCAAATGAGTGAGTAAAGAGACACTATTTTGCAGGGATCTGACCAGATGATGGAGGCCAAAGAAGTGCAGATAAACATCTTCTGAGACCAACTTCAAGATCGTCAGCTGCCTGAGTCAATATGAACAGGAGAAAAAGGCTCCTGAAAGACGATGCTTTTCCTTTATTCCTGGGAAATGACATTGATGCTGTGAGATTTAAGGACAGGCACACTTAAGCCAAATGACTGAAGGATGAACTCACCGTCTTCTTCCAAACTCAAGGACAACTCGGTGGTAGTGCCTCTGGATAAAACTCCTGTTAGGGAATACTGCATACCAGAACTATGCTGGGAAACGTGAAGCTTATTAAATGAGTGTTAAGAGATGAGCCATAGCCCGTGTCCTCTCTCTGCATGGGGCACGGACACATGCCCGGGGCTCCTTGGGGGTAGCTCCCTTTATTTTGGTAAGAGAACTGCAGCAACTAGAGAAGTTGTATGCACAGGTTATGAACTGCAGTAGGACTTTAATGCTTAAACTTTAGACTTTTTTTTAACTTTAACTTTCACTAAAAAGACTTTTTAGTGATACACTGCCTCACATGGTCCTAGACTCCTGGAAAACCCCAAGCAAAAGATTCAGTTAAGTGAAGTCTGTACGGGATGCAGCAATCAAAATGAAGACATTCTTCACACATCTCTTTTCACGGTGCGACAAGAGATGAAATTCATCTAATGACAAAAGCAGTCTAAAACCTCTTACTTGTTGAATGTTTCTGATTTTGCAGTTCAAACAGACTGCAAATTCTGCAGGAGTGGGACTGTCCTGGTTTTTTTTACAGTGATTGGCATGTTGGGGGAAGCCTCAATGCCTCAAAGACTGCCAAAATTAAACCCAAATTAAACTAATCACTAAACAATTATTTAGCAGTAAATAAAAAAGATATTACCCTTGAGAAGAAAATAAACCATGGACTAGGCAGCCTAACTCCTGGAAAGCACCTGAGACATCAATGCCACACGCTTTGCAAAACAGAGCCCCGACGATCATCTACCTGCAGACATGAATGCGCTTTCCAAGCAGCCAAGCTGGCAAACCTTGCTCCAAGTATTTAAACCTTAAAACTGCAGAGATCTCATCCTCTTACCTGACATCATTACCTCCATGGGCAAAGGATCCAAAGCAGGCTGTTAAGATCTGAAGGAAGTGGAAAAGTAGATGGACCTGAGACGTGTCTTTCTCTTCCTTATCCTCTTCCACAGGATCAACTGGGGGCCGGTTAGGTTCTGCAAGTTCAGAGGCCAACTTCATTTCCACCCCACCTTCCTCCGCCTCAATCTCTGCCTCAGCCACTGCGTTGCAATAGCTGGAGTAGCTGTCATAGCGGACTCGCTTCTTGGAGTAGGAAACAGTGTCTCCCACTAACTTTTCACTGTCCTCTGGAGTTGATGTATCTGCTGCCTTAAAGGAGGAATGCACAGGCATGCCACAAATAGCAGCAGTGTAACAAGTATAACTGTTGTTGCGTCGTAACAGTTTGTAGTTATTTTCTGGAGTGGGCCTTTCCTCATTGGCCCTGTCCAGGTGTATTTTGTGGAGCAAGTCTTTGTATAAACCTGAGTCCTTGTGCACAGTGTGATAAACGTGGCCATCGCTCCTCACGTGGCCATCGAAGCTGAAGGTGCCATTGGAAACAGGTGATTTCACCGAGGTGTGCGTCACCGAAAATGCCCTTCCTAAAAAGGCAAAGATTCAGAATTTTTATTTATACAAAATGCAATACAAGAGGCCCATTCCTCCAACTTCACAAGAAAATAATGCGGCCGCCATCTGAGAATACAGGACAAAGGAGACCAATTTCCACTACATGCAGCGAATAAGCCAAGATTCAATTCACTGCAAAATTAAGTCTCACATATGCTGTGCAAAAAGAGGTTTGTTCCAGTGTTGTGTCTCCCCAGACATGCCGTATGACCGACAGCAAGTCACTTAGGATCAGCTATAAGAACGTGATACTTGATGGTTAAATGCTCAGGTTCTCTGAAAAAATAATTTCCATAAAATTTCTTTCTTGTAAAGCAAGCTCTACTTTTTCTGAGGTATTGAATAGGAATAATTAGGATTTCTGAAAGATGGGTTACTGCTATTTCATACCGAATAGAAGATCACCTATGTTTAAGAGACATTTACATAGCTTTTAAAAATAATTTTATAAAACAGCAAAAAGTTGATGTTCTGCAGAAGTATTTCCTCAGCTATTGCAACATTTTCTAAATCTTATTTCTATGAACATGCTGATAATTGTTCCCACTGCATATATTTAATGTTAGCATACGCTGTAGGACACACATCAAAATGTATCACAGGCAGTACTTCTAAAGAAACGTCTTTGTTTCCTGACTTCCTGGATTTCCACTACACAACGTTCAGAATTTGGTTTACCTATTTTTAAACTGGAGGCAACACACTCAAAGGGCTCCACGTCATGACTTATTTGATTTTGCAAGAAACAGCTGAATATTTTAGACATTTATTAACCAAATTACAGAGTTGTGTAGATGTTAGCAAAGTGATATCAAAGTCAGCAGACCACTAAGTGGAGGGGGGTGATCCCACCACATGGGAGAACAAAAAGTGCTTTATGCACACAAGCCTGCTTCTTATAAATGTATATTCAGAAAACAATGCATGAGATTTTTCTAGTGGACACGGTCCAAATGGTCATAGGTTTGTCAACTAAAGTCCAAATCTTTTCATCTCCTGTTGTAGTATGTTAATCATCTTTATGCTGAATTTAACCTTCATACATCAGTAATCTGTGTTCTCTGTATTTTTCCACTGCTTGAAAGGATGGAAACACCATTAAGGATACAAAGTAAAGCAAAGAGGCAAGTAATTTTTTTCCCCGCTGTTTCTAAAGTTGAAATACAGCCAAAGAAAATGTAATTATGTCCTCTCTAGAAAACATTGCTTACAAATGAGCATCCTTCCAAACACGTGCTGAAAAGGGATTAGAGATGGAAATCCCAAATGCTAACTTACTATTTACAAGAGAGACCTACTCGCAGTTAAAAAACCTCACTGAAACAAGAAAAACACAAAAACCCTCTGTGTTGCATTAGTTTCTTACCATACGGTACACGTGGATGGTTTCCATTTGCAATAGTATCTGATGCCCCAGCAGCTTCTGTTACTGAGCCAGTAAGGGGAATCGTGCTTTCATCAGATGCCTTGGCACCAGGAAGCTCTTTAAAGACTGGTGTTTCTTCATCTTGAATTTTATCAAGACTTTCATCTGATATCCTTGACAGTGCAGCATCTTTCTTTAACCGGCCTAAGGAAATAATAGTACCATAATTTTAAACCCAACCTATACCACTTTTTACTTAAGTTTTCACTGTTTGCATCAACAGCATAATTTAACGTGGATACAATAACGTGGCTGCATTTCATAAACATTCTTTATTTATTTCTAATACTTATCTTTACTAAGTTCATGTGGGAAAATTCTAGAGCATCTTTTTTTTTCCTATAAAATTCACCAAAGTAGACAACTGAAGTAAAACACTGAGCTGTTCATCTATTAGTGAAATCTGAAACTGCATTTTAAACACTGCATTTCTTGAAAGTAGCAAAGCAAACAAGCAAAAGACTATAAAGCTAAAAGCTGTGATCAGCTCAACTTACTGTAAAGTTAAAGAAGTCACTTAAAGATGATCATTCCGCCAGGTTTTTCCTCTTTAACATTTCCTTACTAAAATATTAACCAGATTATATTCCAGGTTTTATTGTCCTGTTTCTGTTTAGACTCTAGAAGAAGTGAGCACTGCAATGGATTGCCTAACAAGGTTTTGAATTTCTACCACTGCAGATTTTTAAGTAGATTACAAAAATACACGAGGAATAGTTTAAGCATGTCTTCCCTGTGGGTGGGGACTGGACTAGACCTCTCAAGGGCAATTACACCTCTGAAATGTAATTTTACATAATTTTACATCACTCACATTTCATCAAACAACTACTTACTTTCTATTTTTCTCTTCATCCAGGGACACACAAAAATCCAGACTAAGACAGCAAATACTAAGGACACGCCAATTGATATTAAAGCAATGGCCCACATTGGCAGTATCAGTCCCAGTACTGTGAAGACAAAGAAATAAAACCTAAGAAAATCATAAATTAACATGACTTAATTATCCCAGCCAGTGGAAGAACGATTTGTTGCAGAAAAGCCAGTGTTCACAATGTATTCAAAACCAACATGAATGAGCTAGTGACTTTTAACAAGACCATTACCACAGTATTTAAAGGTCTAGTTGACATGGAAACATTTGCAGGTTTAGTCTTCCAATTTTCTGTTACTCCACCATGACCTTATTTCCAAATAAGACAAAGGTAAGACCCCTACATCAGGGCTGCTAAGACAGGTTTGCAGTGATTTTATACATTAATGCATGTTAAACCCTGTGGCCCCTTAGGGTAAATATTTACCTGACCTTTGCCCTGGTCAATAAAGCCTAATGCTTAGCTTAATCTAAGCCATTATTTGCTTAGGATATTAGCTTAATGCCGCACTCCAGAGCTGAGGTTTCAGTCCTGCAATGCACAGCCCTGTCAATAACTCATGTTCCTGCAAGTATTCCCCCAACAGAGCTCCTTGCACTTGTTCAATGAAACAATCCGACCCTAAATGAAGAAAGAGCTTGGACTATGATCTTTCAAACCCATATATACATTGCCTATCTTGAAACCTATGTGATTAATTCATCCTTGGGAGTAAATGTTGCCAGGATAGAGGCCTTGGAGAGTAAATATGTATTTTCCAAGTATCAAAAACGGAGTTCCACCTTTTTATTCACACACTTTAGAGACTGCTAAGCTGAAACAGAAGGGACATTAAGATTCTTATTTTATTTATTTTGCTTAATGAGTCACTGCAAAGTGCCTGACCTACTTCTGCAGTACAACTAATGAGGAAAAATTGGTTATACAGTTAATTTACTGTGAAACATCTTGCATATATAGATGATTAGACTTAAGAAAAAGGAATAGTTACGTTACCCTCAAATTGAGAATGTCTTTTTATTAATTTCAGTAATGCTATGCTACGGAGTAGAGTCTACCAACTGCATTTATCTAGTACATCTAGTGTGTCAGGTTTTAGAGAAAACAAATTTTCATTCAAAAAAGGTCACTTTCTAAGCCTACTGTCTGAATTAAGGGCCACGTTCAGGGGTCTATCTTCAACTGTTTGCTCGTTCATGGCACTGGGGCAATAATCTAATCTAAAGACAACATTTAATGACCAGTCTTCAACAAAGTAGTTGAGATCACTGAACATTTTTTTTTCTGAACTCTTTTGCTACAAGTCCATGTTTAAATGTACTCTGCTTAAGTAAAGTTAACTATAAAAATATAAATGCAAATACATAGCCATAAAATGTGTGAATATAAATATACAAATATAAACATAAAATATATAAATTCAAATAATATAAAAATATTAATTCAAGTATAAATAAAAATATGAATAAACACAAACATTTAAGTGCACATAAAATATACAAATATAAAAAAATATAAATTAAGTCCTTCAACTTCATTTCCTTCTACTGAGTTGCAATGAAAACACAACACCAAAGAAAGAAGACGCATTTAATACAGAAACAGGCTTCAGAAACAGGCTTGGGTTTCTTATCATTAAAGGGAAATTAACTAAATTTAAATAACAGTCTCCGTGCCAGACCTACCAGAACAGTGACTCTGCTGATGTCAATGGAGCGACAGCGTTATACTGAGTGCAAACAGCCTACCCCCTCTTATGCCCTGCTCTGAACCTTCTCTCCTTGATGCACATATCTAGAACACCTCTGAGAGCTCAACAAGTACTCAAATTCACAAAGCCAAAGCTGGCAGCTCAGTAATTTCCCTTCCTTTAAAGAGGAGGGTTTTTTGTAGCTGTACTCTTCCCCACTAACCACAGTGAACAGAAGGGTGTCACAAAAACACACTGCACAAATAGAAGCATGTGGGGAGGTGAATGATTTAGTCTTGCCCTTGTTAACTCCTAGGATAGGAGGTAACTCTATGGTGCTGATGGCTACCTGACAGCACACTGGCAGAGCATCCTTATGCACTGTGGGAAGCCTCCCTCCCGTGCCTCCTCCTGTGGATGGCTCACTCACCTGGTGCCCCTGTGTACATGATGGAAAACACATTAATAGCTATGGTAGCAGCATAAAACACTGGAAGTGCACGGAGACCGTTGGGCACAGGGTCTTCCTGCAGAGAAATCAAGGAGAAAAACGAAACATTAGTTGGATTTCACACCAGATTAATGTGAGCATAAACCACCATGAGGAAAACACGTGCTCCCGAGCCAGTGCTTCTGGGGTAGCTTGACACTGTTAAAGGGAACCAAGGGAGACAGGTTGCAGTCTGGCTGCAGACCTGTTGAGCAACCTGGTGGCAGGTTTCTTTCTGTAACCGTGTCCTTAACCATTTTTGTCTCCAAGAGAGGAACCCCTTTCACTCAGCATGACTGAAGGGTGCCAAGAAGGAGAGGGCTTTGATGTTTTGGGGTAAGGCTACAAGCATCAGTGCAGTGCATCCATCTCTAAACCTTACTTCTAACCTCTCGGTTTTGACTGAGACAGCCTGGTACTTTCTACCAGCTAACAGAAATCTCTGAAATAGTAAGTGTCTAGCTGCATGGAACAGGTAACACACATAAAGCGAGCACACAGTGTTTAGCATGCTGCCATGCCTGCTGCCCGCAGCAGCCTCGCAGCAGCCTCGTGCCCTCAGCACTCACAAGGAAAGGCTCAGCTGACAGTGCAGCGGAAATGCACCATGTGAGCCACGGACAAAGCCTTTGTGAGGAGACTGCCTTGGCCTTTTGAGGGCCTCTGAGTGTTTGCAAAGAGCCTGGCGAAGCTGAGGGCTGGCTAATGTGGTTTTGTTTCTTGCTGCCATGAGCTATAAAAGGGAGCTGAGAAAAGGCTGCAGCCACCCTGTGCTGTGCCCCGGTCCCAAAGCGTGATCCAGCATGGGCTGTATTTGCAGGGCCAGTTGCTATTCACAGATACCCCCAACAAGGGCATGAAGCCCTGTAACAGGCCAGAGACTCGCCAGCTAGAAAGCTGCTCTTTTTTTATGCATGCAAACACCACAAGTTTTTTCCTGCTTATGGTAGAAGCTCTACAGATCTTACTACTTTGTGAATGGCACAGATGGCAATAGAAATTCAATGTCCTTAACTTGAACTTTTTCTGCCTCTTGAATGCTTAAATATGTGGCTTTAATACCAGAGTTCATGTATTTTGATGCCTAATTTCTTAAGTTTCTAGGTTTTGAATGCCATAGTGGAACCTTTCCTCATTGTTTATGCAACTTGAGTACTTCTTCATTCAGAGCTGAGTCTGATCAAATCTATCACCTGTTTTTATCACTGACATTTATTTAGATCAGAAATAAAGAATGAAGCTGAGGTTACAGGTGGTGCTATTTATAGCAAAAGAATTAATCCCTCATCTATTTAAGTTCCTTGTATAACTGCTAATATAGTGCCCCTTATTTTAGGTCATTGTCATGTGCTACACTTCCCCATTTTAGCAAGCTGAATGGTGTGAGAGAAATGGAAAAAGCAGATAAAAGTGTTCTGATTTCCAGTTTATGCTGGGTGGCATGTAAGTGATCTTTTGCACTGGAGGTACATGGACTGATGTTATCAGGTCACTAAAACCCACTAATTCAGGTTTCTTGAGAATCTACAAAATATGCAGATGCCCATCTCCTGTTTGATGTGCTGGAAAACCAAAGCTTAAAATTTCACAATTATAAAATGCCAATTAGAGTATCTCCAAGACAGAACTGTTCGGTTTGAATAACAGAACAGCTATTGTGAGGCTAAGTTAATGCCAGCAAGCTTGTACTAATACAGAAGCAATCTCAGTGTACCATCTTCTGACTAAATAGAATATACAATATTAATTATCACATAGCACCTTCTAAGCCTCAAATACTTGTCAAATTACTTACCCCGAGCTTTCAGAACTGCTAAAAGCAAGTACAGTTCAAGTGGCTATTAAAAAAATGACTGGTCTCCTGTGCAAAAAGCAAGCCACAAACTTTCGACTCTGGAAATGCCAGCACTCAAATGGGAGGCTAGAATACAACCTTCATATTAAGCACTCATTACAATAGGGAGATTTCTTTACCTTGTTTAAAATGAAGAATCTAATCAGCACAAAGAGGACTCCAGACATTAAGCCAGATAACAGTGGGGAAATAAACCAAGAGGCAACTGTGTCGAAGAAAAGAAAGAAGGAAACTTGAAATAAACAGTATTCTTGCATAATAGTTAAGTAAGTTGTTAATGAGCAATAAATTTAAAACAGTTCTTGTACAATTGGAATGAATGTTCTGTATGTTTACTTACAACTGATGCAACTCAGTGTCCACTGACATTCATTAAAGTCAAAGTAATGCTAGGCACCATTAGAAACATCAGCCAAAGCATCTCCTGATCATTTTGCAAGTTTAGCAATCAAATTCATCATAAAAGTTTCTTGTAGTTTGAATCAGAGTACACCAAGCAAACCCTGTAATTTCCTAATCACCACAACCACAAGTGTTGCATGCGAGTGGAAAGCAACTGCATTTAGCAGGATGCCATGCTGCTCACAGGGAAGTCTCAATTTCCAATATGCCATAGAAGCACCAACTGTAATGTATAATGCGTGTAAATTTTTTGCAGGCCAGTGCTGCAAATGTCCAGGACTGATTTAACTGAAGTAGGTGGTATAACTCCCACTGATTCCAATAAAACTGGATTAGGGTAGCACTCTGGAAATCTTGTCCAGAGTGATTTATTGTTTGCAGCATGGTGAACAGATTGATTTTGCTATCACTGTAAACTCTCTTCTACTTTCAATAGAATTAAAAAGAATATATGCATTGCTAAAGTTCAAATATATTACCATGTTTTCAGAATCAAATCCTTTTAATACAGGCTTTAGGCTGCACCTCGGATTACAAGGCTTCCAAAACAATAACAAAAAAATCCATCACATCCCTGCTTGGATGTACTGATCTTGGCAATGGGAGGCTGTGAGTTAAACATGTGCTGTATGCCCAGATTTTGCCTCCCTGAAGATGGTGGGTGGAGAAACATGACTCTGGGCATTCACATGACGGCATGCACATTGTTAGAGAGCAAGAACAGGGTAGTATGAGCTGCCACAAAAAGAATTAGAAGAGGAGGAATGTCACCTTGAAGCATGTCTCTGAGGGACAATGTGTCCTCAGCTTAACTCCGAGGAAGTGCAACTTTTGTCTTATCCCTTTCTCCACTGCAGACACACTGCAGCCCTTAATAAACATGGCATCAGTGCACCTTATGAATGACACTACTGGGGTGGAAAATAAGTTAATGAGGGACTGCTATCAGCACAAAGCAGATTTCTGGGAATGTTTTTTTGCAGGCAGTACACACTATTTCATATCCTGTCACACATAAAAGGAGATAGCACTTACCAATCTTGACAAGCTGCATCCACTGGACACCCTGCGTGCCAATTGCCACCAGAGAAAATCCAATCGTAGCACCTACAATACAATGGGTCCCTGATATTGGGAGTTTCAAGAACGATGCAATTAGCTGCCAAACAGCAGAACCTAGAAAAAACCCAACCATATGGTATAAACAACAACAATAATCTAATACAGAAAATTCTTTGCCACATACCCACATTCTTTTAGAAGTGCTGCCTACACTCCACATGCATAACAGAGATCTAAAGAGAGTTTTGTTCCTGTTCTGTCTCTAAAAGCAGATACTAAGACAGTTTAATAGCAGCTTTGAATGCTACATCTTACTTATGACTGTTTATGACTAGCAGCTCTTTACACTTCACAACAGTTCTGCCTTTTTTTTTTTTGAAGGCTCTCAGTATTTACAGCCTGTCTGATTAAATACACAAACTGGTCCCAGCCTGCATCAAGCTTAGAAAACCTTATTCTTGAGAGCTGGATCTGGAAGCCTCCACGTGATCAGTGTGAGAAGGTATTCACCATTTCACTAGTGAACTACCCATGCTCCTAAATTTGGATACTACCAGAGAAAGACTCAGATTGTGGGGCAGAGAGTTTTTATGCCTCTTCTCAACGATGCACAGCCATTCAGAGTCCTCTATAGGAAAAACAGACTGAGGAGGGAATAAGGACTCTCTCAACTGCCTTTATTTGCAGTTCACTGTCGCACTGGAGAAATTCAGAACTGCAGAAAGGTCTTGTCTTAGTCGTGGAATAGCCAAAGATATCCTGGGCATAAGGAAATAACTAAGAGATGGTGGTTAGTGGTCTATAAAGTAATGCAACGTCTGATGTCCCTACAGATGTCCAGGAAGGATGGTGGTCAAGAGTGTAGGGAAGAAAAAAAAGTACCCCAAGTACCACTTTCAGTAGTTAGATCAGACCACATTTGGCCACCAAGCCCTTGAGCATGCAGCTCCATGCTTCAACTCACTTTCACTTCGCAAGGACCCAGGTTTCCTACTCCTCTTGCAGTGGCACTAACCTCAGGACACCAAAATAATTCTGGCAGTGACACAAGCATTCTGTGTACCTCACCTAATATTAGAAAATTCTTAGAAAGATCTCTTCTTCATCTTAAGACTTGATGGCCTTAAGACTAAATCTTCATGTGTTAAGAGGCACCAATGGCAGCAATCAGACTGCCATGAGAGATCCTGAATTTTCTGGATCATGCCACCTCTCTTAACAGATCTGCAGCAGACACAGGTGATAAAGCAGTCACTGAACATAGGCTGTTACCCAAAATTTCAGCCTCCATCCTCAATTCCAACACTAGAAGCTGGTTTGAAGGTCTTGAAACAGAGACATCTGCAAATGGTGATTTGCTGGTATCATATGCAGCTACATTTGGAAGTCAACCAGTTTGTAAAACTGATCTCTCCTGGGGTACTATCCCAAAACAACTGTTACTTCTCTTGCCCTTTAATTTTTTGGCTTATTTTCCCCTGTACTAAAATAAAAATAAATACACTTTGATACCTTTGACATGAACTTAGATACCAGCAAGTGGAAGTGAGGTGAAAGAGAAGTCAGATGGTTACATCTGTAAGGAGTCAAATAAACAGATAGGCCAGCCATAGGTATGTAATTACAAAATACTCAGTCTGAAAAATAGGGAAACACAACAAAGCCACAGCTGCACTGCAAATGTGTAGTGAGGGCTGGGTTTTTTTGTTGGTGGGGAAATAGAGGGATCATGGAGCTCTTTCGTGTTTAAACAACTCAACAGAATCATAGAATCACAGAATGGTTTGGGTTGGAAGAGACCTTAAAGACCATCCAGTTCCACCCCTCTGCCATGGACAGGGGCACCTTCCACTAGATTAGGTTGCTCAATTGGAAACAAACATGAGAGCAAGAGGAAAAGTGGATGGTCTGAGAAGGACAATGCATGATCTAAACAAGTTTAAAGAAGCATATTAAGGAACAGAAGAAAATACAAATCAAGCCAGAGCAGGACTTTCCTCCAGTGTTTGTAGTGCCTTAACTACCTACACCAAAGCTTTAACTCCTCTTTAACATAAAATGTATGTTTCCAGTTTTTACCGTTGCAAAACTAACCTAGGAAGCAGGAGGCTCACTAGACCTGTCACAGAGTCCCAAATTCAGACTCTTCATGCCTGCTGACACCATGGCTGCACACCCTTTCCTCTAATAGCCCCTAAAGAGAGAGGGCTGGCTGCAGACTGCCCTGACCAAGAGTTGCCAGCACCCACTTTTGGCCCAGGGTGCATTTCATGCTCCCCTGGTGCTGAAGGCACCACATCCATTCTCCTGAGGCTCCAGTGCAGTGTGCCAGCCATAATCCCCCATCAAACACCACGTCACCTGCAAGACTAGATTAGTACTTTGCTTTGCTAATCCTGGCTGGGATGTCCTCTCTGTTGGTGGCATCTCCTCAGTCGCACCAGCTGCTGACTACTGCTCACACCAGGACCACTACAACAACACCCAGACAAATCCTGACAACAACCTGACAATTAGTTAATGCTAAGGAAGCACTGCAATTTACTCCCAAAAGCAACAGTCCCTAACTTCTGATCTGCCTAATAAACAACACTTTAATATGCTATGAATTATTACAAAATGCTACATTTTAAAATTTTAATCCCATTGCTCCCTGCATCCTTCTCTCTTAGGAGACAAGGTTGCCCTGAAAATTACCATCTGCTGTTTGCTGCAAGCATCAAAGGATCTTCCATCAACATCTGGAAAGAGGATACAGTGACTTTTGGTCTCTCCCAGACTGTTGACTCATTTAAGCTTCATTGAAATTCAGAAGCTAAATCCATTCGCAAAAACATGATCATGAGGCATGAGAGAACAGGATGGGGGAAAATGCAGAGCAAAAGCAGAAAGAGGAAAGGAAAACATCCAAGAAGGCTCAGAGAAAACACAGAAAAAATATCATACATCCAGAGAAGAGCTGGAGGGGAAAAAAAAATTGAAATCTGCATTTTGTAACTTGTGATTAATTCTGAGATTTAAAATGTGGAATTTCTTCTTAATGCCCTTACTGGAGGAAGGGAATGCAACTGGTCATGAAGTTCACACAGGCTTATGTAAATACGCATGCAAATAAGTTGTTTTCTTTGAGCTTCTGACCAGTTGCCTCTGCAGGGGGTATCTGAGACTTAAAACCTTGCCCTGCCAGGATCAGGATGCCAGAAATAGATACAGAAAAGAAAAAGGACCCTTCCGTCAATGGGAATCATGAGTATCAAGAATGTGCAGGTCACTTACATTTCAGACAGTGAGCTATCTCAGTAAGAAGAGGGCTAAATGATGCAAGTGGAAGTCTGAGATTAGCTCAGATGGTTAGAGCACGTTGCTAATAATGCGAAGGCTGTGGGTTTGATCCCCATATGGGCCATTCCCTTAAAGAGCTGGATTCGATGATCCTTGTGGGTCCCTTCCAACTCAGAATATTCTGTGATTCTGTAATAAAAAACCACCCTACAGTCCAAGGGAAAGACCAGGAACCTGCAGCTGACATTGCAAGATATCAGGAAAGAGGAACTGATGGGGGGGGGGCCCAAGAGCACTCAGTGTGGTTTACGGTGGCAATCTCCCAGAAGGACCATCTAGGGAAGTGGCTGCAGTCCCAGCAGTGATTTCTCACTAACCAACCCCTCTTCCCCTTGGGCAAGGAAAGGTGGCCAACCGCCAGGAGGCTCAGGAGCAGCCAAAGAACTAAGGGAACTACCTCCCCACAGTCAAGCACACAAAGCCACCTCTGACAACTCCAGAAACTGTCACTCAATGTCCATTTTGATCCATTAAAATAAAAAATAATTAAAAAAAAGCTAAAGTTTCCCCTAAGAAATAGCAAAATAATCACATGCAGTAGACCTCTGCACAAATTCACCTATCTCATGTGCAGGTCCTGCCTAAAAACTGTGAGCAGGTTAGAGGGGGTAGGTGGAAATAATATTTAGATCAGGCTTAAGTAGGTTTAAGGAAGAATATTTTTAAGTGGAACATCCCTTTCAAACAGAGGGTGCTGCGATGCTTGTATAAATCACGCCACGAACCTGCCAGACTAAGGAACTGGTGGTGGGATGGAAGGGCTGGCCCCTTGCCTGGGTTGCCTCTCCCACAGTGAAAGGGTTTCCTTCCTGCTGCCTCCTGACCTTTAAAAGCAGGTTTGCTCCTTGAGGGAGCTCTCTAAAAGCTCACAAAGCCTCTTGCATATAAACAAAGACTAAATACTGTGGCTTAATGTTACTTACCTCAGAATATGCTATTTGTTCTAAACTGAGATTTAGTTAACTACCACCAAAAGTAGGGGAATAGACTCTAAAATACAGTAACCTGCTGTCGGTTTGGGTCAGAAAAATTAAAGAGACCTTAAATGTGTGATTATTTATCTTTACTGCTCCCTTAGTTTTGCCATGAGCAAGGGTGAAGTGTACAACTAATTGCAATCACTCAGCTAGACAATCAGTTTAAGCAAATGTGTTTGGATTTTCTGTATTTTTTTTCAAAACAACTCCTTGTACATACTCACTGCAAACTGCTGTTTCTGTAGAATCTTCTGTACAGACACAAATACTATGCTTTCCAATTTTCCATTTACCATCACAAAAATCTCCAAAATAATTTTTTTCAGTATCCTATACATAGATAGGATCCATTGTGTAAAACATTTCTTTTTGTCTATTAGTTATGAACCACTGAAAAATGTAAATTATTAGAAGCATTTAAAAAACATAGGGGACTTAAATAGGAGTACAGGCCCCTGCATTCATACAAGACCAGATGTGCAGATCCAGAAGATGGGAAGACTTAATTAACAATGTTCACAACAAACAGGATGACAAATACACAACAAATGTTACTTGGAATAGGAAAGTGTTACTTACCAACCATTGCACTCACTTCTCCTGCCATCAGCAGTGGGACAGACTCGTTGTACAGGTTAACATCAATGATACCTTTCCGAATTGTTTCTCCTACTTTTGCTCCCAGTAATACTGAGCCAGTGGTTTCAAAAACTGAAGCCAAAATGCAAGCCTGGCGTAAAGTAACGACACCAGAGCCCACAGCCGTGCCGAAAGAATTTGCAACATCATTTGCACCAACCGAAAAAGCTAAAATAAAAGCAATGATAAACCCCACAATGACCATCCACAGGTACTCATCCATTGCCATCTTTCCCCAAACCGTAGATTAGCTTCCCCTTTGCAAATAGTTAATAGTCAAGGCTGGAGGGCACCGCAACGGATTTGGAAAGCAGATTTCTTGTAAACAATGAGTTCTCTCTGGAAAGTGCTGGGTAGTGTTAGAATGTGAAGAAACTGCTAACTGCTGATTTTCAAACTACTATAAATACTGTTCATTTGGCTGCCTTCGGTCAGCAGTGAAACACATTCCATATTTTGCTCCCAAACCGGTACAACTGCGATGTTCTGTCCTGCAACAGAGGAAAAAAAAAAGAAAAAGAAAAAGAAAAGAAAATTAAAAAAAAAAAAGAATACTCAGCAGAGCCCATAACAATGCGCGTTTTCAGAAGTAAACAGATGACTTAAACCCACTAATGGGGTCCTACCTCAGCATGTGACTGCTCTAATCATAAAGCAATTCAGAAAAGATTCAAATTAGGTCACCTCCAAAGCAATATGTTTCTTGCAATATCACTGACCAAGAAAATCTTTTGAGCAATTTAAAAGGATTTAGAAAGTTTGGGAGTTTTGTTTGTGCTGCATTTACTGAGCAGAGCAATAAGCCCTCTTTCTGGCAGGAGGATTCTTCTTGGCTTTTTGTACCCAGTGAATATAAGACATACCATACAGCCTGAGTCCCAGCTGATATATATCACCTAGCTTCACTGATCTCAGCAGAGCTCTCAACATTTTATCAGATGCAGCCATGGATGCACTCCTTTGAAAAATTATTTTATATACATGTCTGTCTAGGAAACACCACTGAAAATACTCTGAAGAGCATTAATCTGTTGCTGTTATCACATCCCATGCAGTAAGAACACCATTTTGTTTCAGCTTTTTAGTCACTGAAACAGCGCAGTAATTTCAATATTTCCATGTATCCCTACTGGTTTACAGAAGTCTATTAAAAAAGCGCAACTAAAACATCGAGCGCTCTGCTCTTTCCTACAGATACTTATCGATTACTGTTATTATATTCAAACCATTGTCAAAGATACCTTTTAGTATTTCTTTTTCATAGCTTCAGATTTATGACCGTATTTTGAATTAGTCTAATCTGATAAAAGAGTGAGCTCTTTCAAACCAAAAAATTGACAGAGAGAAAGGGAATTTAAAAAATAAAACCTTCACCATCCAAAAGACTGTTAAACAGAGTGATAAGGCCCACAGTGACATCAAGATGGTCAAAAGCTAGAAGCAAATTTTCCCAAACCACCTGTCTCCTCCAAGGGCTAATTCTCTTCTCTTCACAGCCACCACAGACATCGCGTGGTAAGGGGTTAAATGAATGCAAATGTGCATCAGACAACTCCACATGTTTTAAGAAGCACCTCTAGAGATCAGGGGATATCAGATTAAAAGCCCTGAGCCCACCTCCTGCTTGCTCAGTTTCCTCACAGTTGCTTCAATTTCATGCAGTATTCCCACATGTAGAGTTTCAAGATCATGCTTAATTTCTTTTCATGACCCAAATGCAATATAGGTCCTGCGGTAGTGAAGAGTAAGGGTCCTCTGAAATAATGGCAAAATTAAAAATTAAAAGAGATTTTGCATATTCCTGAGATGCTGGATACTTGAGAACAACCAACAGGAAAATACCACATTTATGCATAAGTGTTTCCTAAAAAACTCTTAAACTGATGTCAAGGATTGATGCTTTCTCCACCTATACATATTCAGCAGAAAAGATGTCCCTGTTTCTTTTTCCAGGCTCCAAACTGGCTGAACAACTGTTGCTCCAGTCTTTTCCAGACATGGAGCAGACATAAATCCTTGAATGCCTTACACTCTAAAATAACATTTCAGAAGGTCTTAACGGCTAAAAACATTTGTATAAGGATTTTTATACTATGAGATAACATGAGAAAACAAAGCACCAAAGCACGTTTGCTGCTTGAAGACTTGCTGCCTTTTTATAATTCATGAGCACTCAGCCCATTGAGTGGAAAATGACTTGACAGTGACAGAAAAGGCTAAAGATATTTGGAAGAAACAATTATAGTCAGCACTTGTTTGCCTCTGAAGGAAGACAAAATCCCACTAAATGCATTCATCAAAAAAATTCTATTATGTATATCAGACTTTTGCTAGGAGATGAAGTTCTGTAGTAGGGTCCTTCCTTGATCCTGGAGATTAATGATTAAATTCCCCACCCTGTGTGGATTTACACAGTACCTTTGCCAAGTTAGCCTCGGTGCCCCAGTTTCTTCTCCTGAAAATGGGCAAAGCTGACTGAGATCCATGCATGCATCCACAGACTCTGTGATTATATGAGACCCATTCCCTTTGGACAAGCAAGATGAAAGCACACCCATATTCCCAACAGAGATCTGTCTTTTCTGTACTTATCAATCAACCTACCAATTTACTGTGGTGACCCAATTTCTGGGATAAGGAAGAGCAGGGGGATTGTGACATTCCCCCACCGCAACAGAGTTCATGGGACAATGTTTGTCAAATCTGGCTCCTCCAGCCACAGCAAGTTCCTGGAGCTTCCAAAATAAACCACTAAGTCACAAGGTTGCCTTTATTAGATTCCCTGGGAAAGGGTGGAGAGAAATCCTCCAAATGGTCCCAAAGAAATTAAGACTTCAAGTGTGTGTATGTGTGCTCCTAAAATGCCTCATGAAGGCCAAAGGGTATCCAAAAGTCAGTGGGGCTTTTGGTAAACAGCTCAGAGAGGCAGCTACATAAGCACCCTCCCTGCAAAATGGGATATATGGCCTCGAGAGAAAAGGATGTCTTAAGTAAGAAGTCACCCCTCCTGTCATTTTATCAAGGTGATGGTTCAAAATAGAGCTTCCTCCAAAACTTGGGAGGCTCAACTTGATGTCCATGGCATTGATACAAGGAGCAGAGCACAGCAACAGACAAGTCTTGTTTTTAAGAAGATGAAAATCAAAAGGAAAAAAGGAATAAACACACATTTATAAACTAATATGTGAGCTTCCTTTGAATGGCTAGGTGTTACTACTTTCAAACTTAAAAAACAGTAAGAGATTTTAAATGCTTATAAAGAAAGAAACAGAACGAAAAAAGGCACATCTCTGAGAAAGTTTTCAGAAATGCAAAATATCCTGCAAAGTAGGCCAGTAACTAAATACAGACTAAATCTTGTACCACGCTTCTTTCTAAAGCTCAAAATACATCTGGCATGCTCAGACACGCTGAGCAATGCCCCTCATCACCTAATCTAACCGAAGAGCCTGTGGTATTTCATGTTGTTATTGGGATGAAAAAGAAACTGGGATGGAAAAAACACCATGCAGCAGGGAATGGCAGGTGATCTGCTCTATGTGTGACACCTGGAAGTCATTAGCCTCTTTCCCTCCTGTGCTCATTTATATTTCATCAATGTGCCCTTATGTAGCGCAAATGCAATTCAACCTGACCTGCTAGATGACGGGAAACCCTTCTGTTTATCTGTGGGACCAATACCCCCTCTGCAGTCAGGTGCACTATGCTACAGCAGCAGACTCTGGGTGGAAAAGTTTGTTTTCCTATTTAGGCTTTGGA
Source organism: Chiroxiphia lanceolata (assembly GCF_009829145.1). Taxonomy (NCBI): domain Eukaryota; kingdom Metazoa; phylum Chordata; class Aves; order Passeriformes; family Pipridae; genus Chiroxiphia; species Chiroxiphia lanceolata. Next base: position 47,718,304 of record NC_045640.1, on the reverse strand, counting down.
TAACTCTTCCAGACCCAGCCCAGCCTGTTCTGTAGTGGCTGTGCTGCAAATTCACACTTGGGCATTAGCAGGGCAGAGGAACTGAGTTAGGACTGGGGAGCTGCAGGACCTGAGGCTGGAACATGCATCTCTGATGGCTATTAGAAGGAAGGGAAATGTGAAGGAAGATGACATTTCAAGTTGTAAGAAGCTAATTCTGCATTAATGCAAGACTTCTAGCTAATAGAGTTTTCTTATGATCCATAATCAGCGTACCATACTTAGGAGGTCTGAGTGAAAGCTTTTTAAGAGGACTTAGAAACTTACAGAACTTGCATCTCAGTGAGAAAAATTTGATTTTTGGAAATGCTAAGCACGTCCCTCTGCCTTGCTGGCAGATGATCCAGACACCCCCCTCGGACTGTATTTTGTTGCTAACTAAACAGCTTGTTATAACTCTGTCAACACAGAATGCTATTTCTTCCCTAAGGGAGAGATGAGAAAAAAACCTAGGTAACGAGGCACCTTGATTCATGCACAATGACAAGTGAATCCTCAGGAAAAAGTTAGGAACTCATGGTAATCACAAGATCATTTTAGGACATGTTTATAGATGGACATTTACTAAGACAGCTCTTCTGGAAGCTATTCATGGTACACTTCTGAGTCTAGACAAGATTTTAGTGAAAAAAGTAATACTAAATTTGCAAACCAAAGATGACAGGGGTTTTTTGGGGGGAGGGAGGCAGTCTACTAAACAAATTGCTGCTAAAGAGAATGCAGAAGTATCCAACAGCAGGGATGAATGGATAAATAAAAGCTCTGGACTAAGTTCAAAGTCTTGGAAAGCAATCAGAGTGCATTACCCACCAGCAATCCAACTGTATGACATAAAGGAAACAAACAGAGATCCCATAAATATCTTTTAATCTTCTCTTTGCAGAAAATTGGGGAAGAAACCTATTGCACTTGTGAAACATTGAAAGGTATGTAGCTCACACCATATATAAATCATGCTGCATGCAGCTCTTCTACTCTCAGAAGTTGCCCCACACTGCAGCTGAAAATTTTCCTCTGCTCTGGACAGGACAGGGATTCTGCAAGGTCCCACTTTTAAGTGATTTGTTGTTGTCTAAGTATGAGGAAAAATCAAAAGACAGCAGCTAGTGCAGCATTTCTCAAGATAACTCCTACAACTACTCCACTTTGCATTATGGCAAGGCAGACAAGGGAGGATAATTTCTTTTCCCCCGCCGTGTTCAACACAGCAGACGTTTCATGATCAACAGTGGCACTGAATTTATACTGACAGGCAGGTTCACTTTCAGTTACCAGTGGCTGAAAAGTCTGTCTAAAATGCTTACCAGACAGCAGCTTCTAGGAGGTTAGTCCATACCTCTCTCACTTCTGAATGTTGTTCTTTATGTAAAACCGATCTGTCAGGCTGCATATAAACTCAGACCAGATCTAGCATTCCAGTCTATTGGTACTAAACACAGCACTGCTTAGAAACCAAACATGATGTATAACCAAAGCTACTAACATCGTTCATATCAATAGTCTTTATCATTTCCAGTTCATGCTCGGGCCACAAGGCTCACAAATTACTTACTTTAAATTACCAATGCTACATTCATGATAAGAAAGGTGGTATTAATTCAAGTGGTTCAAGTCTAAGAACATCCCTATATGGTTCTAAATTACATGCACAGACTTGTCACAAGGCCAAGCATTATGCAAGTTTAATGCTTCAGTACACAAAAAGCACTCTCGACTTACTATTAAAAAAATCAATTATCATATCTGCAGAAGGAGATTTTGTATTAATCAGTTCCTATTTTAACACATTCACAATGTGTTTAAGCATACTTCACATTACTACTTGATATGGAAACAAGACTGAAGTTGATAGCTTTCCAAGGATTCACATCCACTTTAACATTGTAGAGGGACTGTCACTGTCAGTTCTCAAAACTTTCAGAGGATGCTTTCTTTTCTTAGTCCCTATCAACCTTTGTTCCCACCACTGAAAGGTCAAAAATGCATATAAAATATTTAGTATGAGATTTGTTGCTGAAAACATTCACTAAAAAGACAAGACAGCAGACACTTTAAAGAGCAGTTCTACAGACAAGTAAGATAGGTAAAGTATCAACAAGTTACTGTGCATCTGCAGATAAATATTTTTTTCTCTAATTAAAGCACAATTTGATCCTTCAGTAACTGAACGAAGTCTTTCTTATAAGCAAGTAGTTTTTATGATTCAACAGACTTTCAAGATTCATTCAGAGAAAACAAGAGTTCATGGTTACAAAAAACATGTTTTACAAAAGAAAACCATGCAGAGAAGTCTTTAAAACTCACCCAGTATTTAAAAGCTGTTTCAAAAGAAAAAGAGCTAAGTTCTTCCAGCAACCTTCCCTCCTGATTGTAAATACAGGTTGAAGTCTAAAATAGACATCCTATCATTCAGCACAGTCACATCTGAACATGCAAATTTCCAGAGGGTAGAAAGAGGGCTATAACTTACACCAGGCAGTCCGGGCATAAAATTCACTCCGGCACAGGAGAGTACACAAGACAACACCGAGAAGCATCAATGCGAGTCCAGAGTCTTATTCAGTAGGTGAAAATCTGCCTCCTCTTAAGCAAAGAATTCTGCTGGGGGTGGGCACTGATAAAACACAACACTGCGTCACGACTGCACTAGTGAGACAAACCAATCCAATGAAGCTCATATTAAAAGCAACAAAACGTTCCTTTTTTTTCCCCCCCCCCAAGCATAAGCATAGACAAGAAAGGAAATCTCATTTTTGACCATCAGCTGAGCATTCTGGTGAGATCAGGTACTCTCTGAGGAGTCACAGATCTTCTGTTTGCAAGTACACTTAAATGCACTTTTAATTCAAGCACATGTGAGGGTAGGATACATAGGTCCAATTTGGGAACGATGTTGCATGCTTGCTACTTCATCCATGTCAGTAGAGGTCTCACAGGCTATGCAGACTGCAGAAAGTTAAAGATGTGCAGAGTTTTGACTGGATCAATGCCTAAGCAAGCAACTTCACTTTCAACAGTTCAGCCTAAATTACCCAATCCAGATTCCTTCAACCACTTTCCTTTAAGTGGGAAACATTTCTGCATGTAAGTCAAGGCAAAACTAATGTTTGCCTAAAACCACCCAGTTTAGCTTTATATAAAACATTTGCTTTAGACGATATAATGCAGTTAAGCTACCATATTCAGCAAAAAGGAATGTAAATCAAAACTGCATTGTCACTGTTAAATATCTGACAGACAAAAATTTATTTGGACACATTTCTAGTTTATAAATAAATGATGTTTTAAATTTATCTGCTAGGTTTTACTCCATTCTGAGTCACTCAAAGCCACGGAATGATATTCCAACATAATTAAACTAAATTTCTTAATTTTCTGCATCCTGGCCATTTGAGAAAAATCAAATCATCCATTTAGATTTGTAAACACAGACTTGGAAACATAGTCCTTTCCCCATTTATTTTTTCAAGTTTGAATAAAGAATATTTCTTAACAAGAAGTCAAAAGTTTTTTGATTTGGTTAAATTCAACTGCACATCTGCAGGGATAATTTGGTAAAACTGAAAAGTGATTTACATTTCTTAAGAAAACTCACATGGATTAGCAAGCCTACATCACCTTCTAAAAAGAATTAGGGCAAAACTCCAGCTAGAAATCTGCAATGCAGAAATAACGTTAAAATCTCCCCCCCCCCCAAAAAAAAAAGAATTATAAGTATCAGGCCATGATTATTTTTAAGAAATGCCGACTCTTTATTTAAGGTCGATACCCAGCTATTATTAAGTCTGCAACATAGCTGCTACTTTTGGGGAAAACTACATCTCGAGTCTGGTTGCAATGTCTTTCCTTTTACTTCTGTAATAGCTGGCAAACAGGCCTCCTAGTTTTAGAAAAGTGAGAGATTCATACTTTCACATTGGCCTTCCCTTATGGACAAAAGCAACGTATTTGAACAACAAGAACATTAATCTTTTCCTGCAGATCTAAACATATCTTAATACCTTTTTTTACTTTTCTATTTTTTAACAAGTAGCATCAATCAATTCAAGTGAGAGTGATAATAATTGTAAACATTAAGTCAGACTGTATTTATAGATCTGGATTCCAAAGTTTTAAGGAAGTGAATAAACAAACTCAAAAACTTTTCAGAGACCTGATTTAACTTTATAAAGTAAAAAAAAAAAAAAATTGCAAAATATTATTTCATGTTCTCGTTACAGCTGACAAGTTGTTGATGTCTGCCTCAAATACAAACAGTCCAAGTAAGCACTAAACTCATCCTAGTTCTCCTTAAAGGACCGTTTACCCAGCTTAGAGTAACCACTACCAGCATGCAGATGTAGGTAAAGAGACAGTCGAGAGGATATGTTATTTGAGAGGTATCTATATCGATTTCAAACCCCAGAAGCTGCCAGCCTGACCTGTGGGAATCATCTCAGACGCAGGAGAACTACAAACTGGAACCATTTGAGTGCCACTTCCCAAGAGCCAGCCTGGCCACAACAGTGGTTTCTTGTTGACCTAAGCTTCAGAGCTCAATCTACACGCAAAGCAAAAGATATAATAAACAGCACAAAGAAAAGGAAATATCTTCAAAGTTTTTGTTCTGCTAAATCAGCATTGCGGACTTCAGGCATGGGAAAATTCAAGCCAAGATAGGCTGACCATTAAAAAGAGTTATAATTTGGGATACCACTAAAGAAGCAAGCAAAGGAAAATTTATAAGACCACAAAATAAATTGCAAGGATTGGTTTTTGGCAATGGCAGCACCAGTTTGGTTCCCATCAAATCAAGTATCTGTAGAAATGACAAATATCATATATTACAATCTCAATCAGATATCATAATTTGGTTTTAATTGTAATTTATTCTGGTAAATCCACAGTTGATAGCTCCCTGTTTGATTCAACAAAACTGTGCTAGGCAGACTTATATTCTGGTTTAAATAATGTAATAGGACATGCCAACTTAAATAATTAATTTTAAACCCCCTTGGTTTTGTATTTCTGCATCAGCTATTTTCTGAAAGATGCCCAGGTTCTCATTTCCCAGTGACCACTAAAACAAAATGAATTTGCAACTTAATGTAACTTTTATATCGAATGTAACTGGCCTTTTTTGCCATTCAGGTCAGAAGGCTACATATTTAAGCGATTATATGAATTTTGAAGTACACACATTTTGAATAGAAGATAATGGGGGATGAGTATAATTTTCTAACATAAAAACCTGTAAGAATTTGAACGTGAATGCCTGTAAATTGCACTCAGTCAGAAACAGAAATACGATAAAAACATCCAAAAGGTTCAGGATGTTGTTCCAGTTACATTGTGCCACCTTAAATAAGGTTACTGACCAGCCACGTGAGCTTTTGGGCTTTCATATACCTGCTGGTACTTTAAAATTGGGAGCCATAAGCAGCTGGAACTGGGGACCCTAACCCTGCCTGGGAACCCTTATTTCCCCTCAATCTACAAACAAAGACAACAAAATTAATGAGGAGGAATGAAAATCGGTAGCAGATGGCTACACAGGTATCACATAGCATCTTGAAGAAATCCAGCTCTTGCAATACGCTCTTCTTTCTGGTATTGAAGGCCCCTGCGAACACCTCCACCACAGGGGGCTTGAAGCAGGACACCACATGCCAATCATTACCTGGAAATTAGCCCTGAGGTCCTTGAGTCTAACAGATTTAACACAGCTCTACCAAACACAGCAACTCTTTGGGGTGCTTTGGTAACTCCATGATGCCCAACAAATGACAACAAAATTCTGAGTATCTGCTCTGCAGAGAGCTGCAAACACAGTTCAAATTGTAAAGAGCCAGCTCCAACCAATAAAAGTACTTTTGCTTCTGCATATTGGATAGCAAGGTCCAACACGTTCTATCAGCATAATCTCCAAAACGGATGCATCTGTGCTTCACTGCAAGAAAAATCATTCCAGGGACTGTCTGGAAAGTTTAATGTGGCAGACATAAAAATTTAAAAGTCATTTAGCATTCAGGGATGGAGCAACTCCTCTGCTCTGAGGAATCAAATCACTTGGATGTACTTTCTTGATGGCTCTGAACTGTCACCCTGTCATCCATATGTTGGTTTTTTTTTTCCAGCAAGCCTGTGGGCTCTCAAAGTCAACACTCCAACTAGGGGACTTCCACTCCCAAATGGCTGAGGTGAATTAGCTGTGCTTGCATAGGCATGCAGGGAGAGTTGCCATGTTACAGCATGTGACTGCTTGAGATCACACTTCTCTATTGAGTGAGTAAGCCCTGGGAAAATGAAAGGCAGAAACCCACAACTGGAATTGCTGGATGCCAAGGCTGGCACAACAGATGACACAGGCCCTGGGTCTTATGTGGCCTGGGAGAGTCATGTTGACTCCAATCCCTGCCACAGCACAAGCCCTTGTCAAGTCAGGAGGAGCCTGAAGGCAGCAAACCAATTCTGAAGGACAAGGCTTTGGCCAACACTGATTCAAGCAGTGCTCCAGCTAATTCAGGGAACTGGACCTGTATCACCTGTGACTCTGGCTGATTGACCAGAGACTGAGTGTACCTGTGTCCATACTAAGCTCAAGGAAAGGTGTGTACTGCTGCTCTGAGCCACCCTGGACTTAATCCATCACTTCCCCTTCCCAGTGCCCTAACCGAAGAAAACAATCAGCATGGGCACAATATTCTAAAAGCCCTGGCTACTGCTGACAACTCAAGGAGCATTATCCTAAATACTAACAGACCTGTACTGACTTTACACAGAATATAAAAAACTGCCCATGAAACGCTCCTGTGGCAATCCAAAAATATGCATTTTGCAAATTCAGAGGCTTATGCAGAGATGCCCTTGGTAAAAAGCCAGAGTGTGGTTGCCAAAAGTCAACAATGCAAATTTTTCAGATAAAGGAAACCTGACACCTCGAGCCCCAGACTGCCTGCCATTTCCATTTCGGTTTGGGTTTCAGAGCATAACCACTGTGGAGTCTTCTGTTTGAGCCAGAAGAGATGGCTGGAGCTCCCCTGGGTCCAGCAACCCCCTCTCTTTGAACAGAGCTGGAGTGAGCAAGTAGCTACCAACATGCCAAACCACACTGGCTGGCTTCTCACTGACAAACTTCAAAATCGGTGTGGCCAGCAGGACAGAAGACCAAGCACTGCTGAAATGAGCTAGCTGAATGTCAAAAGGAGAAAAGGACCAGGGGTATAGCCAAAGAGAGGAGGGACGATGACACTCAGAGGTGTCAACCAGGGGTATGGGAATAAGTGGAAGCAGATGAGGCCAACACACTGCGGCAATGCAGTGTATTTTCTTTCGTATGAGGATTGCAGTAATAAAGATATGAAAGGGGAAACAGCAATGAAATCTGTGACCTTGGCTTCATTTCACAGGAATAGGAGCCAAATATTACACTAAGAGGCTGGTAATGCTGCCTGGAGACCATGCAAAGAATGGCATCTGCCAACTAATAGGCCTGTTTCCCCCACAAAGTCCAATAGCTGCTGATCTCCGTTCTTCTGAGTTCATGTAATAGTCCACACCTATCTCCTGGAGCCTTTGCTGCTACAGAGATGAGGAGCATGATGGCGAAGCAAAAACCTTGAGTTCCACCCACAAGGCAGCATTAACGTGCTAGTTGCTTCACTGTAGGTTGATGATACTACTGAAGCAAACAAGTGGCCAACAGACTTGTCACAACGGCTTGGCATTAAATCACTGTCAATGTAGCACAACAAAGAATGTCCCGTAGTTGGGTATTTGGCTTAGAAAACACATCCAAGAGGACTTATTAAGGGTATGTGGTCTTGTGAAGCAGATCAAGAGAAGTTAGGGTTTATCTCTTATGGAGAGATGGCTCTATGTTTTACCTGGGCTTTTCCTAGCCAGGGAGGAAACCCAGTGGTCCAATGCTGATGTCCAGGTGGAGCACAAAGACTCCTCCTAAAGGTAGGGCAGGATAACAGGACTGACCAGCATATTCATCTGCAGAAAGAGCTCAAACAGATAGAAGTCCTCTGCTTGACAAAGAGGCTACAGAGAAGGGAAAGTTATTAAGGTAGCAGGATATATTTGAGTACGTGGCACCAGCAAACAGCACCAGTGCCCAATGTGCCTCATCCTCTGAAAAGCATGTTTATAGCTAGGCCGTGATGATGATCCTGACGCGCCACAGCAGCTCAATGTTTGCCCAGTGGAGAAAAGATAGAATGGATGCTGCTGAGAGGTCAGGAATAGTAAAGGGGACTCCGTGAGGAACCCTCCCCTCTTCCCTCCCTTCTGGTGTTAGAATTAGAGCTAGTCATGTAGGACCTGCTATGCCCACCACAGCTTGAACTGGGACTTCTCTAAACCTACACATTTCCCTTGCAGAAAATGGCCAACCCAACAACGGGAATGGCACAGCACTGACACAGATGTCTCCACTCCACATCAGCACTGAGAGAAGAGCCACACCACTTCAAGGAAGGGTGCAAATTCTGCAAGTATCAAAGAAAATCAAGTAAAAAAAGAGAAAATAACATAAAAAAAAAATTAAGTCTTCTACGGTAGCCACGCATGACAACTGTGTGAGAGTGCTCTGGAATATGGAAACACATTCAGAGCATACTTCTTGCAAGACCTGGAAGGCACTAAGGTCTACCTCTGTCATACTAATAAGGAAAATTTACTCACTGTTATCCATAAAACAAATGAGCAAATGGATCACCATGTAAATAAAGAACACTGAATACTCAGGAAAAAAGTATAGAAAATATTTTTTCTTTTAAAGAAGTAATCAAGGAGTCTATAATTAATAAACAACTGTTTGTTTCTGGTCACCAAGACCACCTGAAGTCACAGAAGTTGTTTTTTCTTCCATCTCTTCTACACATAAATTAAAATAGGGAAGATTAATTATGCCATTTCTTCAACTATCAATCAGTTCCTCAGCCTTGAATTCAGCATATATTTAATTAAATCAAATTAATAAAATTATGTGAGGAAAACAGTTGCCCTGAAACAGTGGAATACATTACTCCCCAAATGGGCTTAATATTTCAATCAACACTGTCTTCAAGCGTTTAACCAGTTATCTCCCACAATTTGATTTTTTCTTTAAAACTTCAGCAGACATGAACACCTTTTAATCACTTCATTTAATACAAATAACTAAACAGATTACAATAAATTTGGGCTATATTACAAGTTTGTTTCTTTCAAATCTGAAGTACTATATTTTTAAAAGAAGAATAATCCTTTCCAATTTAAAAATTTCTCAACCAAGCAAAAAGTATTTTCTGTTCTCTAAAGTAATCCAGAACATGGACCATATTGTTCACTAATGTACATCCATTCTGGGATACACTGGCATGTTAACCTACTGTGAAATTCAGGGGTGCAGAAGACTATTCTGTATCTAATTTAAACACAATCATCAGTTACTGACAAATCTATTTAAAATATGAAAAAAATTACAAACTGATCCACTGGCTACTCTAATCCTGGGATTCTACTTTGACTGAGATTCTCAAGGGTTTATTCAGAAAATAAAGCAATTGCACAAACTCAGAGGCACAGTTCTCCATGAAGAAAGTCTTCCACAAGAACATGCAAAACCCCACACTCAGTGTGCCTAACAGGCAAATACCATGAAAGGAGTAAGGCTGGAAGAAACACTAAGTGAACATAGAGGCAGAGGTAACACGAAGAAAACAGAAATGTGCAGATTTACTTGTTCCAGTCAACAACAGTAGCTAAAGTTTATTGATTTCAGTTTCAGCAGCTAAAAATCCATAAAAACATTTTTATATGATACAGACAATACTATCCCATATTCAAATTTCTATCAAAGTAATAATATAGGCTAGGATTTTCTCACAGGCATTGCAATTTACTTATCAATTGGTAAATAAAACTTATTTTAAAATATAAATATTACTATGTGCAAATAGTTTTTGTATCCCATTGTGATTTAGCTGTTTAACTATATGGAAATATCTAAGTAAAAAGACTGAAAAAAATGTAACTGTTAGCTACAAAAATAGCTGGACACATTCTCAGCCACTGTCTCTCAATTGTTCCCTTTATATCCACTATAAAATTATTTCCAACACACTAGTCACATCTATTCGGAAGAAACTAAAATTATATGATTTCAAACTATTTTCATTAGAAAAACAGTTCTTTAACAACTGCTTTTACTCTTCCATCTAATTATATACTATTAGAGGCCAAATATTCAGTCAGTATACAAAAATAACCAGAGCTTTTTTTAAGGATAAAACACCAGATAGGCATTCGTAAGAAAAATAAAGCTGCTCTTTGTCTCTATGAGCAATACTGTCCAATAAAGGAAAATATGCATAAATTTAATTTTTTAAATTACTACAATTAAGTCCATTCACAGCACCGTTAAGTTGTTGGACTGCATGGATAGTATGTCCTTGGAGATACTTCACGTAACAGCCAAGATGTTTAAAAAACTACCTCTCCAAAAAACTCTCCCCTAACTCTATATATATACTAAGTAATATGCACTTAAAACCCCACAGCCCTGACAAGAAATCTTATCTAAAACATTTTTATGATCAACAGTCAAATAAAAAAGGTTGAACTGATTAATATTTGATTCTGACATCTGTCTAAGGACAGCGTAAGAACAACACATTATAAGGTTATTCAAATTAGAGGGCTAGCACTGTCTTTTTTTTCTTTTACCTATGCACCTGTCACACCTTTTATGCAAAGGCTGTTTATCAAATGTAAGCAAAACCCCTGACTTCCTATATCGTAATGGTCATGGTCATGATCTGATCTTTTCCATATTCAATGTATGTTTCTACAAAAAAACCAAAACTGATTTCAAGTACAAAGCAGCAGCTATCTAATCCGCAAATAAAAGCTACAGTGATGTTCTGTTCTTCCTAAAACAAGCTTGAAGTCATGATTATATTAAAGACACAGATGGGAGGGGATTTTTCAACTTCCAAACAGACATGCAAACAAAGTATTACAATCCAGGGGCGCAGGCAAATGAATAAACCAGAAAACTACGTGACGTTTGTGCAGCGTCCTCTCAAATCCTGCAATCCCTTCTAGAAAGTCTGGGTCTACATCTCCCTCTTCTTTACTCATGTTCTTCTCGCATGGCTTGGTCTCAGAAACTTTCCATGCCTGTAACGGAAACTTGAGCCAACTTCTTAAATGTATGATTTCTTCATCTCCACTCATCATCCACTTCTGTTTCTGAGAAGCTCCTCATCATGACACCTGTATCTCAAGAAGCAAAACAGGAAACATCACAGGGATGAAGCAATGAAAGATGAATAATAATATGCCTCTGTGTCTTTAATAAAATCCCAACTTTCATTCAAGTTCCTTTTAGGAAATCAGAGTTCCTTTCACAAGTGCAAAGTTTACAAACCTAGCTTGGCAAAACATTGCATGCCAAAATTGGGGTAACCAATGGAACTTCCCAATCTGTACCTCCAATTCTGACACGATGAGCAGGAGAAATCCTGTACCAGCTAGCCTTATATCCTGTGGAAAATATTATCGGGTGCCAAGCTTGCAGAACTAGTCTGCGGCAGGCAGCTCAACTAAAAGAAACTGCTGACCCATCTGCTGACATCCACTACTGAAAACAATGCCAGTTATCTTTACCCAGGACCCATTTGTCCAAGTAAGTAGAGCTCTAGCCCACATCTGAGATGAAAAACAAACATGTAAGTAAGCCTCTCCTCCACTTTTCCCACTGCCCCTTAATCTCCACAACCTCCATAGTACGTTTGCATTCTTACACACTTATCAGGTACCACAGGAGATGCCTTCTCCGCGTTACAGTAGCTTAACTACAAGGTGACGAAGGCCAAAGGTATTTTCAACATGTCATAAAATTTGGGACTGCAGTGGAGGGCACTTGCCTACCTGTTTCTGCCACCCAAACCTTGGGATCAAACGGGCCCAAAGCCAAGAGCAGCACTGTTTAGAGTCTAACAACTAAAAGGCAGAGGAATGACTCATCCGCAAAATGGAGACACAGCCATCTTGCGTCCAAATAAGCAGCCTAAACCATTTGCCTGCCTTACAATTTTGCCTGAATGCTGAATGAGGGGGTGCAGGAGAAATTATTTCTGCAGCCTTTAGGACAGATAAACAGGCACCAAAACCATTCTGCCAGCCAGCTCTCTGTGAAACAGAAGCATGAAAGCAATTTTATCTCTCCCTTTTAGGGTTAAGGCCATCTTTAAATAAACATTAGCATCAAAACATCTTGGTAGGAGAAGCAGTGCAGACCCTACATCTTATCAGCTACCATCTAAACTTCTCAGAATTCCACCTCCCATCTAAAATCCTCCTTTCTTCTGCAAAAGCACTTGACAACGGCATGCTCCAAAGACTGTGAGTCAGAGAGACAGTGAATCAGAAAAACAGTTTAGTCCTTCACCAACTCCTCCCTGTGAAACAACGGGTCATTTTGGCTCTCTTACACTAGAAAAGAGGGACAGCTGTAGATGGGACAGAGTCCCATAGGAACACAAGAAGTCTTGGCTTTGGTTCTTGCACATTGCAATCAAGAAGATAGCTGAGCCTTGGACAGTCAAAGCAAGAAACCCTCTGACAGTGCTCTGGGTATTGCAGAAACAATAGCTTTTAAGTAACTGGACAGAAATGTATTTGCTATGCTGGTATTACATGTCAAAGAAAAATACATATTCTCTCAATTCTGAACTCTTGAATCCTTACCCACAAAAGTGCTTAGAAGGCAAATAGTCCCAAAAGCTTGCACCTCGGTGATCATGCCTGCAATTGAGACACGCTACTGCCTACTCAGGAAAGGAAACTATCACAGATTTCAAGAGTTTACAAGCTTTCAAAAGCACAAAAGCTGAGGCAGCCACACTTGTCTTGCTGTCAGGACACCCAGAACATGTCCATATACCATCCAATTATTTTATACCACAGTGATTCTTAATCTTTTATCATGGTGATCACTGTATACAAGAAACAGAAACCAGAATTTTACTGTTCCATAGTCATCATAACTCCATATTCTCTCATAGCAGTAGAAATTAACTGAGGATAAGTAATTCAATTTATTATTTACATCCTCACTCATTAATCAGATGTCTACACTCAGCACACACACCATACAGATTACAAGGCATGCAGTCTGCTCACTGTTGCATGCAGAAAGAGAACTGCAGAAAAAGATTAATAATTGTCAAAAAGATCTGATGCTGACTGCCACCTGAAACAACCAAGGAATTTTCAGTTTTCTTTTGAAGAGACAATTTACTGTCAGGCTGGTACTTCTAACTTTGATCTTCCTAGCAGCCAACACCAGCAGAAGCTCAGTAACAGAAACTGAAGCTTTGTAGCTCAGTAACAAAACACAGACACCTCCCAGAATGTTAACTCGATTATAGTATTTTGGCAAGGAAGCCTTCCCCTTATACCTTGGGGAAAGTCTTAAGAGATTAAACAGTGCATGTTTTAAAGGCACACATGCCTCAATTATTTGGCGTAACTGTTCATGCATCTAATTGCATTGAGAGAAAAAATATTCTATGGCAAGTTGCTCGCAAGACTGAAATTGTTCCTTGTTTCCCAAGGAAACACTGCTTATATAACCACAATGACTGTCCCATACACAAAAATGTAATTTTTAAGGCCAAATTCAACCTAAACTCATGCAAAAGGACAGAGATTCACAGGTACTCAATTCCTACAACAGACTTGCAAAATAAGTAACGAAGGCAGCCCCCAAGCAACATGTCCGGTTCACAAACATCATGGAGACAAGCATGTTTTGACTAAATATACCCAAGAACTATAAGGCAGTGAGAAGCTGCTCAGGCACTGTGTACTGTTGGGAAATCAGGGATGCTAACATCCCTGTTGTATACTGGAAGGAAAAAAAGACGGAAAGATGTTTAAGGCATCACAGTGCCACCAAAACCAAGAAAGCTACAGGGAAGTCTCATCTTCACTAGTGCAGTTACTCACAGAACTACTTTTGAATCTATGGAGTGACACCTCAATGCCTTATGTGCCCATTACATCTTCCATCTCTAAGTGGGACATGTCAGCAGGCACTTCTCAGGATTCATTAGAGGCACTTGGACAACAGTTGACCTGTTTTGCCAGTGAGAAACTGGAAAAGTAGACATACATTGCAGCACAGGTAGCCTCAGAAAACCCTAAAAAACTATATGCTTCTCCAACCCTTTTCACAAGATCCTACCCAGGCAGGATAAGCTAAGCACTGCCACAACAGGTCAGATTGCTGGTCCATCTGTTTGAGAATCCTGCCTCCTGTGATCAGGACCAGATGCTTCAAAAGGTAGAACAGCTCAGGTAGTGAACGATGATGTAATTCACCCAAAAGGGAAATTCCTTCCTGACCTCATCAATTAGCATGAAGGTTTATATGCTTAATTTATTTTTAATCCTATTTACTGCAACTCTGGACATTGTCTTTATATATATAAATGCCCAGGTCTGCTCGGAATCCAACTAAACTTTTGCCCTCAGTAATATTGTGTGGTATAATTATGCCCAGTTTCAAACGTACTGATTTTCAATTTCTCTTAAATATCCCTTTGTTCTTGCACTATTGGAAATAGCACAGCTATTAACCGCCCCTGTTGCCCTTCCAAGAGCTCCAGTCTGGCTTGCACCATAAACTTCCAAGACATGCTATATGCTTTGTTACAGAGCAGGAGCATAATCTGAGGGCCTTTAAGGCAACAACTGAGCAACCTCTATCACATATCTAGCAACATTTCTTTAACCTAAATTTCTGGGATCTGCAGGAAAGTTGGCAGTTTCATCAGGATTTCAGCAGGTCCTACCCTCTTCTAGATCTTGCAAGCTCACTCTTCTCGTGTTTTCCACTCCAGAGCTGCCACCCTTACGAGCAAACTGCTTTGCCCTGTGTTGTGCTCTTCGAACCCTGCCCAAGATTCTCATAAATTTAGTTATGAAAAAAACAGATAAGAAGCATACCACGCTTCTTGTCCTTTCCAGGTCTGTACAGGAACCTCTCTCCCTCTGAGCAAAGAACTGCCCTCTCATCTCCATGCCTGAATAAAGAACGACATGGTCCAACCATGCAACACCAATTTGCTGTTGGGCTGATGTTCTGTGGGCTGCAGGTTCCCCTGTGCAATAACTTTAGCCTATATTATTACTTTTTTCCTTATGGATGAGCTCATGATATATTCACCATGATTATTATGCCAAGTACTTACTAAAGCTCCAGTGTGATTAATCACTGCTGTTTCTGCTCATACAACATTTGCAATATGCATCAAGGCATAAAGCCACACCTTCATTCAACAAAAGTTAGGTGGAAAAAAAAAAATGTATGCAAGCAGCAGACAAGAGAGGAGACTCTTAAAGCAAACTTCAAGTTCTGGATCCTCTCAATCTCCCCAAAACACAGTCCTGCTTTCAGTCATTACTTGGGCTGCATTTTCTTCTCCCAGTCCCTGGAGCTAAAACTTTGGACTCCAGGCCACAGGTTCTTAATCCCAAAGTCTTTAGGAGAGAAAGTGAGAAAGGCTAGTATCTCATGGGAAGACGGCCCCCCAAGGAGATGACAGAGTTTTAACAGCATCTGTGAGAAATACCACACAGCCATCACTGTTTTACCACAAATGTGATTATGGGCTTGGAACTGGTGAATTATGGCAAAACAATACTTCTTTGCCTCAACCAAAATGAAAATCACACCACTTCATCCCTCTTCAGAATGATCTTCAGGCAGGCAAGAGGACAAGAGAAAACATCTGTTCCAGCTTATGGTCCATAAACAAATTAAGCTCTTTAACGATCAAAACAGCACGAACAGAACTGGTAATAGGTACCATTTTGCCAACAGTTACCTCATTAAGTAATACAAACATATGCAACTTTTTTCTCTATTTGAGTATCATAGACTGATTAGTCAATAAAATGACAGGTCTCAAAAGGGCAGTTAAATTGGCAAGGACCTGTCCATGCTTTTTAATAGTTACAGCAGTCTTAGAAATTCTGTTTCAGAGAGATGACACTTTCTAAGAGGCCATAAACACTTTCCTGTTCTTCTGTCTCACGTGTGTAAAGACAAAATCCTGAGCTGGATACTTATACAATGCTCTTAGGCAATGCTAAAACAGTGGTCCAAGCCACAAGTTTCAGAACACTGCCATACCAGCATCTCTGGGACCTCTGATCAACCATCAAGTGGTTTGCCTTTGGTATTTCAGAATGTGCTGAGGTTGAAAGAGAAGACAGTAATGATATAGAACAATTCTCCCATCAGCAATGGCAAAAGTAATCTTGGAGGCATGGAGTGCAATGCTTTCACCACTTTTGGGTTGTTAGTGACTATGAAGTCAAAAAGATGTGATATTTTCTGTTTGTCGCACACAGAAACAGAATCTGGGTAAGAAAATTTTTTTAATGGACTCGACTAAGGCATTTTTGGTTGCTAGAATTCTCGATCTGTTGTGATAAAATTAGCTTAAAATAAATGTGTAATAAAAGCAGTACATTCTTTGCCTAAGAAAAAAATCCACTGGCCATTTACAGATCATGTGAACTCAGTTATTCAGTTGAGCTAAAAACATCAATTATTCCAAGCCTTATCTGACTGTAGATTTGGATATGTTTAACAATGGTACTGCCACATATCAAAATGCATGACCAGCCACAGCCCTTTCCCAAAGCAAGGAAAAGTTCCTGCAAACAATGGTTGCTACCATTTAACAAAATAGTCGGGAAGAAAAGAGGTAAGATTGAAAAACCTGCACCTCTGCCTCTATCCTTCAGATCTTCTCTCTGAAAAGAAAAAGCTAGTCTTCCTCTTCTGTCAGTCTACCCTTCCTTCCATATTACAGCATAAAGAAATGGGTTGCCTTCAACTATCA
This sequence comes from Chiroxiphia lanceolata, assembly GCF_009829145.1. Classification (NCBI taxonomy): domain Eukaryota; kingdom Metazoa; phylum Chordata; class Aves; order Passeriformes; family Pipridae; genus Chiroxiphia; species Chiroxiphia lanceolata. Next base: position 47,701,370 of record NC_045640.1, on the reverse strand, counting down.
CTCCTTGATGTCAACCAAGTAAAGCTACAGAAGATTATATTCTTACTTTTTTTTTCTCCTGCAAGCTTTTCATCAATCAGTAAAAGGATTCACCCAGTTGGCTCTGTATTGCCTAATCGGAGTGTACACCATGATCCAAGCAACAGCAAAAAAGTCGTTCAAGCATACCTGGTGCTCTGTGCTGGGTAAAGTTCACAGCAGCTGTTTTGAGTCCCAGAAAGACATCTGAGAGAAGCACCATAAATAACGACATCACATGGAGTCTCCCATTGCACAACCCACATACATCTTTCCTGCTCAGGAATTTATGCCTCACACTCTTCACTGTCAGTCAAGAGCATGTTACAAACTATGTTTCCAATAAGACCCAGAGGATACTTCGGAAAGTAATACAGCCCTCCTGTTGGCCAAGTCTTCTCAAAATACTCCTTCTACTCCATTACAAAAAAGACAAATATGTCTATAATCTTATCAAAACCACAGTCTTTCCCAAGAGCAAGCTATGGACCCACGTGTGCCTTTTAAAAATCATGGACGTCCAAAACCAGTTCCAGCAAGTCTGACAGCCTGGCAGAAACTGAAAGGGGCTTCGCAGACTAAGGATCTAAGTTCTTCTTCAGATATGCTAATGTAAAGTATTTTCTCAGTTTCCAATTTCAATAAATGCCAAATCTGAGCAGCTCCTTTTTAGGATTAATTCATTTTACTGCTAGATTAAAATTAAACCAAATTCTCCTAAAAAATCTCATTCCTAGGCATCTGCAAGGAGAGAATCACTTTTCAAAGCAGTGTCTAGCTATAACTGAGAAAGAAAATATATAGCTATTTTATAAAAATGAGATTTTTTTTTTTCTTTTTCTGGAGTTTTGCCACAAATTGCCTTCGAGGGCTTGGTTCAGAAATTCCAAATTCAGTTTATTGTTTTTCTTATTAAGAACTAACTCCTTTTAGCAGTTTTGTTAATCTTGGAGTTTGAAGTTATTTTTATTACAGTAACGCCCAGAGTTTAGATATTCCGCAAAAAGATCAGGAATTATTTTTATTAAAGTAACACCCAAAGCTTAGACATTCCTTGCAAAAAAGAGGCAAAGCACCTTCATTCTTAAAAAGGTTCTTAGTCTTTTCAATGCAAACACAGATTTCACAGATACAACTGAGCACTGAGAAGTTTCATCAGCCGTTTTTAATCAGAGAACTGGGAAAAAAGTTATGAAAGTAGGATTCTTCTTGCCGGAAAAAATCCTTAGCCTTTTGCTCTTCACACAACGCATGGTTTTTATCTTCCTCGCTTCTTGCCCTCTGTTATGGAAGAATTAGCACTGATTTCCACTCCCTGATGTCAGATTTCTCATGAGACATTTCTGCTGCCTTTGGGGTGCTCTGCCAGCAGTCAGTATAGGCAGTATCTCTGCTCACGCTCAGTATGTGCCCCTTAGCCAGCAGGGAGTCCCACTGACCCAGGCAATGTCAATTTCTGATGGAGCTTGTTGAGACTACAAAAAACTGGTTTGTCGCCCTTAACTCTTATGCCACAACAGAAATGTAAATGGGGCTGCAATGTAAAGGATCTTACCTCCATTCTCGGGGGGCCTGAGGCACTGAAACCTTCTGTTCTTCACTGGCAGCTCTGTCTCAAGGACAAAATCAAGTGTTGCCTTTTTGTTCGAGTGACTGCTTTAATAAACAACATCCAGGTTCCTTACCATGACTAAAACACAGTTGAAGTGTTTGGAGGGGGAAAGGAACACCTTTTGATCACTACTTCCAATTTGGAGCATAAGCAACCAAGACTGAAGACTCCACTTTGTCAGCAAGCCTCCTCCAAACACTGCTGCTCTTTAGGCATAGCAGGCCAAAGACATCATGGATTTAATTACACATTTTCTAACAAGGTGCTGCTTCCCCGTTGAAAACTGTCATTACGTGCCTTCTTCAAACTCTTTAATGTAGAAATTAGGGCTGGGGCAAAATCTTTTCAATTCCTCCGAACGAGATGTTAAGTTGCAACACCTTGCTCTGTGTAGCGTATATAATTTCAGCTTGCTCAATAGCAGTGGCACTCCTGAATTCAGGAGGACTTTAAAAGGAGTGATTATGCTCACGGAAGTAAGCTAACGTGAATAAACTGCCCAGGCAACAGGGAGACATTCCAGAGCCCTGTGCTGTCACCAGGCTTTTGGCCAATGCTGCTTAATCATATACGCAAAACATAAATTACAGAAAGATTCATCACAGGTTAGAATATTCTCAATGAATAACGTTGTATTGCGCTGAAGAAGCTTCCCCTGCAAACCGTCCTTAGACAAAAGCACTGGGATCTTCTCCCCATTTTCAGAGCTTCTACTGACATCAGCAGTACAAGTGGTACAACAAAGGCTTCCTCCATGGGTCTTCTCAATGAATCAGGCACTTTTGGAAGGGAAGTTTGAGTGTAAGTTTAGGACCACTCAAACATCACGCTGCTGAGATTCCTAACTCTGATGGCTAGCTATAAGGCACCACGGCAGCTGCTGCAGGCTGTGCTCCCATCTGGGCTCAGCCGGCACATACCAGTTCATACTATCTGGGCATGTAGCACTGGACTGAAACTCAAAATGCTCGTGGCATGGAGGAAGATATTTTCACTACAAGGCCCACAGAGTTTACGACGTCTTCAGCTTTAAACACAGACACACTCATAGCTTAAATATTTAAGACGTTCTTGAGCCTCGTCACAGAATTTATACAGCTCTATCCAAAAAGCTTTGATCTTCTGTGCAGCACTGATCACAAACCCTAGCCAGCCACATTTTGGTTATGAGGAGAGAGATGACTTTTCCACCACTTAACAGAAGATTACAGTTTTCATGTAAGATTATAGTGTCATGGTTGTAAGTCCATCTGAAGGCTGCAGTTACAAAGATCTGACTGCTCAGCAGCTCACATGGAGACAATAGAGAGGTCAGATTCTTAAAAACATCTGTTATAAGTAAGAGCAACTTGTTAACACTATTTTGCAGTACCTTACAGAAGTAAAGTTTCAACTGCTTAGAAAGTGTTCCCTTACATGCTTCATGTTATCAGACACCACTAAATCTACACATCATAATAGTTTTTTAAACAGGATTGGGTAAGATAGAAAGACTTCCCCCTGTACAGCATTCTCAAAAATAAACAAAAGTGAAGATAACTTTGGCATGATTTTTTTAAAGGTCACAAACTTTCCCCGTCCAAGACATCTAATGTATGAAGAAAGTTTCACGAGAGCTTAAGAATTTGCTCCAGTGCATGTCTACAACCCTGACTACTAAGAATGGACGCAAAAAAAAAAAAAAAAAAAGATCTGTTGTCTCTCTACCCTATCTGCCTTTGATTTTAGGCGCTGATTTTTAACTACACACAGGATTATGGTTTACCGGGTAAAAATCACTGCAGAAATCTGAGGTAAAATTTCAGAACCTGACTGCACCTTCCATCCCAACGCATACTTGTATCGTAAAACTGAAATATAAAACCCCCTGCAGAACAGTGTTTAGTTTCACTGGGACAGAACTTCAATGGCTGCAATTGCTAGGAAAACAAACCACAATTGCTCATGGCTCAAGCAACATTCTTCGAACACCCTGGCACACACAAAAGGCTGGGGACCTGGAAAAGCTTTTGCTTTTGTTGCTCCTCCTTAGAAGCCTTTCATCTGGACAAGCAATTTTGTGAGATGCTCGTGCCACTACCTCAGGTCCACGAATACAAACGAACCTGCATGCCTCTCCAGATTTCTAAGCGTTTCACGGTGCTTTCGGGTCCGCTAAGAGACAAACAGTAAAATTATAGTCTGCAGCCTGCAAGACGGCTAGGCTGGGTAAACTAGAAGGCACGAGTCCATTCTGACGTGCTGCTTCACTAAAGCGACTGGAGCCGCACCGGGTGTGCGCGGCGGGCAACTGCCCCGGCGGAGATGCGCCATTGGAAAGGCTTCGTTCCCTGCCTGCCCGCCCGGGTGGGCAGGGCCGGTGGGAAGGAGGGAGGGCTCAGCTCTCCGGACAGGCACGAGCCCCGTGCCGGGACATCGCTACGGCGCCCTCGGGGCGATCCCGGGCACGGGACGTGCGGCGAGCGCTCCCGCGGAGGATGCAAGGGAGAGTCCGCCCGGCCCGGAGGCGGCTTGCAGCCCGCCCGCGGGGATGAAGACGGACCCGGACACCCCTTCCCCGCCCCCGACCGCGCTTTCTCCTCGGGCGGCCCCTTCCCGCCTCGCCCCGGCCCCCGGCGAGGCGCCCCCTCCCCTCCCCTAGGCGCAGACGGAGCGCGGGGGACGGTGAGGGCGGTGCGGCCCCACTCACCGCCCGGCGGGCGCCTCCAGCCTCCGAGCAGCAGCGGCGGCACCGGCGGCAGCACCAGCGGCGGCAGATGCAGCTGCAGCAGCAGCCGGCGCGTCCCGGAGACGGAAGTGCGGGAGGAAGTGAGGTCGCGCGGAGACGAGACGGCGGCGCTTCCGGGGGGTGGATGGGGACGAGGGGAGAGCGCATCGGGGAGCTCTCTGTGCCTCGTAAACCCCGCCGACGGACGGGGAGGAGGTGCGGAGCCGGGACTTCGCACCTGGGAAGGACATGGCACCGGCAGCCCCGGGGCTCCCGCGTCCTCCCCGCTCCCCTTGGCCACCTCCCCCCGGCCCCGCGGAGTGACGCCGGTGCTGTTTCCCGTGGTGATACGTGAGAAAGCTGTCACAGCGGGCCATGCTTCACCCAAACGAGCCTTTTCATGGGGCACACCTTCTGCCACTGTCAGTTCGGCCCAGTTCATGTTTTACAGTCCCTACAGACACGAAAGTACAGATAATTTCAGTCTAGTAAGATTCGGTGCACAAAGCCAAGTTTCCTGATACCCAAATGGAACCTCAGTGCTGCTCACCACTGCTTCAACACTTAATATTTATTTCAGCATGGAATAGGAAAAAAACCTCTGGATGTACACTCCCAACTCTGTGCTGTTTGTTCACCACTCAGCCAACTCAAGTCATGTAACCTTAGGAATACAGCGTGATACATTTTCAAGTAGTTATCATGATTAGATGCTTTTATTAAGAAGTAATTTCCGCAGCATTCTTTAAATTAACTGATTTTGTGATTTACCTAGAAAGAAAAAGTAACTGCAGCATGAAGTCTCTTCTGGATAAGCTGTGACCTGTTTATACAGATTTTTATAGACAAACCCATTCTTTAAAACAATTTGACTAAATTAAGCTAATCACCTTTGCTATTAACATTATAGTAGTGGCTTTAAGAGTCATCTAGACGTGTAGCTCTCTGTGTACTTCTCACAGTTTCTCCAGGAAAGGTTCACAGTATTGCATACGCAACCTCCAAATAAACAGAGAGCAGAACCTTTCTGCACTACCACCAGCGACACTCGGGGTTCTCAAAGCTGTTCACCTTCAGGCAGTAAGGCCACAGTGTCTTCACACTTACTGACTGCATTCAACAAATTCAACAATCCATTATCAAGGAACACAAGAGTTTCCAGGCAGATAGATACTGCCTTGCTTTCTCTAGGGTGCTGTTGCCAGAGAAGGTAGGTGCTGATTTCTACAGTGCTAGCAGAGAGAGAAATAATTTAAATCACTGATAAGGCTACACTTCTCTACCCTCAGAGGCTTCTCTGAGCAGGTCTGCCCTGTTTTGGGTACCTTCATGCTGAATTTTTCAGTAGGCACTCAGTTTACCTCACGAGGACTCAGCGAACAGCTACTAAGAACAAAGTTTTAGGAAGAGTCCCCTTCCTTTCCCCCTTGTCTACACATATATACCAATCGAGAGGCATTGAATATAGCTCCCCGCTGACTCTTATAATCAGCACTGGATACAATATCCTGAGTTCCTATAATTGTGGGCTTCATTCCACTGAGAGCTGTACGCTTTCAGTCTGTTTTGGTGGCTGCTGCTGATGTTCATACTTCCTTGCTGAAAAAAAGAAACACCAATCAACACCGATTATATAATTTATTTTATACATGTATATATATGTTATATCTGCAAATATATACGTGTAAATACGACAATAGAAAGAGATTTAATATCAGAGAACGTAGTTTCACCACAGTCACACATGGGGAAGTTTCAGTCACCATGTGGAACTTGAAAACGCTGAACAGTAGGGTCATAGCAAAATGTCAGTAAATAAATGGCAGGGAACTATGATTCCATTCAGGTCCTTTCATTAAAATAAGTAAAATTAAAGACTATGGCTTCAGAACTACTATTACAAATGACCTGAACAACTCATTAGTCACACGGTTGACCTCCACATTGCTCATCTCCTCCACAATACACAGGCCACAAGCTAACAATTACACTGACTTCAAAATTAAACTGGTTATCAAAGCAAAGGGAGATGAAAGAGTTGTGTGCAGTGGTATAAGCACCATCAAAAAATGACAGCAGGCATCTCTACACAGGAAGAACATCGTATCTTGTCCTACAGAATGCAATGGCCTGGTCTAAGAACCTTTATATCAATCTTTGCATTTAAAAGGTGGTTTCAGCTCATTAAGTATTTTTTCCCACATTCCCTCTAGGTATGCACATATGGCAGATGTAAAGGAAGGCCACGTGTTTCTCTGAATTGGGCCTCTGGAATAAGAGGGGCAAGGGGCTCTTTCCTGCCTCCATCCTGACCTTCAACATTAAGATGAGTGTGGCAACACTTGTTGGTACAGTAAAATTCTCATTTACTTTCAATTTATGTGGTTGAGTTACTCATGATTCCACAGCCGTCTCAACATTTACAAATCCATCCACGTTTTGACAACATTCTGACATTCCAGGCTCTTTCAAAGTTAAACATGGGATTCGTTTTGACATTTGCTTTAAGAGAACTGCACAGCCTCTCTCTCCCTTCACACTTCCTCACACCTCAGTCCTTACAGCCCCGGCTGCTGCAGAAACCCTGCCCACATGGTGCCGCAGGGCCGCGGCTCTGCTCTGCTGCCCGCATCGCAGGCTCGAGGCCAGCCCTTTAAGAACGGACCCCAGCAGCGCCGATAGGCCCGAGGGAGCCCCCTCTTCCCTCCGACTTACCGATGGAGTACATCTCCAGCTGCTGCCGCAGGCGGATCTTCTTCATGCTGTCGTAAAAGTTGGGCTCGGGCGGCGTCTCGGCGGCTGGGGGCAGGGTGAAGATGCGCATAATCCTCCTCTTGTTCCTGCGACGGGGGTTGGGGGGCAAGGCTGTGAGAGCTGTGTCCCTTGCACGTGGGGCCGGCGCGGCCGCTTCTCCCGCAGGGAGCCCCCGCCCCGCCCCGCTCCGCCCCGCCCCGCTCCGCCCGGGCCTCCTCTCACCGCCGCGCGTAGACAAGCAGGGCGAGGCTGGCCAGCACCACGAGCAGGTACACGTTGGTGGCCTCATTCCACGCCTCGTGCACCGAGTAGTCGATGGCGCCGCCGTCGCCCAGCGCAGCCGACGAGCCGCCGCCGCCGCCGCCGCCCGCACCACCGGCCCCCGCCACGGCCGCCATGGGGGAGCGCGGCCGGCAGGGGCGGCCCCGCGGCCGCCCCGGGAAGTGACGTCAGGGCGGTGTGAGGCACCATCGCGGGGGGCCCCGAGGGGGGCCGTCGATGCTAATTAATACTAATTAATGCTAATCATTAACTGTGTAACTGGCAGCCGGTGAACATCAGTGCCTCTGTTTGCTAAAATTGTATGAACAGTAAAAAGTTTTGGTAGTTGGCGTGCCTGATTCGTGGGATACCACCAAGCACCTGGGCTCGTGTGAATCTGAAATAAATCACAGAATCTCAGAATAAATTAGGTTGGAAAAGACCTCTGAGATCATCGAGTCCAACCTATGACTGAAAATCACATGTCAACTAGACCATGTCACTAACACGTCCAGTCTTTCTTTAAACACCTCCAGGGACAGGGATTCCACCACCTTACCACCTCCGTGGGCAGCCCATTCCAATGTCTGATCACTCTTTTCTGTGAAGAAGTTCCTCCTAATATCCAGCCTAAACCTCCCCTGGTGCAGCTTGAGACTATGTCCTCTCATCCTATTGCTGGTTGCCTGGGAGAAGACGCCAACCCCCACCTGGCTACAATCTCCTTTCAGGTAGTTGTAGAGAGAATAATCAATGTCTCTCTCGAGTGTGTAATTACCTGCTTGTTGCACACCGGGAAAAGAATCCAATTTTTCTATACTGTCTATGAGGTCCTGGGGCACTTCCCCAAACTTTCATTTCCCCCCCAGCTACTGGACCCTTGGGGACAGGACACACAGAGGGGTCTGCTTCTCTCCCAGGGATATGGGCACAGGGGATATAAGAAGTCCTTTTTCTTTTGTGGTGCCAGTGTTTGAGGACAAAGGAGCAGATGGGTTGGGGAGCCAGGAGAACTGTGAATTCAGCAGCTCTGGGAGCCTCACAGTCACCTGCTTGGGCTGGTGCTCATACAGTGGCAGTGGAATGGTGGGATGTAGTTCTGCAGTGCATGGTGTCAAGAGAAAAAGAGGTTCAGATTGTCACAAGCTCTTGCTTTTCACATAGGAACTGAATTTGACAGTTTAGGTTGTCAAAATAGAAACAGGGCTTTCTGAAAGGTCTTGCTTTTTTTTTTTTTCTTTCCCTATGCCAAAGTGGGAGTTGCTGGATATTCAGATGCTGGAGCAACATAGCTTGCTCCTATGGTCCATATACTCCTGATGCCAAAAAGCACAATTCTAGGATAATGATTTGGCAGAGCAAGCATTGCAGTTTAGAACCTTGAAAAGTTGCCTGAACTGCTCAATGAGATGCAGGTAAACTAGGCTGGTTCTAACACACTCATACACAAAAACTTTTTTCCTCCCCTACTGCCTGATGTGGCATATTTGAACTACATGAGAGGTTAGGTATGCTGTTCTCTATACCCTTCCCCTTCTTTCTATCCACCTCTGCCCCGATACTTCCTTTTATCATATCTTCCTTCAGATAGTAAATATATTACAATGTAGACACTAGGGAAATGGTTCATCTCCATTTGCTTTATGCATATTTGGGATATGTGCTTGTGTTACAGTTATTTGTCTTCATGCTTTATAAGAAAATAAGGGGGGAAAAACCAAGTATTTTTTAGTGCATGATTTATCTAACCTATGTCAAACATTCATAATTACACCTCCTATGCCCAGGAAATGCCCTGACCCCTTACTGTGTGGAAGGAGTGAAGACACCTCGCTTGGAAGGCTCTTGCTTGACAGATGTCTAACCTGGGGAAACTGTTGTTTGGGGAGCTGTGTTCTCAGTGCAAGATGTGCCAAGTCTTCCTCTTTTCATGGTATGAAACAAATTCATTTTAAGAGGCCCCAGATCAGGACATAAAAGGATTTGAGTGAAAATGACAAAATAAAAAAATAAAAACCTAAGGCACTGTTGTCATGAGAAAAGTTCCTTGCCACACATGATGTGGGAAAGAAGGATAGACCAGCAATTAGACATAATTCTAGGTCATTAAGTTGGGATGGCACCCATGCACAGAACTGTGGAAACCACTAAGAGAGAGAGAAAAAAAGTCACTTATGCAACATGACAAAAGACAGTTAATTAAGCATGGTTTCACAGGGATTTTAAACAGTTTCTTGTGAAGTTGAGGCTTTTTGTTTGCTTTTTTAGTTTGTTGAACTTTTTTGCTAGCAGGCTTGACAAGAAAGTATTACACATCTTTGGAAGAAAAGTGGAAAGAATAAACATAAGTAACTTGGGGGGTCTTTATATTTCATTACTATCTCTAGACCTCAGTTGAGATCAGGTTCCCTTGGATGAAGTGTAGAGAAGCTGTATTTAAGCTGTAACTAAAAGCACTTTTTGTATTAACCCTATAGGTTGCTCTGGACAACTCAGCAAGGGGTTGGAATGCCTCAGGACTATGCACGCAGCTTCCCATCCAGAGGAAACCAAGGCCTGCATCCATAAAGCATGACTTCAGGTCCTGGGATTTTCTCTACAGCCTCTAGCACACAAAACCAGACTTCACCTCACTCAGCAAGTGCCTGGTTCATTTGATTTAACAAAATGCTTGATTTAAGTCTCAGATAATCCACCCACCCCCGGCCTAGAAGACAGGCAGAGACAGAGTTTCTTCTCCCACATACTCCTCTGAATTTAGCAAATGTGAATCAGGGGGTAGGATAGGATTAGACTGAGGAGCACACCTGGTACTGCACTGTGTGTCAGCCTTGCAAACCTGAGGAAAAGGGGTGATCTTCCATTTACTGTCCTGTAGAAATAGGAGTTCTGGGGGTGCATGACTTCCTTGAGGAATCTGGTTCAAATAGCAAAGTTGGTTGACTCTTAAGCCATACGTTATCTTGTCCTGGTACACTGTTATTTTCTCTTATAGCTTGGGCTATTGTTTCAGTCTTAGGCTCCTAAAGCACGTTCAGAAATGGGAATGCAATCTGCTGTTGAATTTGGTCAGAGCAGAGTCAGGCCTTGCAATTGTCATTATGTGTACAGGAAATGGTGTGATCTGTCTGCGTAGATTATGTAGCATATTTATTTGTAGCTTGGATGATATGGGAAGGGATAAGCAATTTTTATGTATGCTGTTAATGCATGAAGACATAAGTTGTTTTATATTTTCTTATACTAAAGCTGCTTGTAGGGAAAGGACTGTCGTTTTGTGCTGTGCTTTTATAGCATCTGACCTCCAGGATCCTAGCCTGTGACCAAAGCATATAGGCACCGGACTAATAATATATAATAATAATATATGGCGTTGGCATAAGCTAAACTTACTTAATGGAGCCCCAATCTTAGTTGCTAGATTTTCATCATTACAGGCAAATAATCTTGGGGATTTTCAGATGAGTTAGACCCTGCCCCTCCCGCCCCCCTACCTCAGGAACGAGCTCTTGGAGAGAAAACCACATAAAACTTACAACTTTTACAAAAGTGGGAACTTTGTTCATTCCACAAAGAAATACAGAGTGCACTTGATAAAAGTACCTACTTTGGTCTCATAGATTTATCAAGAGAGTTGCTGAAAAGTGTCTTCCAGCTCTTCAGGGAAAGAATTTGCTTTCCAAAAGTCGTTAGCATCCAGTGACTACTTTAAATTTGACTGAAAGCTACTGAATGTTACCAGTTATGAAAATCCAGTTACTTCATATCCAAAATGTGAATGCTGCAACAGTAAGCTTGGTCTTTTGAAAATTATGGCCAAAGAATCTGTTTGTGTGTCTATATATAAATATATAATTTTTAATGGATTTTGAGTTACCCAGAGCTAAACAGAATCAGAAATTGCTGAGACATAAATATCACTCTAATGTAAATATATTCATCATTTAATCCTGATAAATACTGGATTATAGACTTCTGAACAGAGACTGACAATTATTGAAAATCATGTGGTCATCTCAAATATACAGTACCTCAACTTAAAAAAACCCACACAATCCTTTTTCTTTTTTAAAAACACATCTAGCATATAATTTATTTGGTTGGACTCTACAAATATACACATTATATCATGCTAGAAGAACTTGAGAACCACTTTTTTCTTGTTCCCAGGGTCTCTTGACTGTTGGTGAGACATTACAGTCATAATGATAGAATCAGTTTACAGTTGCAAATTCTGCCAAATAGCTCACAAATTATATTTGGCAAACAGCACTGCCTCTGTTTCACAGAGATAATGATCTGATGTTTTGTTTACGTGGCACCAAAGGAAAATATTATTTTAGAGCTTGTGACAGAACTTCAAAAAGTTTGTGTGGTAGTCTAAATTTCTGCTACATTTAAAAGTTACCACTCTATTAAATGCAAAGTAACAAAGATTTTCAAAGTATCCTTTAAAAATCAAACAAATGTTCAATTAAATACATTGTGTCCGTTTTATTTTCTCAGCATTTCCCCTGAGCTATATAGCAGCTGGCGTGGATATTCATGCACTACTCTTTACCTCTGATAGTGTCGAACATACAGAGCAGTTGCCGTGTAGGCTGCTCACCTTTACAGGATTCAGTGTTATAGAAGTGCTTTTAGGATGTAGCCTGAAACACACTGCACAAAATGGGAAATACTACATCACACTTGACCCACCTAGAAGCATGCAGCCAGCAGGCGGTTTGGAAAGGGAAACAGAATAACCTTGAGAGTGCTGTTCTTTGGATGACTGAAAAGAAAGAGACAGGAGCAGTGGGTTTGAACTGAATGTGGGACTCTGCTCTGAGACAGGTGGTTTCCATTCTGTAACCTACCTGGTAAAGGCTAAACTTTATTGGTAAATCCACTGGGAATTTGCTTCTGGCAACACCATTGGACCAAGAATAGAGCATACCATACCAGCAGCGGATCCAGGTGCCCTGACACAGTTGGCACCAGCAGCCAGCCTGTCAGCAGGCTCAACTAGCATGCCCTAGGTCTCCCTGTCTCCTCTACTGCTGGCACAGCAGTGTCCCAGGAGAGTTCAGTCCAGGAACCAGGTGCTACTTCTTGAGTCTGGGAGGTGGTTTCTCCTTTGATTCGTTGTCTAGCAGCTGGTTGGGTGAGTGTGGGTAGGATGTGCTGTGGGATTGCTGCAGGGATGGCAGAGGAGGCATTGCCCAAAAGGGAAGGGCGAGGTGGTTACAGGCACTGACCTCAGCAAAAGGGTTGTCCTGTCCCTGGAGAGGGGCCAGACCCAGGGCCTTTATCTTGGTGATGGCAGCAAACCAAAGCCCTGGAATGACTGGGATCATATCTACCTTCACATTGATCATCTAGGGTGGTTTGGGGAACCTCCTCTGGAGTTTTCTGAAGGAGATAAGCACCAGTAGCTGTCCTTCTCCTTTTGCATCCTTGTGCAGCTTCTTTGACTGGACTTTTGGGATGGAAAAACAGGGATACAAAAGGAAATATGGCAATAACCATCCCCAGAGAAGTATCTTTTGTGGAAAGAACAGGGAACATAGGATCCTTGATCTGAGCCTGAGATAACAGCCATCAGCTGTTGTTGAGATTAGGCAGAGCTGTGGCAGTGTATATGACCTCCCCTGCTAAGCTCCCAGTCTTAGCAGGGGAGGTCATATACACTGATCTAGAGCTGGCTGGGGAGTGGATGAGAAGGGCTTGCAGGCTTCCAGCTGTGAACAGGCCTCTTCCTGCCCATCCTCTTTTGATGTTTTCCACTAGACATACAAGAGCTGCTTGTACTGAGGCAGCAAAGTCCCTAAATATTTATCAAAGCCTGTCATTGGTGGTAAAAACTGGAATTTCCAGAAAAGAGACTTGGAAAGAGGGGAGACAACAGCATGCAGGGCCGTCCTGCCTTCTCCCCTCTCCATGAGGCCTTGCCTCTTCCCTTTAAGGGAAAAGAAGCTGGAACTGTGGGAAGGACTGGATTCATGCGATCTTGAGATTGCAGAAGGGATTAGCAGGGAAGGACAGAAAGATGCATAAGGTACAAACGTCTGATTTTACTGAAAGACTGGAAGGAGGTGACATGCAAACAGTACACAAATACCATGAGCAAGTTAGAGATGGTAGGCCCTTCAACTGGCAGCTGTGGCTCTTATAACACCCCTTATGTCTATCTGCCTTGTTACTTTAAACTCACTAATGCAAACCCAATGAGATCTTTATGGAAGTTTGCTAGGAAAATACTGGCTTCAAGGGCAGATTCTGGCTATGTTTGGGCATGAGAGGCTGCAACTGCTAATAACTAAAGCTAAACTGACCTTCATGCTGCCATCTAGTGTTTCCTCACAGACAGAACCAACATCCAAAAAAAGAAACTTTGCAGCTCCATAATGCTGTATTCAGAACAAATGTAATTTATTCCTGATGAAATACAATGCTGGACAACACACAGGAGAGGGAATGGGTAAGAGACATGTGGAGAACCCACTCCTCAGGGGGAATATTTAGGGAGACATGTTTTCTTAAAACATTTGTAATTACTTCATCCAGGAACAGAGAGAGTCATCTCCACTGCAAGATGATTATTCAGCAGCAGAATCTGTCCTCACTTTTTTCACTCTGTGAAACTAATATGGCTGTTTGCAAGGTGCAACAGTACACAACAGATAAAGAATCCTGACAAAAGTTTGTCTTAACTGAGAGAGAGCAGCATAAGAAGCTTGGCAGGTTCTTCTTCTCTGTCCTTGCTACTCTCATAAACAAACAAATGGGATGTTTATTCACAGTCATCAGATGCTGATTTTCCTTTCAAGTGTACATGACAGCTAACAAAAGGTAACAAGTTATTGTGGGTGGAACATGCAAAAGATTTGACTCTTGGCCCTTCAAAGCTTGGTCCCTGGCTTTGAGGAGCTGTAACAGGACACTCTTCCAGCTGTTGCACATCCTGGATTCATGCTGGAACTGTAGAACTCTAGCCTTAATAGCTACAACTCAAGAGTTCATGGGCTGGATGATGCATTTACAACAAATAGAGCATTCTTCTTCCCCAGGCTTCTTTTAGGTGTTTTGAGTCAAAGTTCAAAACAAACCCGAAGCATCCAAAATCACTACTCTCTTTTGGAGACGCTGTCTTCTGAGATTTGCCTCCTGACAACCTGAGCAGGAAAGCTGCAAGGAAAGACTGCACAAGTGAAAAAGGGCAAAAGTCAGCTAATTTAAGGAAACAGACTGTCCAGAGAGGAAGCCATAATCAGCAGCCTTTAAAGGTCTCCCGATGGCATTGTATGATATCAGGTACAAATTTACTAATTTGCAGGAAAGTTTTCCCATTTATAATAAAATTTTGGTACCAGGATTTGAACATTATATATACGAACTGACTGCATGTTCTCAGTGCAGTCATAACGCAGCTTGTTTAGGTGAAGAGAAATAGCAACGTAGAAAAGAATAGAACCAAAGTCTTCAGCAGCATGGACCATGTACTTCTCTGCTTACAAGTCAAAACACACAAGTGGTCTCAGGCCCTTAGATCCTTAGAAGACCTTGTCCACAGCACAGGAATTCCTCATGTGTGCAAAGGTAGAGTCCACATTTCTGAATCACACTATTCCTGTTTTTTCACCAAGAGGACAATTGCATCCCAGATCCCAGTCCCATCAAACCGAGCCTACTGCTGGATTAAGGCATCATTATTTTTCCTCTCCAGCTGTTGGTACCAGGCTGTAACACCCATGTAGGTACCACAAGCCTTTTCCTAACACACCGAACAAGGCTGCTTTTTAGCAGTCTTTTTTTATGCTCAGTGCGCTTTGAATTCACACCAAATAGAGTTGTATGCCCAAATACAGGGCTTCTCTTTTCCAAACCTTGTGTTTAATGCTCAATTCTATGGAAGGAAGTCACATTCTCTTTCAGTTCCTTGTTCTCCTCCCTTCCATTGAGTCACGATGACACTCAGCAAGGATAAGTGAATGAAAAAAAGATACGCTTCAGCTCTCTTCCAAAGTGTTCAGGACTTCTGTGGATTAAAAAAGAGCAAGAGACTCCTGTTTTACAACTTTGTCTCTAAAGAGCCCATCTGAGAATACCATGGGACAAAGGCTTGAAAACCAAGAGCATATGTCTGTAAGTAGACTCTTCAGGATCTGCATCATCTGCTTGCTTACAAAAGTAGCCACATGCTTGCTGGTGTGGGATACAGGGACCACAGAGCAATGGCCATATGGCTCCAAAACCAACCTATTCCCCATCCAGCATGGAGAGACTGCCATTGGGGCTCTGGCACTGGGGCTTACCAAAATCTGAAGTGAACCGGGATACTCCTTTCTGAGTGACCACTGTTTTTACTCCATGGGAAAGTGGATGAGAGCTTTGTGGATACAAACAAGCCAAAGCCACAGGAATTAGCACAAAGCTTGTGGGGGGCATGCCATGGTCTCTGCTCCCCCATCCTCTGCCAACCAGTTGAGGTGGACTAATTTTTTTTTTTGTTATTTTTCTGTAATTTTCAAGATATTTTTTGTGTAAATGTTGCAAAAGAGTACTTATTATTTCTTAAGGAACAAATTTCCCCTGCACCCACACAATTTCATTTCTCTCTCTCCTCCTCTTCCAATAATAGATTAAACATACCAATGGGAAGCTTGCATAGTTCTAGGATTGGGTAGATTTTTTTTTTTTTAATCAAAAGGTACAGGTTCAGTTGTTCTTTTCTTCTCAGTTCTGGGGACAGAAGCTTTGCCCTTCAGGTAAGCTACATAAATAGGAAGGACATCAACTTCAGTATGTTGTTTGCATGATTCACTATAGCATTTCCCTAGTACCAGGCATGGCTGCCTCCCGAATAAGCAGAGTTAAAACTTTCCTATAGGTGTCTAAGACCTCTCGGGCAGAAGGTCGTTCCACCGGGTCCTTCTTCTTACATGCTGCATGGATGTCAAACAAATGCAGTCGTACAATGTCACTTCCTTCAACATGGCCCAACAAAAAGTTGGAGACATCTGGGATTTTCCAGATGTCTGTTTTCTCATCATAGGGAGGCATGAGGTCATCTTTGAATGGCACATCTTCTCCATAGGGCCAACGCTGCTCAGGAGCTACAAACTCACCCTGGAGCTCCCGATGACCGCACTTCACCAGTCTGCCAGCACTCCTGTTCACAAGAGGCAAAGCATCCAAATCATTCACTAGGATATGAAAGTCACTTGTCAGAAGATACTGAGAGAGGACCTTGTCCAGGTCATTCGAGTCGCACATCACTAAGGTGCCCAGAGGGCTGCTGTGCAGGTAACGAATGACACTCACATAGTCTATAGCAAGCATCAACCTGTGATGCCAGGTGTTCATGCTCTTGTATTTGGGAATGTGTAGAGTTTCATTCAGACCCCTCAGGGAGCCAAGAGGATGGTACTCAGTGAGGATTGTAAACTGCTGCTCACAGTAGCCAAGCAGCCGGACAACGTGCTTGCTCTGCAGTGCTTTCAGCATCTTCAGTCCATGGAGAAAGTCCTCCTTCAGCTCTGAGTTGGTGAGCTGCGAAAGGACCACTTTGTTTTCCTTCCACTCAGAAAGAAAGACCTGAGAACACACAAGAGACACGTAAGACACGTGGAAAGCCTTCTTCTATGAACTGCTACAACTGCTGCTGACCTCTGACTATGATGTTTAGTCACAACTGCAAATTGCAGTTACCAGGCACAGTCAGCCTTAGGTAGGGCCATGTACCTGTCACAGCAAGCCCATACCAATGTCATAATTACATCACGATTTCTTAAGTTTTCTTTGAAATGGGCAATGCAGGTGAGTTATTTCACATCACCCAAACAGACAGTCTTACTGTGCCATGATTGTACCATGCTCCATAAGCACTTCACCGATTTCTTTGATTTTGCTCGTGTAACTGGAAGTCCTTTGGTATCAGAGAGGTGGCCCAGGTCATGCTCTCCTACCTGTTCAGTTCACCTTATCAGTAGCCATATGCTCCTGGATGTCTACAGTAATTAGCTGCTGTGAGGATAGTCAAAACAACAGTATGGGCACTAATTAGCCAGCAAACTGTGAAAGCCCATTATCTAGGAGAGAAGAAAGGAAAACCAAACTCACCTTTTTCACAGCACCTTCACCAACACATTTGAGTTTCCTGACTTCCCTATTTATAGCCTCGCAGGAAAGCCACGGGGAACAATTTTTCACTGATCCCAGTCTGAAGTGCCCAAAAGGGCAGAGGCTGGGGTCCGTTTCGGTGTGTCCCAAAGAGTTGTAAAACTTGTTGAGGTAGAGGTAAAGAAGGACATTAAGGAGCAGGACGGCCACAAGGAGTAACGCCAGCGAGATGGACGACACCTCTCTGGGAAGAAACTCTCTCCTAACAAAGTGCGGTTTCTTTTCCATGGCCTTGCCCTCTGCATTCTCCGTGAAAGACGGAGGCTAAGCAGGACCCTCTTCCCAGCCCGGGGATGGACGCCTGCGGAGCTTTCTCAGCGCCGGCTGCCCAGCCGCCCCGCAGACACCTCCGCCCCGAGCCTGCAGCCTGCGAAGAGAGGCCACGCGTGGCGGCGGGACGTGCTAAAGGCGGCTTCGAGCTCGACGCTTGCCCCGCTGTCCATCCTCCTGATTTTCCAAGCGGGCGGGCCCAAGCTGCCGGCCGCCCCGGGTAGGGACGCTTGACCCCGGAAAGCGCGGAGAAGCGCGGCCGTGCGGGGCGGTGGCGGCGCCGCCCCGGGGCGGAGCGCAGCGCGATGGCGGCGGCGGCGGGGCTGGCGGCCGCGGTGGCGGCGGCGCTGGGCGCGCTGCTCATGGCGCCGGCCCTCACGGAGCCGCCCGGGCACGGCTCGCCCGAGGGCAGCGCGCCCGGGCCCCGCGCCGGGGCGGCGGCGGCGGCGGCGGTGGCGGAGCGGCGGCCGCCGGGGCGGATGGACCAGGCTCTGCTGCTCGTCCGCAACGAGCTGCCCGCTCCGGGCCTGCGCCTCGCCGCCCGCTCCGGCTCCTGCCACCAGGTGAGGGGCTGTGCCAGGCGTGGGTCGCCCCCCGGCCACCGCTTCTGACAGTCCGGCCCTCGGCGGGGCTGCTCGGCTTCTCCGGCGTCTCCCCGTGGCTTCCTCAGGTTGCTTCGCTCCGGTTTTACCTGCGAGCAGGACGCGGGGAATACCCGCAGCAGGAGCTGCTCTAGCCCCGTGACAGCTTCCCTTGTTTTTGCCACTATGCGAGGCAGGACCCCCTTTCACTCTCCTTTGGCACTAATGAGCTCCCTTCACCCTCTTCTTCCACAGTGCTTGTATCAGTTCCTGGCGTTTGTCCCACCAAGCAACGGGAGCCTGAAAAGAACAGGCACGGCGTCGGTAATGGTTGATACCCAGCATCCACTCACCCTGATGCTCAGCACCTCTGTGGGTGACAGAGAGCTCTGCAAGTACGTGGCCCAGCCCCAGGGAATACATGAATAACTCTATCCTATATTTTGGTTTTTTTTTTTTTTTTTTTCCCTTGGAGATATGTGCCTGCTCACACACCCTTTGTCCCGACTGTTTAGACCTAGAGTTCAGTCTTCACCTCACTGCTGGAACTGCAGCATACATTGTAATTGTGCTGAAAGGACATAGGTGCAAGCAGGAGCCAGAATGGTGTTCATTGAGGCAGCATGTGCAAGCACCTGGTTTCTCTTGCAGGGAGTCTGTAGTTCAAGAAGACTAATGATGGCAGTGCATGTGTGGTAAAGAATCGGTGTTGGGCTATGGGAGGGTAATGCTTGGCAAAGACAAGGTCCTTGCTAGATCATGCTGTTAGTCCAAGTTTTTGTCTTGCCTGTCCTAAAGCATTTGGGCTTACAGCCCCCCCCAAATGCTGCTGTGGTACCTGCATGTAGTGGTGGCAGCTCAGCAAGTTTCATTTTTTTTATCCTTTGCAGGATTCAGTATCATTTTGGAGAGTTTGGCAATTATTCCCTTGTGGTAAAGGCCCTAACTGCAAACACGGAAACTGTTTCTTGTGACCTAGTCATCAATGAAGGCCCTATCAACAGCTACCTCCGTATGTAAAGCTCTGTTTTTCTCTTTAAGTCTACAACTTGCATGTCTCCCAGAAGAACCACCTTCCTAAGAAGCCTGTGCAGCCACTCATGCTGTGCTGAAGAGTTGTCATGGGCTTGCCCCTCTTCTTTCTCAACATCTTGCTTTCTTATGTTATACACCCATCTTGAGGCCCTGACCAGGATCAGGCCTCTTCATATGATATATCATATGCCCACAACCTTTTTGCTGCAGGGATTAGTCCAAAAAAATCAGTGGGTATGTGTCCAGAGGGAGATACTGTCATAGGTAGTTTGTTTCCCTGCATGTTTATGTACGTACACAGAATCCTCCCTCTTCTTCCCTCTGTCTTGCTTCTCAAAAAATTGGAAACAATTCCCACAGTGTTTGGATTTTTGTTTGTTGTTGCGGTTTTAATTTTAAACCTGATGTTTTTCTTTTTTTGTTCGTCTCTTTTCCAGGACTGTTTCAAACTCTTGACTACGTCTCTTCCATTCTTTTCCTTTACATTACATTATTTTTCAGTCCTTCCAGTTTCCCAGCTGTAAAGAAAAATTCTCCATGCTTGCAAACTTGGTGTATTGTCCACTCCCCTGTTTCCTCCATGTTGAGGCTGTTTCAAAATCTCTATTTTTATTCTTCAGAATATATAGCACATCAGCTCTTCTCTTGCTATTGCCTTGTGATGCAATGCAGTAGCAAATTTTGCCTTTTTTATGCCAACATAGTCCCTGAGCTGCACTTTGAAACTAACCTGCTTTTGTGTTGGGTTGTTCTGGGGGTTTGTTGTGAGGTTTTTTCCCTCTGGAACTCGGGCTGGGGATGTCTATTGCATGGAGAAGGTGGTGTGATGATTGGTGGTTTGGGATTTTTGTCATGTTTGTGTCATGCTTGGCCAAGCCCAAGTTGCGGAGTGATTTTGTTAGATCATTTAGAGAGTTGTGTTCTTCTCTTTCTGTGTAGCTATTCTCTTTGCTTTCCTGGTTTACATGGGGATCCTTGCTGTCCTGATTGTTGGGCGCCTTTTTATGAAGTAAGTGAACAGAAATTCCTCCTCGCACATGAAGTGGGGCCACCAGTTTAAAAACACGCGAGAGTGTGGTAATGCTTCAGAGTCCCACCTGTAGCCCTGCTTGCAGATCATCAGATCCTATTATCAGGTTGCCATGTGCAAGTTACGCTGTGGTAGCTGTCTGTGCAATAATAAATGCACAGCGATGTGATTTTGCTTGAGGGATATCTTGCAGCCTTGTTAGTTTATGAGCAGAGCAGTTACTGCAGAGCAGCTGATGTCCACTGTAAGCTCATGCACACTCTGCCTCACCCTCCTATGACTTGTTCCCGGGTCTAGCCTGGAATCAGTAATCAAAGTCAGTGGGACCTAAATGTGTGTAGCATATGCAGCCTTCCACCTTGTGTACCTAATGGCATGAGTCATCCTTGCCTGCAAGCAACTCAAGAATAAAACCCCCAAGCCTGAGCTTGTCAGTGTAATTACACAGCTGGACTTAATTGAGATCCTAAGTACTGGCTGAATGTCAGTACCTGTGTGAGCTGTAAAAACAGAAATAGGGACTGTCCCAACTTTTGGTTTATGCTGCTAAATAGTTGCTATTAAAATGAAATTGACTATAAAGTACTTCTTGTTTTGTTTTGTGTTTTAAACTGTTACTAATTTTCAGAATTGATCCAGTCAGAAACTGGGTTTACAAGAAACTGAACCCCAGAGAAACTGATCGTCTGATTAATTCTGTGAGTGACCACACTATCTTTAGTTTGCATTCTGTAGTGTTTTCATCTCTGAGGAAAACACACACTATTTGGACATCCGGAGACTTGTTTGTTACTAATCATCTTCCCCTTTTGTGTGTTCCCCTTAGCAAATCTTGCCTTGATGTCAGAGGCAATTTTATGTCAATGAAGAATGTTTAGAATGGGTTTCCATGCAAGTTTAGTGGATTCCCTTGTAGACCTCTTGCAAGTTTTGAACATACAGCTTTGTGCCCTCTTTAGTTCCCTTGAAGCAAACGTGTTGGTGAAAATACTGGCCCCTTCTGGCATAGTGTAAGGGAAGGGAAGAAATGACACCCTTCATGTCTGCTTCCCACACACAGGAATTTTAGCAAAAAACTGAAGCCTAAATTTCTCTGGTACCCCTAGAGCTGGCATTTCTGTGTGAACTCCGTTTTGTTCTAGAATGTAGGTAGTTCATCACAGTCTGGACTTCACATCTAGGCCAAACCTGGTCCAAATCCATCTAGAATAAAAAGACTTGGAAGCAGAGCTCTGCAGCAATTCTTGTAGTTTTTCATCTCTATAGCTGTGATAGAGTGGTCTGCTTCTTTATGCTGTCACTGAGGCTGATCAGAGTAGTTTAGGAAACTCAATTGCAAAGAAGCCACTCCTGCATTTAAAAGGATTCATTTTCTGCTAGTTTAGCTCTCAAAGCAGTCTCACTGTGGTGTCAGACAAGTTCTGACGGGATAGGATGGATCCTTTTTGAGGGTCAGCAACTGGATTTGCTCAGCTCTGTTGTAAAGCAGTACTCACAGTGATGGCAAGTCTTTGGCTGATTTGAACTGGACCCAACTCTCATGAGTCTCAAGCACAGGCTCTTTTTACTGAGCTGTTGTTTCTACCTGGTCAAATGTGGAGTATGGAGCATCTGCAATCATTATTGCAATATGGTGGAGCCAGGAAGAGGTTATTGGTAGCAAGTGAGGAAACAAAAGGAAGACAGGGAGAATAAAGACAGAGTTTGTGAAAGTTTGGAGTTTGCTGACCTCTGTTCCCTAGGCAGCTGGTGCAGCTGCTGATTTGCTCTTCATGTGTCTGGTTTTTTCCCAAAGGAGCTTGGATCCCCAAACACAACAGACTCCATTAACTGTGATCCTGCCCCGCATTCATGGAGCACAGCCTCTCGGCAGCGGCTGCATTCCCTTGACACGTTCCGAGGGTGAGCATAAGATCTTGCTCAAAAGCAACTCTTCCAAGGGGAATGAGGTTTTTCCAATGATGGCTTGACAGTGTATGGAAATATATAGCAGATGGACAGTTTAAGGTGGTCTCTTTTACTTGGAAGTTAGTCAAGGTTTTAATTTCAGATTTTCCAAAACACTTTGCAGTTGATCTAGTTTGAAGAAACATTAAAGTTATGATAGAGGGTGGAAAAGAACAACATGTGTTCGGTGTGAAAATGCTACGTGAAGGAGCTTACTTCAGTTCGCTGCCACCCGTGATCTTTGAAACACTGCTTCCTGCTTAGTAAAGCTGGAAACCTTGTTGGAAACCTTGGAAATCTTTCTTTAAAAATAAAATAAACCAAATCTCACAGTTAGAAATGTTTTAGTGGGGGTAAACAGTAACTTTGTGTTCATATATATGTATTTCATTGACATGCAATACTTAGTGTTTTTCTTGTCTTTTTAGGCTCTCTCTTGTAATTATGGTGTTTGTTAACTATGGAGGAGGAAAATACTGGTTCTTCAAACATGAGAGTTGGAATGGTAAAGTACAATTGAGACAGTTAATCTGGGTTTTAACTGCAGCAGTGTCTAGGTATGGTGAACATTGCAGCTGCTGCAGTGAGCTGTTGTTCAGCTGAAGGCTGGCATGCTGTGCCAGTTTGCCTCTACAGGGTGTCTGACCTGTCAGGCTAATGGACAAAGAAGTGTATGGTCCTGCTCATCACACGGCAACGGGATGGTTTCACATCACAGTCTGTGTGTAACCTTTTCATTTGTCACAGAGGTTCATATCTTCAACTTTTCTGTGTTAATGACCACAGTCAAGCTGATGTTGCTCAGTGCTGTAAAAACATAATGCCTTGACTGACAAGCTGATGGGGAAGGAGTTGGGCATTGTGGTGCCCCAGTGGAGAATAGCAAGGATCCCATCCCTGAAATCTTTTCCAAGGCACAGCAATGACTTCTGACCCTCTTCTTGAAGAGTGGTAAAAGCAGTGAACCAAGATGATTAGCTCTTTATAAGTTTTGTTTGCAACATGTTTTAGATTTGGGGACATCAAGTAATTGCAAGCAGTCTGCAATTCCTCTAGAAGCTCAACTATAATATTGTTAAAATTTAGGGAGGGTTCGAGGTAAATAATGCGCTCCTTCGTATTTCTCTGTAGGATTAACTGTGGCTGATCTGGTGTTTCCATGGTAAGTTTTCCTGAAGAATACTTCTTGTATGAAGTGATTCTTTATATTAAGGGTTGCAAACAGGACATTGGGTGCACCTTGCCTCCAAGTAGAAATGTATTTGGAGGGGTGAATTTGTTTTGAATCTGTCCCTCCAGGTAACAACAAAATCCTTATGAACCAGTAGAAAGTAGAAGAGCTAAGTGTTTTTGCTGCCCCACATCCTCCTTCCTTCCACAGACAATGTCATTGGGAGGCCCAGGATTATCCTGCCAGTGGAAGTGCAGTGTCCCTGAGAAGCTCATTATCATGCTTCTGTGTTGAAGGCGGTCAGTCTGGCAAGATACAAAGCTGGACTGGTGTGTCTGTAGATAAGATAGCCAAGTACATTTTGGATTAAGCTAATATTTCTATAACCAGACAATGATCTTATGGAGAAGCAATTATCCCATCTGCCCCTAGCATGCTTCTCTACAGCGGTTGTGGTTACTTTTGGAGGTGGGAGCTGGTCTTGGACTGTAAACCTAATCTAGAGGGGAGGACTGGGTCAGTTCTGAATCTGAATCATAGATTTGCAGCTTGTGTTTTACTGTTCTGAAGATGCTAATTTTATTTTGAGTAATGGAATTTTTTGGTAGCAAATGAATTGCTGGAAAAAGACCAGAATGCAATTACAACCCTGCCTCAACTGACCACTGAAAAAGGTGGAAGGGTCCCATAGTGCAAGCTCAGTAGCCTGGGAATAGAAGAAATAGAATTGTCCAGTTTCACTCAGTGAAATTTTGTTGGGCCAGTTACCTAACTTTGTTAGTTTTAGTGTTTGCTGTCACACAAGTGTTGTGAGACATCAGTCAGCTCCATTTTCCATCTGCTCTGTTCTCCAGGTTTGTGTTCATCATGGGGACATCAATAGCGTTGTCACTGAGCTCCATGCTGAGGTGGGAAAGTTCCAAGTGGAAGGTGCTCAGGAAGATCCTCTGGAGGAGTTTTTTGCTAATCCTGCTGGGAATCATAGTTGTCAATCCCAATTACTGCCTTAAACCCTGTGAGTGGAACTAGCTCCCTTTCTTGCATTTCTGCAACTGCTGTTCCTGCCTCCTTGGCTGGGCTGTTGCAAAAACAGTGTCAGCCTTGCTGTACTGATCAGCTGTATGGGGGCAGTTTGATGGTATCCTGTAGAGTGCTGTTCAGTTCTGCACTGATGCAGTTCTCTCTGTCAGGCTCCTGTGCCAATCACTGCTATCGTCTTGGTAGTGACTTTCCCAGGATTATGATTTACAGAAAGTTGGGGTGGCAGGGTGGAGGTGTCCATTGTTACCTGCAGATGCAGTGTGTCTCAGCTCTCCTTGGAGAAAGGGTAGCTTTCATATTTACAGAAGAGCCTGTGTTTACTCCTCTTTCACAATCTTACATGTTTTCCAGTGTCCTGGGATAATCTGCGTATTCCTGGGGTGCTCCAGAGGCTGGGATTCACATACCTGGTGGTTGCTGCTCTTGAACTTCTGTTTACAAGAGCTGAGAGTGGGACCTGGGTGAGTTACGTGGGGAGATGACAACTGAAACTGGAGTAGGGTTTGGACACCTTTCCTCTTGTTTGGGCACAAAGACCATGAGAAATGTAGCATCTTACCTGATATGTAGTGCAGTCTGACCTGGTAAAAATTCTGGGGAATGTGCACCCTTCAGTGTCCCAGTCTGCATTTTATTCCACCTAGTTTTGCTGTATTTGAGGATTTCACAAATCCATTCAGATGGTGCTTAGAAGCAGGCATTCCAAGGCACTTTTGATGAATTTCCGTTGCCAAAGGGAGCCCAGGGACAGGCATCTCTATGCTCAATCCTGTGGTCTGTGTTTTGTCCAGCTAATTTGGCAGCGTTTTTTCACAGCAGGGGAAAGTAATACTGCTTTTTGGCCTTTTGAGAGTCTGTTTTCCCAAAAGGCTTTTGTTCTACTCATGAATCAAAATTCTTTTTGACATTTCCCAAGTTAAAAAACATTAGGGGCTTTTGTTTTGGTTTGTTTCTCCCATCCTCTCCACCCTCCCCATGTAACTAAGTGTCTGGAAATCATTTTTGAAAATGAAAGGTCTATTGGTAGAACCCAATTTTGTAATGACAGCAGCTCCCTCTTGTATCTGGGGGACTGCCTGCCAGGAAGTACAGATTGTCCCCAAGGGCATGGTTCTTACTTGCCAGCTAATACTCCCTTTCCTCCATCTCATGCAGGAAGCACCGTATCCTGCTCTGCAGGATATTCTCCCCTACTGGCCACAGTGGATTTTTATTCTGATTTTAGAAGTGATTTGGCTCTGCCTGACCTTCTTGTTACCTGTGCCAGATTGTCCTAGGTAAGACGGTGCTCTTGGACTACTTTCTGTGGGGCATCAGATAGTTTTTCTTCTACTGAGTAGAAAGTACATTTTATTACCCATGGCGAAGGAATGGAGAGCTTTTAGGCCAGCAGCGTTAAAGGAAGCATTCACCATGTGAAAAAACTTTCTTTACTTTGGTACTAAAGTACTAGGTGTTACAAAGGTGATGTCATTCTTCCTTTCTATCTAAAGAAGAGGATTAAAATCTCCCTGAGGTCTGTGTACAGCAATATATGATCATTTCAATGCCATCAACATGTGCCTCTAGCCAGGGAAAATATCGAGCATTTAGTGTGCTGGGCCAGTAGTATGGAGCATACCAACACTGTGTGCTATAACCTGCTTGCCTCTGTCCTAGGGGCTATCTTGGTCCTGGGGGCATTGGAGACTTTGGAAAGTATCCCAACTGCACTGGAGGAGCAGCTGGTTACATTGATCGTTTGCTTCTTGGAGAAAAGCATATATATCAGCATCCCTCTTCAAGTGTAAGTAGCTTTTGGTTTGTAGTATGAAGCCACAGGCGAGCACTGAACATACCTGTCAGGAGGGGCTTGGGAATGATACATACAAGGGGATTTAAGAGAAAGGAGATTGGTTGTTCAGGTGCCCTGTAACAACTGTTTTCTCTCTAAGGTGACTTACCAAACAACGATGCCATATGATCCTGAAGGGATCCTGGGGACCATAAATAGCATTGTAATGGCATTTTTGGGACTGCAGGTACCTCTTTTCTTTCTGGCTGCATGCAATAATGGGAAGATTTGAAGGAAGCTTGGAAGTGGGGAGGCAACTGGGTTTCTTTACTTATGACTGAGACTGGTTCTAACAAAAATTTTCCAGAGCAATGCTTTCAGGATGACAGCCTCAGGTGAGTGTCAGAGAAGTGGAACCTAACATGGCAGTAACTTGCATTAGATACACCTAGACTTTTTCTTAGTTTTTGTAAGGGATGGACACAAGAAGTTTTCAAAATATCCACCTGGAAACTTCGTTTGTTTTAAGATTGGGCTTATGCTGGGAGTAGGCTAGCTCTGCATGTTGTAAAATAAGGTCAAGAGGTGCATAGATTTCACAGCTCCATTTTAAGTGTTTTAAATGTTGAAGCTGTATTTGTTCCTCATTGCTAATTTTCTACTTGATGTGCAGTGTTAGCTGTCTTGCATAGGTGCTGAGTGTGCTCACCTTACCTGACTCGAGGGAGGCAGAGATCCACATCGGTGTTACCAACACCAAAAGCTCACAGCTCGCCACTGTGTTTGAAATGCAATACCACAATGCTTTTTGATGCAGTTCTAGTTAGTCACTGCTGGCTTTTCTGACTGTGCAGCAGCTCTGAAGCAAACTGAAACTCTTGTGCTGGGAAAGGAATGTTTCCACATGTAGCACAGGGTACAAATTGGTTGGGAATATCTGTGAGGCAGAGCTTGGAACAGAAGTGTGGCACTGAGGAATGAGTCATTAGGACACATTTCTTAATGGTGTATGAGAAGGAGCACATGCTCTGAGCAGGTCAGGGTGTGACATGGTGCCGTGGAGAAGCTGTTGGGGCTGGCTGTAGTGTTTCTTCATGTAACCCTTGCTAAGGGAGATGGAGCTCAAGTTACATTGTGTTGACCTAATAACGTTGCTTCTCCCCTTCCTCAGTGTTAACATAGTAGGGAAGGGAGAAAAGGTGCACCTCTATTGCTGATTGGGTTGCATTTACTCATTTTCCTCTTCTGTGTCCATTCTTTGCAAAGAGTCCTCATTCTGAGCCTTTCAGCCATTTGGCTGATGTAAATCCTATTAGTGTTCTCTGTCTTTGCTCAGGTAGCTGGTGGCAAATATAGCTGGTTCTTGAAATGTAATTACATTAATGGATATTATTTTTTTAAATTCTTTTATAAGGCGGGAAAAATTACTTTGTTCTACAAAGACCAGCACAAACAAATTATGAGTCGGTTCGTCATATGGAGCATATTAATGGTAAGTCTGATAGTTATGTAGCTCTTTTACAGACACGCATTGTAATGCAGTGCGAAGTTAGTTAAACACGTTGCAACAGTTATATAAACTTCAGCAACTTTCTATTTCAGGGAATTATTTCTGCTATCTTGACAAAATGTTCTAAAGAAGAAGGGTTTATTCCCATAAACAAGAACTTATGGTAAGCAAAGAGATACAACTTTTAGTATGATTATGTTAAAGTACTACTTTACCTTTTGTATATTGAGATCTGTATCACATAGTTCTTTAAATATTAATCCTTCTACTGAAAATGTTTGTAGGTCAATATCGTACGTGACAACCACAGGCTGCTTTGCTTTCATCCTCTTATTGCTGATATATTACCTTGTGGATGTCAAGAAATTGTGGTCGGGTGCTCCATTTTTCTACCCAGGTCAGTTATGATCACAGCAGGAAACATATTCCTTCCAATTCTTTCTGTGCTTCCCTTGTCTTTAAAAGAGTAGGGATTTAGAATGAAGTAACCTGAAGGATTCCAGAATGATGAACTTGAGTGGAACCTTTACATAGAACTGGGATACTTGAGACCAGATATTTAGGAGAGAGGGACAGTCAATTCTTTAAACAAGGCCTGGAAGCTGCTGTTGGTATTGCCTAATGACAGTTCTCAGTTTGGTCTCGAGTTAAGGTCCCAGTGAACAGCTGCCTAGTACCAAGCAAAATACCACAGCTGTTCATAACTGGTTTTGGAAAGGACTGCTGAGACTTGTGTAACTTAATGGGAAACTCAAAGGCCTGTCAACAGAGTAATACCACTTCTGAAGATGTGGAAGATGAAATCCCCTGGGCAGCTGTGTAGGTTCTGTCTCTGTGATTTTAGATAAGCATGTCTCCCAAAGTATCCCACTGTGGTTTTAACCACACTGGGAACACAACAAACATGAGTACAGAATGCAAACCCACACCAGAGGGGACCTTTCAGCAGCTTTGGTGTCTGGTATCTGGACAGGAAAATGGGTATGGTGACAGCATGGTATCGTACCTCCTACCAGAAATCCCAGAGCTTTGAAGGGCAGTCAGCATTTGTTTGTTAAGGCAACAGATCTGACCAGATAGGTTGGCACTTGTCCTCCCTGAAGACAATAACTGTTATTATTCTCCTAACTAATACAGTTGCAGGATACTGATTTGGTTGTGTTTTCAATTTAGCACAAAGGTTGTTTGTATTTCTTTTCAATAAATGTTTCGGGGAAGAGAACCCTCAGACTGTATTTGAAAATGCACATATGTAGCATCTTTAGGGCAAGTAACATTAGCTGTTGTTGTCTCTGTGCCACTCTGTTTTATAAGCCTGGCACGCTTATAAAAGCAAGCCTGCTTGCTCTGAAGCAAACTCTTACCTGCTCTTTCAGATGGCATGATCTGTGCTTCCTTTCAGGAATGAACTCAATCCTGGTCTACATTGGACATGAAGTGTTTGAAAACTATTTCCCTTTTAAGTGGAAGATGCAAGACAGTCAATCCCACGCAGAGCATCTGACTCAAAACCTCACTGCGACAACTCTTTGGGTCTTAATATCATACTTACTTTACAGGAGAAGGATATTCTGGAAAATCTGATAGAGATGGTCAAAGTGTAGCAGGCCTAGACTCTGATGAGGCAAGTGGATTATCCTGAAATATGGTGGATTATCCTGGAATACTGCCACTCATGCTAGGCTGTATAACTAAAAAGGGATACTAGTTCACGTTTACAGTGCCATGGAAGTCATCACCAAGACTTTTATGTGACTAAAGGGACAGTATTTTCCTATTTAGCAAAACCTTACTAGTCTGCTGTTGCTCCCTGTTTCCTGTCTTTTGTAAATATTTTACTGATTTCCCTCCTTCACACAGAGAAAGTGAACATACAGTTGGGCAGTCTAAGAGAGCCTGATGGTGTTCACCAAAGGAACTGCAAGGGATCTGGGTGGTGACTCAGGGGTTATCAGAATGGGCCTGTGGTAACAGTCCTTGCATCTGACACAGAACCTCCTGACTTGGGTGGTCTGGGGTTTGTATATATCCTTGGCACCTGTCACATGTCTGTGCCCCTCTGGCTACTGGCACACATTTATTTAACTTGCCCGTTGGCTCCACTCAGGAGCACTGGCAGCATCCTCAGCCCTGCACTTGGGTTGGTGGTGCAGTTACTGTCTGGGAAAGCTCTGTGTCATAGCGTGCTGTGGAAAGCGGTGCCCTCAGCTGATCATGCTTCATTATATTCTTCCAATTTGGCCTTGGACCAAAACCTTAGGTTTAGGATCCTGCTGAAGCCTGCTGCCTAAAATCTCTTCTACTGGTTTATTAATCAGCAGGCTGCTGCTACAGGTTTGCAGCCCATCTGTGCATGTTCTGGGCCTTTGTGTTACATACTTCTAGCATGGATGAAGTCCGAGTTTCATGTGCTACACTCTAGGAGTGCAGAAAGGCCAGTTCCTATTGCCTTTGTATAATCACTTGGATACTGCCCAATTTCAGTCAAAGCAATCCTCTTTCTACATGGATTTACTTAAGGGACCTGAATCTGAAAACCAAACTAGTGCTAATAAAAAACCTGAGATACCTTGCTGTGTTCTCTGTGTATGTATAAAGATGGAAAGAACTAAGACAGACACCTTAGTATTATACTATGGAAAAAAACACAAACAAATAGAATATTACAGAAGACTTCTTAAAAAAAGTTTTATTTATAAAGTTTGATCTACCCACATAAAAAACTAAGCAGCGAACAAACTCTGGGTAGTGTTTGTGTACTGCAGAACCTGTAACTCATAGGGAACTTCTTTGACTCTGAACAAGTGATTTTCCACTGCCATGCTGCTTGTTCATACAATTAAGAGCCTTCCTCTGTCTCCATAAAGAAATGGCATCATGATCCAGTTCATTCAAGCAAGAGTTTGAAGCAGCAGTATTTTCTCATTAATGCAGAACCTATGCAAGACCACCATGAGATTTTCCCCACAGCGCGAGACCTGGCGCTCCATGGCCAGGCGGAAATCTTCCTTCACTCCTTTCGTTATACCCCGGGTAACTGTATGATGCCTTAAGCCATGAAGGAAAGAGAGACAGACAAAATAAAATAATCGTTATTTAGTGGATTACAGTAATTTAAAGGGTACTGCATGTCACTTATTATATATTTATTGTCCATATCTGAGTTTATATAATGAGAGTCAAATAATGAGAGTCAAATAGCCCGTGCTATGCTATTTTTTAAAAATCATGTGTTTAGTAGCTTACAATTTGTTTAACAGTTAGAAGTTCCATTAAAAGTCTATGTTCTCACTGCTTTTACTACAACTGTTGGGGAGGAAATAATGTCGCTCTTTTGGCTAACACGAAAATCTATTCTCTCAACTGAGCAAGTACAGAGTTTTCCTTGCTTGGGAAAGGAATATTTTTTTTCTCTACTTTTGCTGTCCAGGCCGCTTTTTCCTTGGAATCACTTCTTTAAATGGTTGGGGTTGAAAGAAGAGTGGCAAGATGAACTTGCTTTCTCTGGAGAAAGGGTGCCACCATGAAGAGCAGAGGGCATCTTCTACCAGTATCAAAGTGCAGGAAGGAGCTATATAATCCTGGGGGCACTGATAATGCTTTGACTAACGAAAGGCATAGTGAACATTTCATAAAACCCAAATCAAGACAGGCTGTGAGTCTGCATCAGTAGAAGCCAGCTCTTATGGAGGTTCTAGACACCAGGCCGGGATTACATTTATTCTGAGCAGAAGTTCAGGACTTGTTTTTAAACAGAACAAAACTGAGCAAGCTAAAGCAATGCTGGCTGGGGAAACTCATGGGATACTGCCCTGTTAAAGGCCGTTCATCTGAACAGCCCTTTGTCCTCGCACTGGCCTGTAGCACTCAACACCTAAATTTTGTCCTTAAAACAATGTTCTGCAGCACCAAAGCACTACACTTCACTTGCACTGGTCCAGAACTGGACAAGTAAGATCAAGACATTGTAAAATCTACCTGCAAGCCCTACTCGGGAAGGGGAAATAAAGATATGCCCTGGAAAGAGAGCCCTAACACTAGTAAAGGAAAATGATAAATTAATTCAGAGAGAAAAGCATAATGCTAATGCTGAGACAAGTCCTGAGTCATAGGTAAGAAGGGAAGAGCTGGTCCAAACCCAGCAAGCACTCTGAAAGACAAAAGAAAATAAAAAATAAAGGGTGACGGCATCTATGCAAATCCAGAGATGCTGGAAATGAGAAAGGGAAAAATCTCAGAATTACTCTCACCAACTATACCACCCAACTTCCACTTAAATAAGCAAGTCTGGCATTTGAGAAGAGACTTCTCTGCCAAAACAGTGGAGACTTCTGCAACACATGAAAAAGGCAAAGAGGAGACTAGCCTGGAGCTTATTGGGCAATTCCTTAATGAGCTAGGCTAAGTGAAGCAAAACCACACTGAAAACACTCCAGCATATTCAGAGGTTATGGGATAAGCCCTGTTTTCAGTCCTTACTGTTTTAAACGTTGCTGGCAGCCAAGTGCTATGGTCACTTACAACCTAAAGCAGAATATGCAACCTACAGCTACTGAGCGGGCCAGCGGCGCTTTGGAAGATGGGTGTCATGTTATAGCTGGAAAACAGAAAAGAGAATTCAGAACAACCTAAATAAGGAAAAGTAGCTACAAATGGATCCAGTAACCAGTATCTTGAGAAGGAAGGGCTATACTCTGGCTAATATATGATCGAACATCAGTATAATTTTGGAGTATTTCTACATTATTGTTTTAAAATCAGTAGTGATTATTAAATTGAAAGGACACGGATACTGGCAACTTATGGGAAAAAGAAAAATAAATGTTATAATAGAACAACATGGTTTGCCAGGCAATGTAGGCACAAATGAAGGGAAAAAAAAAGATAAATATTAAGTAACAAATTGCTGAAAACCATGGGCAGTAAAACATGTTGACAAAACACAGCACACTATGAGCGGGGTTTTTCCACTTGGTACCTGTCAGCAGTCTGTATGCTGGGCTGTAGCACAGGTATGAATTCCTGCTGCAGTAACCCCATGGGAGGGCTAGAAGTCCTTTAAAAAACAGCAAATAGCAGCATTCAAACACCCACACACCAACTCCCCCTCCGGTGCAAAACAACTCTCCAGAAAAAGGAGCAACAAAAAAACTAGGGTGAGCTCACATAGCAATATGATCACCGAGCAGCCAAAGGGGTGCAGGACCCTAACAGCATTGAACATGCAAATATCCCCAGATTTCATTGCAAGGCTGTTCTACAACTGTGGTCTGAATACATACACATATTTTTGGAGTTACACTGGGGGAAAAGGACAGCAGCAGGTGCAAAACAATACACAGTAGTACTAGGATGAACTGTCATAGCTCTTCCCAGGAAGCATGTCAGCCAGAAAAGATTTAATCAGAGGAGCACTGCAGATACCAGAGCTTCCCTCCAGACCTGCCAAGAGCATGTCAGCAATCTTGGAGAGATCACAACTTGGAGTAAAGGGGTTTGCTGCTGAGCCCAAGCCGAGTGCATGCACAGAGGGTATCGGCCAAGTTGAGTACATGACGGTGTTTGTTAAAGGTTGCCTAAGTATCTTCTCATTAGCCCACAGATGGCCTTTTTCACCTTTAAAAATTCAAACTGCATAAAAAAATGGCTGTTAGAGGATGGCACAACGTCAGAGCACAAATACCTGCTCAGAGCAACCTCCTATTTATGACCAGGGCCACATGAACTGACCCCCAAAAGGTGTCTCAGCTGAAAGACAGTTTGTCCCCTCCCTGAAGTTCTTATCTTTATGTGTTATCTATAACAATATAACATGTCCAACCTAGAGCAAATCCAATGCCCCACCTAAGAA
Organism: Chiroxiphia lanceolata; assembly: GCF_009829145.1. Lineage (NCBI taxonomy): Eukaryota > Metazoa > Chordata > Aves > Passeriformes > Pipridae > Chiroxiphia > Chiroxiphia lanceolata. The sequence continues at coordinate 47,667,644 of NC_045640.1, read as the reverse complement.
AAAGAGAAATGAGAAATTTGGTATAAAGTGTACAGGTCTAGTTTCTTAACCTAAGTCTTTCAAAATGTCACCTAAATCTTATTAGGCACCTGACTACTGAGTGCATCATCCACCCCCATAGATGCTAAGAAGGGAGCAGAGAGACAAAACTCACACTTACATAGCTATAATACTGAGTTAGGTGCTTACCTTCAGATCTCACAGATGGGCATTTTCATTGTATTTATAATTTATTAACAGATATGGATGGAGAGCTATGCTTATAAAAGTCAAATGAAGATGGGACACTTAACACTCTAATATGGCTACAATAACCTGAAATAAAATATTCACAAAAATTATTCAATAAAATGAGATAATTTTTCAAGAGTTCTTGGCATGAATGAGTCCAGTACTTGCAAAAATGGACACGGGGAACAGATAATACAAAGGACCAGCAAGATGCTATTGGTCTCAGAGTGGCAGATGTTTGCAAAAGGGATTCTGTGCAACTTCGTGTTCACTACTGTTTGCAAGATCTGCAGTGAGAACTATATGTACCCATGTGCACAATCAGAATAAAAATTACTTTTTCAAGATACTTCGTTTCACTTCAAACCAACTGAGCTTTTCCTTCTCTGTCCCCAAGGACAGATGTGATGGGAATGGAGTACAGGCAGAACACTCAGCTTTCAGATGAAGTTTATGCAGTTTGATAGGCTACTATTAGATTAATTAGAGTAAGTTTTATCAAACAGAGAAGCAAGGTAATAAGCAGCAACTTCTTGCATATTGTTCTTTTTCTCTTTAACCTCACCAGCTAACACTGCCACTACTGACATGTATAATCAGTAAAACTATGAAATTTGGCTTGTCTAGAGGGAGTTCAAAAGCACTTAGTGGTGCTCAATTCAAAGGTCATTGAACAAATCTTGTTGACATTACAAACAGAATGAGTTGGCAATATCACCAGTTAAACCCAAAGCCATGGACCTTCCTATTCCTACAATGAATGCAAGCAAAGGGAAAGCATACGAGCTGTATATATATTTTGCAGAACCCAACTGTAAGTCTGCAGGCTACCAAGATCTTACTTCAGCTTTTTAAAACCACACTGCAGTTTGCTTTGCTGGTTTCAGAAAAATGAATATAATTTCCTATGAAGTACAAGGTACTTAGAAAGAAGTACTGGAAGAAGAATATGGAATTCAACAGGGGAGAAATGTCCTATAAGTCATCAAAAAAAAAAAAAAAAAGTCCCTGCAAAAGACATACAATATCTGAAATACATTTTCCATCACCTGAGATGCATGACTGCTACATTTATGCTGAGCAAAGATCAGACAAAGGAACAACTGCTTAATGTGTGGCCTGTGATGGCAAACTCAGAGTCTTTCCGAGAATGACTGAATAGCATCTGAGCTGCCTCTGCTAATTCTTGGGAGCATGGTGCAGCAGCTCATCCAACCAGAACTAGTGATAGTTTTGAAAGATGTAAGCAGTCTGCAGACACTGAGCCTACCTACCAACCATGTCCCAGGAAAGAGGGCTATGCTGGCACACTTTATTGAAAACCCCAGCTGGGGGAAGCTGTGAGCTAACCAGGACTGCCGAGGTCAACGCTGGTGGGTGACACCACCCCTGGGTCTCACAGCCAGCCCAGCTAAAAAAACATCTACGGTACCAGGGGATAGACGTCATGTCCGATCGGTGGCCTACGCCCTGAACTATCCCTTCCATCAGCTCTCCGATGAAGTGCTTCCAGTCCTACACATCTGACCCACATAAAAGACACTATACACAGCTTTTCCAGCTGGACAGGGTATTTGTTTTGGCTCAATAAGCACAAAGAAATGGACTGCCCTTCTACAAGCATTTCCATCATTCAGGAAACATAACACTGATCAAATGGAGGTCAAAGAAAGATTCTGTCTTGCTAGAAACTTCTTGCTACCTACTTCCTGACTGGTGGGGTCAGAACAGAAAGTAACAGCTACCACGCCAATCCAAACAGAGCTGAGGGAAACAGCGCTGAACTATTGCAAAGAAATCAAGAGAGCAGGTGAGAAGTTACCAGGCAGAGTCTTCAGTGCTAAGCCCTCTTGCTGACAAAGCTTATTACTTAACATGATATGTGGTGCAGCATATCCTGATGCTTGTTTTCATACAGCAGGTTACAAGCAGTGAGATATAGCAAGGGTAAGAGTTTGAAAATCTAGACCTTAAAAGAGAAAATTCTCTGTCACATAAGTAAGCATTTGAATTTCTACTTTTCTTTAATTACACTTGGTATCTCATGTTTATGCTGGTTACCTAGAACCTCGAAAAATCTATTTACTAATCCAAGTTTGGATCCTGTTGTCCGACGTTAGGCTCCCATTTTGAAAACTTCGGCCCATTTCTAGTTAATGAATAGCCAGAATACATTGACTCAAAGTGGAATTTCAACAAACTTTAAGCAGTCCCCCTCTTATGAAGCAAAATATCATATTCTCATAAACAACCAGGATATTCCAAAACACTCTGCCACCAAAAGCCTGCAGCAGATAGTTCTGAGTCAAGACTGAACAAGTAAGAACACCTAGGAAGTTAATCCAAATTATTAATTTCCTTTAGCATCTCATAATAAGCTAACTAGAATAAGATTGTTCAGTACACGGCAAGAGATGACCTGCTAGTTCTAACGGAAAGGTTATTAGAGTGTAGCTGGAGTGTAATTTAATTTATGTTTTATACCAAAGTTTTTCATCATTCCGTGGTCTTTCATAACTTTGTTTACAAGGAATAGTGCTTTCTGTTCGGTGTTACTGTTCAGCCAAATTAGTAACAACACCTTGCAGGCCTAATTATTCAAAGAATTCCTGTAAAGTGCAAGTGTCTGGTTGAAAGAGCACTACTGTAATAACTTCATTATGAATCATTCTAAAGCAAATGCCACACTCAGAAATAAAGTTCTGTAAAAGCAGAAGTTTAAAGTTGAAGAACCCCCAAAAGGAATTCACGGATCAGCAGGAGAGTCAGAAAAAGAAACTCAAGGCCTTATTTGAACTCCTTAAATTTAAGCTCAAAGACATGACAAACTATCCAGAAGATAACATAAAAGCAAAGACAACCAGAACATACTCCCTTTTTTTTTTCCAAAGAAAACAGTAAATGCTTTTTTATCCTTACTTGATCAACATTGCTTGATTTGGCAGCAATTCCAGATGAATTTTCCCTCCTTCCTGTGTTCTTAAATAAGCAAATTCCTCCAACATATCAATATCTGAGGAAAACGTTAAAGATTTGAGTAGGGAAACAATGATAGAGAACGTTCATTCTTATCCCTCACATCTGAAGCCACATTGCTGAAAGGACAGTCAAACTGGACAGCTATTGAAGTACCTCATTCTTAAAAGCGACAAAGATAACAGGCATGTATTCCTAATCCTCCACAAATTTATGAGAAATGGCTTTTTAAAGTGCAAAACCATCAGGTAATTTCTTTTCTTTCTTCATTTCTTCATATCCACAGTCAGAGGTAAAGAAAGTTTATTTCTTCAAATTCCCTGATTGTTTTTATTTCCTTTTTCTGCATTGCAGGTTATGCTGCCGGTTTTCTGAATCAAAGTGCAACGGCAACGTACTTAAGAGTACTCTCAAGTGCCAGAACAGGTGACAGGAAGCATATTTACAGTCTGTTGTGTGCTTGACCTTTTGTAAGAGGCTTTCATGATATGGAAATAAATACAAAATATGATTCAGGGAAAGAGCTACTACTGAAACTACCTAAGAGCTTTTTCAACGCTACAGCACAAGATGTGACATTCTTGGTTAGAGAAAGGATACTTGTGACATAGTTGAAAAAATTCTCATACTGGAAGTTTCCTTGTTGGCAGATTTTGTTGATGGCTTTCAGGAACAAGTTCTCACCCCTTGGCCACTCATGCTGAAGCAGAACAACTACGTGGCCCAGCGCCATGTCATCTCTGCTGTCCGTGAAAGCTCTGAGCTTCAGGGAAAAAATGGCATTGAGACAATCAGGAAACACATGCTGCTTTTATAAATATATGGGATTCATCTCACCTACATCTGTGCAAATACAGAAGTTCTTTAAAAATTATGTATTAAGGCAAAATGACACACTTCTAAAGTAGGTTGGAAATTTCCAGCTAGGATATCAATTTCTCTCCACTGACCTATACAAAGGGAAGTCTGAACAGAGACAAAAATTTTGAGATTAATTCTATCTGCTCTGCTCAAAACTAGAGAAATCAAACCGTCCCCCATCAACACTCCACTACCCCCTCCAAAAAAAGATCGTTCACCAACCCATTTAGGTGAGAAGGACTTGAGGCACAGCCCTTTGCACTTAGTCACAGCACTGGGATAAGGCCATGCAGCTTCAGGAACCCAGATACGCAAACCAGGCCTTAAAGAGGCAGGAAAGAACTTGAAGCCCCAGTCGACCTTATCTTACCTTGAAACAAGCTAACAACAGATGAAGGCAGTAAGGCATGATAGCTCTGCTGGTACACGGCCAAAGCTTCAAGTCAGACCCTGCAACAGAACAGTTCTTTAGTGGTCTCATGATTATCTCAGTTTGAAAGAAATTCAAGTGGAGCAGAACAAATCTACAATTGCCAATCTCAAGTAGGGAAGAAAGCTTTGAACGTAAATAATGAATGATTCAAAAGTTGAACTTAAACCTTTAATTTTTTTTTCTTCATTTCTCTTTTCCTCTGGTAGGACTGTCACCAATATACTTTAAGAGGTGCCAGCATGAAAACCACAATACAAAACAAGAAGGGATAAAAAAACTTCCTGTTTTCATAATACAAAATGAGAATAATTACATACTCAACCAAAACACATGAACTGACATTGAGTTTAGGGTAGTAGCAACTCCATACCTTTCCTGAATTTAGACTTGACTTTAGGTTGCTCCTCTTGCACTTTACCTCCTTCTTGTATTGGAAGTAAAATATAGCACATGAGGTCAAGCACTTTTTCACATGTTTGCTATAAAAAGAAGGGACATGATAATGCTAAATTTAAAGTTCTTAAAATTCAGGTATGTTAATAATTATTAAAAATTTCAGACACCACAAAAGAAAAAAAAAATCAGAAAATTCTCTGCTAGAACTTGAATGGACTTAATATACAGCATAGTTTGGCTAAGCAAAAAGACTGAGCTGTCCTTTAACAATCTCTGAGAGCCTACATATATAATTTTAATTGTGAAAAAATATGTATTGCCATTCTTCATTTCAAGGGTGTCAGATCAAAAACTGCAATCAAACCCTATTTTATTTTGAAGGATTAAGTTTTCAAATGTATTCTTAGAATAGTTTTGTAAAGCTTGTTCTGTTCATGGTAAAAATAGAAAGGAAAATGGCAATCTGACAGCATGACAGAAATTCAATGAATTTTTCATGCTATTTCCTAGAGACAGTAGGAGGTCTGGGGATAGATGATCACATTTTCAGTGAAAAAGTACTAAACTGGAAGGAACAAAAGCACTTGTCCAATAACAGTAGGATGATATTAGATCCTAAGAGACATAGACTTTATTATCAGTGCTGACACTGACTGACCTCAGACCACCATGCATGGCTGTAATATTAAAAAACACAAAATATGTATTGCAAAAGTAAAGCAAGTTCAGAGGTCAGGTCAGATAATATTGATCTAGAGTCTCTTACATTGTTAGTTGATAACTACTTTCTAAGACAATTAAAGAAGTTTCTTTACTTTTTCTTTCCATATGAAGCCTATATCTAAGAATTTCCCCTCAATTTTAAGAACTGATTCAATAAAGTTAAAGAATTCAAATTTAAGGTTATATTTACAGACAACTCAAACACTTGTAGCTATGAAAAATTGTAACTAAACTCTCAAATCTTAACTACCAAATAGACTATATATATGTAAAAGAGAGTTGCTAATGGATAGTCAGCTAATATGGCAGGAAGTGTAATTCTTCCTCTGAAGCACGGATTTTTCAGTAGACCCTGGTTTATGCTTGATACCCTCTTGAAAGCAGGAAAATTCAAAGGAAGAAGACAAGTGGCAACCACAGGGCCAGATGATGAAGGACCAGTGTGTGGACTGCTGTACATACCCGATATTCTCCAAGGGCAAAGTGGCACGATGCTAACTGGATTAGTGCTCTCTGATTTTCTAGAGATCCTTGTCCTGTAATTTGCTGTGGAGAATGAGAGCCCTGAAGAGCTGCCAAGTGATGGAGGCTGCTGATTGCTTTTTTGTACTGCCCCTTTAAAAAAGGATATAAAACCAATACTGTTAGGGTCTTCTGTATACAACAGGTATAAAAAGAGAACTAAAAATTCCCTTACAGAAAGCTTTCAAAACAGAGTGTCCGAGTAATAAGCCTTCAAAATTTTAACCTAGCCTACCACTCTCCAGTGATGGGCTATGTACAGGAGTATGGATCAATCATTTGCAGGGCAGTGACAAGATAAACAGAATTCTGCTTTAAAAAAACAGTTTACGAAATCATATTTGTAACTGAATCAAATAATCATAGCCTTGAGTTAACAGTTTCTTTATTTAGACAGTACAGGCAAAAATAAAAGACCCCCAAAGGAAAAATAAAGAACAAGCTTTCTTCTGTGGGTGGTACTGGAATAGGCACAGTCTGCCTAGTTTTTCAGGAGAATGATAAATATTAACTGAGACATATTCAAATTTTTTGCTGTTTGAAAATTCTTCTCTCTAATTGTGTTCCAATATAATGCACTGACAGACTAATAAAATGCACTTTTCTTCCATAACACTATATATATATACAGAGAGAGAGAGAGAGAGAGAAATGGAGGGAGAGAGAGAGAGGTCCTTTCCATATGCCAAAACTAGCTGGACTCAAACAACAGCTATTGGGACAGGAATATCCTAAGTAGGGTACACAGCTTGTGTTACAAGCAGTGTAGCTCCATCCCCACAAGGGTTATATTTTAAGGCATAAAATCAGTAGACACTATAAGCAGTCAAACTTGCTAATCAAACTAGCTACCTCTAGAAGGAAGAGCAACACAATTGTGTTGTTTTTCCTAGTTTATACTGTATTTTTTTTTTACCTGGTAGATGATCATGTCTGTAAGAAAGATTCTTAACCAAAGCCAGCTCTCTGTCTTCCATGACAAACAAATTCTGGTGAACTCTGCATAAGTGGTTAGAGAAGAAAAAAAGAAAATAAAGGATTTCATAGCTTTGGGTTAAAAATCAATTCTATATATAAAAAAGCTCAATTTAAAATTGGAAAAAAACCCCACCAAAACAGTAAGAGTATGAAATCCTTCAAATATAGAATACTCTCTTTCTACACACTCAGATTTTGATTATACTTCTCTTCATAGTGTCCAACAAACCTAAAAGCAGCTAGGTGGTACTATTTCCCTGCTTTTTAGAAGTTTTTTTCAAGATTATCATACCAGATATTATGAGAAAGGAAGAGACAGAGTAAACACACATCTTCTTAAGCATAAACTAAGGCAGCCATTAGCAGCACATCCTCAGTCAGCATTATCAGCTCTACTACCAAACAACTGCTCCAACAGAAGTGGAAGTGAATAAGCAAAGCTACATCAAGAATGAAATGAAATACAGGAACAAAATATTCAGAAACACAACTGATAAAGCTCCTTACTGGAACTTTTATCAAAAATACTCAGGACCCAAAGCAATTTCAATTTTAAGGATTCATAATTGACAGGAATTCCATTTTAACAACAGTAAAATTACTTCTATGCAGAGCAATGAAGCATAAATGCAACTCTGCCTGCAGTTAGCCTTACCTTTGTCAAGTGATTCCAGAGAACAGAGCAGCTCCCAGCTTTCTCTTGCCAGTTTGAAGCTCTCTAATACTTCGATGGAGTTTGCAAGATCTGCTTTGTTTACTGTAATATGGCGACTTCGTGCCTTCCCAGAAGGATCCTCATCATCTGAGCTCTGCTTAAAAGTAATTTTAAAACAAAAAGATTAACTTCTTAATTTATACTTATTTCAAAGGACTCTTAAAACCACAGAAGTTCCACTAAACACAAGAAAACAATTATGTATTAGAGATACCAAGGTCCTACTATAAGTGCCTTTAAGTGATTTTTTGCTTAGCTTGTTTTAATATAAGACCAATCTGTTTTGCTACTAAGAGACTCAGAGGCACAGTATGATAGGCAGTATCCCAAGTGAATTTATTCTCTTAAACATGGTGTACCATCACTGAGCTTCAGACAGATTATCTGTTAAAGTACATACACTTTAAACTTTATCACTCAGTTTAAGCCTACAGTGGCATAGTGCAAAGGAAATTTTTGTGTGTGCACTTCTACCACCAGAGAAATTCTATAAAATAGTGGTTTTCTACCACTAAAGCGGTAGAGATACTGACAGTTCCAGTCATGAAAAGTCAATTACTTCAGAAGTTTAGTTGTAGAACATCTGACTGCTATAGCTACCTTTCTAAGAGTTTCTGCAGCCTCTGATGAAATCCTTCAAGTTAAAATATTCACAGCAGTACATATGTGTCTACAGCAATTGCTGCAAAAATTGTTTTATTCTCGCTGGCTTTAGAAAAAAACTCTCTTTGAAAATTGTGGTCATAAACAGCTATTCCAGCATAGCTCTAAAAATATGTCTATTACATCTATGTCAAAACCAGTATTGTCTGAATTCCAGTACCAATGCCATTCTTGCTATGAATTAAAAAGTCTAGAAAAGTTACCATTGTTTTTTCTCTTCCTTCAGCAAGTTTCCTCTTTTTGTGTATGTGTTTGTTACGATCAATATCTGTATCACCATAGACGTTGGATACATCCTCGAGAAGAACCAGTGGGGTTTGGTTTGGAGCATTTGGACCTGGATTTAAAGACACATTAATTCACAATTACTCTAAACTGATCTGAAAGGACTCATGCCTACAGCAAGCTGGTTTTGTTTCCTTCACAAGTAATGACTCTAATACTAGAGAAAACAATCTGAAATAAAGTCACTTAAGTTGCATAAGCTCAAACTATGCTGGTAAAGCTATGGTTTCCTCAAAGCAGCCTTATGGTAAAGGTCAGACATCACGAGAGTTTGCTTGAGAGCTTCAGAATATTTTTGAATCCTTTTGGTATGGAGCTGTCACAAGATATACTTAGGCAGCAGGTGTTCTCTCATCAAGTATTATTTGCTTTTATGTAAGTATAATAATTCAATAGAAGAATAGTGCAAATGGCTCTGAAGTTAACAGCCACAAATATGGCAAAGCACAGCAATATTCTCAAAACATTCTCATGAGAAACCAAAGCAATATGCTGACAGGCACTGATGCCTTGAAGAAATGAGTATATTTTATGACAAGATTTCCCTGGTAGGATCACTCAGTGTCAGCTTTGATCCCAGTGATTTCAGTAAACAGAATTAAACCTTTAATTGACTGCCAGAGCTCATCTTCACTCTCCATAGTCTCTACAGAAGCCTCAATTTGAAACACAGAAGACAATTTTTACTTTCACCGGTGTCACAGAACACTCCGTGGGATCTGGTAGCTGTTATTTCAAACCCCAGTGCTAAAGTTTCATTAAATATAAAATAGGAACAATACTTAATCTCAAACAACATTGGTACATGATCACTACTGAGACAGCTTTCCTTCCAAAAACATTTCCTCCTTTTGCGCAATCAAGTTGTACATAGATGTGGAAAGCTCAGACAAAGAGAAATATAAAGGAAAAGGAAAATCCATTAATCTCTTTTCCCTTTTTGAAATCTGTCCCATAAGATAGTAGTGCAGACAAGTATTTTCAGTTTGTGCTTTTCTTCTGTTTCTATTTGCAGAAAGCTGTGAGGCTAAGGCCTCATTCATAACTGCAAAGAACTATTTTGAGAGTTTAGTAGAAGGACAATCTACTTCATCTATTGACATAAAAGAACCTATCTGAAGGTTTCCTATCTACTCAAAAGTGATGTGTAAGGAGTCCTATACAACAGAAGTTCATGTTAGAAGAAACAACTAACCTGGTATACTTTAAAAATGAGGTTATCTCCTTTGACTAGGTCCAAACTAAATACCACCATCAAAATGTCCCCTACACAAAGGCTACAACAGATTGAAATCACCTCTCCTGTACCATCATGTATTCCACTATATCGGAATCTACCCTATGCAAACTGAAAATAGAGCCAAGACATAATCCAGAAGACGGCATCCATGAGAAATACATATGAAAGTACCACAACTGGGATGCTGGAAGAGTCTCCTCGCTAGAACCTCAAGAGCTGCCTAGTTCTAACACCTGAGGAGAAAAGAATGGGGTTTTCTTCTACTCATACTGATTTAAATTAAAGCTACCTAAGTGCTCTGCTTTCCAAGAAGTGTTCTCTTCTCAGTACCCTAAGCGCACTAGAGATTCCAAAACCTCCAGTCCTAAACGAAACCAAAACCTAATCTCACCCTTGACTGGGGCTGCAGACCTCTTACAGTACTGAAAGTCACACAGCCATACCAAGAGCAGTGTTGTGTTTTTCTGTCTATCCAGGCTCTAGAATGTAAGCTAACAGAGTTTTTAACGGTTCTGTAGCAGAAAGTGTTGTAAATAAACCCCTAAAGGCATCAGCCCAAACAGCAACTCCTGCCAAGCCTTGCAGGCAGCCTGAAAGTTAGGAGAGATGTGAATTGCCTCATTCATTTATAAAGTCTCCAGCAAAGCAGATATGAATTATGTAAGAGAAATGCATTGAAAAGTTTTCCCTCCAGAGGTTTCTTGCAAATCCAGGCACATGAGAATAAAGTCACAGATCTAATCTCAGAGCTACAGATTAAGGAGGAGACAGCATTTTTCCCCACCACTATGCTTTTAAAATATGTAGGATTCTACATTTCTACAGTAAACCCTCCAAAGAGAAGGAGGAAAAACTTTAATGATAGAAAGGCTAAGAAAGGCACTGAATATCACTGGACTTTAATGCTAAAGCAGAAATGAGTAAAAGATGTCTCGGAAATACTTTCCTGATGTCAGGAAATGACAGAGGATACCAAAAACACTGCATCAAAGGGACTGCACTTTGCTACATCAAAATACTTTCTTTTTTTGGTAGTTCAATCTGAAAACACTAGTTTTGAAATACTTAATTGTACAACTTAAAAAGGAACATTTGCACTAGTTCTTCATTTCTTCCTCAACTCAGAATCAAGCAGCTAGAACTACATGCACAGTTGAAGCATCTTCCTGCTCCACCATTACTCTTCTTTCCTCTAGACAGAATAAAAAACTCAACTCCATTAGTTCCTGTATTTGTTGAAGTCACTACATGTTCTTTGCACACAGGTTACCATGTCATTTGTCCTCTGAGCTTAGCTATCTACTGACACTGTTCAGCTGGTTACCCAACATTCTGCACAGCTGCTTAAAACCCATCATTTTGTACTGACTGCTTCCTCAGTCAAATGATCATTTGCTCCATGCAGAAAAATGTGATGAAACTTATGATCACAACATATGGAATTAAAATTATAATTTTATCATGAATCTGTAATTGTAGTGTTAATAAGTACTAATTACCTACAGTGACAATTGTTATCATTCCAAGGAATTCCCTGTCAGTGAGTGAAAAAGCAGGAAATGTACATTATTAAGAGCTGAAAATTCCTATTTGTGATGCTGTTTATTTCAGTAAGCTCTAACAAACTGGAGATTAAAGAACTTCCCTCAGCTTCTGGGCCACCTCTGAAAAGTCCAATCAATCCCTGAAGAAACAATTCAAGGTGTTCCAAGCAATCTGATATGTCCCAAATGCAAATGTGAGTAGGTAGGAAAATACACAGATAACATTCATACGCTAAACGTTCAATTTACAAATTAATTGCAAGTTAGGATTAATATGCAAAGCACACCTTGAAGATTATGCTTGAACTATACAAAGAAAGCCAAGTTGGAAGCTTGTTAATTTCAGGAAATCTTTTGCTATTCAGCTTTTATTTTTCTTATTATAAATTTGTTGTGTGTTCCCAATGCAAAAATATCTTCAGTTATCTAATGGAAGCCTTTGTAGAATATTTTGATTGAAGGAAAGCAGAGAAACACCAGTAGTTTCTTGGAAAAAAAAATCAGAGGAGAAAATGAAAGAAACATGATGCTGATGGAAGAGTAAGAATCAATCCTAGAAATGTTTCTCATGATGTCTGGTCTGTTACTTTTCTCCCTGCTAGACAACTTCTGCTGGCCAAGGCTGAAGCCACTATAGTTACACTGATCTTTGGTCTGATCCACTACAGCAGTTGTTATGAAACACTTCTCCTGGTAAGATTAATGGCTTCAGAGAATTATAACAAGACCCATGACAATATCACTTTGTAAGATGACCGTTTCAAAAGGCTAATGAGAAAAGATCTCTCAGACATTAGCAATGAAATCACAATGCACTCGTTACAGAAGTTGAAATATTAGAAACTAACCTTGAAAGAGCGATGGTTGGATGTTGCTGACATACTGAAACGCATTTTTAAAGAAGACCAACATCGTGGAATACACTACTTGATTCTTATATTTAGCATGGGCATCACTATCAAAGTTACTGATGTATCTGCAGAGATCTTTCATTCGATGCAAAATGTCACCAAAACTTCTGAGAGGAAGAGAGGCAAAAAGAATTCAGGATGCTACACAGACTCCAAAACTAAAGGAAAGAATGCACAGTGAATATCAAAATCTTAATGTTTCTGCTGAGAACATCCCCCCACCTCAAGTCAGTGGAAGCTGGGAATACATGCTAGTAAAATTTCACTGAACATTTACCATGTTTCTCTTTGCTGAGGCACATAGGAAAGGACACCTGACAGTACTATAGTTCTTATGTATGACTTTCATAATGAAAAATTCAGTTTAGAGATTAATTTGAAAATGCTGTCCAGAGCCACATTTCTGCTTTACATTGTACAGTCTTGAAAGAAAAGCTGCTGTGAACTCACACAAAATTCTTGTGTTAAAATCCTTCTTCAACGCACCTCCTTCAGAATTAAAAAGCCAAATTCTCCTTGAGAAGAAATACCTGGGAAAGTACACTTTTCTTACCTTCTTCCCTTATCCATTTGCCATTCACACCTCATTCCCACCACAGACAATATTTTAAATAGCCTCTCCCAAGGATCTGTAATCTGAGATGACTTCTCTGTGAGACCATCTATTACATATTTCTGAGAGCTGCGCTTGCTTGGAGACATAATATCAGAGGAATCTTGTGAACCTAGGAAAACCAGCACATTTTTCTCTTCATAAAGAAATCAAACAAACTGATCAATTTTCAAGAAGATGTAAAAATTATGTCAGAGCTTTTAAGGTAACCATTCTTTACTGAGAAGGCTAACAGGCAGTAGTAGGCGTTTCTGCCTCCCCATACAAGGGAGCTGCTAGGCTGGATAAGGACATCTTGGACATTTCGTCCTACCTCTCAGTAGATATGTTGAAGCACTAGGGGTATTTTGGAATCAAAGAACTAAGAAACATCAAATTCTACTATTAATCGTTGTCTACATGTTACATTACATAAAAATAATGCGTTTTTTACTAAAATACATTCTAAGAAAAATTAATTTTGTAAAAATATTCTTACCTTGATATTGGCTTTCTGTCTGTGTAGATCTAGTTACATAGTTAATATAAAATTCCGCTGCTTTATTCAGATATTTATATAACAAGCTGGCAGGAAGTCGTACATCAGGATTATTAATTATCAGAGGAAGAACATCACAAACTAAAATAGAAAACAAACCAAAAAATTCTTTAGGTTTGTGGGGCTTTTTATTCTATTTGTCCTAGGTAAGGTTTCTCAACCAGCAATGTGAGCCTCCATCTCTGGCTGACCATACACCACAAAGAACCTCACATGACAGACTGCAATACCAATTTGTACCACATGGTCAGCCTGGACTAATGTGGCCTGAGCCTCTTCTGACTAAAGCGGTTTTCTAATCGCAGTATCTTGAAAGTAGTTTTACTGATCTCAAAATCTTGCCATACTAAAAAGTAAAACAAGAACATTAGTATTTCCTTACCAAATAATTTTCTGAAACAATTCACTGGAGATTCTTGGTCTTCAATACTTTCAGCATCTAATAATGTTTCTCCAAGGCCTACCTGTGCGAGCAGAGGTGAAAATCAAACACTGTACCAGTGGTTCTAGAAACTTTTTGAACTGCAATTCAATGAGGTTGAACAGTAATTCAGTGGATGCATGATTAGATGCATGATTAGCATGTGCAAGTCTCCAAAGGTATAGTTAAACTGTCCATACCTAATAACAGGTGAAAAGCAACTCCAGAAGATAGCAAGAAAAGAACAAGAGAAAAACTGTGCCATGTGACTACATTAGTAAAGACATGCACAGACAGTTGACAGTCATACATAACTGATATTCTTTCATTTACAAAACATAGGATTGTTTTATCGGCTTCCACTTGTTTTCTGCCTAATTCCTTGCTGGTGGTAACCTCACGATACAGCAATCTGAACTATTAGCCACAATTAAACATGAATAAAAAGAGTCACCCCCTCACGAGGCAAAGGAAAACACATTTCAGCAAAATCTCAAGAAGCAGAGTGTCAATATCCTGAACAGTTCCTATGAGCTTCTCTTCTCTTACCCCGTGTTGCACCACAGTCTCTGGGAAACGTCGCAGAAGTAATAGTAGCATTTCTGCCCTTTCTAGTGTGTTAAAGCACTGCTCTGTTGCCTTCAGTAACATTTCACACTGGACCCGACCAGGAAGGGTTTCAAATAATCCTTAAAAAAAAAAAAAAAAAAATTAAGACATTTAGCTTGCTGTGTCTGAATTGAAAAGCTGACTGAAAAAGGGTAAAAGATAAGTCAACAGCACTTTGCCATGCAGAGTGAAAGGGATTTATGTTTTTTTCTGTTTTTAATACCCATGACTAAAAAAAAAAATCTGTTTCTTTCAAAGAAGACCAAATTAATATTTATCTGTGTTTATTCGGGTGCAGAGAACTTGAATTAACAAGTAAGACTGCTAATGAGTGGAATACTTAAAATCCTAATACTTAAGTATTCAACATTTCAAGATGCTTTTTCAAGACTGTTCATTTGTTTTTGACTTACATTCCATTTCTACAATTAATATTTTAATTATTAAAATTTAGTTTTTTCCAATTTAAACTTCCAGTGAGACACAAAAAAGAAACTAACATATTCTCCCTGTATGTTTTATGTATTTGCTCTGAAAAATAAACACACCCCATGAAAAATCAAATGTTTTCTTAACTGGAATAGCCTTTATGCAGAGCTACACACTGCTTATCCTTAGAGTTTCTGAAGCATGTATTCAAACAGTAGATTATAATTTTTCAGGCATAAATCTTGCACAGGCATAAAACTGCCTGTGGCTGCCAGCAGTAGTGGCCAAGCCCTTCTGGTCACTGTTCATTTTCATAACCCTCACTTCATACATACAAATTCACCCCATCTTTATGATCATTCACTGTTCTCTGCAACCTGTGGGATGACAAGTCACAAGTCCCATTCCACTTATTCCCTATTTAATCTCTTTTCTAAGTGCTTGTTGTTTTGGCAGACTCACTCTACCCATATCAGCGACAAAGCAATGGGAATCAGTTTGTCATATCCCTTTATTTTCCTAAGCCTAACACACCAAACAAAGTCTCTAAGGCCAAGTTGAGAAAAAAAAACCCTGCAGCCCACAAGCAAAGTTAAAAAGACTGACACTTACTTGCCACACTAGATATGTAACCAGAGGGTTTATCTTTAGATTCCTTCAGGACAGAGAATCCTTACCTCTTAAAAACTGTGTCTGCTTGTCCTGTGAGTCATTCCTTAGTGCTGATGTAATTACGCTGATCTCCCTCCATACAGCAGGTTGGTCTGGAAAATTCACAAACCTGTAACAAAGTTTGAGGCAAGGAATGCACAGTGACCTCAAAATCAGCTTCCATGGCAAAACCTTTCCATGAAAATATGTGCATGGGCAAAACAGAAAATAAAACCTTCCTTTTTACTGTCTATTTTTAATTAATTAGAACTTTTCTGCTTAATTAATCCACATGGATTTTCAAGAACACTCACACTGTATTTCTGGAAAAGTCTGACAATTTATAGAAACGAGCACCTGGTATAATTGTAAGGTCCCAGCTCTGATTACTTACATGTCATAGAGCAGCCTGCCTGCAGACGCTGTCCTTTCAGCATTCCTCTCAATAGTGTACATCTCATACTGCAAGAGGAAAGAACAGAACATTACCTTTCTAGAACACTTTATGAATCAGACTAGTCCTTCCACTGAAAAAACTGTCCTCAATTTGCTACAGCACTGAGCAACAGAAAATTAAAAGACTGCAACATTTGCTGGAGAAATTAGGAAGTTAGTTTAGACTACCTAATCACACATTAATTTAGGCATAAACTTCTGTAAGATAATATACTTATTATTAAAATTATTAACATTAACAACCTTCCAATATCCGAAAGAGGCCTACAGGGAAGCCAGAGAGGAACTCTTTGTCAGGAACCATACTGATAGGTAAGGGGTACAAGGAGTAATGGGTACAAATTCAAAGAGGGGAAATTTACATTAGATATTAGGAAGCAATTCTTTACTGTGAGGGTGGTGAGACACTAGGACAGGGTGCCCTGGGAGCTTGTGAATGTCCCAACACTGGAAATGTTCAAGGACAGCTTGGACGGGCCTTGGAGCAACCTGGTCTAGTGGAAGGCGTCCCTGCCCACGGCAGGGGGGTTGGGATTAGATGACCTTTAGGGTGTCCCTTACAACCCTTAACATTCCATAGTTCTACGAACACGCTGGCTTTACCTTTACACAATTAGAAAACTTAGAAATCAAGGTCCGTAGCCAGTCAAATGCAATGTAAAGACCCCGAGCTGTTACAAAAACCATAAGTAGTAGAGGTATTCTAAATTTTTTATTACTGTTATTAGCTACGTCACCGCGGCAACGCACGGCCCCGCCCCCATTGGCCGAGCCGTCTGTCAGTCAGGCAGCGCCCGCAGCAAGGCCGCGCAGCACCCCCGGTACCGACCGGGTGCGACACCGGCGGCGCTCACCTGGATGTTGAAGTCGGCGGGGTACAGGCTCCGCGCCGTGATGAGCCAGGCCTTGGCCGCCCACAGGTCCCCCGGCACCAGCTCCCGGGCCCGCTTCACCAAGAACTCGCAGTCCCCCTGCGCCGACATCTTGCGCCCGGCCCCGCCCCGCCCCGGCCGCCGGGCGGTGCGCATGCGCTCAGCGGCGCCCCGAGGCCAGATCGCCCCCTCTTCCGCCCTGCCCTGGTGGGGCGCGCTGCTGACGGGGTGCGTGCCTGCCGCCATCTTGGAAGCGGGCAGGCGATGTTCCGGCCCGCTGGGCCGGACACAGTGATTGGAGGGAGGTGGGAGGACCTGGAGCTTGCGAGTAGGTTGGGGACGGCATGTGGAGCAGGAAGGGTGGGATCTGGGAGGCCTTGTATAGGGAGGCACGAAGGACTAGAGTTTTTTTGTGAAGCCCAGGACTATAGTTTGGGTTTCAGAGTGACCATAAGGAATTTTGGGAGCAAAGGTGAAAGGGGCCTCCTGGCCTTTAGCCTTTGGCAGCCAGTGTGGTGGCTGGTAGGAGATTGGCCGAGCTGCCCTCAGGAAACCTGAATTTTGGCCCCACATGCCATGTCTCTAAAGGTGCTGAGAGGCAGTAGAGTTAAATCACCAATGTCAGCTGCAGTGGAGCACTGCCCTCCTTAATCTGGTGTTGCTGCAAATCAAAGCCCATTTTAAAAGTCCAGGATGATACTGCCTGGGCTCATGCTTCTCAAAGGTTCTTACAGTCCAGTACCAAGGTCACCACTGGCAGATGCCAAGAAAAGCAAGACCTTTCACCATGGGAATGCACCTAGCTTTCAACAGCTTGCAACTGAGACTCGCTTGTTCTCTTTAGGTTTTGATGTTAGGATGCTTGATTGCAAACTTAGCCCTTTCTGTTACTTAGTTCATAATTAAATGTCTCTGTTTCTTTTCTTGTCGCTTTGTTTGTTTGCTCCTTTCAAGTAGGCTCTTCCTTCCTTTTGTCACAACAGACCTTACAGACTTTGCACTTGGGGACTTCCACTGATCAAATCCATAAATCTACACATGCAAGAGTCAGTGTAATAATCCGATTAGCAAGTAGTTTTAACAGACCCATAACTTCTGTTATGGATAAAAAAGGTCCCTGTTTTCCTGCTGAGGTGACTGGTTTATTTTTGCCTTGTTCTTAATTATGGCACAAGGCTCACATATGCCTCTCATTCTGCTGCTGATGAAAATGTGTTCTCACAGTGTTAGCCTGCCACAGCTTTTCAGCTGTAGAGCCCCTGCAAGGGCTGGGAATTTTGCTTCTCAGCTCCTCCTCTCCATACTGTTGTCAATTTCTCCTCTTTCCGTGCTCTTTTGGTGGGAATCTGATTTGATTTCGCCCTGTGGCCACAATGTTGGCCATGCCTGGGGGAGAGCTGCCATGTGAAAATTGAAAATCAGCAGATTTTAGCAAGAAGTGTGCTTACAAAGGCTCTGCCCTCTGAGAGAGGGGGCTGAGTCCAGACCAACATTGAATTGTTGTGATTCCATGCCCTGTTTTGACTTCCTGCTGCTGTACTAACAAATACTAATTAGGGATCCTTGACAAACTAAGGCAGTAAGAACTACCGCACAAGTGCCTTACGGAAAGTGCCTGACCCTATCTGTCAGTAGCCAGTGGTGCACACTGGCTGCTGCGGGGTCCTGTTCATTGCCCCCTTTCTCAGGGCTCTCACCGTACAGTGGTAAGTTACGCTTCGAAGGAGCACAAAGTATGTAATTGCTTTTCTATTCAGAGAGGTGACAAAGCCACAGTAGAAAGTCAGTTGTCCCTCATAAAACAGGCACCTCCTCCTCCTCTTCTGCCCTTGCTATCAAATCTACAGACTGCTGTAGGATGGCACAGGTCCTTTAAAAATGGCTTCACAGCCCTGCAATCCCTTGCAAGTGCAGCAGTGTTAATCACTGCCTGGTGTGTGTGAGTCTGTTTCGAGCTCTTCCCTATGTACTTGTGCAGATGCGTATAACCAAATTTGATTTAAAAAAAAATTAGGAGTTTTACTGTGGGGCTGAATATGGTAAAAAAGTTGTGCATTCTGTCTCTTCAGAAGCTGCCCAGCAAGGATTGATGGGCTGTTTGGGGTTCCCCATATGCTGCCTAGGAGGCCCGGATCAGGATGATGCTGCAAGAGCAAAACGGGTGGCGGAGGGTTACCAAAAGTTACTTTTGAAAATGAATGGATGTGTGAGGAGTCCCCTGAAAAATTGCTGGTGCAGAATCACCCCTAAGACACCAGTTAGGCAGAGGGGCAGCAGTTTTTGAACCAGTTTCACAAGGTGTCCTGAAAGCAAGATGTAGCTGTATTTAATCCACCAGGCAAAGGGGAATACCTCCAGTGAATAAGGAATGCCCTTTTTTTCTTTTTTTATTTTTTCCTTGTGTGTGTGACTGTGTGTTAGCTGGACACTTTGGATTTTATTTTTTTTTAATTTCTTTTAAAGCTGTGAATAATCTGAGTTTTTTTCAAACAAAGTACTCTGCTACTTCTCAGCAGAGACTTTGAATCCCTGCTTCTGCATTTATTTCTGCAGTTCCATGTGTTTACTGGTCCTCTCAGCCCCTTCAGGAAAGGAGGAGTTGAGAGTCCAATTTTGCATCATACAAACAGTGTAACTTGACATGAGGGAAGAAGTCTGAAGAGGGCATAAATGAAGGTAGGAACCACCTGAGGAGTGTTCAGGCTTGGAAGATGTTAGACCTAACAGAGGACTGACATTAAGGATACCCAACCCATGGACTTGGGAAGTAAAACTGCTCTGTGATCCTCTCATAGATACAAGACAGGTGGCAGGATCAGAATTGCAGGGGACCAGGGCAAGTGATGTCAGTGAGCAATCAGGAAACACCGCTGATGTTTCATTTGTGGGTGGGAGGAAGGGGAGCACTGTGGTTCTGTGGTTTTTGAGAATATGGGCACTGTGTCCCTATCAGCTGACATAGGAGTAGTATTTGAAGGTGCTTGGAACATGAACTATAGTTTTTAGCTGAGCTGAGCTCTGTTTAGAGCTGTTGCCACACTAAACCTGAACCACTGATGTGCCAATGGCATTGCATGCTCATCTCCCATTCCAGGGGCCAAGCCTGTAGGTGGTGGTGGGACTGTGCTAGTTCTATCAGGGTCTGAAGCTTCCTCTCCACCTGAAGTGGCTTTCCTGAGTTCTTGCCCAGATTGTGCTGTTTTGATTTCCACAGTGCAAGGCATGCTGAAGGTCTCAACATTTTAGCCAGACAACTGGAAGTGCACACAGCCTCCTTCCTGCAGGAATAGAGGACTCAGCTGAAATGCCTACATGAGCCTTGTTTTTCAGGAAGAGGCTTTATAGCCTTCTGTAGCAGGAAATAGGCAGCATTGACCTCAAGGCAGTTGAGTCATCCGACCCTGTGAAGGTTGATTTTTCCCTGGGAAGCTTGTCCCGTTTCTTGAGGAAGGCCTGTGAGTAACAGGATCACGCGCATGGTGGATGCAGGTGGTGTGGCTGACGCAGCGCAGCGACACAGATACACGAGGTGTGCAAAGGCTGAAGTGCGGACTTTGGTGCTCCAAAGTGCTTCCACACCACTGCTGAGGGGCTCCATGAGCCAAGAGAACGTCCAGCAGGTATTAATTTGGCACTTAACAGCAGTGGAGGGTTTTAAATGTCGTTCACCACCTTTTAAGTTTCTGGATCAGTATAATCCCAGCAGATAGCATCCATTCTGTGTTGGCTTTCCTGACTTGGCCCCACAGGCTGTTGTCACTTACACAGAACTAGTGAATTAACAACAAGCCCTATGGGCAGGTAGGTTGGGTTTGTGGTATGGAAAAAAGCTGTCTATAATGTGAAGGTGCAAAGGTTTGAATAACTGCTGTGCTGCATGGTGTGGGCTTGAATTGATTGCCATTCCTTAGACCTGGGCACCAGGAGTTGCTGGATGGCATGGGGAGCAAGGACGCTACTCTCTTTTCTAAAGCTTTGCATAATACTGAACAGGATCAATCTCCTTAATATCTTATGAGTCAGACCTTTGAGAAGAGAGACTGTGTTGAGCTAGCAGTGTGGTGGGGTCTACACAAAAACCAGTGATCATGCTGAAGGGTTGTTTTGTAGGGTTTTTTTACCCAGTTCTGTGGCTTTTGCTTTGTGCAGAGCTATTTCTACAACTGAAATGAGTTGTCTGGGCTGTCAGTCACTGAGAATTTGAGGTTGAGACCAAGTGTCTTCTTTGTCCCTTGCACCTGAAAGACAGTAGGTTGAGATTGGATGACTGGGTGACAGATAGGAAGGGAAAAACAAAAGGAGACTGGGAATCCAAGAGTGGAACATCAGGGGATGTGTGAACCAACATAGCCCTCTCCACAGAGTGGTATCTGTTAATGACCTCGTAGTTGGTAATGTTGGTAAAAATGTTTATGTTTCAGCAGATGTAGTAGCTTCTCATGAAATGACAGAATGGAGATCTTTCACTCTGGAGTTGTGTATAGTCTTGACAACTGAATCCAAATTCTGGCTTTAAAACACTAGAGCTGACCACAGTCCAATTAATATCTGTAACAGCCTAAGGTACCTTTTAATAATTGACCTCATTTTTACAGAATCAAAATAGTTTAGGTTGAAAGGGACATCAGGAGATCATCTGGTCTAGTCACCTGCTCAAAGTGCAAATAACTGTTGTTTTATGATACTAGGATAAACCAAAAATCCATTTCAAGAAAAGAGCAAATGTTACTAGTTTCCTTCAGCCTGCAGTTTGACAGTGATGAGTGATGGGGAGTCAGCGTTTATAGAGGGAAACATTTAGGTAGTCTTATTATTATGAGATGTGTTAAAGTACTTGCCTAGCTTTTAGATCTGGGAAACTGAACCAGATTGTAATTATCTTCCACATAGCACAGACAGAATTATTAATCACTGCACTCTAATATGGCCAAAGCTATGCTCATGACTCCAGTGACACTGCAGCTGGGGCTTTGGACACGTTGAGCTGTATGGTGTTGCGAGAGTTTAATCGAGTGTCATACTGCTTGGTGCACAAATAGGACCTTGCATTAAGTTTACAGGTTAAAAACTTAGAAAATGCTGTATTTCACTTCTAAGTTGAAGTTACTTTTTGCAAAAACTTACTCTGACATTTATGAAAATACTTTTTAGGAGAGAAATTCATTTTCACCTGGAAGGATTTCAAGAGAAACTGTTAAAGAAGTAATTTTTCCATATAGAAGTTTGCTAAGTGGAGAAAGAATATGAATAGGGAAAATTTAACTCCTGGATATGCTTCCTTTCCTTCTGCTGCCTTCCCACATATCCAAGCTCATAATGTCCCTGTGGCAACTCTGAAATATGTATAAATAGAAAAGAAATTCTAAATTAACCAGCTGCATATGCTTGTCCCCACTTTTAATTCTGCAGTCACACTGAAAAGTGCATTCCACGGTTTGTGTTTTCCCTTTTTTATTGCCGTTTCTTACAAATCCCATTCTTCCTTGCAAGTTCTCTCTGTGCACATGTCACGGGCATTCATTGCCCTGTCACTTGGAGTGGCACTCATCTCAAAAAATGTTGCTCTCTGCAACCTCCTTTTGTGAAAGCCACCCTAGGTCCCTCTGTAGGCGGTGAAGCCCAGAAGACCGTTCAGGGGACCAAACACAGGTTGGAGTAGGTTGAACTGTGCTCTAAATGCCTTTGCTTAGGTCTCCGTGGCTCGTAAAAGGGATGCAGGGGATGCGGGGTGGTGTCCTCGCCTGCAGAGATCTGCGTGGTAATTTCCTCTATGTGGTGATGCATGTGGCTTTATGAATGTTTAACCAGGTTGCTCAGTGTCCTTACTCCATTCACAGTAGCTGGTTCAGCCCCTAAAGACGTCTTCAGTCATGAAGCCGTCATTCCCAGGAGGGACAGTTAACTCATCCGGCATAGCTGCAGTCTCTGGTGGCTATCCAAGCTCTCTGCACTAAACACAAAGCTAGTCAGCAGCATGTGATTACTGATTTCCTTTAATCAGTGAGTGCTGCTTGGGCTACAACATCCCAATGGAATTACATTAGAGGTTTCCTCTGTGAGTACTGTGCCTTTCAAAATTGCTTTCCAACAGCATACTGAATGGTCTAAGCAGGGAAGGGAATTTTAGCAAGCCGTCAGTCATCAATAGCATCCTGCTCTTAAGCTGAGGTAATGATCGCTTCTTTAAAGGTGCCTGCATTTTCCGCAAGAGCACACGGGTCTGATCCTTGAATGCAGGTACGTATCTGTGCTCAACTACCCTCATCATGTGCAGCCACACCAGTTGAACGGCATGTTTATAGAAACTGTCCTTAAAGAGCGATTGCCTCTTGAAGGAGCATAGCTCATAGAAGAGGAGTGGGACTGTCTCCAGCCAGCCCTGGGAGACGATGCTGAGAGCATATTGAAAAGCTGTCTTCAGCAAAAGCTTGCCAGTTTAACAACTCTGTTCACTGTTCCTATTGCACAGTGGGCTCTTTGACGCAACAGAAAGAGCTGCTTTTTTTCTTTTTTTTTTTTTTTTTTTTTTTTTTTGCTTCCTCTTAAATCCGCCTGGCCAATTTAAAGCTTGTGGATATTTCTTCCCCCTCGGGGACAGCTTATGTGAGGATTTTCTTTTTTAACAGTTCATTCTGTTGAACCATTTTTTTTTTCTTGTTTGCTGTTAGAAAATGTTGGAGCTGAACACAAGGCTTTCATTGCAGGTCAGTGATTGAACTCTTGACCAAAGCATTTAACATTTGAGTGTCGCTGTAGTTTGGGAGGAAAAAAGCAAGTTAACAAGGCTGTATCCTGTGAGCCCATGTGTGGCTACTACTGGAATAGGAATTTTTTCAGGTCTTCAGTGACGGAGTCCTGCACAGATGAATTTACACTCTTTCTTTAGTAGACAAATATACCAAATTAATATTTCAGTGAGAACTGAGGTGATGTCACAGTTATATCTACATTATTTAATTAATGAATGCCTCTACTCCCTCAAAATGCAATAAACCTTACTGTGAATTTCCAATATAAAGTTTTTGCCTTTTTATTTTGCAAGGATTGTCTTTTCAACTTTTAATTTTTTTTTTTTCACTTCTTTTCTGCACATGTTCTAGGAAGCATGTTATTCTTGGGCACATGCTGTCTGCAGGAAAGATAGTTATTTACTATTTTGTCTTACTTCTTAGACTGCTATCAAGGGAACTAAGAAAGGATATAGGCATATTGTTAATGTCTCTCTTCAAGCTCTATTTGAGGTAAGGCAATTTTCTATCCTTATCTCTGAAATTAGAAGGTGAAATAGATGCAGTATTTCTTTCCTTTATAGTTACTAAGATTATCCTGTTGCTCTTTGTTTATCTTATTGATAAAATGTGTACATACTTGTCACAAAGCTGTTCCTTGTCTATGTGATACTTAAAATCCTGTATTTTTATTTCAGCAATATCTACTACATATCTTCATGTTTCATTTTTGTAATTGCTTTGATTTTCTGCTTTATCGCATTGAGTACGGGAGTGAGTGTATTTCTTGCCCTGTCTAGGCAATTCTTATGCAAACTTTGTAAAACTGAATTTCAAATTGTTTCCAGTGTGAATCACTTTCTTTGTAAGACAGTGGCTTTTATGGTAATGTTTAACTTGAATAACATTGTTTTCAAACATATACAATGCATTTTCGTGTATTCTTTTTTAACAGCAGTCCAAATAAAATAGACAAATAATTATTCATATCTGACTGTTTACTTCCTTCTCCACTTACTGTTGCTTGTTGCGGGAAGTATATAGCTTTGGAAGATTGAATCATTATTTATGAATATCAGTATAGCTGAAAGGTGTCACTGCAACATTAGCCAATGCAACTGCATTAAAAATGGAATTTGTATGGGATACCACTGCTGGTGAGTTATGATTAGAGCCTGGGGAATTCGAAAATACTGCTTCTTGTTCATATTTATTTTTAATCAATTTAAGAGCTTGCCATTCAAGGGAGGTTAATTTTTCTTTTACTGTTTTCTGCAGCAAGGTTACAGTTTTTATAATTCAAGATTTTTACATGTGCTTTTTATAATTTTATCATTATTTAAATCAAACCATCTGAGTCTTTGTGACATCTCTTACAAGGGAAGGTGTGTTTTAAGGCAGACATGATGGTTTTTGTATTATAAATCCATACTCCATCACAGTGCAAATACACAGTTTATGTCTGCGACCTGTTTTCTACTGTCAAAAAACCCAAACTTATTCCCTACTGCTGAAGTTATCTCAAGTTGAATGTACCTTAAAAACCTTAAAATTAAGCAGTATAATAAAGTAAGGCAGTCTTTATATAGTACGTTCTCTGAATCTTTTTCTCAAAAAATTAGATACATACCATCTCTGATCCAGCATCACTGTTAGAGGTGCATTGGGCTCTATTCCTTCCCTTCTGATCTCTAGTTTGTGAGCAGAATAGTCTCTGCTATTCAAAAAGAATCTTATGAGAATCACACCATGGTGTGTTGACATTTCTACAGACATTACCAGGAAACATGAATAGGTAAGGAGGATAAGTGATATGGGTGCCTTGGTGTGTTCTTTGTGATCCTTGGAGTTGAAGCAATATCTTTCTAGATTCCATCCTTCTTGCTTCCAAATGGTTACTGGAAGGTATTTGTTTCTCCTGATGTTTGTGGTGTCAGATTTCTACCTAGTCAATGTAGTAGAGCTCATGGCTTGCTGTATTTCTCCTTGCGTGCCCTGAACAGTGTCAGGTTAACTGGGTGCTTGTTCTGTTGCTCTAGTGACCTGGTCTGTTGCCACTGCCTTAGTAAGGAAAGGTTAGTTAGTCTAAGTTGTGCACAAGTCAAGACAGTTAAAGAGGAAATGCACTAAGAACTTTTATTTGTAACAGTTAAAATCAGCAACACGCTTAGCAACACTTTTGCAAGATACAGACAAAAAACATAAGGCAAAAATGCTTCAGCTATTTATACCTAGCTTACATTAGAAAAGTTTTTACCCCATCCTACTGAAACGATCCTCTTCTGAAAAGATTTTCTTGTTTGCATGTAGCATACCTTTCAGGTCACATCTCTAAGAAAAAGTCTGTTCACGAGCCTCCTCTAATGAAAGAAAGCTTAGTCACACCATGTCTTTGGGAGCATACCTCAGACCACTTTCTGATTCTTGAGAAAACTCTCAATTTTCACTCAGTTGCATATACAAAAGTTTTCAGACAGTGCAGTGTTAGTCTTTCATCCCCAAACCTTTTCATTTGTGTCTATCCAGATAAGATGTCATCATTGTTCTTAATTATTTCATTGTTAGAGACCAACAGATATATTTATTCATGTACGTGTAACCTTCTTATGCTTGACTGGTTAGTCAAAAAGAGAGTAAATCTCTTTACCTCCCTTTGGACTTACTTTTTTTGAAGGGAGACCTAGTTTTCAGAAAAAATGTTTTCCTGGTGAGCTGTATTCTCTACCAATGATTATACTGACATATTCAATCTTGTACAGGGCTCTGACTGGCTTTCTCCTGACACTGAGGCAGTAAGTTGGTTGTCAGAAGAAAGCAGTGTGTTACTGTTTAAGGATGGACCCACTGAAGTCAGTGACAAGACTTGGGAAACATGAACTGAACAGTTTAAAGATCAAGGGCTAGAGAGGAATGGATCTCTAGCACATTTGAGAAACTGCTTTTCCTTTAACTCTTCAAGGTACAAATATTTCACCCAGGTTATCTCCCCATGTGTTCAGTTTAGATTGTGACTGCAGCATCTGTGAGGGCTTCTCAGCACTGTTACAAGATTACTAATAAGGAGTCATGTCTGAAGTCATGTCTTTGTCTGAAGAGAGGACTTTGGCAGAATGCCATGCTGTTGAAGGGATTGAGAGAACCCCAGAAGTTTTGCTTATCTATGCAATTGAATGGGACCGTTTCATTGTGATTTAATTGTACTTACGCTTGAGAATGAAGATTTGGATAAAACCACCACACCGAGTGTCTCCTACAGCCTCCATGGAGCTTGACCAGCTCAATGAGACTTGTCAGCATCTGCTTTGGGAAATGCCATGAACCTTTTAATCAAGCTGAAAGAATTTTATTCCTGGTGTCCTACCTCAGCTGCAGCAAAACATTGAAAGTTAGGGCCTTAATAGCAGGTTTCCATGTGTTTCTGTTCATTAACTACTCATTTAGTAGTCTCACCACCTTCATAGTGAAGACTTTCTTCCTAATATCTAATCTAAATCTACCCTCTCTCAGTTTAAAGCCATTCCCATTTCCCCTTGACCAATTCCTAAATACCTCTCCAGCATTCTTGTAGGCCCCCTTCAGGCATTGGAAAGCTGCTATAAGGTCTCCGGGGAGCCTTCTCTTGTGCAGGCTGAATAATTCCAACTCTCTTGGCCTGTCTTCATAGGAAAGGTGCTCAGCCCTCTGATCATCTTCATGGCCCTCCTCTGGACACGCTCTAACATCCTTGTGTGCTTCTTATGTTGGGGGACCCAGAACTGGATGCAGTACTCTGCAGTTGCAGAGCTCTGCAGGACTCAGCAGTACAGCTGAGCATAGTATTCAGTCTGCCCTAAGCCCTATGAAGTTGCAGTTCTGCTGTCCCATTGAAACCATACAGCTTTTCTGCTCATTTAATTGGTGGCCTGGTCCCAGCTTAAGAGAGGGTACTTGCAGAGGTGATGTGAGTGTCGTAGGCACAAATAGATTGCATAAAGTAATGCAAGTATTCAAGTATGTTCATTTTGGTTAGTGATGTCTGTGAGCTAGATTTGGGGAGGAACAATTGGAAAAACTTGGCAAGAAGTTTTCATCTTCAATAGCAAATAGAAGAAGTGGTAGCTTTCATTTCCAAGTCTGTGCCTGTGACAAAGTGAGTTACCCCTCCAATATGTGAATCACCATTGTCTTCATGTTCCATGGCCTTGATAACAGAGAAGTGTAAGTAAATCAGTTGGACGTGGGCATCATCCTCCTATTTGGAAAGAAAAGATTAACAGAAAAGTGATAGAAACTCTACTGAAGTGAAATCCCTGGAATTTTTTTTCCTTTTTCCTCTCTGTTGTGTGTCTGAAAGTGGTCCTGCAATTTACTGGCAAGCAGACATGGAACAATATGCACTCCAGCAGCCTTGGAACACTTTGCAGATACCCTGGAAGTTGTTTCTATGGGAGATGGTTGAGGCAGCTAGAGGTTGCTGGCTTGCTATTTCTGAAAAAAACCTCTTTTTTTAATAGTTAAAGCTATAAATAGTTGACAGTTCTTAAATTGAATAATTCTCTCTTCCTTTCCAGGATGAGAAACTGGATCAAGATTTTCAAAGCCAAACGCCTGCAGCCAGATATCTCTATTAATCATCTACTTATTATGTTGCTCAGATTTTGAGGCAATTCTTTTATTGTACCAGTTTGTGCAGGGTGAAAAGACTCACATAGAGTTTGCCAGTGGGTCAGTGGCAGAACCAGAAGCAGAACCTAAGTCTCCTGCATTTCATTGCAGAGCTATGACTACTAGATTGTATTTGATTGTATAGCCATATTTAGAAATTAGAATCACTTCGTTTTCAAAACAGTTGAGCCATCTGTAAGTCCACCTCATTTGGACATGGTTTATTAAGTGACCATTGCTTTTGAAAGTTGGGTTGATAAAGAATTATAGGCCAAAATATTCAAACCACGGAAGTGACTGAATATCCAAAGGGCTCCCAGGCACATGCACTAAAGCAGATGGCTTCAGAGAGTTTCACATGTTACTCAGACCAGCACTGATGGTCACTGGTTTGTGTTGCACTCACATCTTTTGCTGGGATGTGAATGATGAAAAGTAAGGAGATATTATGTCACCTGTGCTACCATTTCTTCTGCCAAGGTGGTACTTCAGTTACTTCTGGGAGGGCTTACACGGCAGAACATTTCAATCTTAAAAGTGGGATTTTAGCCCTTATATAATTTCAGGTGGGTTTTTTTTCAGCATTTTCCCTTATGAATTGACTTCAGAGAAGATATATATGAAAGTGCTGGTCATGGTGATTGTAACAGAATTAGGTAGAGCTGCTTGTGCCAGGGATCAATGGTAATCACTCAGCGAACAAAGTGGCTTCCAGTCATGAAGGGGGCATTGTGCGCATTTCATTTTTTATCTTTTGTAACCAGTCATCCAACCTCTGATAGGATTTAGATTTCAACTTGTATGTGTATTAAACTAGAGTATGTCTATATTTGGGTTCTTTGTGTTCATGTATCCTACAACTGATCTTTTCATTAACATTTCGGATGACCACATAGCTACCGACTTACTTCACAGAGGGAAACTTTAAAAGTTGTATTGATTTCAAAAGGAGGAGCTTCACATCAAATAGTCTTTCCTATATGTACTTTTAGTGTGGAGCCACTATTTTAGAAAACCTTTCCTGTTCAGTTCGAATAGTCTGAAAATAGAGGTAACAGTTTTGAAACACCCTTTTTACAGAAAACTTTGTATTATTTTATTTGTGAGAAGATGAAGTCTCTTGAATTCAGGGAAGAGATTTTAAGTCAACTTCGGGAAAGTCTATAAAAAGGTATTAACAAAATATGCAGAGGTGTGTTATGTGAATCAGGCTACCTGCACTGTTTTTTTCTCATCAGACTGCTATTAAGTAGAAAAATTATCTGAGGGGAATATGTAACACATCAGAATATTGCCTCAAATCCTAGCAAATTGAAACAGAGATATTTTTGATTAATGAACTTATTATGAAAGTGATGGTTACTGGCTTAGAAACTGATGTAGAGATTTGTTTGAGCTACAGGGATAGAAAATGGCCTAAAGAACATGTCACTTATCTTCCAATTTGCAGGATAATGTAAGGTGATGATCTCTTCTATGAGATAGAAGTCAGTAGTGAAGTTTTCTCATGTTTAATTGAACCACATATATAAATTTATAATGAATCAATAAGCTATTCTAAAAATATCCCAGCTTTCTCTGAAAATTGTTCAGGAAATGAAAAGCACTTATGTAATGTTAAAGGAATGAAAGGAAAATTTTTTAGTATTAGAGAAACGAAAATAAAGCTTCGCTCTAAAATCCTTAGGAACTAACTACACTAAGAAACTAGATCATTGCAAATGTAAAATGCATGCAAAACTATGTTTTGAGAGCATATCTCAGAAGCTCTTGAAAGTATTATAATGAATTGGTAGTCCTAGTTTTCAGATAGGGGCAAAAAGAGTTTAGAAGTTCACATGCTTGCATTTGTCCAATGTGGTTTAGACTTCGTTTTTCAACCTTGGTACTGGATCTACCTTTTGCTATGACAGCCAGGTAGAAGAAGCTGAGGAAGGTTGCTGTAACATGCCTTTTTCGTCAGCAATTCCAAGGAGGGATATATGTGACAGGAGGGACAGAGCTACATGGGATTCCTGAATGTGCCTTGTACTCCAGCTGCAGGGAGTATGTGGGAAGCAGTGTATTTCTATTTCACCAAAAGCACCTCTTATTCTGGGGTGCTAGTTATTACTGGTTAGTACAGGTGGGCAAGTGAGCCATGTCCAAGGAAAATGTAAGATTTTTTTAGAGATTTTATGGAGGTAAGTTACAGAATTTTTCCAGTAAGTTCAGGGATGTAATTTTCTTACCTTCTTTGCAGTTTGTCTGCTTGGGTTAGTGAAAACAGGCTCATCTGATGGCAAAGCTTTTGGTTTTTTTTCTAAGGTACTTGTCCATTTCTTATATTCTGATTAGAATCTTTTTGGCTATGAACTACTAAAAAGGTCATAGCTTCAGAATCCAAGTCAAAGAAACTTGTCTAGCAACTGCTTAGTAATCTTGTACACATATTAAACCTCAATAGCAAAGAGACACAAAGGGGTAGATTAGAGTTATGAATTAGGATTTAAAAAATTCTCAGTTTCATCTCTTTCCTAGGATGACAGCCTGTAAAGTACATTTAAAAAGGCTTTACAACTCTCTTGGAACCCTCTGGCATTTTACTGAAGTAATCTGTTTTCTACCCCCTCTGGCATTTTCCTGAACTAATCTTTATTTGTTTTCTAATCACTATTCCTGATACCAAGGATTTTTCACTTGTTTAATATCAGACTATGATTTCACTTTCAGGCAACTCCAGCATGCTGTTTATGTGGGTCACACATTCCTCCTCCTCCTCCTCCTCCTCTATATTGGTCTAGAATTTCCAGTTATTTCCATATTCACTGAGCTCAGTCACTATACAGCCAACTGAAACAGGCAGGCTGCTCAATGTCTTTTTCACTCCTGGAGTAATTTAATCAGGGAGTGACTGGATTATTTTTTCAGAGAGACAAGCTGTGCATGCCAGGTGATCTGCAGCGGAGAACAGCATCATTATTATAAAGCTTAGATGTTTTATGCCATTTTGTGCTTCTGCAAGTTGTATTGCAGCTAACGATACTGTCTTGATGTATTTTTCAATATGCATGATTCAAATGTAATCAGTTAGAGGAGGTAGAAAAGAGGATGGATGAGTCATGGGACTGTATTTATGTTGTATGAGATTGAGTTTCAAAGCTGTTGGGTCCTCTGAGGTCCTTAATCACTGCTATGTTTGTTTTACAGCACTGCTGGTACTCACAGAGCAGATTAAGTCTGTTTCTATAGTTTTCCTTTGGAGTTCCATCCTAGAGTTAAAAAATCTTTAATAGGAGTTTGATATTGGTACATATAATTATATACATTATATATACATTAGCATAAATATTTCAACTTATGTAAAACATCAAAGGAGAGAATTGGCTGTGAGGGGAAAGTCATCAGGGAGTTCTGACATCCATTATAATCCTCATCTGGTCTTATTAGTGTGCTCAGACAACTAGAGAGAATAGGTGAGCCTTTGCTTTTACAGGGAACCTTAGGTCCATGAGAATTTCCTTCCGCTGGGGAGAGCTAACTGGATGTCTCTTGCTATCAAAAGGAGTCCAAGGGAAGGGTAAGCTCTTCTCCAGAGTTACCAAGGAAAGACAAAAAGAGAAAAGGTGTGGATAAGGCAGATCACAGAGACCTGGTGTGATAAATAGATATCTGTGCTGTACCAATTTCTTGTCGTTTAGGGCTATTATTTAGGTGAACATGAGCCTGAGGTGACAACTACATTTTTCTTTGTAGTCCCTGGGTCAAATTACAAGCTTGTGGGCATGATTTCATGCTGGCAGAGTGGCACTCAGTGAGGTGAGCATTGCCTATTGTGAGTGCCACTGCAAAACTCTTCTGAGGTCCCCTTCCAACCTGGTATTTTATGATTGCTCAGCAAGAATTTTCTGCTGCTTCTTATAGGAATTTTGCGTTCACTTTTATTTTGTCTTTCAAAAAAACAAAAATGAAAAAAAACTCTGCGGATTCAAATAATGAGAGTCAAAATTGTGTCCACAGTTCCTCTCAGCTGAGTATGCACCACCATTAAGGTGATTTGTAATAAGATCATCTGACTCTTGAATAAATCTGTCTAACTGATACTTTAATCTTTACAGTGGCATGTTAAAAGCTTGCATGTTGGTCTGTACCTCTTTAGTTTCTTGTTTCCTCACTGGAACTGTCATGGGCATCTCCAGTCTTGGCACTTTTTTTCCCCTTTGTATTTGAAGTAAATAGTCTTTTTCCAATTAATGTCTATGATAATGTACCCAATGGGGAGGGAAAAAAGCCCCACCTTCTAGAAGATTCTGGTATTTCACACTGAGATTTTTTTGAGAAGTAGTATTCAGCATATTAATAATGATGCTAACTCTTACACTGCTAGGGTTGAATCTGGATTTTCTAGTTCCAGTTGTCTTTAAGTTCATTGTCTAGTTAAGTTTCCTTGACTGGGTTTCTATGACAGTCAGCGAAGAGAAGAAGCCACAGTGAGTGATTTCATTTTAAGTATATATCCACTGCTGTTTTCTTTCACCATCTTATCTAAACGGATAATACAGCCTTTGCATAATATATGCATAATATTGTCTTTGCTACAGTTGGAAATATCAAGAAGCAGACATGAAAATTACTTACACAGGATCATATCACCTTCAGGAAGGAGACTTTGCTTGCATGTGCTACCTTTCAGTCTTATATCATAATGATATGTATATCTGTTATCTAGGAGTTGATCAGGACTATCTTCCTGACCAGTTTACAGACACTTTTGCCCTGGGAAAGACGTTGAAATCTGCATATGGTGACCCAGAAAGTACAGTAGTGTTTTTGAAAGGTTCTGATGTGCTTTGTGCTAGTCACCTCAGTGCACTGAGAGAGCATTTGCTCTTCCTTAGTGTCCTTTTTTTTTTTTTGACTTTCGTGGCATTTTTTTCAAGAGAGGGCGTATATGTGCGGGGCTGTAGTGTAATCTTTGCCTGCTGAATGACACAACTTTTGAGTAATTGCTCCTAAATTTATGGTAGAAACTTTCTATTAAACTTTTGGTCTTTCTCGTTGAACTGATGTGTATAGTCAGTAGTAGCTTAAGGAAAGCATTTCACAATCTTTTAGGACTGAAGCAACAAAACACTGAAGTGTGTTTTTGATATGGAGTGAGAAAATCAGGCAAGAACTATTCACAACCCTTCACTGATACTTTTTATATTACACAGGGCAGTTTCCTTTGAGCTAGACTTATTTCTGGCTAAATTTTTATTTGTTTTGCTCAGCATACTGTGCCCTTTTCTTAATTTTGATGTGCTTTTTTTTATTTTGTTGCATCTTGCTGCTGATCCAGATTAAAATGAACCCTTCACTTAGGTTCCTTAAGATTGCGTTTCAAGGTAGAGGAGAATACTTTCCAAATTACACTGTTGTTTTTCAGATCAGAAAGCAGCTAGGACATCAAAACTTATCAGTAGAGAAGGTTTGGTGCAATTGCCAGAGGGAAAACCAGCTCTCTTGTGATGTGACACCTATGTCAAAATCAAGTCCTGAGTGTACGTATTTGATTCCACATAGTCTGCAGTTAGAATTGAATTTTTGCCAGTCTCTCAAGCTAAAGCTGACATGGAGCAGCTTTTGCTTTCTCGAGTTCCCAAAAGAGCTGTCTTAAAATTGATCCAGATGAGGCTCAGGTGATACAGGAGGTAACACAGAAGTGAAAAGCTTCTATCTTGCCCGGTGTATAACTCATCTAAGCCTAGGGTGCCAAACTGGGCTCCAATATCACCACTGTGATATATTGCCACTATTGTCAATACTGCACTTTGTGTTCTCATCTGTTGAATAATCTTATTTAATGCTCAGAAATGTCAGTTTACACTGAAATCCAATTTTCTGGTAGGTCCTAGTGATTGAAGTCTGACTCCTGCTGGGACAGGACAGAACAGTTGTATGCTGGGATGCTTCTGCCTCTTTTTGTTGCTTCATATTTTGTGTCCTCATAACTGTCTCCAGGACACAGTCTCTCATGCTGAACATGTGCATTGGTCCAGGTTTTTACCAAGTGGATAGCCTGCCTCCTAGTTGGCCTAAATCATGATGTACTAACCACAATAATTTTCATCTTTCCTGAGGAATTTCACCATGTGCAGTCCAGATAGCCTTTACTTCATGTCTCTCTCCAGAGTTCATTTCACATCTCCTATTTTTCCACTCTGTCATGATGTTTGATTAAGAGTTTACATAACTGTACTGTGATGCTAATTGCATTATCCCTGAGTAATCTAAGACATGCAGACTGACATTTGATTTTCAGTGGAATAGTAGCTGGGGAAGAGGTCTGCTTTGTCTTCACAAATATTATATTCAGATCAAACATATATTGTCATATGTTACCATTGCATTTGGGCAAGGATAGGCTAGACATTTCCTGAAAGATGGAAAATAATTCTCTATTCCTATGAAGTGGTGTTGGGGTGCTTGGCAAAGCAGTGCAGGTATGTGGCGGAGAACTTGGACTTCCACACCATAGAAGGAAACATAATGAGGCTGACAGAAACCCAGGAGGATAACCTATAAGGAACTGGGAAGTTCCTTTCCAGCTCCTGGAGAGAAATCTGGGATAAAGCTTTTTAGGGATGTTTACTGTTCCCTGATGTCCCAGGAGCTCAGTTAGGAGTCTAGAGTGCTGAGTTGAGGTGTGTTTTGTCAGAGAACAAGTGCAAATCCATGCCAGAAATTTCCTCAAAAAATTATTCTTCCATATGGCTTGTGGGAGATATCTAGGCTATGTTTTGACCTTATATTTCAGGCTCTATTGCTGCTCACCATGGCAATGGGAACATAAGTGGGGAAATGCTGTTGGTAAATAAGTACTGATACCTTTGATTCAACTGCATCACTGGACAGGTGACTAAGAGTGTCTGAAGCGCAGAGCTGTGGCTCTGGGAAGGGAGTCAGGCAGTTAAAGGTGTATGGGGAGACAGAAAGCCAGATAGCAACACCTGCATAAGATCAGAGAGAAGGGCTAAGCTTTATAAGATGAAGATATGTGGGGATGTGTCTTTTCTGACACTTTTCTTTTTTTCCTCCCCTGGCTTATTAACTTCAAATGAACAAATAAAATATGTTCTCTTTCAGATGTAGCTCAGCTGAGTCACTCCATTTCATAACAGTCAGAAGTGTCCAGAAAGTTTGTTGTAGCTGGATTCAGGCCCATTGGGACTTGCTCAGATAAATATACTTGGTGGAAAGAGGAGTGTTTAGAGCTTCCTAACCCAGCCTGCCTTTGTGAAGAACAAAAGCTGAGAGCCCCTTGCTGGTAGAGGCTGCACAGGGAAAATAAGAGAGTAACTTGAGTAAGGCACCCCATCCACTCATCACTCCTTCATGAGAAGATGTTCTCTGCAGATATGTACATCTTTAACATGTGGGGAGTTTTGTTGTTTGTGTTTTTTTCCCAAACACATTTCAGAATCCAAGCCAGCTGCTACAGCTTCTTCCCTTCAGCAAAACCGCTTCAAACCATGTTGAGGTTTTGTGGCTCTTCATAGCTGTGAACATACTCACAGCCAATTTCCTCACATTGCAAGGTAATTTTAGCAACAGCTGATTCCAAGTGGTTTCACAAATGTCCTCATCTTTTGTCTCCCATTTGTTTACTCCTCAGTTCTTCCTTCCAAGCACATTGTTCCATCCTGTTAGCATAGCAAAGTGAGTTGTGAGCCCCAGCTAGGGTATATCAGTGCTAATGGAGGAGAGTGGAGGAATGCTTGAGGCTAGCACAATCTAGAATTTAACCCAGTTCTTTCTGTTTTCTAGAATGAAGGTTTCAGGTTAGAGCATGTGTTTTCAGAAGCGTATTGCTTCTTTGCATGCCTGTGGTCTGAGCATGGAGCATCAGCAGTCAGAGCCTGCAAACAGCCTCATGCATTAGGAAATCTAGGCTGTGCTGCTTGTTTACTTTGAGTATAAATGTCATCTTGGCAAGCGATCTCCCCTCTTGCATACACAAAGTTTGTAATTTGATTGCTGAGCTTAAATGGCATAGGCTCGATAATGAATTTTAAAGTTTGTGCTTCTGTTCTTTAGTGACCCTTGTGCACATGATATGAAAGCACAAATCAAGTTGGAGTTTTTTTAAGCTCCTTTCGGATGTTCAATGACAGTGTCAAGCTAATCAGAGTGATTTGACATTTTGATATTGTATAGATCAACTAAGGAGAAAAAAAAATTATTATTGTAATTTTTAATGAAGACAGAACATGGACTAGTCTAAATAATGGCTCCTGGCTATGGCATCTTGTCAGAGGGTCTACTCGCATTGTTCGTTAATAGCAGTTACTACTACTGTGCTGATGTTTTGGACCAACACAATACTTTACAAATAATGAGTGCTAGGAAAAATAGATTGACATTCAGCAGTTAATATTGTTCTATGCCTTGAAAGGAACCTCAATTTTATTTTATTTTATTTTTTAGAATGAAACTAAAACTTCCACAATAAATCATTATGACATTGGTAATAATTTAATTTTTCCATTTAGGTTGTATATAGACACTCTTTGCATTTCTTTTCTTCCAAGTGATTTGGGAAATAAGACAAGCCCGAAGTGTCCTGATGCCCGATAGAGATGGTATTCCAGAAAAAATGGGAAAAGTTACAGAGAAAGCACATGTTTATTGGGGGCGGGGGAAAGTAGCAAAAGGTAACTAAATGTATCCAGCTGTAAGGTTGTGAGAATAATTTTCATGTTGTGTCTGCTATGTCTTTGAAATCTACGTTGGAGGCATAAAATCAGAGGTGTGAAAAGGATTGCTTTCCATCACTACAGCTGACTTGTTTTCAGTAGGAAATTACAATTTGTATAATTCTTTCTCACTTGATTTATCAGTCATTAATGAAGTAATCTGTGTGATTTCCTCATGTTATCAGACAAGAATTAATAAACTGTATTGTCGGTGTTCTTGATGTTATATTTCTTTGACTACATTGTATTTTATCTACAGCACAGGTGTGTCTTGGTGGGTTTTGGTTACAGTAGAACTAGTACTACCCACTACAAATGTTCCTCCTTCAGTATCATGCCATCATTACCTTAGTTCCTTGGGGAACATCCCTTTATCAGAGGAAAAAAAATTCAATCACCATCCCACTCATATCCTTTTTGTGGTATTATTTTTTTTTTACATGTTTCCATATCCCTCTTTAATGAAATGCAAAGTCAAGCTCTGCTTTACACAGTGCACTTTTAGCAAGCCCTTTGTTTCAAGTAGTCTGACTGTGAAGTGTTTTAGTTTTGTGAGAAACCTTTTCTAGTTACCTCATTGCTACACTGGTGAAAAAAGTGGTGTGTCCTTTAGAGAGCTTTCTCAGTGTTCCCAGTGATGGATGCAGTGTTTTCAAGCTGAGATTGATCAGGTGTTTATAACACCAGGAAATGGGCATGATGGCGTCTTCAAAATCACACACTTTTGGTGTAGAAAGTTTTCAAACTTTTCAAGCTGAGCTGTCTTCTGTGGGTGTGGTGGAAGAATTTTATGGTAATCTTGTGAATTTTTTTGTCAGCTTTGCAGACTGAAATGGATCAAGCCTGAGAACTAACCTGTGTAATGAATATAGCCTGCATTTTGCAGTGTTATGCCAAAGTGTGGATTTGGGCTGAAGGATGGCTGTGTTTTGCCAGTGTTTTGGAGCATGAGCAGTTGAACTTTACATTTTGCAAGCCATAAAGTGTGCTGCTAACAAATGCTCTATTGCATGAGCCTCTAGTGCAGTGTGTACTCAGAAAAAGACTCTTAGATTGAATTACTTTGGAAAAGGAGTCTGTCTAAAAGAAAGTCTTCTCACTTGTTACAGTTAGTTGTCTTTCCTTTTGCCCTCTTTGGCTGGGTACTAGGGACCCATATCTAGAGGGACCCCCATACACAGTTCAGATCTGAGGAAGCTGCTTTTCAGCTGCTCCTCTTGTTCCCTTCAAACTGTGAATCCTCTTCTTCCTGTGCTAATGTACAGGAAGGGCCCATTCTGTAACTTCAACCTATGGATTATGTCTGTAGCTGTCCTCCTTAAAGCACAGTTTCCTGCTTATAAAGGAGAAAGTGCTTGGAGGGAGTGAATTTCATGGGGCATCTCCTCTGCAAGTCGAGGAGTGAGCAGAGCCTCCACCCAGCTAATGGTGCACACATCAAAATAGTGATCCTGAGGTCATGTGCTTCTTAAAAGAAGAATATGCAAAATGATGCTGTGAGATCACAACCAAGGCATTTGCCTCACATTTGCTCCTCAAATTCCTTCTAGATGCCCCTGTGTGACAGATTGGTGTGAAATTCCAGATCTACCAACAGCTGAGGAACCTCACTGTGTAGCTGCAATATGTGCACAGTATTTAGTTTTAGGCTCCTACTTTTGAAGGCTGGATGAAATTCTGGAGTTCTAATTTCAAGGTATTTACCATTTTCTTCCCCTTCTTCCTCTGGGCTGAAGTCATAGTTTGTACCACATTTAAAGTTTCCAGGCTTATTGCCAGCACTAATATGTTGTTTCAGTAGAGCAGCCAAGCTGGTTCTGCCTGAGCCTCTGAAATGACCTGTGCATCTCTTAGGGAGAATGAAGAAGATATGGGCCACATCTGGTATTTGATGCCTTGCTGTCACAACAGATTCACTGAGGCCCCAAGTGGACCTGACTTCCACTGTACAAAGTGTTGAACAGCAAGGAACATAATTGTTCTGCAGAGGCTTATTTGGTGGTGATACAAAATGGGTAGAAAGAATACCTAAAGAGTGTTCAAGGACTGCCAGGAATCTGTGTAGCTTTCCTCTGAAGTAGACCCCACTGCCTGGGAGCCTGGACATTCTGAAGGGAATGCAGCAAGACCCCATGTAGAGCAGTTGGTTCTGACATCACTGATAATGATGGTAATGTTTGCTACTTGAAGCTAGGGTGAAATGGCTTTATTTCTTTAACCATCTGTTTGCAATAGATTCTCACCATCTTTTTCTTTTATCTACGTATTACTTTTATATCCACATGCCACATTTTGCTGTTCTAACAACTTCTCAAAAGATTGCTATTTTTAGACTTGTAATAATGGATGTATGCATGACTCCTCAGCTGGCAAGCAGCTTATTAACTCAGATTGGTGCTTGGTTATTGCCTTTTTTTTTAATATTTCCAGTCAACTGTACATTTTTGAGGTAGAATACCTGAGATAAAACCATGTATAAAACCAAAGGGGAGATCAGGAACATCTGGTTTTCATTATATTTTTTTCATTATATTTTTTCCATTTTCTGCTGAGTGCATCTTGGGTGTGTTGGACTTGCTGGAGATACACTGAACTATTTGACCAAAAGCAGTTTTCTGTGGGCCTGTGTGCAGTCTGCAATCTTCAAAAAACCCCACAAAACCTGTCCTGAAGTGAAAACTTGAAGCACTATGATTTCTTAAGTTAAATCAAAGTAGGCATTCTCAACCTATTGAAATATTTTATTTAAAAATAAATCCATATAAGTGATAAAGTATCATACAAAGATAAATATCTTCATTCTGTTCAAATCAATTGGCCTGAATAGGTCAGTTGTAGATGGCTGTATTTTGCAGGATAGTTCTTCACTTTTTGATTGTCCTCAGGGTTCTTTTCAATTCCTTTTTGGAAGAAGAATTTAAGTAGATAGAAGACCCTACATTAGTAAGCATAGAAAACCTTCCTTTCTTTTCCTCTCTGCCTAGACCTTTTCTGCAGAGACTTTGCTATGATTTATCTTTTCAAGTTCCCGTAATAAAGAATTGGCTAGTTTAATGATGAAGGTGAAGTTGGTGAGATTCAAATATTGTGTAAGCCCAAAATAAAAAAAAAAAAAAAAAAAAAGAAAAAGATACTTGGAAACTTTTGCTAGAAAAAGAAAAAATGTTTCACTGAAACAACTGAAAGAGAGTGGGCTTTTCAAAGAATTGCTAGGTGACTCTTTCCTGGTATATCAAGAAAATGTTTGTCTTCGAACAAAAATCACATATCAAAACAGTGGTGATGAACTAAACGGGACTTTGTGGCACGTCTTGTTTCACAGTAAGCACTAACCTGGAGCAGGAAGGAAATGGGGGCTGAGTTAGGAGCCTGGCTTCTTCCTGTCGATCACAACGGACCAGACTGATAGGAAAATGCAGATAAGCAGAGCCTGTTGTACCTTGTTGGTACATGAGCTGTTAATGCTGCATATTTTAGAGCTGTGTGTGGAGCTTGGGTAAGTTGTCTAATAATGAACCAGGCTGCAGTTGTTTTCTGGCATCCTGATTATTAGTTAGTAGTCAGGAAGTTGATTTTCTTCTGTAATGTAAACCATAGCTGAACAGTAAAATTAGTCCCTATCCTGATAATTCTTGCTCAGCCTAGATAACCTACCTAACCTTAATACCCTGACTACCAAGATGTTTTTTCTATTGTCACCCTTACTCTTAATTATTTTCTTTGAAGCACTGTATTGGTACCACACTACCCAGCAAATTTAATTTCAGGTGCAAATAGCTCAAAATGTAGGGCTCTGCATTACCATAAGGATATAACATTAGAGTTGTGGGAGCCAGATGTCTCTTCTCAGTTCCCACATGCTGGACTCAGGAGGGAAGAAACCTCTTCTGCTGCCAATTCTGCTGGAGTTAATGAAGTTCAAGTCCATATCTAGCTTGGTACAGGGCATTCTAACTGTACCAGGGATTTCTGGTAAGGAGAGGAAGATATAATCTCCAGGCTAGATTGTTCAGACATTGTAAAACTCCACTTTTACCTTACAAGGACTTTGATAGGATAGATACTTTAATTCACTGTTACTGTACTTTGTCACCTAACAGCTTTTCTCAAAGCAGAAGGCTTTCACTGCACTGTGCAGGTGGAGCTAAAGGGTTGGACTGATGGCAGCTAAACATATGAGTGCTTTTATAGCCTGGACTAAAGCAGTCCTAGATAAATACTGTGACACACACAAACTGCTTTCCGCCCTGCAGCTCAGCCTAGCTAGGCTTTCCTGTTTCTGAACACAACTTAGTCATGCATGGTAGTTCATTTTTAGCAATGGATAAACAACTCTCTTGCTTAGTTAGATAGGTGCTAAATCTTCACTGATTCATGACCATCATGAGTGCACATATACTGGGCTTCAGATTTCATTGGAAGTCTGGCTGTGGTACTGTGATGTACATCTGGCAGAATCCTTAGGGCTCCTGGCATGAAGTGATAGTAGTATGCACTTTGTATAAGAAAATATTTTAAGTAACAGTCATGAAGAGATGGGTCTAAATCCACAAGCATTCACAGTGTGTGCATACATAGGTGTAGATCTCTCCATTTTTACAGGTCTTGCTCATGCTGATCTGAGTTTCTTTTGTGAAACTGTGGTCATTTTCATTCTTAAAAGGAATGACTGCTTGTTCCTGTGGTGGCAGTCAGTTTTCTTTTGCTTGTGTAAATTGCTGAGGGAGGATAAGTAAACATTTCAAAGTGAAATAACAGTACTTTTTCCCAAATTCAGAATTAAATGGATAAGCAAAATTTATCCTATTATTTATTTTAATCAGGAAATACTAAAAGACCTTCAGAGAAAAAGCATTGTAATTTCTGTCTTGAGGTAGCATGGAGATGATCTTTGTGAGTCAGAGCATCTCTGAAGCAGCAGTGCATGCTTGTCATCTCTTCTCTGCATTTTCTCTTAGGAGCTTGACAAGGCATGCATCTGTCCCATGGCCTACTGAAGGATACACAGAGTGGTGGAAACTCACAGGAAGTCTTGTAAAGGCTTTTGGAAGTGCCCTATAGTACCCCCAGCTAAAAGCTGTACTGAGGATGTGTTTAGCAGAGAGGGGTAGCGTATTATAGCAGTAAAGTGGAAATCTGAGTATCTTACACAAAAAATAACATTCCTAATACAGACCTCTGCAATTGCTGGTCATTGATCTGTGGAAACTGCCAAGTCTTTCATGGATAACATTGTTCTGGGAGAGAGAAAGCAGTTCAGGGAGTGTTGTTGCAGTAACATAAAGTATGGGGTTTTTTATTAGAAAAAATAGTATTATTGGAGTGTGGAGATAATTGTAGGTGTTAAGTTGGTTCTTTTCAGATGCAGCTAGAAGTTAATTGTTTAACTTGTGTGGGTTTTTTACTTTAATTTGATTAACAGTGGAGAGTGGAAAGCAATGGTTTGTTTGTGTATCCACGTTGAAAAACCCACACACAGAATGTGTATGCACTGGCAGGACAAATGGACTTCAATATGCCTTTTAAGTGCTCTATTTAAAATAGAAGTAATGATACTGTAGAAGAAATAATTATTACTGGATGTCTACTGTAATAGTAATAATGGCTACTGTAAAAGTTGCAACAACTCCAGCATGTTTACTGCATATACCAGCAGAAGGCTTTCAGAGTGCCTTGATTTCTGTTCCAGACTGTCTTTGGGAAAGTCACCTTCATGAGCATTGAGACCATGTGTAAGCAGATGGTCCAACTCAAGTAGACACGGACCTCAGAACTCAGCTGAAGTGGCATGGCAGGTAGTCCTGTTAAATAATGTTACTCCTTTACCTTGGCAAGAGGAACTCAATTAAATTAGCAGCAGTGGGGTCCAGAGTACTCACAAAGGCAAAAATTATGAATTCTGCATTGGTTTTGTAACTTTCAGAGTAAGAAGCCTATAGCAGTATATTGAACATAACCTACTTCTTGAATGAAGCAGCTACTTCTCAGTTCCCTGACAAGAAGACATAGTATTTCCAGGAATGTTAATGCTTTTGAGGGTTTCTTGTTTTGTTTTGAAGTCAGCTTCTAACAGATGTATGTTATAACCTATTTGCAAGATGATCAGACCGTAATTGTTCATTGTAGAGGGGAACAGTATAATTGTCTTTCTGTGGGCAGGGTTAGATAATGAGACTTTTCTCTTTGAGAGCATCTGTGACAATATAAGTAAGATTTTCTGTTGTAAATTACTCTGGAATCAAAGATTAGGAAATGAAGAGTTTTACAGTAAGTTGTTTACCGTCTTCAAGTATTTGGCATTTAGCATTTTCATTCTGGACACTAGTTCTTAACAATCCTTCATTTGGATTGAAAATTGCAAACTAGATGTTAAGATTTTAAGTGGTTGGTTTGGGATGTGTTAGTGTCAACCAAGCAGGGAGCAGTGATAGCGTTTTTAATGGGACAATATAGGAAGGTTATGAAGGTGCACCCAGTCAGTTTATCAGACAGGTTTTTTTCTTTATTCAACCTTTTGTTTAATTCAGCCCTGGGCAGATGAACAGGGCTGAGAAGCAGTTGAGAAATCCTGATTTGGCATTAAGGAGAAA
Source organism: Chiroxiphia lanceolata (assembly GCF_009829145.1). Taxonomy (NCBI): domain Eukaryota; kingdom Metazoa; phylum Chordata; class Aves; order Passeriformes; family Pipridae; genus Chiroxiphia; species Chiroxiphia lanceolata. Next base: position 47,623,898 of record NC_045640.1, on the reverse strand, counting down.
TATAATTTATTTTTGCATAAAGTGCATATGCACCTTAAATTGTTGTGTGAAACTAGATTTTAATCCCTGTGACATGTTCCATTCTGCTGAGTGGCTTGAATTTCTGTCAAGGAGCTGAGGGAGCAAAAATCTTGTTCCTAACATTTAAAGCAGACTAATTTGTCTGCAGTGCTATGCACAGTCCTTATAATTAAAAAGTTCAAGGCAAATGCCAAGTGGCTGAAGAATGTCTTTCTCTATTTTTGTAAGGCACTTAAAGTCTGGGTGAAACATCTGCTTCCTCCTCCCTGCAGCTCATTTCAGAGATTAATATGTTTCTAGTGAAATCTCCCTGTGACGTGTGCTGCTATTCAATGAAGATGTTTCAAATACCTACACAAAATCTAATCGCAGCTTCTGCCATTTCCTGCCTCTATTGGGAAAAAAAAAAAAGGCATTTCAAAAAGATTTGTGAGCTAAAATGGGAGTTGCCAGTCTGAGTTACACCTACAATAAGAAGCTGTGGCAGAAAGTACTTGCAAAAGTGGAACTATTTGGCATTACCCATACCATATGTGCTGAGAGATCACTGTCTATGCAAAAACACTCACTATGCCAATGCTTTTACCATTAATTTCTGTCCTCAACCTGAAGAGCATGGAAATCGTGGAGCTCAGAGGGGAGACAGATATACAGAGATATTTTGAGTCCCTTTCTTCTGCACAAATTCTCGTGTCATTTTTGAGAGTCAAAAATTGAGACTTGAAATACATTGTCATTTCTGTGCAGAGATAAATTTCCTGTAACTCTACAGTCCATTAAAAATACAGATGTTGATGAGAAACAGTGATGGGTGCATACCATCCAAACTTTCAAACCAACCAACTTTCTGAAGTTTTTCCTCTCTCTGTGATTGGGTGCATCACCCTCCACTGTGCAGAGCTGTTTACACAGTGCTTACAGTGATGACAGAATCTGTTTCAGTGTTTAGATAAATTTTTGGGCTCAGGCTCCTGGAAAGCAAGTGAAAAGCACCTCTGTGAGCCGGGCTGACCTCTGGCTGGGCTAACAGGTTGAGCTGAGGTTGAAGATGTTTTTGCAAAACGAGACTTTTTTAGAATTACTGTCCTTTTCCTCAGCTGTCAGACCAGTCACTGCATATTCGTTACAGCTTCTTTTTGCAAAGAGACTACTTGATGCAGATGACTGCTGTGAAATACAGAGGTGTTTTTGTCAGTTCCTGGAAAAAACAGACATTTCAGTTTGTCTTCTCTTCATCTCAGGCTCTGTCTCAGTTGGTGTGAAACTGTCGGTCTGGTGAAATCAACAGAACGGTTGTTAGGAGGAGTTACCATCCCTGGCTTTCTGGTACTTGTCTGTGCAGCTGAGATGCCTTAGCCGTGACCACCTTCAGTGTTGACTTAAAGTAATCTGCTTTTTTTGGCACTGACATGGATTGGGACTGCTTTCACAAACATGTCCATGAGATAGTAGTACAGTAACAGCTGTATAGTTAAATGTATAGGCACTGTAAGGCAATGCCACCGAAGCTGTAAAATTCAATAAGACAGAACCAGCAACAGAGAGCAAGCAATGAATGCTTGTTATCAGGATGCCTCCAGTCATGATGGTAAAATCCCTGTGAAGAGGGTGAAAATCCATGGCCTCAATTTTTTATTAGGAGAATGATGGTTCAAAGGACAAAATAGCTCTGTTAACTTACTGTCCTGAAGTGTTTATAAAGATGCATCTTTGATGGGTGAGATTACAAACCAGAAAACTATATAGAAAAGAAAGAGTACCCTGAAGAGAGACATACTATATTTTAGTGAAGATAGCTGTCTACACACACATATATTTTAAGGTTAACATTTGAAGAGCTCTTTACCCAAAACTGGAATATGTTGCTGCTTATAGGAATGAAATAGTGTGTTTATCTAAGCCATTGAGATGTAATTTAAGTTTATACCATGTTAGCACAACTAATCCTTTCAGTGATGTTCAGCTTCTGCCAATTCAGTCAATGGACTAATTGTGTGAAGTGAAGCATACAAGCACAGCAGTGTTTTATGTACTACATCTCACCACTTCCTGACCCTGTCTCCCTGCACACTACCTTCTTGCAGTCTTCTAGCCAGATCTGTTGTACGGTTAGAAATGCCCAGATTAATTTTCCCTGCTTTGACAAGCTTCTTTACATTGCAGGAGGCCAGCTTTTATAGTGCATCCATAGGAAGTGTCTCCACTACAGCCTTTCACCACACAGGAGACAGACTGAGGATGTAGGCAGCTGACAAATGTGAAAGCAATGAAGAGGTGTTCCGAGGTTGACAGCGCTTTTCATAGTACACGCATTTTCTGGGAAGGGTATAAGAAGGGAGATAAACAAGGGGCAATTTTGGCAAGCTGAGAAGAAGCTGTGGCAGACGAAGATGTTCCAAAGACAAGATCACATCAAAAAGGTAAGAGCATCAACTTCGCCCTGTCCTTTTTCTCCTGCTGCTTGAATATTTTCTTCAAAATCAGCAATTCTTCGTTTGGAAATGCTGACATTTCCTGGAGAATCATATAAACATTATAATAGCCATTCAGCGTTACTCTGAGAAAAACACAGTACTATTTTTATAACTCAATTTCTACTCTGAAAGTTGGGGTTTTTTTCCAGAAGCTCTGCAAACTGATAAAATAATGATAACAGTTCAAACATCAGAAATATCTCTGCATAAGTGCTGTATTTAGAGTAATAATCAACCAAGACAGAGGAGGGGAAGTCACATGGCAGTTGATAAAAAGTCCTATGTAAGACTTTGACTCGGGACTAGAAATAACTGAAAATAACTCTGAAAGTCTTATTCTTAGTTAAACTGTTTTTACTTAAGGGTCTGCCATCAAGGATGTATGCCTGAAAGGTCTGTGAATCTTTGTTGTCAAAAGAGTGTCATGATGTCATGCATGCATCCAAGGGGAGAGCATTGAGGGGTTAATTTGATTTCGTTTTAGTCTAACAATGCAGCGTCACCATGTAATCTAGGATGTTACTCAGACTTGTCCTAAGTATACAGTCAGCTGAGTAAACGATGAAGTTCCTTGCACCAGCATGGGTTTGGGCCAAAACTGAGGGATTTTGAAAATCCCACTGTTAATGATCTCAGCACAATTGTTTTAATGTAGTTTACAGCTAGAACAATATTCATGTTCAATTATCTAATTTTTCTTTCCTGTTCTACATATACTAGAGGAAGTTTTATTAAAAATAATAATGTTCCCAGTTTTAAGTTCTTTTATTTTAAAAAATACCTAAGCCATCTTTCCCTAAACCTTCTCTATGGTCTGTAGTCCTGAGCAGAGAGTATACATGGAAAAAAAACAGTATTACTGTACATTGTTGCCTAAGTTTTTATAATGTTATGAGAAACAGAAGAGGGCCTTGAAAAGTTAAAATAGTGCACAATGAGAAGAACCTCCTAGAATAGAAACAAAGCTTCCCCTGATTTTGAGTAAGACTTGGTCTGAATGTTCCTAAAAAAATCCTGTCCCTAGTTATTTGCTTTTTATGGGAGCATCTGGTAGGATATGTCAAACCATGTTAGTTGCAGTAATTGGCCTTGGTTTTTGGTTATCAAATTTCTGCTCCAGGTCAGGCTTCATATGTTCAAACGGACCGTATTTACCCCCTGGTGTTTTGGAAAAACAGGCCTGGAAGCTAAAATGTCTGTGGCAGCTGTGGGACTGACTGCCTTCCTTTCAAAACTTGAATGCTCCAAGAGGTGAGAATGCTTGGAGGGCCATCATTGCTTGGATGAACTGAACAACTCAGCATCTCACCATTAGGCACTTCCTAGTATTTCTAAAGCATGGCAGACTTTGACGCCTGGAGTAGTTTTTCATTGGCAGTGGGCCAAGTCATGTTATTAACTTTAAAGGCATTAATACAGGGTTTCCCAGGATCTAGGCATCTTTTGGGTCTTGGCCCAAGTACTTCACAGCTCTGAGATCTTCCAGAGCAGCTGAGAAACAAGGTAAATTCTTAGAACACTCTAAATGATCTGAACTGAATGACCAAATTCTAACTTGTCTGAATGACTGTCTTTGTCATTTGTCTTTCAGATCCTCAGGCTCCATCAGCCACCATCTGATCACATTGCAGCAACATAGGTGTTGCCATGAGGATCAGGAGGTGTCCTGTCTACTTCACAGCTTATCTTTTGGTCCTGCTGGGTAAACACCAGAGAGAACTCGATATAGAGGCAGAGCGCACATTTTAAGAGAGCTGACAAGTCAGTTCCTGCACATACATGCATCTGTGTAAGAGTTCTCCAAGTCCAGAGGCCTCTGTGGCACTGCATGGATGTAAGAACTTTTGCGTGTGTGGAGTTAGACTCTGCTTTTTGAGATATGATGCTCCGACGAGGATTTATTCTATTTCTCCCCCGACTTGTAGGCCTGCTGGTAGTGGCCTGTTGCTCAATGTCTATTGTTTATATGTTGGCCTGTACACCCAAGGGTGACAACCAGCAGCTTGCCTTGCCCAGGGTACACAGTCCAACTGTGAAGGAGGGATATGAAGCTGTTCTGCAAGAGCGAGAAGAGCAACACCGCAATTACATTGTCAGCTTGAAGAAACAAATTGCTCAGTTGAAGGCTGAGCTCCAGGGCAGGACCGAGCAGTTTAAGAAGATGCAGAGCCAGTACCCAGACCCCTTGGACGTTTGGCTCGACCAAAGTAACCCGGAGAAGGCCCAGGCTAACCTGCTGGCTTTCCTGCGTTCCCAAGTAGACAAAGCAGAGGTGCACAGCGGTGTTAAGCTGTCCACGGAGTATGCGGCTGTGCCCTTTGAGAGCTTTACCCTGCAGAAGGTGTATCAACTGGAGACGGGGCTGACACGCCACCCAGAAGAGAAACCTGTAAGGAAGGATAAGCGAGATGAGTTGATAGAGGTGATTGAATTAGGAGTTGGGAGTTTGAACAAACCAGAGGGGGTCAGCAATGCAAAGCACCGTGTATACACAGCCTCCGACTTCGTTGAAGGTTTGTATGCAGACAGCAGGTTAAAAGGGCCACATAGTGCTGGAGAGGAGTTCTGGTGTGACTGAGTTGCTGAGGGAGATGGAAGTTTTAATCCACATCTGACCTAGGTGAATTTGGCATAGGAGAAAAAACTTGTCTTGCTCATCTTCAAATGTTTATGCTGCAGACATAGAGATGTGGGTAAGATGCCTACCTTTTATGGAATGACTGCTCTCATGTGCTGATCACAAATCACTAGTGATTTTGCTGTGGGTTGTTTTCTTCACCAAGCTTTTATGAACAGAGCATAACAAAATGTCTTCCATGTGATGAGGACAAACTACTGCTGTTGTGCATTGGCCAGTCATTATTTTCCACTCTGTATGTTTCTCTGGTGACAGTAGGTTCTTGAAGCCATGCTGGGATGTACCTGCCAGCTGGGCAGGTGCCTCCCATGGCAGGGATGTGAGTTGCTTAAACTGTGGAGATCTCATTGAGGCAGGTCCTTGCTCCCCTCTGCTCCAGGCACTTCCTCCACTCTGGTCCAATTCTTCTTGCTCAGACACAGGACCAGGGGGTGGGCAGAGAACTGGGAAGTGCTTCTGGCTGCCAGCATTTGAATGCATCCTGGAACTGCATGCTTCCATTCTCCTCCTTTCTGTTTGTTGTTCAGTTTATCTTTTCAAAATATGTTTCTATAGTTTATTATAGGTGCTGAACAAGCATGTATGACTCTTTGGCATCAGCTCTTCCACGGGAGAGGGTGAGAAGATAGGAAGATGTTTCCTACCATACAGTGCTTAATATTCATTAAGTTTAGAGCCCACCTTTATGCACCATAGAGGGTCTTTGACTGGGTACCAGTGCCATGCTTGGGGAACAAGGCAGAATCTGATGTGCCTTCCCCAGAAAGGCCTGGGGAAGAGATGCACATTGCAATGCTGGCTCTGTGGAGGTTCTTCATGCACTAATGGTCTTGCTGGCTTTCACATACCATGGTGAAATACTCCGGAGGGAGGAAGCCTTGCATGTGACTCAGAGCTCAAGAAACTGAAGCCCCATGCGCAGGTCAGTCTGAGCTCAAGAAATCTTCCTTGTGTCCTCACCTGCAGGGCAGGCCCTTGCTTCTGTAGGTGCAAGGGAACAAATTCTCATTCTCACTCAGCAGACCAATTTGTTTGCAAATGCAGGAATCCATGCATTGGGACTGGAAACAAAGAGATTTGGCAGAAGATTACCCTGCTGAGTTCCTTTGGAAGTCTCTGTCATCTCTTGTCACTCTCTTTTCCTCCACCCTCCATTCTCCAAGAATGGCAAAAACCACTGATCAAAGCACAAATAAATCCATTCCTCTGTGTGACTCGAGCAGGTGAAGGGAGGATGGAGTTTTCAGTTCCAATTTTACATTTCAGTTATAGTTTGGACTCACAACATGTTTTGGAAACAGTGCTCTGCAGGTGCCACTGTCTACACAACAAGTTAGTAATAGGCTGGATTCTATGTCAGCTTCTGGCAGCTTAATATAAATCTAGCAACACAGCAACCATGGGCTGCATTTGCCCAGACACCAAGCCAGCCAATGCATTTTCTGGAACTGCCCAGGGTATCTGGAGCTTTCTGGGAGATGTGGCCCAGATCTGCACTGAAAGTAATACCACTTAACCCTCTTAGTCTTTATCTTCCAGCTACTTCAGCAATAATAGCACACAAAAGCTGTGTGCATCTCTTACGCTAAACATGGAGGCAACTATCCTTGTCTTAAGGTTGATTAGGTGCTGAAATCAAAATCAGGTAATCAGGATCAGAGGCAGGATTAAAAACCTAAACTGCTGCTCTTGGTAAGTGAGATTTGTGTCCTTGTTTCTTCTCTGTTCAGCAAAGCCTTTGACACCAGCCTCACTAAAACATATTGCTGATCCTGAGTCTCACTACAATATAGAGTCATGCAAGTTAATCTTGTTTGCTTGGGCCTCTTGTGCAGATTTTTCTGTTCTTGTGGATCATATTTGGCACTTTTTCAGTGCTAGTTCCTTGCTAACATATGCCATTAGGCGGGCTGGTGCTATGGGGTAATAAACTCAATTAGGGTCTATATCTCTCCCTTTTTTTTTTTTCATTTTGTGCCTTTATTCTTGTCTTTACAGAGGGAAAATGTTTCTTCAAACACTTCTTACATTTAAGGAGATATGTTTTGTCTCTGTGGCTGGGATTTCTTAAAATAAGTGTTGCACCCTCTGCAGTTTCTAGACAGAGCGACTTGTGCGTGGGAATTAGACTGTGACCCTAGTATATTACATCTGAGTTAAACTCCTCCTCAGCAGAATTACTGTTACATGAAATTTGGATAGGATTCTCAGACAGTTCTCCTTCCAGAGTAATAGCTGACACGTAGTGGAATTTTCCATTTTCCCCTCCTTATTCCAAGCCAAGAGAGCCACACCTTCTCCCTGGAGCCCAACATGTATCCATCTGGCTGCTGCTCTGCTTCTCTCTTTATAGAGGCACTTGGGCTGTTGAGCTGTTACAGTGCTCCCCTCTCCCTCTTATTCCTCCTACTTTTGGATCAAGTTCACTAGTTTTCTGCCATGAGGAGTCAGGAGAAGCCAGCATGGAAAAAATCAGAAATTTCTGTGTATTATAAGCAGGCGAAGGACTGCTCTGTTTCCAATAGAAAGTCCCTTGCTCAGTGAGCAGGATAACAGGTCTGGTCATTAGTATATGTAAGTAGCAGCAGAGCTGAATAGTTTTGGGAGTCATTCATTTTCGAGATAATAATCTGAAGATTCTGACAAACCAGAGTAGTGTGTTCCATAAGTGAATGGAATAACTGTCTGGTGATACTCTTTTATAATAGGAATAGTTCCAGAAAATCCAGTTCCAGATTGCTTAAGAAATGATACTGTCAAATATGCTGTATCGTAAGTTTTCCTACTTGAAGTACGTGGCTGTCTAGTGACTGAAATTTTAAATAAGGTCTCAGATACAAATGGAAAAGAGTAGCTTTGCTTTCTCAAGGTGGCTTGACTGGTGATGGTGGGCTACCTGATGCAATTTTGCCCTGAAAGCTTACTGGGAGAAAGGATGATGCTTTTCCTCAAAGGTTAAGATGCTGTATTTTACTACATATGAAGTGGGAAGACCATCATAATACAGAGTTAAAATGGGGACAATGAATGCTGATAAATCCTAATGAGTGGTTCCTATAACATCTAACAGAAGACAAGTAATGAGCATGGGTCCAGAGAGTGTTTCTAGTGACAGTGGAAGTCCTGAAACCTGTGGTCTGTGGAACTGAGGCTAAAATTGTCATCCACTCACCAGCATTTTGTTAAGAATGCATTCTGGTTGGCTAGTTACCCATTTAATGTAGATCCGTGTAGGTGAAACTTGTTTGCCTGCTCTGTTGACTAGAGATCAGGTATTTAGCATTTCTTTAGAGAACCCTGGAAATTGCTGCTCTGAAGACTGGACATTTACCACTCTTTAGTCAACCCTTCAGCCCAGGTCTTTTTTTGCTTCTCACTTGTTCTTTTCCTTCATTTTAGAGCTACTCTCTCTGCTGACCCAGAGCTCCTGTTTATTTTTTTACATTGGGCTTCCAAAGGCTTTAACTTTTCTCCCTGCCTCTGAAAGGAATGACACATATTCTGAAATGTGGCTGCTGTAATGGAAGCAATAGATGATCGATTAACATTCTTTTATCAATAGTGAGCATCTAGCCTTTCCAAGGCCTTCATTTCAGGAGCAATCTTTTCAGGAAAAGGTTTTTTGTTTGTTTTCTTGACACTACTTTTTTTCCTCTCCTTGTAGCTCATGTCTTAGAATTCAGGCTGCTTTACAAATCCTTCTGAATCACTTAAAAAGTCCTGGTGGCACAAATGAAGTAGTGCCTCCAGAAATGGAAAAAAATTGTAAAAGGAAGGATATTCTGCTGGGTGAGTCCCCAGAATGACTCAGGACATTCAGACTCATTTCCGAGGCTCACCGCCTGATCTTGGGCAAATCACTTTGTTCTCTGCTTCTAAAAAGATGATAATTAAAAAAGGAAAGAAGATGCTTAAAAATGGAAATCAAATTACAGGCATTAAACTTGGATACAGTTCTCTTCAATATAAAATGTTAGGATAATAAATTCTTGGATTACCATTTTGTGCAAGGGAACCTTGCCTTCACCTAACTGCTTGCTTTCAGCTGTAGTAGAATTACTGAACAAGAACAGAACTACAGAGTTAGAAGCAGCCTGTGTGTATAGCACTAGGAGGGACCCCCCCTCTGGTCACAACATGCACTGTGCTTTAAGGTACTTATTTGTCAAGGCTTCCTCTATGGTGTAGTACATATCTCTGGGGAAGGGGTATTTTTGGGATTGTCATTTCTTGTCTGGATTAGAACAGGATGCAGAAGCAAAGACTTTGAGATGTTGTGTGGTAGGTATTATTAAATTTGTTAATTTAATTTAGGTCTTTGTTATGAAAAACGTCAGTTCACTATGTCAAACGTGTGAAATAGTCATACCTATTTCTAGAGAAAATGCAAATCAGATTTAATTTACAGTTTTGTTTAGCTTAATGTCAAAAGGTTGCCTTAACCTTTCAAGCACAAACTTTCTTTGTAAAACCTGTGTTCAAAAACTGCCCAAAAACACACTCGGGTCATCAGCAGGCATTGTGAGAATAAATTGTGAGAAGAATTCAAAGGCCCAGATTTCCATTCTCTGGCCACCATGAGGAGGAAAAGAAGGGACTACTGGGTCACCATTCAGGTGATCTCAAGTTCAATAACAGATGTAGTTCATGGTCTGCACCTTGGGCAGACTAAATGGAAAAACGTAGGAGGAATCAAGGGCACAGCTTTAAAAGATTAACAGTAAAAGAATGATGGAGCTGCTATCTCCCTAGATTCATCTGCTATGCTAGAAGGAGGATTGGAGCATTTGTTGACTCAGCTTATATTAAAAATAAAACATGACGTGAATAACAGATCAGGAAATCTGCATATATTGTTAACCAATTGAAGCATTCATTAAGAACAAAACACAGAATGATAGTGAAGATAAGACAGTCCTCAGAACTCTCACCAGATAAAATCACACCTCATTAGTCTTTTGATTATATCAATGTAAAAGCTGTAATACAAGATGAAGAGCTTGTGTCACTTTGCTGTTCAATGAAAACTTTGACCCAGACCTTCACAAGAAAAACAGACAGAGCTGACAGTCTATGGATCAGATGCACAGCAGTGTTACACATCAGGGAATGAACAAGATGAAAAAAAAAGCATTATTTTGGTGTTGTTTTTCATAATGAGAAGAAACTGTGCTTCATAACCAGATGTGGAGAGGGAAAAAAAGAAAAACAAGTCAAGAGGAGTTTTTTTCCAGACATTTTTTACTTGTTTCTTTAACTTCTGCAAGAGATGGAAGGCATTGCAATTATACTCTTGTACTGATTAAGTTATTAACATGCTTACAGTGCCTTCATGAGTAGTTAGAATTACCATTAATTATTCCTTCTTAAACCTAATGGATCTGACAATGAAAAAGCTTTATTTTGGTATGCACTGTAGGGACTGAAGTATCATTTAGAGTGGGTAACATCTATTGCCTTTTTGACACTTGCTCTCATTCAAAGTGTCAGAATAGTGTTTCAGTGAGGCATGGCAAGGATTTCTATAGCTCATGCTGTCCCTCGGCATGGGACCAATTTCACCCACTGAGTATATCAAAAGTTCATTCCATACATGAAATAAATACATGTTTGTATGAATTAAATATCCTTGGAGACTGCTTAATGCAGTCTCCAGGATTGTGTCCTGGGTCTAGCCTCTAACCAACTCTGTAGCATCATCCTTGCAGACCATTACTTGACCAGGAGTGTGCATCATTGCCACAAAGGAAATGAAAGTCTCTCAAGGGCTGAGTAACAGGAGAGTTTTGTCCTGATTGGCAGTGGGTGAAGCTGATGGCTGCCGAGGCCTGGTTGCATATCATTATTAGGGGACTTTCCAGAGAACCTCCCAGAATGAATGAAATGAATGTGCTCATCAGGAAATTGCTTTTCTGGGAGATGGCCTAATCATTCCTATTGCAGGGAGGCAGGCTGCCTTTCGCAATGTCTCTGCATCCCATTACCACGCATGTCTGCAGTGTGCAATTGGAGCAGTCTGAAAAATCAGGACAGTGTGTCTGCTGGGTTATACTGAGTGTGAGCAGTTGGTAACCTTCAGGAATTTGTAACCCAGCCAAGCCTAGAAATGTGCCTGCAAGAATACCAAATAGCTCCAGCAACCCAGGGCTGTGTCCCTGCCAGAGTGACAGCCTCCTCCAAACGATGGTGGACTGTGTGCTGGTTTAGAAGTAAATATTTCAGGCCTCTGCTGTGTTCTCAATTTAGGTGTAGCAAATGAAGACTGCATCCTGTTTTTCCACCCAGGAGTCCAGCTTTAATCCAAAAATCTCTTCACTTTTGTTTTCACGCAGGGATCTACCGCACAGAAAAAAATAAAGGCACACTGTATGAGCTGACTTTCAAAGGAGACACGAAACATCAGTTTAAGAAGATTGTTTTATTCCGGCCATTTGGTCCTGTAATGAAAGTGAAAAGTGAAAATGTCGATATGGCTGACACACTTATTAACATCATTGTGCCATTGGCCAAGAGAGCCAGCAAATTTCGGCAATTCATGCAGAATTTCAGGTGAGCTTCCACTACAGTGCTGCCTTTGCTTTTTCTTACTTGGAAAGTAAGATGCAATTTTAGGAGTTATCCTCACTCACTGCTACTTCTATGTAACAGTTCATTGTGCCACCAAAACATTTTTGAGATTATACACTGCAAGGCATTTGTCTGCTTAATGCATTGTGATCAGCAATAAAAGCAATTATAGTCCAGTCATCATGGTTCCTGATTTGCACGTACCTGACTTATGTGTCTCAGTCTGTTTGTGGCACATGTAATTGTGGCAACATGAGAATTTCATGCCAGTAGTTGCAAAGGAACATTTCTAAGGAAAAGGGGAATCAGTGCTCCCAGACACCAGGCCCCATTAGATAAAATATTAAGGCAATAAGCACAAAGGAAATGTATTTGAACTTTCAGGATAGTTACTCTTAAACTTTTAATCTTCAGCACAGAGATGTTTGGAGATGTAACTTTAAATAGCTGCCCCTAAGACTGTGTTATGAACAGATACTGACTCTTACAATGGGATTTGTTTTGCCTAATTACAGCCATCTAAAAATAGGCTCCTTGTCTAAATTAACCATCTGATAGATGCTTGTTTTAGGATGAGAAAAATCGCCCTCTGGTTATGCTGATCTCTCTGCTGATTATAGATGAACTCTTCCTGACTAAATTTAGAGCAAGTGAGGCATAGTGTCTAGCATTAGTTCTGATTGGTCTTACCCTTAGGCTACAGATTTGACCTCTGATTGACACTCAGATTTTAGTAAATGCCAAAGATCTGAATTCTGGAGTATCTGTTACAAAAGATCAAGGTTATGAGATAAGGTATGTATTAAAATCCCCCTTCTCATATTCTTGTAAGTGTTGGAGTTGTTGCCTGCCTCATCATTCTTGCTGGGGCTGGATTGCCTCTTTTAACAGTGTTCTCCTACTAATATTAACAAACGGTGCTTAGAGAGCTTGATCCTACTCTGCCTGAAAGATAGACTTCTGTCCCATTTGACAGAAGCAGTGATCTCCTTTGTCAGGACAAGGATCTCTTGTCAGTGAATCATGCCCCTAGGAATGCCTCCAAGGTTCACCCTACTCTGCCTTCCCCAGCAGATGTAGGTTGTTGAAGAAAGCTAACTTCTGGAACAAGTCAGAGATCTGTCTCTGTTCTCTAGGGAAATGGGAATTCAGCAGGATGGGAGAATTCACCTCACTGTAGTTTACTTTGGAAAAGAACAAATGAATGAAGTCAAATCGATACTTGAAAATACCTCTAGGTAAGTACCTGAACATCTGATGTGTGCTGTTCATACACTTGATTGTACTGTGGAGACTACATAATTGTTCAAACTTGTAGTTGGGCCAAAAAGTTCTAAACTGCATTGGAGAAAATGGCTTTTTAAATTTTTTTTAATAGACTAAAAACTTGTTACCCAGAGAGTCCCATACCCATGGTTTTGTGACATTGGTTTTTAGAACCACAAACAGATTTTACTGAATTTTACCTCAATGCAGCTTTGCTTTTATTTTTTTTCTCCCACACTGATGATGCTTTAGTGCCTTTGAAAGTGGTGTTAACTGTTAGGACTGGAAGCTGACTTCCAAAGGCAAGTGGAGCACACCTGGATTCTTTTGGCCTGTTCTGGTCTATTGCGTTTGCTTATATAGCTGTGTTTGTCAAGATCATGTGGCAGTGTAGTCTTTTGTTATCATCTCCATGTAGGAACAATACCCTTGTATAGATACAGTAACATGACCACAGGTAATTTATATTGGCATACTAAAGATATTTTTGTTAATCTAAGTCTTGTTGGGATTTTTGTGAGGTCTGCCCAAAGAAAGCCTGTGACAGAAATGCTAGTGTGTGATTCACAGGTCAAGGTCTGAATGCAGACCCAGTGGAAATCTCCTTAAAAGTCAGAGGACATCTCTTCCCTCAAACAGCTCTCAAACTGTGGTACCACAACTTTCTAGGTTAATTCTTTCATATTGGGTTCTCACCCCTGACTTGTGTGAAGAGTTGTATGGACAGGGTAAGTTGCTGAATATTTTCCTTCTAGGTCAGCCAACTTCAAGAACTTTACCTTCATCCAGCTGAATGAAGAATTTTCCAGGGGCAAAGGATTAGACATTGGTGCTCGATTTTGGAAAGGAAACAATGTTGTTCTCTTTTTTTGCGATGTGGACATATACTTCACAGCTGAATTCCTGAACTCCTGCAGGTTGAACACACAGCCAGGTACTGCAACTCATGAAGTATACTGTCTTTCAACAGGTTTTACCTATTGCATAAAAGCCTTCACCATAGTATTCTTGTCTTTGAATTGCTAATGAAGATACTGTAAATCAGTTGTTAATCAATTGTAACAATTCCTGCTCCCACTGTGATTGAAACTTTTGCCTTCAGCATGTGCTTTCTTTTTGTTAATTATATCCTCAAGTTCACATTCTTATGCAAAGAATATAGGCTCAGTGCAAAATTTGTGTAATTTTCTCTGGATTTTGTCTGGCCTGGACAGTGTCTTGTAAGAGATGGAAGCGTGTTTTATACAGCCTTTTAAAAAAAATAACCCATTGTCATTTCCAGGGAAGAAGGTGTTTTATCCTGTTCTCTTCAGCCAGTATAACCCCAGTATAATTTATGGCCACCATGATTCTATCCCCTCTTTAGAACAGCAGCTGGTAAGTATATTCTTCTCTGAACGCATACTTTTATTTAAACAAAGCATTTTTTAAATGTGCATGTGCTCTTGGGTAGCATTCCCCTATTCCTTGTGCACAGTGACCACCACAGACAAAATTAACTACGACAGTCCCCTTATGGTGAGTTCTGCTGGTATGTTTAGTTGACAAGGTGGTGTTGGGTCATAGGTTGGACTTCATGATCTCGGAGGTCTTTTCCAACCTAGTTGATTCTCTGATTCTGCATTTCACAGGAAAGTATCTTGGTACCATTTATTTTAACCCTTTTTAGAAGTTTTTACATGGAACCTAAGAGTTTGAACTGTGTCTGCTTCTCTGCCAGAAGGGATTTTCTAATTAGCGAACAGTTCCTCCATGATGTGCTATCTCGGGGTGACAGTCCCTGATCCTGCTCTTATTTCTTCCTTGCACTGAATAGTATTTGCATTTGAAGAACTGATGTTTGTAAAAAGCATAGCTATCCTTAGATGAGTCAGTGAAAACAAAATTCCAGAGGCTGTCACACTTTTTCCCTCATTTACTTGAACACCTTACAGTGGCATTTCCCATCCCACAGTTCTTGATTAAACTGCCTGCAAGCAGTTTGTTTCTGAAGTGTACCACATTGTCTCATACTCAAATGACATGCTTGGAGCTGTCCCTTCTGGCTTTAATCTGGCACTGATACAATACAGCATAACTCCACTGATTTCCATCTCACCTGCTTATTTTTGGTGTGAGAACAAAGCAGGTGTTTTTAAAAACATTGCCAGAAGGCATACTATTGTGACATGTATGAGTCTCCTTGAGGAAGAGGAAGCTGTTGTGAAGAAGAAAGAGAGCACACAGATGAGAGGTTCACATGAATTCTAGTGACAGAGCCATTGCTTGACACTGCTGCAGACACTATTCTCCATTCTCTTGTGCTCAGGTGTTGCACTGTCTTGAACTTAAGGGCTTGATAGAAGTGCTTCGTGCTTCTCTCCAGAGTCAGTGGGTCACAGTCCTCTGCCCACTACTCCTGCTGGGTGGCTGAATTTTCAAATTGAAGCATAAGCCAGCTTTGCAGCTTCATTAAGTTTCTCTGGCTCAGGTCCCAACATGCCACATCTGCCCCTCTTACTGCCAGGCACTGCACTTATCAGGGCTCATCATGTCCCAGGCTGGACACTGTCCCCAGAGCATCCCAGTTTCTATTGTTGTTCTGGGTAGGTAGGGTAGATAGGAATTATTGGTGTTGTGATCCCAGGAACAGCCATAACTGAAAACAATCATTTGGGGTCTGAGTCCAGTCTTCTGTCATCACTACCCCCACCTTGCAAGAGTTCCTCTTTAAAAATGAAGAATGAGAGTTTGAAAATACTTTTTTTTTTTTTTTGTCTACTGCTGCCTGTGTTATCAAACATGTAGCCAGAAAACCTTTTCTGAAAAGTCTGGAAAATCCCTTCTACTGTTTTTTTCTCAGAGGAGACTTATTCTGATAATACCATGGGATTCATGTTAGCTTTTCTCTCTCTGATGAGACCCTGCCAGGGATTTTCAAGCTTGTAAGCATTGTGCTTAGGGAATAAAATAAAGTTCAACTCTCAAGCTAGCATAAAATCCACAAAGTACGTTGTCAGGATTGTGAAAATATTTATAGCTAATATTTGAATCATAAAATGTGATGCTTACGTCAGAAAACCTTACTGATTTAAAGAAGTACAGCCAATCTCATTTTTATGCAGATTTTTATATTTTTAGCCCACATTGGTTCCCAGGCATGAGGCCAGATCTATGCCATTAAAACAAGACATTGTTACCTCTCTGTCCTGGTGCTTGGGCTGCTGAGGAGAAAACCTCAAACCTTTGGAAATCTGTGATAGAATTTGATTTGTGCGGCAGCCACTTGTGCTAATGAGAAACGATAATGCTAATGCATATGAGTGGCTTGCTGTAAGGGCATCATTATGGAGACTTGTTACAGTGCAGACCTGACAGATACAATCTTGTTTCCTTTTAACTGGCTTCTGCAGTAAGTTGGTTTTTTCAGGGAAAGGAGAAATGAGAAATGAAAGCCATAGCAATGTGAACAGTAAAAAAAAAAAAAAGCTATTGAAGTGACAAGAGTTATGAACAAAAAGAGGAGATATGAACAAGAAATCAGGAGAGACTACTTTGGAAGAGCATTTCTTGGTAAAGGAAACACTGGGATTTGTAAATCCAGAAATGGAAATTCTGTCTCCTCATCTTCTGTAACTCTGTCACAAGGGAAGTCAAGATTTTCCAAAGCAGCTGCTAAGGGGTAGGTTTCTAACCAGACCTTCAAGAGTGTGAAGTGCTGCTGACTTGCTCAGAGGCTTTAAATACCTGGCCCAGTCCCTTGAAGCTCTTGGATGTCTCACCGTATTGGGTTAGGTCACTCGCATGAGTTTATGATGCTAGGAATCTATACTTGGTTTTCTGCTTTTCAAAATTACAGCTATAGTTTCTCAGTGCTCCAATTTTTTATCTGTAATACATAATGTTTTCATGGTCCATCTCAGTAACATAGACTGTTCATTCATTTTTTTCACAAAGGCTTTCATGGGACATATATCCTAACATTTCTGGACTTCAGTTTTATCTGGATATAACAGTTTTGTAATGGAAAATTATTCTTGGTACTTTCCTAATTTTTGTCAAAATTAAGGTAATCAGAAAGCTGTCAGTTGCGCGATCAAGATTAGAACCACAGTTTTCTTCCAGAGGCCTTGGGGTCCACAATCCAGGTGCCACCATCTGCTCTTACAGCAGAGTCTGGCTTCCCTGGTTTACCAATATGTTTCTTACATTTGAATGCCACAGAAGGAAACTAACAATTTTGGAGGATGTTTTGCCTGCAAAGAGGTAAGCTCCAGAGAGCAGTGTGATATTGGTCTACTTGGTCTACGACAGCAGGAGCGGAGCAAAACCTGATCATTTTGGATCAGGGGCTTTATCCATGATAGCTAACGACACAGCTGTTTTTTGGAGGCAGATATATGCAATGAGTATCTACAAAAACAGGTTCAGGATCAGCCATGGATTCACATGGGGAAGAAAAAAGGGCAGTTGCTCCTATTTCTGACCACATTCAGGAACTTGTCTGCTACTCACCATGAAAGCATTTCTGCTTCCATACAAACATTCTTTTCCCTCCATGCAGATTATTAAAAAAGAAACTGGATTTTGGAGAGACTTTGGTTTTGGGATGACTTGCCAGTACAGATCTGATTTTATCAACATAGGTAAGAAAAATACACTCCAATACACCTGTATCTTTACTAAAACAGAAAATGACAATCAGCCTCCCTTTCCTTGGCCAATGTGTCTATGTCACTAATTTGCAGCAGTGGTGTGGCTAGATATTCAGACTATTCCTAGGTGCCATAGAGGTTACCAGAATCTAAGCACTGCTCAGTGCAAATAAAGTTTTGTCTGATAGTTAAAGATTTGAGGCTGAGAAATTTGAGCACTTGGATGTTCACAGAAAGTGTGTCTGTTTTAAAGGGCTGGCTAGATCCAGAAAACAGCTGCAGTGTAATTAATAGCATTGAGTTTCCTAGTATATATTTCTAGTTTTATTTTGGATTTTGTCTGTGTCAGGTGGCTTTGACCTGGACATTAAAGGCTGGGGTGGTGAAGATGTACATCTGTACCGCAAATACCTTCACAGCAACCTCATCGTGATCCGAACGCCTGTCAGGGGTCTCTTCCATCTGTGGCATGAAAAGCAGTGTCTGGACGAGCTGACCCCAGAGCAGTACAAAATGTGCATGCAGTCCAAGGCCATGAACGAGGCTTCTCATGGCCAGCTTGGGATGCTTGTTTTCAAGCAAGAGATTGAGACACATCTGCACAGACAGAAATTGAGTAGTAAGAAGACATGAAACCAGAAAGGGAGGCCACGAGGCTCTGAATAGGGTGTTTTTTAAAAGAGTTGCTAACCAGAAAAGATGGAATCAGACTGAAAGAGGATGGAAATTTCAGCAGGATGGCAGCAAAAGAAGAAGAGGGGAAAGTGTTTGTCCTCCTTACTTTTGTTTTTATTCTGATGGGGCTTTTAAGTACTCCATTAGCCTGACTTTTCAGCACTTGCTTCTAGGGGAGACTTGAACACTTGATGAGATTCAAGGTCATGTCATGGAGACAATGAACGTTACATAAATGCTGGTATTGTATTCACAATAACAAATGGACGTGCTCCTGCTTTGAAATGTTTGTAAGATGTTATTTAAAGGCTTGACCTTTTTGTGGGCCAATAATTAGGAGCTCTTTTCTACATCTCACCTGATATATCTAAAAAGGGCTATTTTTGAATAAGTACAGAGCTCCTGCTCTGAGAAGGACATCTGATTGTTAATGATGGTTAAGCTGGAGTGACAAAATCCTTTTCCCTTAAGGGGCTGGGACAGGGTGGGGGACAGCAGCAGTGCACTAACAAGGCATTCCCAGTTCCTCCAGAGAAAGAGGTATCTCAGAAATTGCTTTCTAAAAGTCAGAAACAGAAAACTCTATGGATCAAGTGTGATGGTTCCAAAGTACTCGAGGGGAGTGATTGTTCTCCTCTGTGGATGGTGAACCAAAAGCAATGAGCCACATCTGTATCATGTGAATCAGATGGTGTATTTCTGCTTTAGAATACTGTATGTATCTCAAGATTTATTTTTAAATGAAGTTGGTTTTGCTTGGGAATTATTTTGTCAAACTTCAGGTTTTCTACTTCTAGCCTTACTAAGAAACAGAACAGCCTTCCGACACTTGGAAAATGCTCCACAAATCTGTGTTTCCTGTGGATGGGATCTGGGTTCAGATAAGCGAAGTGATTTTTCTACACAGCCTGGGTACTGGAAGGCAGAAGCTTTATCATGCTGAAGAAAAGGAAATCCATATCAACTTGCAGTACTGATTTAGGAGGCTTTAAACTCTGAATGCCAGATACCAAAATTGATGAACATTTTCTAACTTTATACCAAAGTATTCCTTCTAAACCAAATACAGAGTCTTGCCCAGGGCACAGAAAGCTTTTTGTAATTAACAAAATAAATTTTTGTGATGGATTACTGGACCCTGCAAATTCTCTTATGATAATTATAGGTACTAATCCTAAAAATTAGTCATCTTCTTAATAGATTTTTTCAATTGCCTAAAACAGTTGAAAGTCTGAGCTAGTGCTCTTATAAAGCATTTTCTTTTAATTCTGATTGCTATTTATCATTTTAATATATACCAGCCAACAAAAAACTGCATAGGCTTGGAAATCCCATTTGCTTACCTAAATGCTGTTTCTCTGAGCAGTCTCTTTGTTTTATAGCTTCAGATTAATACAAGGCAGTCTGAAACAGATTCTAATTTGGTTTTTGGCTTGTAAAAGCTGGGGGCAGAACTATGAAAGATAGCACTGAACAACGAATGAACCACTATTTGATGTGCCACTGTGCAATACGAAGAGCACTTATGAAACTCTTTTGAAAGCACTGCATGCAGAATCTGCAGATAGAGACCATGCCACTGTAAGTACTTTTTCCCTTGACACATGTTTATATGTGTTTGTCTTTTGTTGGATGTAAAGGATCTGCCTTGCACTTCCCTTGCAAATCATCAAGGGTCCAAAACACTGCCAAAGTACAAAAAGAATGAAAACTTTGTAGACTCAACCCCAAAATACATCACTTATCATAGAAACTTCAGCAATCACTCAAAGAACTGTTTTGTTCTCAGAACACATGATAAGTTATTTATAAAGAGCTTTGTTTTGATGAAGTAACTTTACAAATATTATGCAGTAGGAGGAGACAGGCACGGCTTGTTGAGTCCATATGAAAGTTACAGTAACTCAGCTCCTCCAAGGCAGCTGTTCCAACAGTCCCAGTTAATCTGAATTTGAAACTGGGTGTTGTATATTAGGACAGTTTTATAATCACAGCCTGCCTCAAGCCTAGCCTTAACTATTTCTGTGATGGGTTTTTTTTCACTGTCTTCCCTGAGGTTTCCCTAATCGCTCAGTAACCTAAAGTAACTTTGAGATTGGCCACACTTGTAGAGAAAGGCTAGACCAGATGATCTCCAGAGGTCCCTTCAAACCTATATTAGTTTCCAGTTCTAAGCACTGGACACTGTTAAATTCAAGACTTCATTATTTTGGGTACCTAAGCAAGTGTGTCATCAAGACCCTGTCAGAGTTTCACAAGTTATGTGAAGCAAGTCATCCTTACTCTACAGACTTTTGGGGTAACTAGATTTTGGAGCAATAGATAGCCAATCTTGAGGGCATCTGTTCTGGCAAGATAGCTGCCTTTGCAGTCAGTTCAGTGATCTAAACGTGTAGGTAAAAAACTTTATGTTTCTTTCCTCACAGAAGACAAGTGAAGCTGGGAATCTTTGAAAAACTGAGCCATGACTCTCAAACGTGGGATAGATGTGAACATGGATAGTGGTTTTCCCTGGGCTATACTGAGACAACATTTGCAAATAAGTAGTTTAATATAAAGTTGCGTGAAGCTACTGGTCCACTGTTCAGCAGGGCAAACCCTGAGGAGTTTTACTATAGTTCTTAGAGCTAAAATTGATTAAGTTCTGCTGTGTTCATGCCAGATCAGCCTGGACCTTATTTCTGCAAGTTAATACCCTGCCTCTCAAAATGCCTTTTTAGAGGCATTTAGACTTTCTCCTCTGTCTTTACCAGCCCATAGGTATGCAAACACTTCATGATTTGTCTCCTGCAGGATAACAACTATGGCACATTCTCCACATCAGAACAGATGCTTTTCTCTAGGGTCTTTGAAGGACATTTTGTTTTGGCCATATTTTTAAATAAAGAGGGAAGGAGGGATTTTTCCCCCCTACAAATAATCTAATACCCCTTCTCATGATTGAAGCAGATTATGTTGAAGTTATTTCTTTGATACATATGATATAATGCTCAAGAAGCTCATTAAGTCAATTGAAGTGCCAGATTCAGAATCTCACTTTACACTAAGGCTTTATTTCTAGCAAAGTATACCTGCTGTAACTGAAGTGCAGTTTTCCCCTTTCCTTGAATGAAAATTGCCTGTCAGCGTAGTTGTAAATTTTAAGACCAGATGATTATAATTTCTTTTATTTTGTATCCCTCAAAACACAGATCAGTCTAAGACTAAGGTTTTGACTGCTCCTTCAAGTTAAGCAGAATAGCCCTGATCTAACAGAAAAAAGGAAACAGGTAAAAACAGGTAAACAATTGAAACAAGATTGACTATTGTTCACTATTTGAGGATGGTGTCTCTAAAACATTATGTTAACAGATTCATACCACAACCTTCAGCTGTAGAATTTGTTGTGTAACAACATGAGGGAATTTGAGGACTAATTTGTTATGTGATTCTGTCCAGGCTCTCCCCCAGTATACTGAATTATGTATTTAAAGAACAGTGTAACAGATAAGGAGAGAGAATATTACATTGAAAGAACAACTTCTATAATGAAGTTTACACCAGATGCATCTGAGTAATCCGGACACAACTTGCAATAAATAACTCCACTTTGGAAAATATCATTCTTTACTGGCAAACACTCTTCTGTAAACTGTATTAATACTGATATGGGTGCTGCTTTTTACATTTTTTATGCTCTGTACCTGCGGTAGTCTTTTATACAAATGCCTCTGTCCCTTCTATCCCTTTCAAAAGGTTAATTCCTCTCAATGCAGAAAGGCCTGTGTAGTATTTAAATACAGGTTAAAAGAGTGGGGATCTATATTCAGAGGCTAGAGGAGTTTAAAAAATGTACTCTTCATGAAAATCCATCATCACAGAGAGCACCTTTCACCGAAAGGCACTCAGGGTTTGCTTGGATGTTCAGTTTGAATGTCCTTCATTTCAAGGACACAGCATTTTATACAGAATTAAGCTTCACATTATGTAAATTACATATCAAGATCGATTCACCTCTCCAAGTTGTTATGTGCCTTCAGGAAGGTATGATTTCATTCAACTGTAGGTACCAATCTATTTCCCAGATGGCACACAACCTCGCATTCAAGAACAAAAGGCAGCTTGAATACAGAAGTCCCTGAAAAAATCTGCAAAAACCCACTGAAAATCTGTGGCAGTATCTCCCTGTTCAACTGATTACTTCATCAACTCATTCACTCCATTGTCTGGGATACATCCAGGTGCTTTGCCGCTTGCTGGGCTGATGCATCCTTCAACTCAGTTGATATGATAAACCCACAACAGTACTTATCCTCCTACTGCTTCATTTTGAAGGATATAAAATAGAGGCACTTAGGGTTTCAGGTAAGTATCAGCAGCTCTAGTTCCAAGTTCACTCTTTGTGAATACAAGCATGGGACTGCACAGTGGGACGGGGAGGTTCACTCAAAGAGAGAGATGTAGTCTGGCTCTCGGTCCTCTTGGCCACATGGGTAAAGCAGCAGCTCCTTCCCCAAGGAAGTGATGGGTTCATCCTGTTGATATAGGATATGATCAAACACCTGTTTTCAAACAGACCCTACCTGTCACAACCTCACAGGATGGACAGCAATTTCCCTGCCTCTGTTACAGTGTGGCCTCATTCATGCCACTGTGTGATCCAGCTCAGTGCCCTGGGGAACCTGGGGTAGGACCCAAGTGGGTGTCCTTTGTCTTCATAACACAATGTTTGCGCTCAGTGCCATAACTCAGTGACACAGCTCTGGCAGTGCTCAGAAAGAGCTGTGCTCATCTCGTAGGAAACTACAGCTTCTATGACATGAAGCAGTGTCCTGCCTAGAAAGTGCTGGAGCAAGGACTGTGCAGCGTGCAGGTAAGCAGGACCATGTGATTCTGGTTATGTTTGTGGGAGGGACAAGAGTGGATCCTAGAGTGAGCACATACCCTCTGCTCAGGCAAATCCTGTTCTAACCAGAGAATTCCCTGACAGCAGCAGATGCATGGTGGGGACTTGCCCTCTTTCATAGTCACCCAGTGGGTGATAAGCAGAACCCACTGGGTCACTTTGGCAGAGTGGGTTTAGCCTGCCCACATCTGCTATAGTGCTGGGGCTCTGTAGGATTCATTGCAGACTATGGGCATGGCTCTATCTTTGATGTAGCTATGCACAGCCAGGCTTTAAATCCCCTGGCTCTGGAGTCAATAGCTGTGTAGCTCCTGCTTTCAATGATTTCAGCCTGAACTGTGAAAACCATGCAAGAAGCAAGTTCTGGTAGCCCAGGTAGAGTTCCATAGAGCAAATGAACGTAGATATTACCCTCATGTCAAATTTTGTTTAGGCATGTCTGTATTAGGCTAGGCAATTATTTAAAAGAAACAGGGATTTGAAATGAACCTATAAAGCAAAAGTATTGTCTTGTCCCTGGTCAGATCTTACAGTGATGGAATGAACAATCCATCTGGCTCTCCTTGGAGCCCATGTAGCTGCAGTCAGTGCTGGTAGACACTACTCTTATTGCTACAAGAATCTGCCAACCTTCTTCCTTCCCTTCTATTTTTTATCTTTGCTCAATATCACACCTTGCCTGCTTTTAGATTGTAAAGATACCTTGTTCTCTTTCATGCTGAAGCTGGAGGCAAGCAGGATTTTCTGCTTACTCAACTTGCCAGAACACCACAACCACAGAAAATACGAAAGAAAGGGGTCTATATGAGTATGCTGTCACCTCTCACCTTAGCAACATTTCTAAGTAGCACGTAAGTAACTTGAGTCCTGTGCAAGGTGTTCTGTGTGCTTGAGAGTGAATGAGTCAGATCTAAGATGTTTGAGATGTGTTAGGCCACCTGAGATGTACCAATCAGGCTGACATACCCTTCTGGAGCAGCACACAGGATACCCAACAGCAGTTAAAATGGGTCTAGTTACCTACTTCAAAATAACTGCATCTATTCTTTCTTATTTTGAAGTGCCCTGAGGCAATTAAACAGTTAATGAATGCATTGATAGATGTTTTACCTTGTGGTAGTCTACAAGGTCAGCCAGCGTTGAATGTTGCAGCTGGTCCACTCCAAGGAAGCTGTAGGAATCACTGGAGGCATCAATGAGGAAGTGTTTACATCCTTCCACAGACCGATAGGAGAGCACATAGCCTTTGATTTTCTCACTGACCCGGATCAGAAAACTCCCTGGTACTGTTTTATCTAGAAGCTCCTCCGCTTTCTTAGAGGTTAGGATACCTGTTCAAAATTAAAACTCAGAACTGAAGGGAGAAGAGCATTTGTGCAGGATTGGACGGAACAGTTCTCACAAGAAATCTGCTTTACTGCTCTAAACCCAGTCCATGGCATTCCCATCCCTTGTTTTGTTGCCCAATAGCCCAGGAAGAACCGTACTGCCATTGCTAGTAACAGACCATGGCCACGGGCTAATTGCTCTACCTTAACTGCTCCAGACTTGGCCAGCTATGAATGACAAATGCACGGGGGTTGAAAGGACAGATTCTGTGTTATGAGAGAGAACAGCATTGCAGTTTGTTGTACACTGATTCCAGTACAGCAGCAGCTTTACTCCTGGGCCCAGCCTATGTTAGCAGCCACATCAGCAGAAACAACTCCTTAAACAGTTGGGTTGGGGTGGGAATGCTCAAGACTCACCATGGAACCAAGGTGCTATTGTGTCCACGGTTTTCAGATAGCCAGCTCGGAGAGGGAACTGCTCCTCTTTGAACCACCTGATGATGCTTTCTTCAGTGGAATTGGAGATTGTCCTCTGGATTCCCTCTTTCCTGTTAGAAAAGATCATGATTTGTGCATCAAGTTCAAATAGGTTTTGAGTCCTTGCACTGAACTTACCTTTTTCTTAGGATTTTAAGAACATCCATAAACAGGCAGCTTACACTACTCCAGCTGTGTAGAATATGGTTTTTAGTGAACATCTGGCATCACAGAGGCTGTATGCACTTGCACTCCAGGCTTAGGACACTCTACTAAATAAACCTGTTGCCCTCCAGGAGTAAACACCTGAAGGCCTCATCACACCCTAGGCTGGAATATAGCCTAGGCTCTGTATTTTTCCCCATGGGGTGTCTCTTCCACACAAGGAGGAGAGCTAACCATTCCCATCTCAACCATCCCATGCTAGAGCAGAAGAATCTCATCCCTTCTCCCCTCCACAGGGCATAGGGGCTTCCTTACCTAAATGCTCTCCCATTTGCTGTCACAGGAGGTAGAATTTTAGGCTTGGGGGGGAGAGGTGGATACTGGAGTGGTCGCCGATCTCCTGCTATGGCACCCTTGGAAATATCTGCCTGCTTCCCTCTACGGATGCCCTGCAGTGAAAGCCTCCTGTAGTCATCCCTGGCTTGCCGTGCAAGGGAGCGTCTCTTCTCATCTGCTGCCTTGGATTTCCGCACTGGAACAAAAAAGGAGTCCTACATGAGTGAACAAGCAGGGCTTGCTGCCCTTTGGCCATCTTCCTGCTTGATGAAATGGAAGAATAACCCATTTCACAAGCTGAAAGGTTCACTCAATTGTGAGATCGTTTGCCACGTGTCTCCCACGTGTTACGTGGCATCTGACGCTTAACAGGGTACAGTGTTTATTCCTTCAAGACACTAAAAATCTGGGTTTTTTATGGATACCAAGTCCCTTTGTACTTAGAGACTTCTTGGTTTGGTTTCAGATGCTGACTCCTCGTTCAGATATAGATTTCTGTAGTGCCTTTCATGTAAGCAGGTGGGGAGCAGGCCATATGGAATTAAAGCTGCTGAAATGACCTCAAATCAAACTTTTGAAGGATTTGAAAGAGCTGATCCATTTCGGAGGGTGAGGGAGAGTCTTGCTGAAATTATTATGGAAAGTGTGGAGAACTTGGCTGTGTTTTTCTTTCTTTTTTTTTCTGTAAAACTGCCTTGATTGTTTAGGTCCACTTCACCCTGGAGTCTGTAGGAGTAACCAGCTCTCCAGTCAACTTTTTTTTTTTTTTTTAAATCAGTCAGGAAAATAGAACCCCTAGCCTGAAGTGGAAACAACTGGTGGTACAGCATTGCCATCTACTGAGCAGCAGGGAAGGAACTGGGAAAAAAAATGCATCAGGTTCTCCCTCGGGAAGTATTTGGCAGCAGTGATGGATGCTGCTGCAAGTCTCTTACTGTTTGCCATTTTCCTTCCTATCATTGGGATTCCTTACATGAGATAGTGCAGCGGGGCTCTGCTTAGATGGGATCATGCCTGGATGACAGGGAAGCTCTTTTTTATCAGTTCTTGTCACCCATTATCCTTGTCCTCAAGAGCAATGGTTACTGCAAAGTCTTACAAAAGGCCAGCTTCTAGTTTAAGATTAATAATCCTCTCTACACTCATGTAGTTCCTTTGTTGCTTGTTTTAATATAGTATCAGTAGGAGAAGTTTTCCATTTCCCTTCCCAGCTCTAGTCTCAAGGCTACGTGGACTCAGAAATATTTCTGATAATGCAGTGCTGTCTTTCTTGGTAATACTCTCCACCCACCGGCCTATTACTCAGTTCTAGTGTGACAGAAGAAGGGTTGACATGACCCCACAGAGTTCTAGAATTTCTCAAGCCTCATAGGAAAAAGTTATCCCAAGATCTTACAGAATTCCTGCCATTCAGGCTCATTCTCATCCGATTTCTGCAATGTTCTCTGGCTCTCTGTGCTGGGGTGGCTCTGTGGTATTGCCTCCTGGGAGTCTGTGGTCTCTTCGGAATTTCTCCTCTGTGCTTCCTTTGGCTATGAAAGAAACAGTACGTTCAGCTTTGTTGCAGGCAAGTTTTAATCTTGCTTTTTAGCTAGCCTTGAAATACTGGGAACTCCGTTCGGTATTGTGAATCCCTCCAACTTCAACAACATGCAGATCCTCTGTCTTTACTGCAGGTGACAACAGAGGAAGTGAGGGAAAACAGTCTACCAGAAATCATCAGGAGCATCTCCCTGTGCTACTCCCCAGTCTGCCAGTCTGGCCTGCTTTGTATCATCACCTAATTGTCACACTGTACATGAGGAGCATGGCAACACTGGTCCAAGAGGTGAGAACATTCTTAGGTCTGATGAGGCTTTGAGGCTGACAGGGACTCTAGGATAAAGCCTGGGCCCCACTCAATGTTTCAGTAGCATCATAGGTTGCCACTTACCTTTTGGAAGCTAAGTGTCCTCATATGACAGTCTGCCAGCATCTGGTGAACATCTCTGGTTCCCCTCTAAGCAGAGCAAAAGAGCGGTGAGAAATAAATGCGATGTTAGGACAATTGCTCTTCTTTTGGAGCAATAGATGTATAATGCAGCAGCAGTCATGACATTTGTTAACAAATTTTGGCAGCCTTCTCTGACAAACATTGGGTTTTCCATCATATTAGGCCTAACATACCACATGAGGAGAACTCAGGGGTGTCAGGATTGCCATAAGCATGTCTAGATTTGCTAAGCAATGCCCCCAAGTGCTTCCAGGGAGCAGCTTCTTTCCTCCCTCCCCCTAAATCAATCTCTTGCAGAACCTGCCATCCACAACTTTACAAGCCTGTGCTTGTTTGCGGCTGTGGCTGTGGTGTTGCAAACTCCTGTTCAACAGACTGACCCAGCTAGCTGCATATCTCCTGCTTGCTCTCCCCTGCAAACCAGTCTTGCTACCCTGACAGCAGTTTCTAGCTGAGACCTGCCTTTAAAGGTGAACAGTTAGATTTGTCTCTGAGCAAACACCCACCCACCTCTCCATTGGACCCTGACTGCTCCCACGGCACAGTGGGTAATGAGGTAACTGTACTACACTGCTTACCAAGGACACGCTTCTGTCACCTACTTGGCTAATATTTAATATGAACATGGCTTTACAATTTCTCTCTCCTTCAGGAAACTAGGAACTGCAAATGTGTGTGAAGCTGCTCTTTTTCTTAGATCTTTGTCTGTTCCCTGCAACAGACAAAGCACAATGCCTGGATCCCTTACATTAAATGGGAACTAAATCTTTTGGAATTAGATTTTTGGTAGTAGCTTGGGGTTTGTTTTTTCTTTCTTTTCTTTTTTTTTTTTTTGTCAGCTGTGACTAATAACTTCCTATGAAAAAAAAATCTCCCACATAGTTGCTCAACTTCAGCAAACAGTGCAGAGAAAAACCTCATGCGACTCAGAGGCTTTTGATAAAGGAGACAGCCACTCCAAATTTCCTTCACTATTTTGGTAGCAGCAGGGAGCATGTTGCCAAAACCCAACCTTCTGTTATCATGCTTTTTATGCTGAAATATGGTGTGGCTGTATGATAAAAGAATATACACTTATACAAGTTCATTCAAGGCTGAATGAAAACTGCTGAATGAGATTGGACTTCTCTCATTAAATTGGCAGGGTGTTCTGTTCCTTCTGTTCAACTGCAGTTGCATGGGTAGTTAATTTAACTCATCTTTTTTTCAGTTCTCTGCAAATGGCTTTTTGTAGCTAGTTAAAAATTAGAAATGTATTTATTGCTGGAGAAAAATATTTCTGTAATAAAACACCACAGGAAAGCCGACACTGTAGATACTGCATTTCAAATTGTCCTGTGCTGTCAGGGTCATAAGCTGTTTTCTAACTATTTTAGAAGACCAAAAACCCAAAGAACCACCTAAATATGCATGTCAGATGATGCTGGTAAAATTATCTTCATTTGTTCTTTTATAAAAGTGGATAATTTGTCTAATGGCTGTGACCTTACATGTACGGATCGTGGGATAGCCTGCCTGGTCTTGCCCCAGAAGCCATCCAAACCAGCCACAGTGCAGGAGGGAAAGTACTGCACCCCTCATTTTACCCACAGAGAATGGAAACAAAGGAATTCAGAGTAACTTATCTGTTGCTACAGAGCAGATCTATCCTACCTGAGAATAGCACGTGGACCTCCTGAGTCCCAAGGAAGGATGTAACAGCATGGCTTCTTCTCTGACTACAGAAGAAAAGCCTTAACAGATAGACGGCTTTGTTTCTTCAGATTTCTATTTACAGCAACCAGGATTTGCTGTATTTCCTAGTTCTCAAAACATGCGTTTCTGATAGCTATGGGAAAAGAGGAAAACTACCTTTGTGAGCTCCTGGCTTTTCCCGGTTGTTGTATCAGTCGTTTTTCTCCCACGTTCCTCCTTTGTCTGCACAGTGCTTTTTTTATTCTCATGAAGATCTGTCTCACCCAGTAGTCCTGGTTGTGGGTGTAGAGACCATGTTATAGAAGAGTCAATCTCTCTGAAATGTAAGAGAGAGGATTTAGGAACCTGAGGGAGTTACTTTCTGCTCCCTGAGCATCTTGCAAGGAAGCTGCACGTGAGCAGAGCAGTGCTGCATTGAAGCCATGTGTGTATGGGCATTTATATTTCCAAATCAGGTAGGTGCAGTAATTAATTTAATGACTTGTGGTGAGCAACTGTTGTCAGGCTGCACACCGGCACCTCTTGGTGAATCAGTGCAATCCAAGCTCACCACCTGCCACAATAACAGTGTTGGTATTTCCTGTAGTCTGCAGAGTGTCCCATGCAGGAGCCACATCATGAGAGGCTCAACGAGCCGGAGCAAGTCTCAGGCCAGAGCTGGTCTCTGCCAGCATTGTGTGTCCTCACAGAAAGCCAGCCTTTGCCTGTGCCTTTTGCCTGCAAGTCCAACATGACAGTGATAACCACAGCCTCTACAGAGAAGACCCCAGCCTCCGGGTCCCTAGAAAAGCCTTCTCCTCCATGTCAGCCCACTCAGACCCCAGCTGAAGTGTGCTTACCTGCCCTCCTTGCCTTGCTCTCTCCTTGCCAAGCACTTTGCTCTTTGTGCCTGGATCTCTTCACAGATGGCTGCATATGGTTTATCTGAAGGATGCTCGCCCATCACCCAGACCCAGACATCATTGTCAGCACCGAGTTTCCATGTCACCGACTTCCCATTGGCTGGAAAAGAAGCAGCTCTTTGGCAAATGCTGTTTGCTGGATAGCAGGGTCTGTGTCCCACCTGCTGTGCCCTACTGGCTGCTGTCGATGACAGAGCCTCTCCAAAAGCAACTGTACGTGGGGAAAGCTCGGCTGGGAGGCAGCCCACACTTTGCATTTTTTTTCATGCTATTGAAGCCAGGTCAGTGAAGGAAGTCTGAGTCTGAGGGCAAAGGAGAAGGCTCACTACCATTTGTTTTCTTGTTTTAATTCCTGGCCACTGCCCTCCCCAAACTGTGTGAGGGTGAACCACTTGCAAAAAGAGCACTGTGGGGAAGAGTTGGGAGAAGAGTGCTATCTTCCTAGCAGTCAGCATGCTGTTGCAACCCTGGCAAGTGGACTTCAGATCTAAAGTCTCAGTGGGAACTGCAGATCTGGTGCCTCAGGACAGATATTCAAATCCCTGGTTATATTAAAGACAGAGGCCCCATTTAGTGGGAAACTTAATAAGATGCACCTCCTGCGGGCAAATAAGCCCTGTCTTCCCAGTTAGGGGAGCTGAGCAATTTGGTCAAGGACAGAGTGCCTGGGTCAGGGAGTAAAACCATAGTGCATCTGGCCAAAACTACCCCATTGCAGGTGGGTTTAGTTACTCTAAGGATACATTACCTCCTGTTTCCAGGGAGCAGTTGATTAGGCCAGATATGTGTCAGACGGTGAAGCAGCCAGGAGGCAAAGACTTACCTTTTCTTGGCAGTGGCTTCTTTGCTGGAGCTTTGTCCACAGCAGCTTCTCTTTCCTCCCACCGTCTGATCTGTTCCTGCCTCATCTTGAAGAAGAGGATCTGCTTCTGCTCCTCGCTGAGTTCTGCCAGCAGGTCAGGATCGATGTACATGTCTGATAATATCTGTTTCAGCATGGCTGCAGGTTTCAGTTACACGTTTGTGGCGGTGATCTCCAGGGATAAGATCCTCTTCCTGGCTTCAACAAGAAAGAGACCCTGCCCGTCTGAGCCTAGAGTAGGAATGCAGGCGCGCCAGAGTAATTATGCTTCTATCTTTTTTTTTAGCTCAAACTTCCTGCGCAGACCAGAAAAGTAAATAAGTATCTTAAAACCTGCTGTTAAGATTCCTTGAAATAGGAGGTAAGCTCAGCTCCCACGCAGCCCTTGCCTGCTCTGCAAGGAGAGCTAGCTAGAAGGGGAGAGTCCAGGAGTGGGGAGGTTGTGTTGATACTCTGATAAACCCAGCTGATAGTATATCAAAGAGAGAGAGCACTGCCTGTTAGTCATCAGAGGTGCGGCTGAGTTGTGCCCAAGTAAACATTCCTGCTGGGCAAGGAATCAATGAACCCATGACTAGTCGGCTCCTCCTCCTTCCAAACAGGAAAACTTTGATGATCAAAAGCCCAGCCTGCCTTTTTTTGCCCAAGAAAGATGGGGAGGACTTTTGGCTCTGCTTCTGAGGTGGGAGTGAGAATTTTGGGGTGCTCCCATCCATCAAAGGCAGCCTCCCAGCAAGTCAAGGGAGCACAAATAGTGCAGATGGTTTGAAGAAAGACAGCATGGACGGTCAGTGTCTGAGGCAGCTCCCGGTCTGACACATCTTGCTGATGCACCTTGCCCACGTGGTGAGCGTGGCATGGGACATCCCTGCCTGACAGGATGAAGTGGATGGAGAGAAGGAGCACTCCTGTTCCTGCCCAGGATGTTGGCTTGTGTACAGTGCACACTGGTGAGGTATTGACACCCGCCCAGCTGTGCTATGTGCTCATGGATTTACATTTACAACAGTGATTTCACTGAAAAAATGGGAGCTCTCCTGGCACTTAGGAACTTAGCAAATGAGAAAATAGAAATGTGGACTAAAGACCTTGAAACCAGTTCTTTTCCTTATCTTATGTGGATAATCTCAAGGAGATCAGGAGATTGGTTGGCAGTGCTTTTGGTGACACAGGGAGGCTGACAGTCATGTGTGAAGTGCAAGACCAGAGCACGGGGGCTGGTTGGCCAGGAGTGGCAGGGGCTTCCTGGACAAATTCTTGAGAAATGTTGTAGTCATCAGGCTACAAGGAGATTAAGCCAGTGGGTTTATTCATGTCCTTCTGCACAAATCTTGGGAGTCTAAGGAACAAGCATGCTAGGATAGAGCACAGTACGTGGGAGGAAGAGCTGGTGAGGCAGTAATGTGGAGGTACAAAGGGCAGAGACATGGCAGAAGAACCTGTGCCAGGGTGAAGTGGGACCATATATTAAATTAAGTTAATGAGGCCAAATCAATTAGCCATCTTACAGGAGATAGACTGAATCCCTAGGGACCCAAATGTTGGAAGAAAAGTGTTGGGAGCACCTTCAGCTTCAGAGTATGACTGCTTGGTTCCTACCATATAAAATAACTGAGGCAGCAGGGGAGCCAGCAAGCACAATACTGAAGCTTTCCAGGGAGCACAGACAGAGCACATTTAATTAGATAAAATGGGGCAGCACAACAGCAGCCTTCATAAAGTCAGACTCTCAGAACAATACCTGCTGTGTTGGTCCACCCTCCTCTGTCTCACATCCATGCCAGGATCAGGTAGGCTGTCCCAAACATCCCCCTACTTCTGAACATGGCTTGCATTAAAACTGCTGAAGACAGAGCTGGCCGGAGCCCCAGTGCATTGTAGTGCCCATGCACTTTCAGCAGGGAGAGCATGAAAGGAGCTTGGAGCAGTTGGAGGAGCTGTAGGCAGGGAGACAAGGAGTTCCCCAAAGAACTCAAGGCATCGACAGAGCAGACCACAGTCCCAGCATAGCCTTGTCTGCAGCAGAGGCCAGGAGCAGGAGCAAGAGTCCCTGGGAAGGTGCAGTGATCAGGATTAGGAATGAGCCTTCTATTTCTATTTTGTTTCTCTGATTACTTAATATTTTCCCTATTAAAAATGTTAACTTAATTCCAGAAGGAAGCATGAAGCTAATGTTCCCAATTTGTATTGATTTGGTTTAAACAAATGGCTTTCTTGATTTAAATAAAACAAAGGCTTTTTGGGGAGGTGGTCTGATCTGGGCAATGCTTTCTGAGTACCCCACAATAGCAGAATTATTCCAGCTCAGCACGGAAGAGGCTTGGGCTGTCCTTGATCTATGGGGGTGGCAGCTGTAGAGAGGGAAGAGCTTTTTGTGGTGTTGTTGAACATTTCCTCAACTCTATCTATGCATCCTTTGTGGATTTGAAACAGTAACAGAAGTAGGATAGCTCTGGCCATCTGAACTTGATGGTGTGGCAGAGATGCCTTCCATGGGCTGACAGAAATTAATCACAATGTCTAAAACTGAAGTGGCTTTTAACAAAAGAGACTTGTTGCATGCGGGGAGATGAGATACTTTTATTCCCTTCAGGTGTAGTTCATGAACTTGAGTCCTGCACCCTGCTCTTTGTATAGCAGTGGGCAGCTTGAATCCACCTCACCATCATGTCAGCCCTTTTCCTCATCCCTGCATAGGAGACATTGAACATGACCCAGAGTGGCTTATGTTGCAGAGTTAAAATTTGCAGTGAGCAAAGCTGTGGTGGTTAAATGGTATTTCTTTCTCCATCTCTCCCAGTGCTGCTTCTTGGTGCTGTAGGTGCTCTTCCTCACTCTGGGGTGTGCTTCTGTCTTTGAAGGTTCCGTCTTGTATCTTCTAT
This sequence comes from Chiroxiphia lanceolata, assembly GCF_009829145.1. Classification (NCBI taxonomy): domain Eukaryota; kingdom Metazoa; phylum Chordata; class Aves; order Passeriformes; family Pipridae; genus Chiroxiphia; species Chiroxiphia lanceolata. The sequence goes on along the minus strand of NC_045640.1, from coordinate 47,590,095 downwards.
ATCCAACCTGACTCCTTCTGCCTGACCAGGTTACCTGTTTCTCACAAAGCACTTGGGAGACAGAGACGGTTTATAAGGATTGCAAGTCTTTTCCTCAGTTAAATTAGGCTTCCTGGGACACAACACATGAGAAGCCATCAGCAGAATGCATGCAGCAGCATGTCCCTGCTGCTCTGGCTTCTCAGAAGTGGGAATGGCTTTGCTGCAGCATTTACTTAGTAGGACTTGATGTGCTCTGACATATGCAGTGGTGACAAACTGGTAGTCCCTTTTTCCATGCCTGGGGACACAGTGTGTTGGCAAGATGGAAGGGTGCTCAGAAAACAAGTTTCACAGTACCGATGCAGTTTTGCAGAGTTGGATCTCCTTGTAACAAATTGGTTGTAAGAGGAAATTTAAAATGCTGTATCCCAAGGGTACCCTTTAAAACACCAGCTATTTTAACACTGGGAAATGACATGCATCTCAAGACGTTTGAAGTGGTTTTTTAGCAATCACTTCAATAAAGATTTTAGGAGATGGAAGTCCTTGTAATAGCAGTCATTCAAAGTTTGAATCAAACCCATGTTACTGTCACTTGGACAGAAGTGGTTTTGCAGATGCTGTTCCAGCTGCAAGTAGTATATTTACAGCTCAAATTTAGGGAAGCCAAAGATTGCAGTAATGGCAGTGGGAATTCCAAGCAGGTAACTTGTAGGAAAACTCTGGTAGAGGTCTTGTTAAACTTTCTACTACCTGTATTTTTTCATGGGTGTGATAGATGGGAGCTAGTTTTGTGGAGGAATGGGAAATGCGAGTAGCCAAAACCAGCAAAACTTAAGTGGAGGGAGGTGGGAAGCCAAAACAGGGCTTTTGGGGCTATGTCACTTATATATAAGATACTTGACTTGAAAGCCATAAAGGAAGTACAACGCAAAGGTCGAATGACTCTTCAAAAAACAAGGTCACATAGCATTTATGTTTTCTGCTGGAAAGCAGCCTCTTCTCTGTGCTCCTGTAAATCATCTACCATTAACAGGGGAAATAAGTCTATGAATACACATAAAAGCACAACCACTTTTCAGAAGAACTGGTATGAGCTCCTGCTCACGTGTGCAGTGTGTGATACTCAGTCACTGACAGGCTCACTGACACTCCCTTCTGGCATACTAGTCCTGGTCCTCACCATGAATGCTGCCATCTGAGGGGAAGATTCTCCACAAAAACAACAGACAGACAGATAGGCATTTGGTATGATTTTCACCAAGAAATCAAGCAGGAGGGTGTAAAATGAAATAGTGGACAAGCTGAACAGTGGCTCTTGGGCTGATTTTCTCAGAGGCGGCTTCTTCAACCTGCTGCACACATCTCTCCAGTAAATGTGGCAGTAACTGTAAAGTAAGAATAACCCAAGAAACTCAAAGATGAAGAGAAAAGAGAACACAAGAAAAGCTGCTTCAGGGTACAGACTGATGAGCTAAGAGGATTTCTATTGTCATAAAGTAGTTTTTCCCATAAAAAAGCAGGTAAGAGCACATTGTTCAGAAAATGGTGGAACTATATTATTTTGAATCAAGAACTTCTCCTTGGAGCTGGTCATCTGCTTAGTGAGAAGTGGCTTCATAGACACCATGGGGAATTCTTTTCCCTAGCCAAGAGGCTGAGCCGTGAGAGTGCAATTGAATTTCCTTTCACTTGCCAAACTAAGTCCTGAAGCACTGAAGAGGTATTTTGCTCAGGTTTCGTTGGAATTCTCCAGTTCCAGCCACTCCAATGCCATCACCTCCCTTCCAGACTTCAGGAAGCGATTTCTGATTTTTTTTCAGAAGTGAAGAAAAAACCAGAATTGCCAAACCCACCTGAAATCAGCGCAGCCAAAGGTAACTGCTTCCCAAACCTTGCTCTCAGTGCACAAGTCTTCATGGGTTAACTGTTACATATTGTTCATAAAATGCACTTTTGTCAGAAAATATTTATGTTAGCAGCTGTACCGGCAAGGTTACTACCAAAATATCCTTCTGTGCTTTGAGTTTGGTTGTTGGTTTATTTGTTTTGTTCTTGTTTGGTTTTTTTTAATCCTCATCCTGTTCTAAACAGGGGAATGATTCATTCTTCTCTTTCTGTTTAATTTCACTTCAGCCTACTGTTTTCTGTTTCAGATGAAAGGAAAGCTAGTTTGTTCATAAGGAAAATACGACTGCATAAGCTTGGCACTCAGAAGACAGAAGTAGACCTGTTTGTATCTTAGAATCGTAGAATTGTAGAATGGTTTGGGTTGGAAGGGACCTTAAAGATCATCTAGTCCTAACCTTCCTGCCATAATCATGGACATTTTCCACTAGACCAGGTTGCTCCAAGCCCCATCCAACCTGGCTTGGAACAATTCCAGGAATGGGGCATCCACAGCTTCTCTGGGCAACATGTTCCAGTGCCTCACCATCCCCACAGGGAAGAATTTCTTCCCAATGTGTAATCTACACCTGCCTTCTGTCAGTTTGAAGCCACTCCCCTTTGTCCTGTCACTACGTGCCCTTGTCCAAAGTTTGCCTCCAGCTCTCTTGTAGCCCTTTTAGATACTGGATTCTGAGTAAGACTGGCATATAATGGTTGAAAGAGCAAAACCAATGAAGTCACCACAACATGAACTACCTTGAAATTACCTATAGCTGAACTGACTTGCCCTAAAGGCCCCTGATCTTATAGCCTGTGACAGTGGTTATCTTATAGCAGGTACAAATGGATGGAAATGGCAACAAGGAAAAATAATTTGATATAGCAGCAGCCACTGAACACAGTTTGAGGCCCCAGGGCTTTACTTTCAAGAAAAAAGTTGTCTTCCTTGCTAGAATAGTGTGCAAACATTTCTTGATCATCTTCCTATATTAAAATTACTGAGGGAATTACCAGTGTGGTGAAAAGGGTGAGGGTTTCTATAGGTTAACGCACAGGATCAGAGCCTCAACCAAACTCAGCCACTGTAAGAAAGGAGATTATTTTCTAGCCATGACACATAATTTAATTTACAGTTCTGCGCAGAAAGGGTGATCAGTGGTAAATTCCCAAATCCAGCACCCTGAGACAAAAAAGCAGGCCTACTTATACAGTTACAATCTTAAACTATTAGCATATCTTACTGAAGTCACTACTTGGCTAAGTTGTTATTGGCTCATCCTTTCTCTGCTTTGAATTAAAGCCATTGTGTCCCAAGAAATCATAGTGCATGCTCAGTGAGTGGTGGTCTTTTTGTGGGCAGGGGGGGCCTGAGCTGGGGTGTGTTTTTACTATTATAAGGAGCAAAAGTTCATCACTAGGGCAAGTTCTCACCACAGAACAGGTCAAAACAGGTTTTCTTCTAGCTCATCATTACACATCCCAGACAAGAAGGATTTTATCTTTGTTTTCCCCCTTCATGAACTTCGGCCATCAATTTCCTGTCTTCCACATTCCCATGGTTATTGCTTCCATTGCTTAACCACTTTATCTTGTTATTTGGAACTTCGCTCCTGTTATTCATCAAGGTGGGAACCAGGATGGAGGCACTTGTGTGGAACCCCTCTGGAGGCTGAGGGTCGGGTTGCATTGGTCCCTGAAGCTTAGTCCATATTTAGATGATGTACAATTATGTCCATTCCTATTCAAGTCATGACAGTGATTGATTTATGGCCCTGTTAAAAAGCCAGGATAATTTGAACAAGCACAAGCTGTAATGAGCTGGAGTGGAAAAGAGCTGCAGAGAAGAAACCAGGTGGGAGCAGGGGGGCCTGTAGCAGGAGGGGTCACCGGCCGCCTCGGGACACCTCCATCCCCGCTGAGTCCCCATCCCCGCCAGGGGGACATGGCTGGGAGCCAAGGCCGGGAGCCGCCGGCGTGGTGGAGCTGGGACTGATCCCGCGGTGGAAAGCGGAGCATTGCCGGGGACTCCGAGCCCCAGCGGCCGAGCTGAATCTGTTCCCCAGGCCAGGAACTCCAGGCCGATGCCCAAACCGCCGGGAAAGCCCCGAGCATGTCCCACCGCCCCGGGGGCGGCGGGGAGGGAGCGAAGCGCCGGCCCCGCACGGTGCCGCCGCCCGGCGGGCGCGGAGCGGCACCGCAGCCCCCGGTACCGGCACCGGTGTGGCCATCGCGGTGTCCCTGCACAAGGCGGGGGCTCGGGGGGGGGACACGGCCGGGTCAAGGGCGGCCACAAGCCGTGCAGAAGGCAGGGGCTGCCGTGACACCCGCCAGCAAGGAGGACCCTGAGCAAGGTAGCGTCCCCGCTCTGGGAAGGTGCAAGGGGGAGCATTCCAAGAGGGTCCTGTGGTAGCACAACAACATGGCAGGGGGCTGTGGCTCCCAGCATGCCAGGTCTGGAGATCAGCTGGAGGAGGTGCTCTGAGCCATGTGCAGCAAGGTTGCATGAGCCTGAGGCTGGTCATCTCCTCCTGGGTGGCAGCACCAGTGGTACAACTTCTGGCAGGCTACACCATGGCTGGGATGGACACCACAGCTGGGATATGGACAACATAGCCTGGATATGGACACTGTAGTTGGAATATGGACACCACAGCTGGGATATGGTGTCCCTATACACGCCCTGTGCACAGCAGCAAGACCCCCACTCCTCCCCACCTCCAGCCCTCAACCTGTGAATGACCAGCCACAGCCATAAAGAATTTGTCAAAAACCAGCTTTGCCATTGAAGCCACTTGAGGCAGAAAACAAGTATTCCATGGCTGGAAAGGTCTCATGGAAGAGCCTCTCCCTCCACGTCCCCACAAGACAAGCACCCTTCCATGCTCGCCCTGGCCGTGCCCCCCCGAGCCATGACCCCCCATGCCATCCCAAGCCACATCCACCCCCATGTATCCCCCAGCCACGTCCACCCCATGCCCAGAGACAAGTGTCACCACCCCCATTTAGACCCTGGCCTTTCCCCCCAAAACTGTCCTGTGCCCCCACTTTGAGCCACACCTCCCTGTGCTGTAGGAGTACCAGAGTGGTCACATCAAGAGCCTCCCCACCAACTCATGTCTTATTTAAAGTAGTTCTGCTCTAAGCCAGTTATGGTTTACGTTGGGCAACAGGAGGGGCTTCACCCCAACCCTGGACCCAGGGGTTGGGCACTGTGAGCTGGGCAGCATGGAAGTGTTCGCTGGGCTGGGGACTGTCTTTTGTGTTTGTTTATTGCTGTGATTGGTTTTTTTTACACACTCTATAAATACAACTCCTTCGGGAGGGGGAACAACCTCGGCTCCTGACCTGGGACTTCGGAGGGTGGGCACTCCCCGATCTGGGGCTGCGTCGGGGGCCGGGCTGGGCGATCGGAGCTTCCCTGGGTGTTGGGGGCTCCCCCAGGGGCAGGGCGGCTGTGGCAGGGGCAAGCGTGCGCCCCGACCGCTGTCCCTGCTTGGGGGGGCGGCAGGAGGGGGCCCCGCGGGTGTGGCCCGCTAGCCTGGGCCCCAGGCAGGCGGCACGGCGGAGACTCAGAGCTCTGCCCCGCTCCTGGTGCCGCCTAGGCCACTGGAACACCACGGGAGGAGGACACGGGACAGGGGCTGTGGGTCACGGCTATGCCCGGGGCAAGAGGGAGGGGACACCACGGGCTCTCACAGCCAGGACAGCGCTACTCGGCAATACTGCCACCCGCCATATTGTGCGTCCTCCCTACCCCACCCACCGGCCGCTACCCACCAATCAGCTCTCGCTGCCCTCGGAGTTTTGGCCAATCGTAACCCGCCGTTTGCGCGTCCTCCGCCCTTCCCTCCGGCCACCGCCTGCCGCCCCTTCCGGAAGCACCACCGCTCTTTTCCCGAGCCACCACCGCTCCTTTCCCGAGCCACCATCGCCCCTTTCCCGGGCCACCACCGCCCCTTCCGCCGGAGCAGGGGTTGGGCTGGGCTGGGCTGGGCTGGGCCGCAGGGCGCGGTCTCGGCCATGGTCCGGGCGTTCGTGCTGCTGTCACCGGGCGGGCCGGCCGGGCAGGCTCCCTGCCGCGTGCTGTACGCGCGTGCCTTCGGGACCCCTCCCGGGACCCCTCTCGGGGGTCCCCGGCAGCGCCTTCGCCGCAAGGAGCAGCTGCTGGTCGTGGCCAGGTAGCCGGGAGAACCCCCCGCCTCGGGGCGGCGACATCACTCTCCATGGGAACCCCCTTCCTGGGGATGCTGGGCTCGGTGGAACCCCTGTGACCCCCTCCATTCCCTGAAGCCCCTGGAGTTGTGACTCTCCATCGCTTTCCCTGGGACCCCCACAACCATGATGCCTCCTTTTTTTTTTTTTTTTTGATGTGGGGGCTCCTGGGTTTTGCCCGACCCCTAGGGCTGAGACACCCCTTTACTGTGGGACACCCTCCCTTCCTGAGGGGAGCTTGTGCTCAGTGGGACCTCCAGAACTGTGGCAGCCCCCTTATGGGGGGGACAGGGCTCAGCGGGAACCCCAGGACCATGATCCCCCCCATTCATCAGATACGCCCTTTTGGGGGATTCTGGGACCCTGTGTCCCCAGTAGAGGGGGTCACTCTATCCCTGGATGAGGCAGGAGTCCATAACACAAGGGTCCCCCCTTTCTCTTCCAGACAAGTGGCTTCCCAGTGCCAGCTGCTTCAGTCATCCCTGGGCCGCCTGTCCTCCCCACAGCTTCCCCAGCTGCCTGATGAGCCGGTGTCACTCCAAGATGCTCCGGGGGGGCTTTTCCAGATGCCCCCTGGAGACCCCTTCCCTGACCGGGTGACAGTAGTCTGGTTATCAGTGCTGGCCCTTGCCTGTGCTTTGATTTGTGACCCCCAGGAAAATCTGTCCTTGGCTGAAATCACCCTGCGGCGCCTGGCTCCCCGCCTGCTCATCTCCTTGCGGCTCCTCAGCCCTGGCGCTGACATCCTGCTCCGTCCGGATGCCGCTGATGCCCTCCTGGATCGTCTCCTGCCCCATGGGCAGATGCTTTTTCTCAATGAACGTTTCCTCCAGGCAGTGGACCGGGAGCTGGGCATCAAAGCATCCCGCTGAGCTACAGATGACATCCCTGCCCACCACCCCTGGGTATTTTTCATTGGGGAGAGACAAGGGAAGGATCCGAGATGGTTGCCAAGCCCCAGCAGGATGGATGGGAAAAGTAGCTCAGGAATAAAGAGCAACATGCCAGCAAAGAGCGGGATTTTAATCCATTTATCCCCTAACTTTGTTGTGGGAGAGCTAATAGCCATCCCCATAAATCCATCTGGAGCTGGAACAGTGCCGTGTTCCTGCACCGTTTTCCTGCGCTGTGTTCTTGCACCGCTCCGTGCGCACGTGACAGCGGGCGGTGGCTCCGCATGGCCGTGAATGGACATTAAAAGAGGGATGCCGGGTTACCCCAGCTGGATGTTACAGGGCAGGTGGGGGGTTCCTGGCAGGGGAGACCTGGCTGTAGGCAGTGCAGAATCCCTCTGGTATGGGATGGGAGCTCACCTCAGGACAGGAGGAACCGTAGGGGACATGGGGAAGCCGGGGGTGTGCAACCAGCCCTGGTGCATCAGGGTCACTGGGTGGGGGATTTATTTCAAACAGGCAGCGAGGCAGGATGTGGCCGTGCGCCTGACACAGCGGGTTGGTTGTCACCAGGTGATGCTGCTTGGGAACAGGGGACCTATGTGACACCCTGGGAGGTGGCTGGAGCTGGCACCCACCTGCACAGCTCTTCCAGCTGCCACCAGGGTGCAGTGGGGATCAGGGCTCTATCCTAGCAGTTTCTGAGTGCTGGGAGAGTCAGGGAACCAGGACGTGGCATGCATGGCTCTGCCTGGAGGCCCCTGACCTACTATACGAGCACATGGTAGTGGGTTTTTGAAAAAGGGGTAGGATGAAAAGGAATAGAGAAAAGAAGAGATGAATTAAAGGGGCAGAGAAAGAAAGAGAAAGAGAAGAAGGAAGAAAAAAAGAAAGGAAGAAAGAAAGAAAGAAAAAAAGAAGGAAGGAAGGAAGAGAAAGGAAAGAGAGATCACCAGTCCTGGTTCCATCCATCCAACTGATGGGATGTCCAGGGTTCCGAGGACACAGCCCAGGCTTGGTGGGGGTACGTTTTGATAGATAGGTTTCCCTGCCCTGAAGACAGATTTCTTGCTTTCTATGCAAATTAGTTCTTATGCAGTCTGTTCTTTCACACCCTTCTGGAAATGGGTTGGGGGGGGTTGGGCATCTTGGATGGTCTCGTCCCCCCCACCACCAGATTGACCTTTGGTTGACAGTATGTGCCTGCTTCTGTGCTGATGCTGTCTTGTTTTTTTAGTTGTGTCTCTATGGACTAGAACAAGGATGTTTGTCCCAGAAAAGTGCTGCCCTACCTCTGCATGGCCCCTTTATCCGTTCACATCTTGTTCTTCCTTGGGGCATGTTAGTTCCAACAGTCCTTGATTGGCTCCATGGCCATCCTGCTGTCGGTGTTTGAGATTTACACATGGTCCCCTTTTCTTCTGGGCTTCTACACCACCCTATGGCTCAAACATCAATAGGGCCCTTGAAAAGGTGATCCCTTGAAAGGGGAAAAGAAGGGAAAGAGAGGTAGAGGGAGGGGCAAATGCATTCTGTAAATTATCTCTAAGCTTTGGGATAATCTCTCCATAATTTTTCACACCTTAACGTACAATCCAGTTACCAAAATGAAAAGCAGAAAGGTTAATACTAAAAGAACAATCACAGTGCCAGATTTTGTTAAAAATTCACATTGCTGTTGGCGACTATCCAAATAAAATGTCACACCAGAGGTGTTCCCCATCTTTCTTCACCCATTCCACCACCCAGTGGACTTTTTCCACATGTTGGTGAACAGTAATCAAAGTCTTTTGTCCGTAGTCTTGTGCTTGCTTCAACAGTCATCTCAGGTCCTCATGTTGTAGCACCTTTTTTACTAGTGTGAGGTTCATACCAGTGGGAATGGGTTTTAAAGCTATGATCGAGGTGTAGTTAGATTTCAACAACTGGTAGGAGTTAATCAGAGCTGAATAATTGAAATCCTACCCCTTGATTTGAACAAATTTACAAATGTTAGAGTGATTTTTTTGTTATTACTACCTGATTATCTACCATTACGTGGTCACAAGGTGTTCCTAAGCAAACACATCTCCTGCTTGCATACACATGCATGTTTTCTGGGTTGTAATCTGATCAAATTTCAAAATGGTATATTTTGCTCAGTATCAAGACAAGTGTCTTGAGCCCTTAGTGTATTTTCCTGACAGATAAATCCTTGTTGTTCCTGCACAATGCATGCATCGACTTCTGTAGTTTGCCATTTTGTCCCTTCTTTCTAGGCCTATACCCTATGTTCTGTGGGGTACAGTACAGTTCCATTATAAATTAATCCTAAAGCATGATGGGATATATTTTTTACACTTTAGCATTAAGCACTGTTAACACAAAGGCAGTGACTGTATAATTTTAGAGGTTATAGGTAAAGTTAACTAAATACCACCAGGACAGGAAGTTTCTTTTAAACTATTTTCCCAAAATACCTTCCTAATCTCAGTGGGCAAGGGTACTGTCTTCACCTTCCCATATGATAGCAGCTGTCATATATTGCATGCACAATTGGGTTTGAATACAACCAAGAGCCAAAGAGACATTGTCTTAGAGTGTTTCAATGGTGTTAGCAATTAATTGTTGATGAGAACCAACTGGAATCTGAATGTATGGGCCATTATTTTGTATGCATTCATAGGATTCCACTTGCTGGATTTCAGTGTCACCTGGTTTATGGCCAGAATTCTCTTGCAAGTCAGCCACTGAATCAGATCTAATGGAGTAATTTTTTGTGTGTGATTTTCTGCTCTGCCCTGAGGTCTAGTAGATTCAGGGGGGGTTGAAGGAGATAAAGAATCATCTTTCCCTGGTTCCCTGTCATTGGGATCACCCTATATGTTTACATCCCTTGTAAGTCTGCTGTACTTTTCCTGGAACTTTGATATCTCAGTCGCGGTATATAGCTCCATTTTGGTAGCAGTTTGCTGACCCTGACCATCATCTGTGGTTTCAGTTTTAATTAAGGGTCATAATGTTAATTCCTCATCATCAGATGACAAATGCTACGTCTCACTTCTTGTCAGGGTAATAAATGCATTTACTGTCTTCCAACTCCTTCATTGGATATAAAAAGTCAGAGTTGTGCGATCATATTTTTTCAAATGGCACAGATTCTAAATCCTGCACTGGTGCCCCCTTTCCCACAGTTCCTGCTGACCTGGCCTGGGCCAGGCACCACTTCCCTTCTGCTTCTCCTCGATCTCCTGCAGCAGGAGCAGCACCTGTTCCACCATGCCAGGTCCCAGCACTGTACAACCTTGATCACATCACCCAGGATGGAGAAGTTCAGTGTACTCAGCACCTTCCTAAAAGAGGCATCAAAGGAGCACCCAGGAGGGCAAGGAGGGAGACACTCCTCTGCCTGCAGCACCCTCGGCCAGGTCCCAGCCAGTCTGGTCCACAGCCAGGACAAGCAGGGGCAACACAGTGCTCATGGGGCAGGGAGGGAGGGAGGCAGAGCCCATCCCAAAACTGCCCCACACCCTGGCTGCTGGCCTTTTGAACCTGCTTCCCATCCTCCGTGTTCCTTAGCCGAGCCAGCTTTCGTTAACCATTACTGCTTGGGCGGGGCGGGAGGGTGGAGGTGCCAAGGCTCCTAGGGACCAGAGGCCTCAGAATCTTGATAGGTACAGCTGCAGCAGGAATAGGGTGGCAGAGGTGTCTCTGCAGCTGTAGAACCCTGTGGCACCTATTAAAGGGGCTGAAGCTGGGGGAGAAACACAGACAAGTGGGAGGAGAGGTGATGGTGGGCTCCATTCCTTACCCCTCATGGCTTGGGCTTAGTGCATGGCTGGCACCACAGATGTCAAGGTGGCATCCTGCTGGGGAATGGGCCATGCCCCTGGCTCTGGCACTGGCATTGGCAGCACCTCTGCCACATGTGATCCAGGCTAAACTTTGCCTGGTGGGGCACTGCACTGCTGGGGCAGCACAGTGCTGCCACAGGATCCAGCTAGTCCCAAGGTTGTGGAGGCTGCCAGCAGGGAGGACAGCCAGCACTGTGAGGATCCACCATCAGCCAAGGAGCAGGAAAGTGTCAGGGAGGAGCTGGGCAGCCTCCATGGTATCCCCCTCTACAAGACGTTCATTGAGGGCTGGCCACAGGTGAAGGATTTCCAAGCCTGTCCAGATGACCTGCTCATCTCCACCTACCCCAAATCAGGTGAGTGGCCCTGGGGAAGGGTGAAGGGACGATGAGGTGACACCAGCCTTTGCAATGCTGTCCCTGTGCTGCAGGCACAACTTGGCTGAGTGAGATCATGGACGTGATCTACCAAGATGGCAATGTGGAGAAATGCCGACGGGATGCCATCTACAACTGTGTGCCCTTCCTGGAAATAAAAGAACCTGGGATACCGAGTGGTGAGCTTCCCCAGCCTGGCTCCCTGGGTGGGGAGGGAGCAGAACTGGGGTCGCGCTGAGCGTGCTGGGGCTCACACCTCTAAGCCCCCTGTGCCACAGGTGTTGAGCAGCTGGAGAACACCCCATCCCCATGGCTCGTAATGACCCATCTCCCAGTCCAGCTCCTCCCACAGTCCTTCTGGGAGAAGGACTGCAAGGTAATGCTGCAGGTGCCCCTGCCTCTCTCCCCATCTGGGCTGGCAGGGAGGAGGCACTACTCTATCTTCCAACCACATCCTTGTCTGTCTCCAGATTATCTACATGGCCCGCAACCCCAAGAATGTTGTCATCTCCTACTACTACTTCTACCAGATGGCCAAGTTACACCCTGACCCTGGCACACTGGCTGAGTTCCTGGAGACCTTTCTGGATGGCAAAGGTGAGGGCTGAGCCACAGGATGCCCACCCTGAAATGCTGGTGGGAAGGACATCCCCCGCTGCCCTGCTTTTTAGCTAATCCCTTGACCATATTCCACAGCGGCCTACGGGTCCTGGTATGACCATGTGCGGGGCTGGTGGGAGAAAAGGAAGGAGAAGAAGATCCTGTAGCTCTTCTATGAGGGCATGAAAAAGGTGAGGGTGGGATGAGGGACAAGGTGCCCTGGTTGCCCCCCCCCCCCTTAGCGTTTTAGGCAGCCTCCTCATGTCAACTGCCCTGCAGGACCCACGTCAGGAAGTGAAGAAGATCCTGCAGTTCCTGGGCAAGGAGGTGGTGGAGGGAACAGTGGAGAGGATCCTTCACAACACTACCTTCCAGGCGATGAAGAAGAACCCTGCTGCCAACTATGAGACCATGCGCACTGCCCTGATGGACCACAGCCTCTCCCCCTTCCTCCATAAAGGTGGGATTTGACCAGTGGTGGAGGGCTTGGGAGGAATGTCCCTGCGTTGTATTTCAGCCGCCATCCGTGGCTGCAAATATTTTGTGTGTCTCGAGATTTGCCCCACTTGCTTTCTTGCCCCCAGGGATCTGTGGAGACTGGAAGAACCACTTCACTGTGGCCCAGAATGAGCACTTCGACCGGCACTACCATAGCAGGCTCCAACCTCCACTTCCAGATGGAGATGTGAGGGGCTCATCCCCCTTTCCAGGAGGACTCTGCTTCTCCTTGCTCCCCCAGTGTGGAGAGTGGGTCCAGGTGGAGCATCCTTGCACTGATTTACTTTTCCCCTTGCAATAAATTGTGATAAATGGAGAGTGAGTCATTGCCTGCAGAAAAAGGCAGGGGGGGAGGCTGAACCCCCCCAAATCCCAGGCAGTGTCTGGGAGAACCTCCATGATCAGCAGTAGAGAAGGTGGGCACACACAGTGGATTTTTGGCTGGTGATGGTCAGGCATCACTGGGAATATGCATCCTCCCAAAACCCACCACTGGCCCCTGTCAGCTTGGGTGTCCCAGACCCAGCCTACCAAGGTGCCTGGAGGGAGCATAGATCGGTGAAGAGTGGAAAAACCCCAAAGCACCAGCAAACCTGCTGCTGCCATGGCTTTTGTGTGCACAGGAGCTTTCATGGCTCCAGGTTGTGGCAAGTTTCTTGACAGAGTGGGTGGTGGTGAGGCTCTCCCCAGGCTCCCTGACCCAGCTGGAGCTTGGCAACCCATAGTTTATGGAACAAAGGTGAAGGGAAACACCTCCCTGCTGGCATATGGCCGGGCTCAGCAACATCACCATCCTTGCTGGATAGGGAACCCACCCTGTAACCTCCAACCTGGTTGCACTAAGTCCTTGCTCCGGGATGGCCAGAGCAAACGACTCCCTGTCCCCCTGGGGCAAGGGCGTGCTTTGGAGCCCCAAGTGCCCCACTTACACTCCACTTCTGGCCTGTTCCGGAGTTTCTAAGATTGCAGCTTTTTGGCAATACAGCCTCACAGGGTTGTTTTATCCCCAAAGAGAAGCAACTAGGATCCGACTCCTATAGAGCAGCAGTGCTGTGAGGAGACCTGACCCATAGGAATGAATCCTTTCCAGAGATTTATTTCAATGCCAATGGAGATTTCTGTGCTTCCCCACCTCCTGGCTTTGCCTGTGGAGTTTGCACACGCAACCAATTCTGCTGATATATGGACAGACGGACGGGCAGGGAGGCATGTCCCTGCCTGCAAAACACCTGAACGCCTGGCATGGCATGGCCCACCTCACCTGGAACTTGGCCCTGGGTCCAAATCAGGGACTTCTATCAAGGTTGCAAACAACTGAGCTGCTGCCCCTGCCCAGCTGCCACCTTTCCTGCCCTCACCACTCTCTCCTGGCTCGCAGGTCGCCTGTGGGAAGCAGCTAAGGAGGAGCATTTCACCACCACCGGCACCTTTAAACACCTTTCCCAGGAGCACTTGTGCTTTGCAATCCTGCAAACTTTGGACCCGTGGAGCAGGGATATGACCAAAGCCTGATCTCTACATCCCACTAGCAAGCCCCACGTCTGTGTGAGGAATTGGGGACGTCCACTCAGGTGACTCCTGGATCAGGACAGGGTGACGTTAAATTCCCCGGGCTGGAATTTCCTCCCTTTGTTTACCTCTGCGAGTGGAGGGGGCAGCTGTGATTTCCATTCCCGCCACCTTTGTGCGTACCGGGGGTTGCTGAGCACGGCACAGCTCATCGCAGGCACCTGGGGACAGTCCCTACCCCCGCTCGCCCCTTCCCTGCCCTCCTCCTGCCCCAGCGCTGTCCCCCCGCCTCCCTGAGCCTCCATCTTCCACGAAGGGAAGGGAAAATAGCAAATCCCGCCCCGTAAGCGGCGGGCGAAGCTTTGCCTCCTCCCTGCCAGAGGACCCGGAGAAGAGGTAATGGGGGGACTCTGGCCACGGTCAGGGGGATCGGCCCATTTCAGGGTGCCCTGGCCTCACAAGCAGAGGGCCTGCGTGGGGGGGTGCGGGGACTCAGAGAGGCTCAGTGTTCCTGCAAACCCTAGGAAGATGGAAGCAAGTGACCAAGCCTCTCTCCAAAAGTCACAGTGTGGGTGTTTCGCAGCTCCCATATCCAGCGTTTCTATCCTGGCTGGTGGGTGAAAAGGTTTCCTGGGGAGAGAGTTCTGGGGGCCCTGCTCCTCATTCCTGTCTCCTTCAAACCCTCACTCATCCCCCTGCAAGAAGGACTTCCCCAAGCTGCCGTACAGCTGAGAGGTGGAGAGAAAAAGGCAGAGGGAAAGCAGCCTGAAACCCCAGCCAGAAAAGCCCTTGTGAGCTTTTACACCCAGGTAGAAGTACCAGCTTGGTACAGGTAGCTGCCCCACTTCCTGTGCTGACCTGAGCCCCCCAGAGCCAGCCATGCCCCACCACACTCCCTGCACCACCAGCTGGCCCCACAAATCCCCTCAGAAGACAGATGCCACCTCCCATGACACCAACAAGCAGGGGACAGTTTCCTTCCTGTGGGCAGGATGGCTGGGTTCAGCAGGCATTTTGGGGACTCCAGGGAAAGAGGTGGCCCCATGATGCTCCTTGCTGCCAGCCAGCCCTGCTATCTGTCCATGTCCCCAGAAGGATGGCCAATCCAGACTCCTATCTGCGTCAGCCCTGGCGCACAGTGCATGGCATTCCCATGGTCAACGCCTTCGCCCTCAACTGGGAGCGGATCGACAGCTTCCAGAGTCGCTCTGAGGACATTGTGGTGGTCAGCTTCCCCAAGTCTGGTGAGTGTCCCCAGGCAACAGAGAGGGGCCACACTTGGGAAGGGAGGAACCAACCTGGAGGAGCTGGGACTGGAGGGGATGCTAAAAGGCAACACTGGTAGATGGTGGCCCTCGGGTGCCTAAGATGGGGCTCTGGTGGGAGTGGCATCAGCTGGACATGCAGCCTCTCCTCGCCAGGCACCACCTGGGTCAGCGAGATTGTGGATGTGGTCCTGAAAGGTGGTGACCCCAAAAAATGCAAGGAGGATAACATCATCAACCGGGTGCCCATGATGGAGTTTGCTGCCCCTGGGAAGATGCCAGCAGGTAACAAGGTGGCAGTGGGTGGTGGATGGGGGACACGCTTGGTTTTGTATGGGAGGGTACCCCACTGGCAGTGGGATTGCTCGTGGGGGAAATCCTTGCAGGCACGGACCAGCTGGAGGTTATGGCATCCCCTCGCATCATCAAGACCCACATCCCAGCTCACATCTTGCCCAAAACCTTCTGGGAAAACCGCTGCAAGGTAACAGGCTGGAGTTACCACACCTGGAGGAATCCAGCAGAGATAAGGGGGGTACCTGTCCTGTTGGGACCTTGCAAGTCCCCACATGCCACCAAGCTTTCTGCAGATGATCTATGTGGGGCGCAATGCCAAGGATGTGGCCGTTTCCTACTACCACTTTGACTTGATGAACAAGTTCCACCCTCACCCCGGGACATGGGCCCAGTACCTGGAGGAGTTCATGGCCGGCAGAGGTGGGACAGGGCACCCCTGGGTGCATGTGGGGACCCTGTGGGGTGCTGTCACCAACTGACACCCCCTGGCTGCTCTCCCCATGCAGTGGCATATGGCTCCTGGTACAATCACGTCAAGGGCTACTGGGAGAGGAGGAAGGATCACCCCATTCTCTACCTCTTCTATGAGGACTTGAAGGAGGTGATGGACTGGGGTGGGTGGTGGTGTGGCATCTGGGGGGGTGGCAGGAGGGGTGAACATCAGCCTGTGTCCCACAGGACCTCCGCCGGGAGATTGTCAAGGTGGCCCAGTTCCTGGGGCACGAGCTGTCGGAGGCGGCACTGGACGCCATCACCCGACACACTTCCTTCGAGGCCATGCGGGACAACCCCACCACCAACTACAGCAAGCTGCCCTCCGAAATCATGGACCACAGCGTGTCCCCCTTCATGCGCAAAGGTGAGCAGCTCTGGGGGGCTGCAGGTGCCCTCTCCCCCCGTCCCCTGCTGAGCCCCATCTCACCCGGCCTCAGGCACCACTGGAGACTGGAAGAACCACTTCACCGTGGCCCAGAACGAGCGCTTTGACCAGGACTATGCGCAGAAGATGTCGGGCACCGACCTGCGCTTCCGCACTCAGATCTGAGGAGACACTGCCAGACACCCCCCAAATCTGACCCATGCTGGTGTCACTGCTCCCACACCAGGACAGGGGCTGCTTCCCCTCCTCTGAGACTGCTGGAGAGAAATAAAATGTGCTTCCTGACCCCTGCATGGGGTGCTCACTACCCTGTGCCTGTGTGGACCCAACCCTGCCATCCCCTTGGGGCTGCTGTCCTCTTCTTGGGCTGAGGACAAGCAGGTGTCACCCCTCAGCTGCCGTGGTGGGGGGATTGCTACCAGCAGCTTGTGGGATTGCAGAGGGTTGTGGCAAAATTGCATGTGGGGAAGCTGTTGGCTGGATATGGGCAGTGAGGGGTGGCCTCCCTGTCCTCCCTGTGAGGAGACACAGTCTGGGACCTGGGGGTGGGAGGCAAGATCAGCGAGGCTAGAGATGTCCACTGTGGCCCTGCCTGCCGGTCAGTGACTGGTGGCTTCTCCCTGTGTTTGCTCCTCCCTCCCGGCAGCCGCAGGGCCGGAAAACATTGCTGCCCTTACCGCCCTGCCTTTTACTTCTCCTCCCTGTAAAAACTGCTGCGGGGCCCCGTGTCTCCCTGTCCTCTGCCGTCACCCTCGTGGTGTCACTGTCCCAGCGTCACTCTCTCGGCACAGAGCAGCACTGTATTAGGTGAGAGGGGTGTCATGGGGTGCCCCGTGGGTGTTCTGCCCATTCTCAGCCACAGAGAGCTGCATGCTGTGGGGTCCAGGTTGGTGGGTTTGGGGTACTTTTGGGTGTAATCAGCCACCTTAAACCTTCCCCTGCAGTGAGGTCTGCTGCAATAACCTCTGGGACCCAGCTTCCTGCTCCTCCATGGTGCTGAGGCAATGGGAGAGGTGCTTGGTCTGGGTGATGCTGGCACCCCATGGGTACCCCCCTCCTTGCTGGGGTGCTGGGTGTGCTCCTTTTCCTGCAAAGGGGACCCTTGACCCCCAGATGGGCCCCCTGTCCCCAGTGGTTGGTGCAGCGATGGCTGCAGTGACCTCTGGTCTTTGTGCCAGTGCTATCACTGCCGCTCCCTGGGCAGGCACTGTGCCAGTTGCCTGGGCTCCTCTGGTTGGTGACTGCCCAGTGAGGGGGGGCCCCCCTCACCAGTCAGCCCCCACCATGTGTCCCCCTCCCCAGCAGGATGGCCGATCCAGACCCCCACCTGCGTCAGCCCTGGCCCACAGTGCACGGCATTCCCATGGTCAAAGCCTTCACCCACAACTGGGAACGTGTCGACACTTTTCGGAGTCACCCTGAGGACATTGTGGTGGTCACCTTCCCCAAGTCTGGTGAGTATCCCTGAGTGTACCAGATGTGCTGGTACCATGTGGGAAAGTGTGTTGTACATCTGAGGTGGGGGAAATGCAGCACATTTGGGGGCAGTCGGGACAGAGCTGTGCAGGATCCCCTTTGCCCCCTCAGTGTCTGGTTAAAGTCTGAGGGGTTGTCAGTGATCAGACACCCAATGCCACCCTGGCTGCTCCCTGATGCGTTCCTTTCCCCAGGCACCACCTGGGTCAGCGAGATTGTGGACATGATCCTGCAAGGCGGAGACCCTGAGAAATGCAAGCGGGATATTATCAGCAAGAGGGTGCCCATGCTGGAGTTCTCTGTCCCTGGGAAGTTGCCAGCAGGTAGTGAGGGGTGGGGGCTTGACCATGGACACCCCAACAGGGGCTGAGTCCTGGGAGTCTCTGCCAAGGGCCTACTGAGGAAGTGCTTTGGGATCCTCCAGGGACAGACCTGCTGGCCACCATGCCCTCACCCCGCGTGGTGAAGACCCACCTGCCGGCAGATGTATTGCCAAAATCCTTCTGGGAAAATCGCTGCAAGGTAACTCCCAAACCTGGTCTCTGCCCTGAGGGGCATTTAAGTCCCCCTGTTCCCATGAGACAGGACCCCCCACTGCTCCCTTGAGCACACTAAGTGGGCGCGGGAGTTCCGGGAACTGGAGCATCCTCCCTGTTAGGGGGCCCTGGGACTGCTCTCACACCCTGTCACCCATCTGCAGATGATCTATGTGGGACGCAATGCCAAGGATGTGGCCATTTCCTACTACCACTTTGACCTTATGAACAAGTTACAGCCACACCCCGGGACATGGGCCCAGTACCTGGAGGAGTTCATGGCCGGCAGAGGTGGGACAGGGCACCCCTGGGTGCATGTGGGGACCCTGTGGGGTGCTGTTAACCAATGACATCCCCTGGCTGCTCTCCCCATGCAGTGGCATATGGCTCCTGGTACAATCACGTCAAGGGCTACTGGGAGCGGAGGAAGGATCACCCCATTCTCTACCTCTTCTATGAGGACTTGAAGGAGGTGATGGACTGGGGTGGGTGGTGGTGTGGCATCTGGGGGGGTGGCAGGAGGGGTGAACATCAGCCTGTGTCCCACAGGACCTCCGCCGGGAGATTGTCAAGGTGGCCCAGTTCCTGGGGCACGAGCTGTCGGAGGCGGCACTGGACGCCATCACCCGACACACTTCCTTCGAGGCCATGCGGGACAACCCCACCACCAACTACAGCAAGGTGCCCTCTGACCTCATGGACCAAAGCGTGTCCCCCTTCATGCGCAAAGGTGAGCAGCTCTGGGGGGCTGCAGGTGCCCTCTCCCCCCGTCCCCTGCTGAGCCCCATCTCACCCGGCCTCAGGCACCACTGGAGACTGGAAGAACCACTTCACCGTGGCCCAGAACGAGCGCTTTGACCAGGACTATGCGCAGAAGATGTCGGGCACCGACCTGCGCTTCCGCACTCAGATCTGAGGAGACACTGCCAGACACCCCCCAAATCTGACCCATGCTGGTGTCACTGCTCCCACACCAGGGCAGGGGCTGCTTCCCCTCCTCTGAGACTGCTGGAGAGAAATAAAATGTGCTTCCTGACCCCTGCACGGGGTGCTCACTACCCTGTGCCTGTGTGGACCCAACCCTGCCATCCCCCTGGGGCTGCTGTCCTCTTCTTGGGCTGGGGACAAGCAGGTGTCACCCCTCAGCTGCCGTGGTGGGGGGATTGCTACCAGCAGCTCGTGGGATTGCAGAGGGTTGTGGCAAAATTGCATGTGGGGAAGCTGTTGGCTGGATATGGGCAGTGAGCGGTGGCCTCCCTGTCCTCCCTGTGGGGAGACAGTCTGGGACCTAGGGGTGGAAAGAAGTCCACTGTGGCCCTGCCTGCCGGTCAGTGACTGGTGGCTTCTCCCTGTGTTTGCTCCTCCCTCCCGGCAGCCACAGTGCTGGCAAACATTGCTGCCCTCGCCACCCTGCCTCTCCCAGTAAAAACCACTGCCGTCACCCTCGTGGTGTCACTGTCCCAGCGTCACTCTCCCGGCGCAGAGCAGCACTGTATTAGGTGAGAGGGGTGTCATGGGGTGCCCTGTGGGTGTTCTGCCCATTCTCAGCCACAGAGAGCTGCATGCTGTGGGGTCCAGGTTGGTGGGTTTGGGGTACTTTTGGGTGTAATCAGCCACCTTAAACCTTCCCCTGCAGTGAGGTCTGCTGCAATAACCTCTGGGACCCAGCTTCCTGCTCCTCCATGGTGCTGAGGCAATGGGAGAGGTGCTTGGTCTGGGTGATGCTGGCACCCCATGGGTACCCCCCTCCTTGCTGGGGTGCTGAGTGTACTCCTGTCCTCCCAAATGGGCCCCCTGTCCCCAGTGGTTGGTGCAGCGATGGTTGCAGTGACCTCTGGTCTGTGTGGAGGTTCTATCACTGACGCTCTGTGCCCTGTGCCCAGGCTGCCCCAGCCATGGTAGACTGCCTGTTCTTTGCCCAGCTCTTTTGTGGCCCAGCAGCAAACTAACCCCCTACTATAAATCATTGGCAAGCTGACTTGTCACAGGGAAAGGCTTGCCATGGGAGCATGAACACCAAAATGCATGAAAAGGTGGGAGAGAGCATCGCTTCCTCTCTGGGTTGATGAGCTGTTAGATGAGTCCCACCATGTCTATACCCTCAGGATTTCCAAACTTGCCCATCAATATAGAACAGAGCTTTCCCTGGGGATTCAGATATATGCTGGCAAGACAGTGTACCATATCTGCAGGTAGCTTTGGCAAGTCTGCTGCTGCTCTTCACTGTAGAGCTGACAAGGACAGCTGCAGTACCTATTTTCCACCAGCAGTGCACAATTCCCAGCAGGGACATAAAGCTTGGCATAAACCTTCTCTGATTTCTTTAATGTTTTGGCTTGCAGAGTGGAAATGGCTCCAGTGTGAGCCACTTTGGTGCCTGTAAGTTTACATGCCTAGGTGCCTCTGCAGCTTTGCCGCAGCAGTGAATACAGTTCATAAAATCTTAAGCTGAATCAAAAAATCCAAGTGAAATACTGTAAGCCTAACCCCTGGTATTTTTGTCCTGCAGCTGCAGGGTAGAGCTATCAAGATACTTTTATCTGAGAAAGATGGTCATGTTGAGGCTATTTCAGCTCATTAACTTCAGCTGGAGTTTCCCTATACCCTGGGGCTTACATGGAAATGGGTGTTTTACTGAGCACATGCACACTCTGCTCTGTAGAATTGCTCAATCTGCTCACTTCTGCCTCCTCCCTTCCCCTTCCCCCCCACCTCAGAAACAAAGATAATCAAGACAAAATTTTAAGTCTGCTTTCAGACCAGAAGCTGCTTTATTGCATTAAGTGAAAAGGAAACCAGAGAGTCATTTGGTGCTTCTTCAGGGCAAAAGCTTCCCTCTTCCACCCTGGTTCTGACTTTTTGAGGTTCTGGTTGGTATCAAGGTTTTCTAGAAATAAAGGTGCCATGCACACCATAACCCCCATCCAGACAGCACAATAGTGAAGAGACCCATAAGAAAACACTAGTTTGCATTGCCTAACTTTTGCATAAGGGCCTTAGCCTTGAAAAGCCTGTTGTTATTTAAGAAGGCTGGAGGTTGCATCACTGTCTGCAGCACTTCTACTTAGTAATGTTAGATGTGTGAAATACAGGCACTTAAGACCATTTTTCTTCTACCCCACTTCTCACTCATTTGCTGGATTTTGTCCTTTAATCCTCTCAAAATTCTTATCTTCTCTGATCTGAGTAATCTGAGTATCATCTTTAAAAGCTGGCCGTGGAAACAAGACAAATTTAATCCTCTGGTTCCCCTAGTAATAGCTCTCATTTGCTGCAGAGGAATTCCTTACTAAGGGATTGGAACAAAAACCTAGTTCCCATCCAAGAAGTGATCACCGCACCAAACCTGACAGAGCTCAAGAAGCGATTGGACAATACTCTCAGGCATATGGTGCAATCTTGGGGTTGTCCTTGTGGGTCCCTTCCACCTCAGGATATTCTATGATTCTGTGATCTGCTCTAGCCCACATGAACATGGCCTTTCCACAGTTGTTAGAAAAGCTGTAAGTTTCTTATAGGACTTTACAAGATAAGCTAAATTAGCCTGAAAAAAAAATATTATCTTGGATACAAAGGTCTGTGAAGAGACTGTAGTGAAATTCCTGGCTGTGAGGCCAAACTACTGGTCAAATATGGTGGCATAATTGCCCTGGATTCTGAGGGTTTAGAAAAAGCCTGGTTGAATGTTATGGATGATATTTAAAGACCTTGAAGATGCACCTTTAGATTCCTATATTTTCAGGTTATTAAAAACTTGAAAAGATCTTCAGAATCAAGAGCCACACAGCCAGTACAGATAACATACCAACTTTAGAAAACCTCTGCAAACAAACCACAAGATTCTCTCTTTATTCCTGTTGACAGTTTATAAAGAAATCTATATACCTAACAAACAATTTTGTTTAGCCACCTGGGACCTTACAGGGAGTAAAAAAAATCTTTTTAGCAGTCAGACATCATATTTCTGAGCTACAGTATGCAAAGTCCTCTTGAGAATCTGGCTCTGTAATAACATTATAATATACCCTAGCATGGGGAAGACCGCCTCAACCATTACACTCCCAGAGCATAACAAAGCAATGAATAAACACAGAATACATGCCTTGTTGCCACCATCCTGTATTTTATTACTTCCTCCTTGTGAAAAGTCCAGTTCAGAGGGTAACTTACTTAAGCTCCTCCTGTCTGATAACCAATCAATCCCACTGGAGCAGCCCAGGCAGAGAGCAGGGGAGTGGCAAGGAACAGACGCAAACTGGTGTAGCAAATCGCACCTTGCAACTCAGAGCATGATGCTAATGTACCTTGGAAGACTACGCTAGGTAAGAGTTTTTTGCTGCATGGCATTCGTTCCCCAAATTGTGTTGGTTTGAGCATATCATTATCTGTGTGGGTTTCAGTTGTAATTCTGTCTCCTTGTGGTTAAGAGCTCCTTCCAGGGCATAGTGCTTACATTCGAAGGACAACTTTCCAAGTGAGAGCCATCCCAGAAGATGTAGGTTTTGCTCTGAGAAGCACCTTGAGGGGCCAGACCCATGTTTGACACTTGAACTGAGCCAACAACGCAGCCAGGTTGGTGGTGATGTGCCCCAGGCACTCCCTATGTTAAGAGTTGTCTGGGAGCAATTGGAAGCCACCTGTCACCTATCAGAACAAACTGCATGTTATTATTGGCATTATGATCAACCAAATGAATGATTTGTTGCCTTCTCTCAGTGTGGGAAATATCAGCACTTCCAGCATCTCACTGTGAAAAAGGATGCCACTTCCAAGCTAGCCCTGTGATGTCTCCTTCCTTGTCCTGCCTCTGGCATTGCTAGTTTATGGAAACAACACAAGGGACTTTTTAGAGCCTCAGAGCTGGCATCCAGGGGACTGGATCCTTTCACAGCAGTGAGGATTGCTGCCACCCTGCTAACCAGGGAAAGGAGCTCCCTCAAGGGAAAACTAACTGGGTAGAAGGCAGAAAGGGAAAAATGAATCACCAAATACCTTTTCCTGTCTTTTCAGACCTGAGACCAAACGTGGGTTATAAAGGCACCACCTGTGTGACAGCAAACTCTTGCTTCTGCTAAGAGTGCTAGTAAGGAGTCATCAAACACAACACAGAGGTGCAGCATTCCTAACCGGAAGGGAAAATTCCCAGGCTGTCTAGCCCTTAACTCTGCCATGGCCACAAAAAACATCGGCTCAAAGAAATATGTCCAGCTGCTCCTTCTTCAGGTTGCTCTTCTAGGGCCTGTTTTCTGTGGGAATGTGTTGGTCTGGCCAACGGAAGGCAGCCACTGGCTGAACATGAATGTAATTATACAAGAACTCATCCACCGTGGGCACAGCGTTACCATCTTGGTATCCAACGCTACCCTCTTCATTAAACCCAAGGCTAATGCCAGGGAGAAGATTGAGCTCTATAACGTGCCCTTTGAGAAAGATTTGCCTCAGAGCCTGATTAATGGAATAGTGGCACTGTGGCTCAATAACAGGCCAACCATCTTGACCTTCTGGCATTTTTATAAGGAGCTGGGAAGATTGTCCGTAGACTGGCAGAAGATGAACAAGCTGATGTGTGACTCGGTGCTAGCCAACCCAGAGCTGATGGCTCGCCTGCAGGGGGCTGGCTATGACATGCTGCTGTCAGACCCGGTGACCCCCTGTGGGGAACTCATTGCTATCAAGCTGGACATCCCCTTTGTCTACTCTCTGCGCTTCTCTCCAGCCTTCACCATAGAGAGGCACTGTGGCAAGATCCCAACCCCACCGTCCTACACACCTGCAGCCCTGTCTGAGCTCACTGATTACATGTCCTTTGTTGAGAGAACAAAAAACTTTGTGTCCTACCATCTGCAAGACTATGTTTTCCAGACCTACTGGGGACATTGGGATATCTACTACAGCAAGATCTTAGGTAAGTCTTCTGATACTTCACTTCTCATTATATAGCCTCCATCCTTATGACCTGCAGAGCTAGGAACCTGGCAGGGTCACAGAGTCAAGGGAGAGGTCTGCAAGAGGTTTGTCATTAGGCTCCAAAAAAGGGAAGTAGCCACCAGAGTCCATCAGTTGCACCCACTCCCCTGTCAGGGTGCTGTGCTGCTATGCCATTGCATTGAGGTAGGATCAGGGTCTTCCCAATAGATGGATTTGAGTTTTGTCATAATTAATTTTAATGTGGAGGTTCATACAGCTTCCACACCATGTAGGGCCCTCAGCAAGGGAGCCTCAGCTTATGCATTTCTCCCTCCAATGACTGCTTGCACAGAAGGCAGCCAGGAACAGAGCGGTTTTCCTAGTCCATAGTACCATATCAAGGAGGGGGGAGTGGGTGAATTGGAAGCCAGCCTTGCTGCTCTGTGTAGCAATACTGAAATGCGTTGTGGCTTTGTAATAGAGACTTCACTTATGTCACTGGTCATAGAAAACCGATCCTCTCTGAACAAAACAAGTTTTATTTAAAACATACCCTCCACCCACAAGCAAACAGTGAAAACAACAAGTCTTTTTCTCTGCAGACTTTTCTCCTGGACTGTTTTGAGTGAATATGTAGAAAAATATGCTTGTTATTAATCACATGTAATCAACAAGCCATTTCTACTACCCTCGCACTAGGCTCTTGAAAAAGACCACTTGCAAATCTCTCAGTGTTCAAAAAACCGCCTCTATATACCTGCATGCTGCAGGACTCCAGAAGTACACCAAACTGTGGTCATGTGCACAGTAGATGAGGTATCTCAGCTTGGCTCCTCACAGTGCAACTGTTTCCATCACCCTCATTTTCATCCCAGAAAGGATGCTCTAGGCAGCATGGAAAACATAGCAAAAGCCTTGCACAGCAACATTAGGAAAACATTGTGGAACAGAGCTGGTTAGAAACCCTGTAAATAACGATTTTTAGCACAGTGAAGAGGACTTACATTATTTCTTAACTGTACATCAGAAGGGACCATAAATAAAACTGTTTAACAGGTTTTCTACTTCAACTTAGAGCGCATAATTGGCAGTTAGTGGCAGGCAGGGGGCCCACAGGATCACCGACCAGCTCTGGCCTCCTAGGATGCATGCTCTGGAAGAGGCAAGTTCCCTCGAGGACAGTCTTACTGGAGTCATTTACTGTGTAGTTTCATCTACTTCGAGATGCAACTCTTGAACTGCAGACTGGGATCACCACTTTAAGCGGGCTGTAAAGAGACACTCAGTGGCTTTATAAAAGCAGAAGTGTGCCCACACAGTCAGTGAACATCTTTGCTGTGTATCCAGCTGTGCTTAAAAGAGCCAGAAGAATGAAAAATTCACCTCTTCTACCAAACAAATAACACAGAGACTGTAGTTAGACAGGAAGGAGCGCTGGGATTACCAACAGGATACTCTTTGGCTCCTCTCTGGAGCCAAAGCTGATGGCTCTCTGTGCTGCTCCAGGGGAAGCAATCTTCCGGCTTTAGCAAGGTGTTTACCACCAGAGGGTGCTAGATGGTGCCAGCCACTTATTGCTCTCCCCGCCCTCCCCCTCTCCCCCCGGAAGACATGCTATTCTCCAGCACGGGATTTCACGGCACGTACCTTGGCTCCCTGCCCTTGGGACCAAGGCAGTGTCACACGTGCCCAGCCCAGCTGAGGAGCGCTGCTGCTGCTGGTGCCGGTGAAGGAAGGCCGCGGGTGCACTGCCACACAGGGCAGGCTATGGCAGGGAAGGAGGTGGCAGTGCTGTGGCTGCTGGCCGTGCTGGGCTGGACCTCCGGGGGGAAGGTGTTGGTCTCGCCGGCTGACAACAGCCACTGGCTGAACATGGAGTTCATGCTCCGGGAGCTTGTGCTCCGGGGCCATGAGGTGACTGTGCTGATGCCTTCATGCTTCCTCATCTTCAACCACACACAGCCCTCACCCTTCCACTTCGAGGTGATTGAGGTGCCAATCACCAAAAAGGAGATGGCTGCCGTACTGGATGAATTTTTCTATTTTTGGTTTTACGAGGAGAGAGTGCTACCATTCTGGAAAAGTGCTTACAAGATAGCTCAACAACTGAAAAAGATGGAGAATGTAACCAAAACCATTTGTGATGGGGTCCTGAAGAATGAGACGCTGCTGGAGAGACTGAAGGCATCTGCCTTTGATGTCCTTTTGGCAGACCCACTGACACCCAGTGGGGAGCTGTTTGCTGAGAAGCTGGGTATCCCCTTCGTGTATACCATCCGGTTCTCCTTAGGCAACACAGTGGAGCGGCTGTGTGGGATGCTCCCAGCACCTCCTTCCTACGTACCAGCCGCCCTAAGCAGCCTAACAGATAGGATGACCTTCTGGGAAAGGCTAAAAAACATCTTCAGCTACACTTTCCAGGACATCATGTATCATTACGTTCTCTGGGGAGGCTGGGATCAATACTACAGTGATGTTTTAGGTAAGGCTGCTCTCTCTCCCAGAAATTAGATCTGCTGTACACACAGGAGTAAATACCCAGAGCTGAGAGGTTAAGGCACAAATTAGGAGCAAGACAGCCCTGAACTCACTCTCCTTCCTTCAAATTCCTGTGTCAATTCAAACAATCCAGGCAAGTACAAACGTTGCCCATTAATCCTGACCTGCTACACTAGTTCAGTTAAGTCCATACAGGCACTTCTAGGATAGGTAAAACAGTGCTAAAGCCACTTAAAACAGAGCTCATCAACAAATACTAAGAAAAGCAAAATAATACTGTATACTCACCAAACACTAGTACTAGGTTTGGAAAGCTATGCAAGAATCCTACCTGTTTTCCCCTGGCACCCTTCTTGCTTGCCAGCTTGTCTCAAAATGAGAGATAATGGCCTCCTCTGGTCTTTTAAAGGCTTAGGATTTCAGATGAACTGCAATTTGCAGTGATAAAATGACCTTTGCAGAGACATGGTTCTTTGCTTTTCTGAAAGTATCTAAAAAAATACTAGAGGGTAGTTGTATTTATTTATTAGGTGTTTTAATTATTTTTGTAAATAATAGTTGCATAATTATTTTCTCATTTTTGCTCTAAGTAATTATAGTAACACTTAAAAAGAAACAGGCCAAACATATATGCATTGCTGGTGGGCAGATAAAATGGTATTATTTCAATATGAGACTTTAAAGTGTTTTTATTTTTATTTCATTAGTAAGGTGAATTCTGCTGAGAGCTAAGCTGTTAAGATATCCTACTATTAGTATCTAGCTGTGTGTTTTTGATGCTTATCCTGTTTGACACGATACGAAAATCTTGTGCTGGCAGAAGCACGGTTTGGTGATCTGTTGTGTAAGTCTCAGAGATGTTTGGATCTTGTGGTGCCTTTTTTATTGTTAAATGTGGGGTTTAACATTTAAGGCTTCATGTGCAATACCTGTTTTGTTAGTTTGCGTGGGCTACATGATGGATTTGTGCTGAAAACAGTGTTGACAACACAGGGATGCTTTAATGCTGTGGCTCTGCAGGAGACTCCAGAACGGGATTTGCTGCTTGCCCAATCCTCCTCCTATGAGTGTTGTGTTAGGACATGCCCTCTCGCCACGCTTCCCACTCTTGTCACCAAATGTATGCCACTTTTATTGGTTGGCTCCAAAGTGTTTGCACAGTGAAGCAGTGAACTGCTTCCTGTTCAGTCAGTCCAGAGTTGTACATGGAATGCTGAGATGATGAGGCCAAAGTTCCCCTGGCTGCTCTTGGCCTATGCATGCTGCTGGAGTACTGGCTTTTGTGGGAAGGTGGTGGTCTGGCCCACTGATGCAAGTCACTGGATCAATGTGAAAGTGCTGCTGCAAGAGCTCGTTCTCCGGGGTCATGAAGTGACTGTGCTGGTGCCTTCAAGCAATCTGCTCATCAACTACCAAGACACTTCCTCCCCCTTCACCTTCGAGGTCCTGCAAGTCCCCTTTAGCCAGAAGACCCTGTATGCTCTCATGGAGGACTTCCTCAATTTCTGGCTGAACGAAGTCTCTAATGCCTTCCCCTGGGAGGTCATGTGGAGGATGAAAGAGGACCTGAAGGAATTTACCAATATGTCAAAGCAAACGTGTGACACCGTGGTGATGAACCCTCAGCTGATAGCAAAGCTGCAGCAGGCCAAGTTTGATGTTCTGATTGCTGACCCCCTGTCTATAGGTGGGGAGCTCATTGCAGAAATCCTAGGCATCCCTTTTGTCTACAGCTTCCGCTTCTCTGATGGGAACGTGGTAGAGCGGCTGTGTGGTGGGCTCCCATCCCCACCTTCCTATGTGCCTGCTAGTACAAGTGGGCTGACCCACCACATGTCCTTTATGGAAAGAGTACAGAATTTCCTCATTTACTTCTACACGGATTTATTTTCCTTGAAGTTTTGGCGTGATGAATTGGATGAGTACTACAGTAATGTCTTAGGTAAGGCAGCTGTTGAGTGGTTTCTTCTCTTGCACAGGCTGTGCCTTTTGAATGTTTTGGGACCTCAATGCTGTTGTTTCAAAATACTGTTTCTCAAAGGCCAGCAGAGGTGGCAATCCTGTTTTGTTCATAGAGGCTCTGCTTTCCCTTTTAGGTCTGATCTAGTCTATTAGACATGAGAGCAGTTTTGCTCTAGTTCCTCTTGAAGATCTACAGAGCATGTAGTTCTAACTTCCGTCAATGATGATACTGCTGGTGAATTCTTGCATTGAGCTGTATGTTCATTTTGGAGCTTTCAGAGGACAGTTGCTGCCTTTTCATCTTGACGACGCCAGCTTCTACAATTAAGATGGTAGAAGATAAAGGCTGGAGGGCAAAATCATTAACTAAATGTAAGGCACCGGTGACAGCTCCATTAGCACGTCACCATTAGCACGACAGAGATGGAGTTAATCTTGTTGTAACTGGGAACATTGGCTGCCTCTGGACAACTGCAGAGCAAAAAAGCACCCTTCATTCACATGACATGCATTGTCTGGAAGTGTCTTGCAATGCTGCATAGTGCAGGATATTGAGCATGAGTTCAGATTCTTGAACAAAAAATACTACGAACTGTCACCTTTCCCTTCCATCCACCATTCAGAATTTGAAATGGTCTTCTTAAATTACATGCATACCTGAAAATTTTGTTCCAACACAGTACAACTCAGGCATGATTCAAAGTCTGTTAAATAGACCTTTTAGTTAATGGACTTTGAATCTTGTCCAGAATATCTGCCAGTTTAGGCAGATAACGAGTGAATAGCAGGCACAAGGGCATCTCTTCTGTTGCCGTCCAGTCTCTTCCTGTGTTTGCCAAGAATGCCTCTGTGCTCTGCAAACCAGTCCCTCTTCTCTAGACTGATTTTTTCTTCTTAATACCACATAAGACTAAATTACACCTTTATATCACTCTACGTGTAATACAGACTTAATTTTCACTTCAGCAACTTTGTAACTCATTATTCTTTATAAAGAAAAAAAAACTGGTGTAGATTATTACACTAATCCGGGAATATAAGAAGATGCCTGACAGATAACTTTTATCTTGCTGCTTATTTTGCTTGCTTCCTGCTTGTATTAGGCTGGATTTGGGCAATAATTCATCAATACTTCTAACACTTTTACTCCCCAGTTTTGCTTTACTTAGAAAGTACTGCAAAGACAACTTGCAACGTGTATCTAAGGATATATATTTTTTCTGAATGGGAAGCTATTAAACATTAGATTACCATTAGATTTTTCTCTGTAGATGGATTTCTAGAGACAATGTATTTTGCATAAAAAGACATTCAAAGCATCTTTGGATTTGGCCAATTTTTCCCAATATGTATCAAAAGCAGCTGACCCAGTCCTCAAGAAAACTAGGGATGTCTGTACATGTCTTCTGTTGTTGTCTGAGCAGCCACTGAGTGAGTCACCATTTGAAAAATGCTACAGAACTTCATTTAAAAACTTTCCTCCTCCCTGACAGTTGATCATCACTTTGTGACTCATTTATTTTTTATTTGGAACCAAATTTTCTGTGATTGTTCTCTTCCCCAAAATGCATTTTTATGCACAGGTAATGAAGTCTTTCAGTGGCAAGAATTACAACAACAAGACTGCACTTCTATATTACAGATAATAAATGCTTCCCACTTGTACTGCTCTAAATTAATCCTGAAGGTTCAAAATCCTTTTAAAGATTGTACTGCCTTGTTCGTGGCCACCTGCCAAGGCTGAACACAGGACAAGGCAAGGAATAGGTCCAGATTTGTGAATGTTTTCATTTTATGCATGGTTTGATAAATTACACTGTTTGGGAGTTCCAAAAGACAAAGGTAAGGCTCCTGTTTTGCAATCTACAGATAACAAGGTCACTCCCGTGCATGTTCTAAACCTCTTGTACCTTGTCCGCAGGAAGACCCACAACGCTGTGTGAGACGATTGGGAAAGCAGAGATATGGTTAATCAGAACTTACTGGGATTTTGAATTCCCACGCCCTTTCCTGCCCAACTTTGAGTTTGTTGGAGGACTTCATTGCCAGCCTGCAAAGCCACTACCAAAGGTACTCCAGCTTTGCTCTACTGTTGGCTGATTGGTTGTGCAGCAGAACAAAGACTGTTTCTCTCCCTGATCAACCATGCAAGCCATGTCTTAAAGAAATACTCTGCCACTGGTGGGGAGCATGGAGCTATTTAGCATCTGTCCATGTCCCTCCAACTGAGGGCTGGGGTTACAGGGTTACAGCCTGCTGTCTTAAAAGAGGATAGCGGACGTCAGCATGCGGGAATACAGTGTCTGTTTTGGGAAAAACAGGGGCTACCTCAGAGTAGTTAAGTGTAAGATTTAGTTATAAGATACAGACTTGCAGCCCACGATAACATTGAAATACCTAATGCAAAAAGGCACTGTGACAGGACAAATTCTTTAACTAAAATGGGGTCAAGACTTGCAGAAAGAGATGAGTGAGAAACACTTTTTCTATTGTACTTAGTTTAAGACATCTTAAAGGGAGTAAAAGACCTGATCATTTCCAGCCTACGCTCTGCTGTGAATGGCCATATTCCATTGGAATTTAAAACTCCCAGATACTGATGATGGCAACATGACAAGCTCAGGTCTAGATTAACATTCCTGTAGGAGCCTCAAAATATGTAGGCCATTTTCAGTGCAAGTTGTCTACTAAAAAAAACCACCTCTCCCTACTCCCTTACCACTCCCCTGTAGCAGGGGTTGAGACTGGCGGAAATGGATAACCATTCTCTTTCGGATATTACTGCCATTTCACATGACACTAACTAAAAAAAAGGAACAGGAAAACCTATTGGTCTGATCTGTAGAAAATCTTCTGACCAATGTGGTGTGTTGCAAGAAATAAGAGAACTGTCTGACTAACGAAATGATGGCAGTGACTCAATGAATCTGTGATCAGGATGCTGAAAAACCCTGTCAGTTTTTAGCATGGTCCCTTCCTGCAGAGTTATGTAATGCCAAGTACTTGTTCTAGGGAAATCCAGAACCATGACTATGCTATGGAGGGGGCCACAGGGTGTGGCTGGCTCATGACAGTGCCAGGATCCATTCCAGCTGCTTGTGCTCCAAAAGAAATGCGTCCTGAAACTGGTAGATTTTCTTTCCAAAAGACAAAGCATCTGTCACCTGTCTCAACTTGTCCTGCTCATTCTTGAGGAGAAACTGTCTTTGTAACACCCTTCTGTCAGTGGAGGTGCTTGTACACCACGACCATCTCCCTGATAAGCTAAAAACGTTATGCCCTTTTTTAACAGAAACCTCTGCAATCCACATGGCATAATTAGTCTTGGTATGTTTTCTGCCTCTCCTAGGAAATGGAAGAATTTGTTCAGAGCTCCGGGGAACACGGCATCGTGGTATTCTCTCTTGGGTCAATGGTCTACAACCTAAGTGATGAAAAAAGTAATGTGATTGCCAAAGCCCTCAGCCAGCTTCCACAAAAGGTGAATTTCCTTTCAAGCTTAAAACAACTTGCCTTGTTTTTTTCACTCCTATTGCCTTCAGTGAGACTTTTAAGTTTGAACTGGCCTGTTTTTTATCTGCATCCCTGCTGGATGTGCTACAGCCGGGACACTGGGTGCTCTCTCAGAGAGGCAGACTGCTGAGCTACCTCATGGGGAGTTCTGGTGTTTGACCTCTGAACCAAATTACATGGAGGTGTGTCCATAGGCCAAAATACAGAGATCACTTCAGTTGATTTTTATAACATGCACATGATAACTAATCAAAGAGTTCAACTGGAGCCGTAGCTATTTGAATTACTGGGAAAAGGCACATGGGTTTGAGATAAAGTCCTACATTACATGCAATAATATATAATGGCACATTGCATGCACCATGTTTATCTTATTCTTCCTTTGTTCAAGGTCCTCTGGCGGTACAAAGGGAAAAAACCAGAAACTCTGGGCTCCAACACCAGGATTTATGACTGGATACCCCAAAATGACCTGCTTGGTGAGACTGATTCTATATAGAATGGACTGTATCCTTGGAAAAACTGTTTGTTTTTCTACTGAAATGGGTAATTCAAGGACCAGAACCACATAACACTTGTGGATACACTTAGTTTCATAACTTAAGCTGCAGAGCTTTGCTCGTGGGAGCCTTAATTTCCTAAAAGGCTCCGACTTACAGAGCTTGGTGGCAGTTGTCTGGAAAGGCTCAAAAACACCTCTAGGCAGGAGTAAATACCAAAGCAGAGATGTACTCTGGAGTTGGATTTGGCCTCTGCAGTTAATCTCCAAGGCTAATTCTTCAAAATGCTTGACCTAAGCAAGGCTGAAGCAGGGGGCTGTTGTGAAGCTGATACCATGTGAAAACTAGAACTGCTCAAGAGCAGGAGGGCTGAAGTAACTGGAGTAGTCTGGCAGGACATGTTGATTCACACACTGCATTAAAAAAGTATGAATGCATGAAAGCTCAGTGTGCAAGCTCTGCTGCTGAGCCAGAGGTCAAGGGCTGTTCCCTTCTCTGGCAGTGTATTTGCCCCAGTGTTCTGCAGTGCTCACATCCCAGTCAGTGCAGTCTGCCACAGCTGCTGTTACATGTGCCTCTCCTTCCCTGTTCCAGGACATCCCTCCGCAAAGGCCTTTATTACTCACGGTGGGACCAACGGGCTCTATGAAGCCATCTACCACGGGATCCCAATGGTTGGGATTCCCATGTTTGCTGACCAGCACGACAACATTGCTCATGTAGTGGCAAAGGGAGCTGCAGTTCATGTGGATTTCAACACACTGAAGACTCAGGACCTGGTTGATGCACTGAATACAGTAATTTACAATTCCACGTGAGTTTTGTTCTTGCCTTACAGTAGGCTGAGGTTATTAAAATCCTGTGCTGCTGATGTGAGAAATTCTGCTAGCTCTTCTTAGATGGAAAATGCAGAGTAGCTGAGGTTGGGTTTCAGAGGAAAACCATCCTTCATTTCTGAGAATCAGCATCTCTCAAATAGGAGAGATCAACAATTTGATTTTCCTTATATTTTATGATCCCTTCAAGAAAAAGTTTTGGAAAGCCCAGAGCAGCTCTTGAGACAGTTCTCTGCTAGAGTAAATCCTCTAGAGGCACTAGTTGTATTAGGTCTTCTCTGTCTGTAGTCACAACAGTTCTTTCTCCTACCCCTGACTTACCAATATCCTTAGGTTACCATACCTAGAGGGTAAGGAAGGCCAGCAGCTTAGATCCCGTGCTAAGGCTAAGGCCATTGACAGAGAGATTGGAAAAAATGCAGAAGTCCTCAGTCTTTGGCAGCAACTCCTGTCATGTGTGAGTGACAGGTGTTCCTTCAATATGAACTTTCAAATTCCTGAAGCAAATGGAGCAACACTGATGGAGGTATCTAGTATCTCAGGGAGTTAGCCATGTGGGAGGTGACCTGTAACAACCTGGATGATATCTTGTGTATCCAGCCTCCCCTACCTTCCCCTTAGTTTTAGTGGTGAACATGACACCATATGGCCTGGGATAGCCCTTGGGTGAGTTGGGGACAGCTGTCCCAGCTGTGTCCTCTCCCAGCTCCTTGTGCACTCCCAGCCTCCTCACTGCTGGGGTGGGGTGAGAGGCAGAAAAGGCCTTGGCTCTGTATAAGGGCTGCTCAGCAGTAAGGAAAGCATCCCAATTTTATCATCATTTCCAGCACAAATCCAAAACATGGCCCACACCAGCTACTGTGAAGAAAAAGTTAACTCCATCCCAGCCAAAACCACCACACTGTATTACATTGGTACATAAAATGCTGCAAATGTTTCCATGTTGCTTTTTTTAAGGAGTATCTGTAATAATTTCTGATAACATTTCTTCGCAAAATATTGGCTTTCTCTATTAGTACTTTTAACCCAATTTTATGCATACAGGAATAAATTGGACCAGTTTCAAATATATTTAAATAAGACTGATGAAAGGAAAAGTAGGGCTGTCTACCTTTCTTAAGAGGACTGCCAGGTGCTGAACAGGTTGTTTCAGGAATCAGTGAGAAATCTCCTTAGTTTCTTCATTTTTTCTTTTTTTTTCACCCAGCTATAAGGAAAATGCTCTAAAGTTATCCAAGATACAACATGACCAGCCAGTTAAGCCTCTGGACAGAGCTGTCTTCTGGATTGAATTTGTCATGCGCCACAAAGGAGCAAAGCACTTGAGACCAGCTTCTCACCATCTCACCTGGTACCAGTACCACTCCCTGGATGTTCT